>NC_088102.1:48624449-49261372 GCF_036370855.1 Dromaius novaehollandiae | reverse complement strand
CTTACCCTGTCATTTTCTGCTCCCCCCCTGTGGAGAACAACTTTTCAGTCTGGCACTTTTACAAACTCTCTTATATAAAAGTCTCTTAAAAAGTTGCAGTCCTGAGACGTTCCTAACTTTTTGACTTTGATAAAAGAAAACACTTTCTTAATTATTTATCCAAGTGCCAGAAATATGCAGAAAAGAAAAGAATTATCATTTCCCAGAGAGCATTTTTTATTCCAGCCATCTAAAAAAAAAAAAAAAAAAAAAAAAAAAAAAGGAAAGCATTTAATAAATAAATAAGAGGAGTATTTCATCTGCTGGCACTGCAGTAAGTGTATAGACAAAAAGAGTACCCGCTCGGGCTCCAAACAATAGCCTTCATCCATTAGATGTTAGACGCTGGAGACAACGCTGCTGCCTGCTTGTCCAGGGACACTGGGGCAATGAATTTTTCTTTCACAATACTTTCCACTTGTCTCTCTCTTTTCTTTTTTATCTCTCTCTTTTTTTTTTTGACATCAGACATTAATTGGATGTTTTAACGCCAGCTACAAATTTCATAATGTAGTAAGTTATTGAAAACTGAAGATAAACCTGTTAAAGAGAACAGACAAACGTGGATTTTCCGAGTGCCGCCTTTCAGCTCCTAGCATTTGAAGCATGAAACTGCTTTTAGAGAAACTCCCCCCTCTCTGCCTCCTTTTCCCCCTTCTTGTGAGCATACAATGTGGTCTTTTCAGACTAATCTACTACTCTTTACTAATTTTAAACTTGTCTTTAAAGAGCTCTTACGGAAGATTTTTCACCCCTCTGAGCATTTGTGAAAGGAAAAAGCACCGCAGATGCCACCATCGCACAGCGTGCAGTTTAACCCGCAGTAGGGCCAGGGTGGGCTGCTGTCAGCTGGTGCCTGGGTACCGGGCGGCAGGGCTGGGGGGCACTAGCAGGGACCCGGGGGGCACCGGCAGGGCTGGGGGGCATCAGAAGGACCTGACGGAGGTACCAACAGGACATGGGGGGGCACCAGCAGGACCTCAGGGGATATCAGCAGGCCCCAGGGGGCACCAGCAGGACGTTACGGGGGGCAGGGGGGACTGGAAGGGCTGGGGGACACCCACAGGCCCCACAGCCCTTCCTGCCACCTCTTCCTGGTCCCGGCTGCCTGCCCCATGCCAGCCTCATGCAGCGCAGCTGGTTCCCCTGGGAGGGTTTTGGCAGCCAGCTGTGGTGGGGGCAGAGCTGTGAAAAGCCTCCTCTCCCTAGCAGGTGCCTCTCCTTCACTTGGGAGCAGCATGCGTGCCTCAGCCCTGGGTCAATGCTGGAGCTGCGTGGTGCTGGGCTCTGGCATGGCTCCCCGCTGCCGTCACCTCTACCTGCCCCGTGGCCGTGGGTGGCTTCGATGGCTCTCAGCTGACCCGGCTGCCCGCGCTGAGGAAACGCGGCGCCCCGACCTCGCGTGTGTGCCTGGAATAGGTATTGTTGTGTTGTGCGTAAATGATACATTGCAACTGGATAGTTGCTGCATTTTCCTTGCTTGTCCAGATGTAATATAAGGGCAATTTTTTAACATTCAGTGGTAAGAAAGAGCTCTCAAAATTCAGCAACATGGAATAAATAGAACAGAATTGACTGTCACCAGAGGCTACTTCTGAGAGGTTGCCTATGAAGTATTTTTCCTTATTTCTGTTCTTGCAATGTGATGGAAAACTACTCATATGAAAGGCCTGCTGTTTCAAGGTCACTGTGAGAAAAGTTGGCTCGATACCAATTATGAACTGATATGGCACACATATGAACTAGCAGGGATATCTGACACTGAGAATGGTCCGTGACTCTTGCATATTAACTCTCTTTACAGCACAAATTATTGGTTTGCTTTGCTTCTAGTTAGTCTCATGGATTGGCTGATTTGGGTTAGAGCAGCTGGATGTCGTTGGTCACGACCTGAGCTGGCATGAGTACCTGAAGTGAGCCAGCCTTTAGTAGCTTGCACCATCTGATGCTCTGAGGACTCGCCTGTGCGCTCCCACCCTTCTGTAAAAATGCCATGGATTATTTATTTGCTTTAAAAGGCACCAGGAAGCCACGGTCAGCCATGGTCTCAGAAGATTAGCTCTGAAGACTACTAGAGAGCTAAACTTTCATCATAAGGTCAAATTTTAAAACTTTCCAAAGCCTTTAATGGCAAAGTCATTATTATATGAAAATTGCTTCATGGCCTGTGTTAAATGAGCTTTAAACTGGGTTCATATAATCCCCTGGCAAAAAGGGGATTAATATCACAAAAATCACCATCATTATAATTGACCATGTCAAAAGAAATGCCAAAGAGCCACATCTTGGTGGATGAAGGAATTGCATCCTGAAGAGCCCACTTAATGGGGAATTACATGCATCACAAAAAATAGCACTGTTATTGTTATCAAAGCTCACTGAAGATGAGTTTATCAGAAGCCTGAATACCTCTTGCGATGCTCAGCAAAGCTGCGCTTGGAAAGTCCTTGACAAAAGCTTTCTGGAGATAAGATGTCTCAGTAAGAAACTGTCTGTATTGCACCTGTCATGAATTCTACTTTTATTCTTTTTTTGGTTTGGTATGGAGCGTTTTTTGTTTGTTTCTAAAGCAATCTTAAAAGGAAGGTGCATTAAAGTTTTACAGCAATTTCTCATTTAAAGACTCAACCTAAAGCTACAGATCTGATAGTCTGTTGCTAGTCTTGCTTTGTCTCTCTTATAAATTACAGTATCTGTAAAGTTGGAAGTGTTATCTGAGGTCTAGGAGTTTCAGAATGTTACTGATCCCTTAAAAGGGGCAAAGATCTTGGGAGCTTTTTTCCTCAGAATTACACATGCATATTGGAATATATGAATGAATATATGTGTATACATAGATGTACATATGTATGTCTATATCTTTGTAAACACAGGCACGTAAACACAATCCCCTTCTGTCAGTGAAGACAACTTGCTTTGAGACCCCAGTGTGGCTAGTTAGTGTAGTCTATTTGCTTAGATTATTCTATTTTCTACTTTATCACAACTCTTCAACACTTTCAAGCTAAAAATGTCAGAAAGGTCATAAAAAACTAGCAAGGTATATCTAAGCTAAGACATGTCTAGGAAGGGAAATTACCTGTTTGAGTTATTAGATGCATTTCATTTGAAATATTTATTGTTAAATATTTACTATTTAAGTCATATATACAGTAGACATTCATAAACATAGATACAGTTAAAGAATGTGACAGAAGTATCACCTGTAAGGAATTTAGGATGAGATGATCGATACAAGTAGGTTGATTAGAAAAGCACTAGAGGATTTAAGTTAGTGCTGCACAAGAAATCAATAAGATACACGGGATATTAAACAATATTATTTTGTTTCTGTGTTGGATGCAGGTTATTTAGTGAAAAAGATCGAAAAAGCGGGAAAAAAAATCATTTAGTTTATTTTTCCCAGAGCAAGTGTCTCAGAGTTCCTAAAACCAGTTTAAGATCATAAATAGTAGTTTCTTCACTAGGTTACAACAGTGCATTTGTCAGCAATAAATAGGAAGCATAAAACCCTGTAAACTTTAGTGCAGAATGTTCATTATCTACTTCAAACAAGCACTATATTCTGGGCTAAATCCATTGCTGGTGTAATTTGAAGTTAATGACTTTTAAGCTAGAGGAAGTTTAAATAGGAGGCTGCTTGTTGAATAGGTACCTCTGACACAGCATGCAGTGTACTTATTTCATACCATATTATTTATGAAACATTACATGCTCCCTTCAGACTGCCATCTCTCTGGTTTAAACTGAGGATCAATGGAAGTCAGTTGACATCTACTGGAGGTTTTGGCTATGTGTGCCAAAGGCAGAGTGATCTTTGTGTAGGCATTAAAAGAATGCATTTAATGCCCCAAAACAAGTGGAAAAAGTGCAGCAAATGGATTAAAAAAAAAAAAAAACAGCAATGCTCAATATATTCTTCTATAATGAGTTTAAAACTAGCATTTGGCATTTTCTACCTGCAAGAAATTTTAATGAAGGCTTAGACTAGCATGTGAAGCTAAGCTATCAACACACTATTGACTACTACTTTGACGGCTTGCATTTCTGTAGGTATTTCAGTGAGTTTTAAAACAAAGGCAGTGAAGCAACCTTTTCTTGATGTTCAAGTTGGTATTGCACTGAAGGGCACTTATCTGAAGTTTACAGTTTGCAGTATTTTATCAATGAACAGTTTTAGCACCTTGTGTTTTGATTTTGGCTTGTTTGCTCAAGTTGCTGCTCTGTTTCTCCTCTTTGGCTTTCTGTTGTTTTGTTTTGTTTTAAGCTCATTAGAGGGTTTAAGCTGATCATTAGACTGTGAATGAAAATTCAAGCCATAGTCTAGAGCAGCACAGGATCAATTATAATCTCAAAAATTGTAAGGGTTTTTTTTCTAATTCCAAGTCTAATGCATCCACATGTGTGAGATCTCTGTTTATGTTAAACTAGTTCCTATTTTTAAGCAGTATTTCAAGATCTTGAAGTTAAATTGTTGCCAATTGGAGAGAAAAACAAAAGAATTCTGTTCCATTAAGTAAAAAGCAAGCACAGAAAATAATCTATTGACATTTTTTGTTTTGATTTATAAAATCAAAGAAGTTAACTTACATATTAAATTTAAAATAGCAAAGTTTCAGTGTTGTGAATTCTGAAAGCTCATGCTTCTTCAGTTTGATTCAGCCAGCTCTAACCTATTCCCTTTAAAAAGGATATGACAGGGGCTGTTAGGACAAGCCTATCCTACCACTACTTCCATGATCCCCAACCACAAGAGGAGAGAGTACTCCACCACTGATTTATGGCAGCAGTGAGAAACCCTTCTGATGCCATTAACTTCATACAAACATGTTGATAAGGTGTGCAGGAATATGACTTAGATTTTTAATACAGCACCCAGTTGTGCGATGATACTGTTTCTGCAGGTTTCCCACCACTCAGCTGTCGACTGAGGCAGGACCACATGCAACAGTGAGTGACATAGGGATGGGGACTCCTCACAGTTGCCATGTTATAGCTGCAGCGTAGTAATTGTGTGCTAAAGCCCCAAAAAGGAAGCCATGCTTAAAATGTGCAAGAGACTCATGCAGCTCAAGAGTCACAGGTTGGTCGCACCTGTAGTATAGGTGCAAGTTTTCTTTCTCTTGTAGGCAATCTATGGTCATGCTCTAGTTTCTCATATTTTCATTGCTTTCTAAAGGTAGTCTTTTTATCCTTCTGGGAATTATTTTGAGGTGCCTTAACAGCAAGCATCAAGGAAAAAATGTTTTTTATAAAATAAACCTAATTTTAGGAAAAGCAGATGACCTTTTCTGTCAGTGGTCATACTTGCAGTTCCCAGCTGTTCACATCAGAGTTTATCTAGGACAAGATAGGAATTTCCCTATGCAGAAGGCATATCTATGGTATTTCTAACTGTTTCTGATCTGTGGCTGGCATCACCAGAAGGTAATGACCATCCGTATTTAACAGGACCAGCACACTTTGCTCACAATCCTTTGACCCATTAGCTCAAAGCACCATGGAAATGAAACATGAAAGAAAAACCGTATATGAATTCTCCAATGAGTATCTTTGAGACCAAGGATCTTAAGATCTTTCCACTTTGCAACACTACGGACTTTAGGTTGCACCATGGAAAAAGAGGCCACAAGCCTCGTTAGCGTGATGAATATATTTCACAATAGCCAATTTCTTGGATTTGCGGTTCCCCTCTTTTTTAAAGCAGTATCACAGCTTTCATCAGATATCACCTACTATTTTGGATCATCTGAGTTCCCTGAAGCATAGGCTTTTCCTTGTCAGTTTTCTCAATGGCCAACCTATCAACTATCAGTAAAACAGCAGCCAAAACACTTCTTCATGTCTTGATATTCCATTCATCAAGAAAATGCCTGAGGGAATTTCGCTGTTTAGTTTTCCTTGGATCTTACACAAGTGAAAATTCTCTTGCTCCATTTTGAAAGTGACTGTAGTACAAGTTCATACCCCCCAAGTTCTGTAGGTCTTCTATAACTCCAGATAATTTGAGGCACAGAGTTCTCTTCACATTTTATGTGCCTTTCATGTTTTAATGATCACTTTAATGGATCAGCAGACTCAGTCTAAGAGAGTCTTTGTCTGAGATAGTCTTTGCATCTCTAATCTAATGTCAAAGCTTTATGTGAAAGGAAGTTGGCAAGAGGTAGTGGGAATGTTGACATAGATAGAATTCTCTCTGCTGAATTTTCAGTCCTTTAAATTAAAATGTAAAAGGAATAAAGCTTCATAAGACTAAATTCTTCTAGAATCTTGGGGATGGTTTAAATTAGAGGCCTCCTGTTTCAAGATAAATGGTTATTTATAGATATTTTTATTTAATGTAAAAAAAGTGCAGAAAAGCAGAATCTACAGTTCACAGAAGGAAGAACACAGGGGTGAGGTTTTTGAAGTTACGGACTTTTGGAAAAAGAAAAAGCTACTCATCTGAACAAAAAACTTTTGACAGTATTGCAAGAGGAAAGATGTATCAAACATAATGAAAAGCATGACTGAACATGTATGATCTGGGGAAAGGTCATTTTCAATAAAAACATGACACGCAAACAAAAATAATGGAAATGAAATACAGAGCAAAAACTATGCAAGCATAGCGAGACTTCCAGATCCAGAAATAATGGAAATAACTTTTCCCGTATAGTCTGGCACAGGCTGTCTTTTGACCTTTACAATACAGTGAAAGATTTATCTAGTACTCTATTGAGTATTTGCTTGAGGGAGTGGCTAATGTTTTGATGGGGGGCGGGGGAGAGATTGTTAGCTGTCTTTTCCTTTTTATTACTTGAAAAAAGAGACAAAAATAAAGTTTCAGTTAAATTGTGTACTTGTATACAGACTGAAGTACCTTCTTTGAATGTAAAATAGAAGAATATGTGCAGGAGTACAGAATTCCCCTTGATAAGATTTTGAAAGCTTACCCTGAGACAGAATTTAATTCACAGAATCAAATGTATAAAATGTTTCATGTGTCTACTATCATCATTTATAATAGTGCAAAGGACATGTAAGGTTATCATTCAGCTTTTGTTCTGCATGCCCTTTGTATTCATATTATACAATGATGCAAAAGATAATACATGGAAATAAACAAATCATACAAAGGAAATACAATGAAACCTGTTACATTTGGATAGAAACCTATTTAATTCCCTTACTCTAGAAACAAACATAGGGCCACATGTTCTGCTTTCACATTGCATCAAGTATGGAATGAGTTATGAGGCACCAGAATTCATAAATACATGGAGCATTTGCATTTTTTCAAAATGGAAAGCCCAGAAAAATCAAAGAAAGCAATAGAAGTATAAGGCTAATTCAGAACAACTTTAAAATCACCACTACAACCACTGGAGCAAATAAGATGAAGAGCAACATTCACTGCTGCACAATGAAAATGACTCGGAGAATGAAGATGTGTTTTACAGAAGGGAGAAAAACAATCTTTTTGAGGGGGAGAGAATGAGGGGAGATATATCGGGAGCTAGCTACAGAGGTTATGAAATGAGTAATCAGCCCCAAAATGTGTGGCATAGTATTTTCCTTAAGAATACCACCTCTTGTTTGCATGCATTTATTAAATTTTTTTTCCTTTTTACACAGCATTAAAATAATAGGTGCTATGAAGATATATTTTACTAAAATAACATGTAATTGAAATCAGTGTTGACCCAATCAACCTGAGTGTAGGCATACGTCAACCACAGAATGGCTGTGCTGAGCCAGTTCTTCCTAAAGCAAGAAAGGAAGGAAGGCTTTGTAAAACGTTCCGCAAAAACAGTGCGACTACTTTACATTTAACTGTGCTATGGCTTCCTTAAAGAGACAGAGCTGTTATACACTGCTTTTGAAAGCTGTTCATTTTCTGCTGCTTTAAATATTCAGAATGTTCAAAGACAGAAATTATGAATATTTCATTTAAATTCAGAGACTTGGAAGTGACTTGTAGTTATACAAAAGAGATTAGAGATATGAGCTAAACTCTCAGCTGAACGTACGAGAGACTATTTATTATTATGTATATCTACGCTCATGTCTCTCCTAGCCCCTGTCGTTTGGTTCATTCGCATGTCAGACTTTAGGCCTTACGAGCACTGGAGAATATTCAGAGCCTAAAGAAAGATTTCTTGTTCCAGTCAGCGAACTAGATGCTCAGCCTCCAGTGAGGACACATCCATTAGTGTCAGCATATTTTACAAACTCTTTTTGTGGCAATTGAGAGAGTCTCTGAAAGGGAGAATGGAATCGACAGAAAAAAAACACTAAATAAAAGATGAGAACAGACAAGCAGCAGCATCACAAATTGTGAAGGCCTGAAACAGGCCTCAATTTCATTTTGTAGAAGTGCGAGTCAGTTCATATCTTGCCTTTTTTTCTTCATATTTACTTTTTTTGCTGCTGAGAAGTTACCCCGGTGTTGGTCCTTTTCCAAGGTTATGTCTGAACCTTCTGTTTGGCTCACGAAGTCGTGCCCTTCACAGGGACGGAGTCACTGACTTGCTCGGCTCTGTCCTCCCCATGACATGAGGTGTCCCTGGTCCTTAGTAGGCCAGGTAAGAGCTGACACAGGCCCAAATTCTTTATCTCTATTTAGTGCTGAAGTGCGCAAGCAAAACACCTGCTTTTTCTTTTTTTCTTTTCTTTTTTTTTTTTTTTTTTGTAAAAGGACTGTGGTGAAGAAAAATCAAAATGGAGAGCTGATGAAGGGATGGATGAACATAAAGGGATTTCTTATGCCAGGAATTTTACAGATAACGCTTCAAAGGCAGGAAAAAATGTGACAAATTTCCTTACCTTTCTTTTTCCCCCCTGATATTTCTTCAGTATTTGACACTTTTTTTGCTTAAAAGATGGTATAATTTACAATAGTTCAAGGAAAAAAATTATATTTTATTTACTTAGGACTTTTCTGGAGAAAAACAGAAGCTTTTTCTTCAGCAGATGTTCTTGATGAATCAACACTTGCTAACAGATGAGACATACTGACATATGCAATTTTCCAGTATAAATGTTATAATTCTTGGTAAATGATAATTATTAATGGAGATCATATCCCATAAGAAAGTGGCCCAGATCAAAGCTTTGGAATTTCTATGATATTCAGAAACTAGGTATATATCCAAATTTTGCAAATGGGCTCTAACTTACCTACACCCAGGTGTTTAGCAGAGTTCAAAATACAGATCTTAAAGTAAATTAATTTTTGCTGTAGGCCATTTTATTAAAAAAATAGCATTTCTGTTCATATTGAGTGGTTTATATTGTTACTTGTCATTTTTTCCTGAACATTTTGAGACAGCCATTTTTACCATATACTTTAAACCGCTTCTAAAACTATTTAATAATTTGACCTGTTCTCTCTGCTGATAATATATCTGCAAGATATAATACACAGCCAGTTCTTCTGATCTATTTGTCCAAGTTGATCAGCAGCAGTAATAATGTACAGAGGACACAATTGCTATGCACTGAAAAAAGAAAATACATTGCTTTTCACTGATGCAACACTATGGATATCCAGCCTTTTCAATGGAGGCGATGACTAAAAGATGCCATACTGTAGATTCTGCAAGATCAACTATTTTAAGACTTGAGCTCCTTAGAGGTTTCCACAGCATGTTCTGTAATGTTTCAGGTGCTAATGGTAAAGGATGCTGAGAAGAGCACGTTAATGCAAACCTTATCCGAAGCATCTACCTTGAGATTAGGGATCTTTTCCTATGGATCACTGAAGGGAAGGGAAGAATGAGCATAAATGCATTGGGGTGTACAGTCCCTCTATGGGCTAGCTGAAGTCTACACAGCCATCACACACCTACTGGGTGTCCGCAGGGACACATTTAAGCTCAGCGTGCAGGAACATAGGGAAAATAAAATCGCTGGCCTTGAATTCTGTGAAGTACATGGATTTTGGTAGAATAGGTCTGATTTCCCAGATTCTGATTTACTTTTGCACAAAGCTGTTATGTGGCTTCTGCTATGAAGCCACCAGACCTCTCTCATGCATGCAGAGAGGGCTAAGATCAAGATTTATCCTACAAGTAGATATCAGAGTTGGCAGAATGATTGCTGACAACAGAAGGGGTATGCTTTTCATGATACTCATTGTTAAAACTTCCAACGTCCTTTTTTAAAAATTATTTTTTGATTTGAAACTTCCTTCAGCTAACAGTGTTTTAAATTCGGTATATGCTAAAGGATTTATTTTTCTAAAGTGTGTTTCTTATGTTTTTAATCAGTTCTTTTTTAAAATCTTGGTATCAAATGAGTTAATCATCACAGTAATGAGATAGTAGCTTGAAATAATAAAAATAAAAGTAACAACAATGAAAACCCTTATCAAAGTGCTTAATAAATATTCTGCCATTTCCAAGGAAGTGAACTGAATGAGGCTATTTCTGCTGTGTTCAACTTGCAGCTTGCTGGGCTGGAGCTGTGAATGGACTGTACCTCGTCCAGCTGACCAGTCAATTGACTGGGACTGCCATTTAGGCCTCAAGTGACAGATCTAAACATTAATGGATGTTTATCAAATTGAGGCAGGAAGAAGGCAGAAGTGAGTCAGTCTGCCACTGGGCTTAGTCTTTAGTTGGCATTTGAGGAAAGTGTAGTACATCATCCTAAGGATGTCTACAGAGACAGACTGTGACCCTTAAAGTCACAATCTCAAGTCTAGGTTTTCATTGCTTCAAGTTTATTTGAGCACAGAGCACACTGGTAGCAGATTAGAGCAGGTATACCGGATAGTTTTGTTCCACCAGCTTAACAGGGTTTGCAGAGCAGTACAAGATGCAAGGTGCCCTACTATGAAGCTAGGAATTGGCTGTTTTCTCTTGGGAAGTTGGACAAAACCAACCATCGTTGGGCACTTTTTCTGCAACTTGCCAGGAACTTTTAGTTCCTATTGACATTTTTGAGTATCTCACTGAACTAGAATAGAAGCCATTTATGGAAGGCATTGATTTCTGGAAGAGTTAATCATACATAATTAGAGAAATGCAAAGACATAATGGAAAAATGAGGGATAAATTGTCAGCTACAGTATTTTCACAAGTGCTGTTCGGAAATAAAAGTAGTTTTGGATTTGATTTTTATCAGTACTATATTTTATTTTGTAATATATGTTACTACTTAAGCTGATAAACTTTCTGGAAGGAACTATATCATTTACACTAATAAACTTTTTGGCATTTCTGCTTTCTTTATTTTCTGTAGAGAAGCACCCTGTTCTGCATACAGCCATATGTAGATGTCTTCTTGCACACATTGCTCCTCTATGCTGACAAAGCAGGACTGAAATCTCAATCTCTGTTTTCTTTCAATAAAGGTATGTATCGCAGAACTAGAATGTTAGAGATGGAAAGGCAAAATAAACGTACTAACTGGTGGAACCACCAATTAATATGCTAGCCATTTATGAGGAAGACCTGATGTGCTAATCATTAGAGCATCGTTCATTGTTTTACCACCCTCATTTCCTGCGTCTGTTCAGTGCTGTCCTGTGGACCGCCCGCAGGGGATACAGGTTGCAGTCAGAGGCCCATTCTCCGCAGCGGAGGGAGGCTGTGGGGCCAGGCGCTGGCAGAGTCTGTGGCCAGCTGACAGGGCCAGTATTTTTTACATGAAAGTAATAGGTGATTTATTTTTACAACTCAAAATGACACTTACTTTTTTTTCCATTTCATTTTTGATCCTGAGTGTGAAGGTGTATCTCCTGAAGTGAGATACAAGGTTAGGAGAAGAACATTGGAGGTAGAAAGTAGCTGCAGTGAAAACAATGAAAGTCTGTATTCTCCAGTGATTTCAGGAGTTTCTCCAGGAGAGGCTTGCAATTCTCTCTCCCTGGTATAGGTTCCGATTGTGATTTTCAACATTAGGATCTCAAAACATTTCACATGGTTGAGGAATCCCCTTCCATTGTGAAATAAAGACAGGAAGAGAGGCACCTATGGCTAAATCTTACAGACACAGAGTCAAAACAAAAATAAAACTTCATCTGTGAATGCTTTTTGTCATATCTGAAGTCCAAATTGAAATCCAAGTAATGTGTTAGATCAGTATCTCCTAAAACCCAGTGCTTATATCCACTGTATCTTGGCACTTGTTTTTGTGAGGCAGTGACTGTTTGTGGTGCAAGGCCAGATAACTGGTCTTCATGTCAATTCTAAAGTGATCTATGATGCCTGACTGGTTATGGGCATTGACAACATATACTCTGCAGTGTTAAGATTCATGGAATGAAGGTAATGGACATCGAAGTGATGCCCAGACTATTAGGTAATTTAAAAAACACAGTCAAAAATCAAAAGAGAAAATCAGCACTCTTTTATGATTATTCGTTTTTGGCAGTTTAGAGAAACAAAACAATTTGACTAACAAATGAAAAAAATGTCCATCAGGAGCTGTTAAACATAAAGTTGAAGATACAATTTTAACATAAAAAGTTATTAAACTGCAAATTGCTGGAAGCTGAGAAAATATGCCAAGGAAGTATCACTTTAAAAATTTCTCTATTCTGGTGCTCCTTCCCTAAGAATTCATGACTAGCCATTTTCAGAAACAACATACTAGGCTAAATGGATCCTGCATTGCTGTTCCACTGTATATTCTTTGGCAGAATAAATCAATCTTAAAGAAATATAATTTTAACTAATTCTAAAATGTGGCCTTCTCAGCCTCTGTTTGTCACACAATTTGTTACAGCAAATGAAAGCAATTGCTCAGTTTGAATCTACAGAAGAGTGTAAATAAACAAGTTTCATAATTACTCCACCCAGAAATTTTACCAGCATCTTGGATTAAAAAAATCTTCCTTGTAAAACATGCAAATACCATAAAATATGCGCATACAACCAGAAGTGCTTCCTCTTCCTATCATTTCCACTTTTTTAAATAGCAAGAATTTGTTGCAGAACAGTTTTCACTTTCAACTTTTGGAGTGCTCAAAAGTCATATTTTACAAATGAGGACATTGCAGAACGAAGGCCTGACCTACCCGCACAGCAAGTCAGTGACTGGGGCAGTGGAAGCTGTGCACTTACTTTTCCTTAATGTTGGACCGAGCAGCTTCTCCAAACACGAGCATCCAGGGTCTACAAGCCTGGTAGGCTTACTGCGCTTTCCCACATATCCTGTGGCAATTATACTCTAAATATTTCTGCTGGGAAGTATTTACCCTTACTCTGGATATGAATAATATATGGGAGGTTATAGAAGAGGGAGTTGAAGAATATAGCTTCCTGGTATCTCTCAATGATAGCAATTATATGAATACCCTGTGGCACATGCAGAAAGTATTTATCGAGTCCCAAAGACTTTTGTAATTCAGGCTGTATTTTTGTTCCTTGTCCCACAAACAAACAGCTTAGCTACTGATCATATGACATTCTGTTTCTTTCTTTTCTTTTCTTTTTTTTTTTCAAATGTCATATAAAAGCTTGCATGGATTTCTCTCGCTGATTTCTAGGTACTACTGACTTTTTGCATTAGTTACAGCACAGATTCTACTGGCAAAACCAAAATCACCTGAAATCACAAACTCAATTATGATGCCTGCAATATTCAGATAATATTTAGATACTATTGAAGAATGGGTCATTATCACCTATATGTTGAATAGAGCGGATCTGTATATCACATAATGTGAATGCAGAGAATATTAACTGAGTAAAATCGATAATTGCTTTCACTGTTATCTATACAGTGAAAGAAATGTTTTTCACTACTGTGAGAACATTTAAATAAAAACAACATGAAATGCCATTGGGTTTACCACTGCTGATGATGTTTTACACATCAATTTCCAATATGTAACTGCTTAAGCTTTAGCAAGTCCAAACTTCTTTTCTAATTAATTCAGCCTCCTGACATGATGATCTGCATTGTATTACCCATAGTAATAGGATTTTACTTCCCTAATTTATCTTCTAAGATTTATTCAGACTTTATGCCTCGAAAGGTTTTACCGTGGTGATTATCTTTGCTGTAGTAAAAGCACATGGATTCATAAAGAGATAAGGTTTTATTGTGATTTCTTTCTTTTGTTTTATGATATAGTGATTTGTATTGCAATAACCTTACTACATTACCCCGCATCCTTTCCCCGAACTACTCTGTTTGTCAGAAAGCACACCACAGTCTATGCTTACCTCCTTTAAAATGATGAAGAGATCATTTTAATTACTGTAAACAAAAATGATCTTATACTTCAGTACAACTTTAAATGTCTCAAGATCTTTCAACAAAGGATTGATTGAGGATTAAGAAAAATCCTTTAATAGTGTATTTCTGGACACCATTTTTATCCTGGAGTAGAGTACATAAAATACAAATCTGAAAGATTTTGAAAATATTTGTTAAGTATTTGGTTAACTTATGCCTGGAACAATTTAATCTTGTAGACTACTGCTATTTTTCTCTTCTCTTGTATTCTTTGGTTCCAAACAGGCATAAAGCATGGGATTTATCTCATCTAATTTCAAATGTCTAAAAGATTGTTTCAATCTAAGCTAGCTGAGTAGCTAAGTAAACTCTTTATTGTGAGATCTAGACATTGTAGGCAGATGGTTTGTCTAAGCTGTCTTAGATGCTCATCTTCACTGAGATGAATCATTCCCTGAAGGTGTTTATTTCTTTCCATTGACTATAAAGGAAGACTAGATGACTAGCTCAGGTGACAACTTTTAGTTTTCTGATGTTCACTGAGATGGATCCTACACAAAGTGCCTGGAAGCATTCTGGTTTATAAACGCATTGGAGCATTATCATTCCCAACAGAAAGAGTCTACATGTCCTTAATTAAGGGACAGATTTAACCTCCTCCCTTGCTCATCGATCAAAGTTGGTTTAGAAATATGTATAATTTAAAGAACTCATATATGGCTCCATAAAAAAGGAGGATTTTTGCCAAAAAGTTTGGATTCAGTGTTCTGAAGCCATATTGTACAGGACAAAATATGCAAATATGTTATGCAAATAGGAATAAAATGAAAAGATGGTAAGAATACTTTCAAATTTTCTTGACGATTAATTCCCCTTTCGCTCAGGGTTGTGATGATACTGAATAGATCAAAACCATCTTGCTGACTTAGCATTTGCCACCAAACCCTACTTAATCTCAGCTTTTAGTCACCTGCAAGTCACCTCATTATATACATCGTTTAAAGTTAACACCGCTGTGTCTCTTGTCTGTCTTGCTCATTCTTTGCAGTCTGTGTTGCAATTCTAAATATTTCTCCTGCAAGCTCTTAGCACTGAGACAGTTTCCTCATGGACAATATTGGGATATCATTACGCAGCCACTTCCTGCGTGAGCTAATATCGGGGACGGCTAACCAGGATCCCTGGAAGAATGTGCCCTTGGGGTGGCACGAAGGCAGGATGGAGGGTGCTATGGTATACCAGCCCAATATGGAGGGTGCTGTAATTCATAGAGCTGTTGCAAAGGGCTGCTGAACTTGAATTTCAAATATTATAAAAAATTAAATAAATTAAAAATAATAGTTCTTGACAGGTCAGTTTTGTTCTAACAGGATTTATATCAGATAATTTATGTCATAATGTTTTCACTGCTGTAACTTTTTTAGAGGATCAGGTATCATGTGCCTTCTTCTAGCCAGAATAAACTTCATATCACGTGCACTGGTTAATTTGACAAAAATTAGTTTCTGTGTCCAGACCTTATACAGGTCAGGCCTGCCTTATTTGATGGTCCACTAACAATCATTGCTATAGTATTAGTATTATTAAATATTAATAAAAGTAGAATTATGGTGTACATTTTATCTTCTCTGTCTGTAGAAGTCAAATTAGTCAATTTTTGATGTTTGTTTTTTGACTTATAACTGTTTAAAAAAAAAAAACTTGCTCCCTTTGTATAATGTTATAGAACAGGCTAAAGAAAAAAACTCTCTCAGAAGGACCTCCCTTTGCAAATACACTGTTAACTAGATTGCATTTATATTTCTTTTGTCCTTTGAGCCTATTCTTTACACCAAGCTTTCTAGGACCTTTACTCTTTTTGCAGCTGCTGCAAAAGCATTAAATTAAAAATAAGTACATCTAGGTCTAATGAAATGGTTAATCATAACTAGATGAATTAGTTCAGATACATTAGAACTTTAAACTTTTAGGAGCCTTTTGAACTCTCGCTAATGCTCTTTTGTCATTTTTTTTACCTCGATATCTCAGTCTTTTGTTCCAGAGAGGACTGAAATGAATATCCTATGATATGTCTCATTTTCAGCAATTTCTCACTCAGTTCTGAGGAGAGAATAAGTCAGAATAAACTTAATGAAGGTATCCCAAGCTGAAGGGCTTTGAAAATGTTCAAAATTCATCTATTACTTTTGAAGTTATTTATTTTCCTGCTAGTAGAAGAAGCTAGCATTTTGATAATATGATGGGAAACTTGTTGCATACAATATTAACAGATTAAAAAAAAATTTCTTGTACATGAGCTGTATTCTTATTCCATACTTTCGTTAGGTAGTAGTAATAATTAACACTCAGCTTGTTTGTTAACAAGCTACTAAATAACTTATCAGCTATTGTGAATATTCAGCATGATGTTTCAATGAAGCAAGCAGATTTTAATGTTGATTAGGTTAGCTTTATAAAAACTCAATTTACAATACAAGTCTCAGTGGATACATTTCTATTGTTTAGGTACTGAAGAATAGGATTTACTATTATATTTTTTGAATGCCTTGCAGAAACCGGTTCTTATCAAGGATGACCTCTAAGTTATATAAGGAATGGACTGGGCCCATTGTAGTTTTCTCAAAATAATATGATGCAGCTAGTATTCTGTTATACAATTGTAAAACAAAACAGGCCAGTATTTACTTAAGTGCTTTCATAAATACAGTTGAATTTAAGCACCTGCTTAAGTTCAAAAAATATATATCAGTGCATCATACTAAAACAAATTCCAGAAGCTCCATTTTCACCCAAAGCATTTTAAATAAGATGGCTCATCTGTAGCCCATTGATGAAAAATGCCAAAATTTGTAATAAGCCATGAAGATTACAAAATACAATCCAGAAGACCAATTTTTAAGCACAATTTTTGCCACTGTTCCTATCCTCTTGAGGAAAAAAGTTGAATGTTACTGAATACAATCCTAACAATTTATTTTAAAAGTCTGTGGCAGAGGAGAGTGTAAGCATTCTGCAAGCAAACTGAATAGATTTATTTTAGGCCTGTCATGTTGTATTTAGGGGATGGTGTTTCAAGTAGACAAAAAAAAATCTTGATCTATGTTAAACTGCTGTAGTCTAGTGAGATGTGTCCCATGTTGGCACATAAAATTACTGCTTTTATTTTTCTTTGTTATTTAGACAGAGATAATAAAAAATCATCAATGATCACATAAGACCTAATTTTAATTAAATGGTATCCTGATAAAGTTGTACAAAACACAGCTATTGAGAAAAAGCTAATAAGTCTAGACTAAATCTAAACTGTTTTTTTTATAGCTATCTATCTCACATATTTCAGTGAAGGTGAAATGTCAAGGAGAAAATGACATCTTTCTTCTGTGTTATAATTTTAATCTCATCAACAAACCACAGGGTAGCTCAAAAACAATATAGCTGGTTCCTATATCAGAAGGCATTTAACTGTGGGAGTACGGGATTTTTGTACTCGATAATTTAGCCTACAGTATCTGTGGCACACTACTAGGTAGACAAGACTAAGTTTTTCAGAAAGGTGAGGGAGTCACGTCCCTTGGTCAAACGTCACCCCAGAAAGGTTGAACTGTCATGTGTTGTTGTTTTTGTTACACTAAAAAACCCTGAATTTTAAGACACGGCAGTGAAAAAACTTTTTGCAGGCTTGAAGACAGAGGAGAAAGTATTCCTTATATTACTTCTTGCTTAAATGTTACCTATGTTGGACTGTTCTGAATTTTGAACAAACAGCAGAGCTGGTATTCTTATTTATCTTGAAAGTTGATGCCTAGCAACTCTGAAAAAAAATTAAAAATACCCTCTTTAAATGACATACTTTCTAAAGTTTTAAGCTTATGTTCCTAAATTATCCTACCATTTCAATAGTTCTAATAAAATATTCTTTATGTATCAAAATCATAAAATTGTTTTACATAGTGTGTTGTTTCCCACCAGCCTTACTTTCCACATATAAAGGGATTGATTGTATTTAAACACTTGAGTCCAGATATTATGCACTTCATTGTGAATTCCTCTTTGCCATATCCATCTTCTAGTCATGTTTGATTTTAATTTAATAGTAGAACAAGGAAATATGCCAGTACACAACCATAGACAGAATTTATGGTTGTCTGTCTTTACCCCACTGTATTTAGGACAGTTACTTGCTGAACAACAAGATTTTACAGGAGAAATGTTGTATGGTAACAAAAGATTGAGCAAGAGATAGGTAGACTGAGTGATCTTGGAAAACTGTCAACATATCCATCTTATTTCTGAAGGAAATATGCCAGTAGAAGTTGATTGGATCTAATCTGAATATAATGAATATGAGGTTTTAATGCTGCATATGACATTTCTTATCTTGGCAGCAGCCTTTCAGGCCTTGAATACCAATTGTCTATAGAAGCACAATTTATGTATGGTTTCTAAGTTGACTATGATGCAGATCCCCATTATAACAGCATATTTCATAAACATTAATATATTCAGTCAATCAACACCTCTGTGAGGTAAGGGACTATAATTAATCTAACGTTATGGACAGGGAAATTGAGGCTCAGACAGGACAAGTGATTTGCCCATGATTACTTGACCTACTCAGGGAGGTGCAGCTTCTAGGTCTGGCAAGTTGGTATCTTCTAAATTTTCCTGCTAAAGAAGGACATTCAGCAGTCACTGGAGAGACTTTAGTTATTCTAAAGAGCAACAGACAAAGCATTTTTCCTAATTATTCATTTTTCTTTACTGTGCAGGGCATGGGACAATCTCAGACCTAGTGATACTGTGGTCCCTAGAACTTCCAGAAAATTTCTTTTTTCTGCTAGAGCCCATTTGCTGTTTGTCACTGACTTTTTCCACTCACTGGTGAGATTGTATCAAATTTCCTGTGAAAATTAATATGTGCATTTCCTGTTGAAGGAAAATAACATTTTTCAGAAGGACAGAAACCACCCTGGTTCAGTACTTGGAAAAAGGGAGAGAGTCCTCTCGTGCCTCTTGTCATTTCTGACAGCTGGTAACACAGCCTCTCAGTGAAGCTTGCACTACTGGTGTTTATATCTCCTGCCATCATCCTAAATTCCTCTGATACCACCAGGGACATGAGGTTTTGTATGGCTGACAATGCAGGAACAAAAGTATGACGGATATTGGTAGTCAGATATAGAGCCTTACTTCTGCTATGTGAATCTTTTCAGATAAAGTTCATAGTGATTAAAATTCATTCCTACTTGTAGGCAGCTCTTTCATAATGAAATTGGTGTCTATGCATTTCTTAATAGAAAAATACTCACCTCATTTAAAAAAAAAAAAAAAAAAACAATCACTACAATTGGTGCTAAATAGCCCTTTTTCTTTAAGGCTTTCTAAAGCAGAGATCACCGTGGTAGAAAGGTATGGTACAAGGCAAAGACTTGTCCCTGAAAGTTGTAGAAAAGCTGAGATGCTCTGACGAGTCTTTAGGATACCTGAAGTAGGTAATGCATCTTTGCCAGAAAGAAGGGAGGAGGGGGAAAAAAAACCCAAAAACCCAAAACGCACACAGAGCAATCATGCCAGCTAAACCACTGTACTTTTCACAGATACAGGCTCTAGTCTCTTCTTTCCTAAATTAAAACAGTCAATTTCTTGATAATAACATCTAAATACAGTAAATGCAACTGCTAATGTGTTATTCTCTAGTCATTTGTTGCAGCTGATTAGGGAGAGAAATGTAAAAGGTTAATTTTCTAATTACATACTCCCCCGAGGTAAATTATGCATGTTATCACATCCGCTGACACTCTATAATGGGCACTTTTTATTGCAGAGTGATTTTCTATGAAGTAGTGTGTCTTCATACCAGTTCTTTTTTTAGTAGGCAAGAAGATGAAGGGAGGGAAAAAGGAATATCCATCCTATCAAAAACCACTGCTTTTTCTGGAGAGGTTAGTATGAACAGGATACCGAAGGTGGCCAAAACCCCATCTCTTATCCCTTTGTTCTTTTTTTTTTTTTTTTTTTTTTTTTTGAAATTTTATAAAACTCTAATGAATGGATGAGAGAGCAATGAGAGTGAGTAAAAGACAAACTAATTTTGGATGACTCTCAGTAAAAGTTTTAAAAATGGTTACAGTTGGCTTCCTATGAAATTCATATTTTAAACAAGAATTTCCTTTGGCAAGGAGTGTGGTGTTTTCCAGGAAGGAGTTGCATATACTCCCCAACCTTAACATCCATTAATTGTCAGCCTTCTGCTGCTCTCACCTGTTTTGAAAGCCTTTTGTAATGCTAAAAAAAAAAAAAAAAAAAAAGTGACACGTGAATCATGTAAAAAAGTTAAAAAAGAAAACAATTTAATTTCTCAGAAAATTAAATCATTTCAAGATTATTTTATGCACTAAACAACATTGAAATATATGTGAATGTATTGTTATTATAATTTGTAAACAAACAAACAAACAAAAAAAAAAACAGTATTTTTCAGGCCCAAATTGTTTTAATAGAAATTTTCAACTATCTCTAATGAGCGTATTAACATAAATTTGAAAATGATTTAATGACCATACTAAACAAAGTTGCATTGCGCTTAAAAGTTACTAGACCAGATTCAGAGCTTTGGGAATGGTAGAAAAACTTTAAGCTGGCAGATCAGACAGACAGAAAAGTTGAGAAGGAATTTGGGAAACTAATTTGAATTAGTTGAGACCCTGGCCTTATTTCATTCCTGGTCAGCAGACAATACTTTTTCAGGCAGCACTAGCACCCTGGTAGTCCTTTCTCCTTCACAGCCTCTGGTATAAAGGGAGCTTATGGCTGATTACTGCTATGTAAGGTTTGTATCTCTTCAGACTTTTTACCACTGTTACCCTTGTCTGATGTAGACTGTATACTGCATTTAGTCTATTGAATTTAAAGCAGAATAAACAAAGCCTAAATGTGTTTTATGAATCTGAAACTTTGCTAGTATAAATGGACAAACAGAGATCAACTGAAATTCAGCAGAGCCCAGTTACACCAATGGAAAATTTGACGCTTCGGTATTTTCAACGTTGAGATAAATCTCTCCTCTTCCTCTTTCTCTCCTATTCCACTCCCTTTATTCTCTCTTCAAAAAGAAACTCTGAAGAACAATCTTTGAAGTTGCATATACTTCATTTCTCCCATGTTGGTTTGCCCTCAACTGTTTATTACAGAAACAAAACAATTTATTCCCAACTCTCAGCATTATAGCTTATGAAAATCAGCCTGTCTCCTCTCTCTGTCCTCCTGTACATCACCCTCAGAATAGTCAACTAGTGAAAAAAGATGCCAATTCTAAACTGGTGATGAATGATGGATGAGCTAAAAGGACACAAGGACAGAATTGATTTCTTTAAGCTAAGAGAGATCAGCAACTCAGGAGGGAAAGAAACTGGATAGTTGTGGGTTTCTCTTAATTTATTTTAAATTAAATGAAGCTTATATGAGGTGAAAGTAGCAAAGTATTTCTAAATTTAAGATAAGAGGCTAGACAATAATCCAAGGGATCTATTTATGGGTTATGGAATGTTTCTTGTCTATGACACTGATCCGTCATCCAATTTATCTGAAATAGGTAATGAATGATAACTCTTCACAACTGAGTGGGAGTCTGATCCAGTCTTTAACTGTGTGGGAGTCATCCTGGGATTCCAACAGGTTTGGGACCAAGCTAAATACAGAAGCAACCAGAGGTCATGTTGCAGTTGCTGGTAATAGTGGCTACAAAGTGTCATGAGGGTATATTCCAAAAATTTACAATAATTCCATAAATAAACAGAATTATGGATTCCCTAAAAAGAGTAAAGGCATATAAATAGGCAAATGTAATAGAAAGGTTAAGAGTGGTGTGAACGGTGAGTGAACGGGAACCTTGTGCATAATCCATTCAAACTGCACTGTGATGTTTTTTCTGTGCAAAAAGTTCAGTAATAGACATTGTGAAGTAACATCTGAAACAGTATCATGCCTAGGTGTGTAGGCATGAAAAGGAGTAGACAGCAGGGAAAGGGCTCTCAGAAACCTGTTTTGTTTGAGTTTTTATTTTAAATAAAATCACCTTCTGCTTCTATAAGGTCTCATTGATATTTGCTACACTGTTGATATAGTGTTGCAACAATATTTCCCATATATATATGCTTTCAGTATATAGAAAGCTTATAGTATGAGAATAGTCTTGAGTACGTCAGAATGTGCATCGATTACCGAGTTCAGTAGACCCAAATTCCAGGGAGGGCTGTTTGCTTTTTAACGTTCTACTTTACATTTAACACTTTGACTAGCTTGTGTCCAATGCTAAAATTAGCTGGTAACAGGTAAGCCAGATGAACAGCATACAAAGAAAGCAGTTTTATGATGGTGTCTGTAATGAAGGGTTTCTTCTGAGTTGTCTGGAGAAAGAAATTGATGTTGTGCTTATGAAGAAAAAAGGGCAAAAAGAAATGGGAAAATACCTATACTTATCCAAAATAGTCTTAATGTGAGCACCAGACCTTTTCAAGTACTGAATGACAGGTATGAGTCAAATCTTTTTTACGAGCCTTAGAATTTCTTTCTATTTCACATCTTCATGGAATAAATGTAACATGATAGTTTGCTACTGTGTGTACACTTATCCACCAGCAAACTACTTTGATCCCTGGTGTAAGCATATCCATTCTAATAGAATTACACAAAACATGAATTTGGCCCATGTTATGCATTCGCACAGTAAATGCTATGAGTGTTTACTTTACTTTACAAAATCAACCCGAGCAATTACCCACAATCCATTCCCAGCACAAACATTGCTAAGGAGCTGGGCAAGAAGGGTGACTGGAGGGCAGGATGCTCTGATACTCCCCAGTTGATACGCAATCCCCTGTGACTGATACAGATTAGCTGAAAAATCCTAGAGAGCAATAATCAGCTTACTGACAGTGCCACACTAGAATGGATTCTAGCACAGAGGAGAATCTGAAGTCTTTTTTTCCTCCATCTCTTGTCATTTTTATAGCAATAAAATAAAAATAATACTGTGCAGATGTGGATGGCAGATATGCATGATAAGAAAATTCTTTCTTCCCTTTTATGTTGTTGAAAAATAATTTGCTAAAATTCCAATTATGGTAGAATCATAAAATGTTCTCATTTTTCAGTCTTATTTCAAAGCTCTCAATCTTCAGTTCTCTCATGTTGACTGATTCCAAGAATCCTTGTGCAAAATCCATTCAAACTCTGCTGTAATTTTTTTTTTCTGTCCAAGGAGTCCAATAATTAAAGTCTGCAAAATAATATCTGAAACAACATCATTTAAACTCTTCATGCAACTGGTGAAGCTATTTACATCACATCTGCAATTCAAGCACTTAATCTTATTCTTGCAGCCTGCAATATACAAACCAAACTGTTGTTTACCACAAGGCTTTTAAGTAGTGTTGGGTGAATCTTAAGAGCTATAGGCTAGCTGCTCCGTTTGTTTTCACTATATCCAATTCATTCCTTGTATTCACTATTAAAGGTGCTTAAAGGCGTTTAAAAATAGAATGTCTACACCACTCTCTTTTAAATGGACTCTCTCATGATAATAATGCCCATTTCATGCCGGTAGTAAGGCACGCAGTGTTATAATTTTCTGTTTACAGGCTGGTAAGGTAATTTACATTGGTGCCAGATAGAAACCCTAGAAATAGAGACCTTTTAAGTTAGCTAAAACTGTGGGTTGCAGGAAACTATGTTTTCCAATGCTGTCTCACAATTTAAGGCTCAGAATATAGTTTTCTTCTCTTATCTAAACAATAGTTGCTTTTTCTGATGAGATTACCTACAAGCCACCAAGAATTATAATGTTTTAATTGATGTAGTTATTGCTCAAAAAAAAAAAAAAACAAAACAAAAACAAAAACTGAGCATCCTTCAAATGCTAATTTATGCTTCAGCATGTTTAAGCTTAGCTGACAGTTCCAGGTTCTGTCACCAAATTCCTAAATCATCTAGCAGGATTCTACTCCGAATCTGTTGTACAGTAATGATGCACCATTTTATCAAAACTGGCTTCAAACTTCTTCCTCAACAGTCTTGCTTAAACCTTCAATTCGCATCCTCAGGGCCATCAGGTGGCATAATTATTCTGATATTCTTAACCACAAATATCATCTGGAAGCCCTGCTAAACATTTCTTTTTTAAATAAAATCATTTAATGAAATAAAAAATACCATTTTCTATTTAGGGATTGTCTTATCTTTATTAATTTTAGTGGTTGTGTATATCAATAACATAGATAAATGAATCTAAACCACTGGTGGTTGCTATATGTCTGTGTTCATAGAAGACAACATAAAAGGGAGAAAGGGGATAAGTAAAGGAGCTGAACTGATAAGCAGGAATTCTGTTTACTTCAAGTAACTACTTTTAGCCACTAAGCAGTGGTTCATCTTCATGGGAAGCTTGACCATGTGCCTGGGAAAGCCTGTAATATAGGCTGCTATAACTTTAAAAAAGCAAGAACCATTTAACCAATCCCTTCAAAAGACTTTTTTTTTTTTTTCTTTTCCCTTGATCAGATCAGATTGAGAAAGTGGTAACATCCAGGAGTGAAGAGAAGTTCATCAGAAATTTAACTAAATCCCAAGAAATACCCAGGAGTGATAAGGTAACTTAAGCTGGGAAAAGTCTTAGCTGTGTTTCTCTTTTAACAAGACATGTTTGTTTGGAGGTGGATAACAAAGTGTGCCATGCTTGTGAGCTGCCCTCTGTGCCCAGAGAAAGGCTTTTGAACTAGGCGGGAACTGTGGGGAAGAGGTATAGAAATAGCTGGATTATTGCAGAAGGAGCAACAGGATAACACTTGGATGGGCCGTTTTTGTAAATGAGTCACAGACAGCATTTGCCTGGAAAATGCTTTGGAGAAGCCAGGGAAAAAGCTGTTGTAGTTCACTCAAGATCAGGGAAATTGAAGTGCGTATAACCTAGTGTCATGGTCCCTGAAAACCTCTGTTGCCGAGTGTCCACTAGACTGTGAGTATCTTTGCTATGTGTTTGTTGCAAAATAACATAGAGTTGGGCATCTTTCTTTTACGTGCAGTTACCCAAATTTATTCAAGGTTTTGAAATTCAGAGGAGCAATGAGGTATACTGTTCTCTTTAATTTTAACTCGTTCTCTTTAATTTTAAGTGGATGTGCAGGCAAACATTGCCTTTTTGGATTAAGTCCCGATGGTCATGTGCTTATCTGAACTTTCATCAATATTCAGCAGTGTGTTGAAGCTTTTTGTAGGGGAGGAGGTTGTTTATTTCTTTTGCAGGGTTGGAAACAAAGATCAGAAATTAATGTCAGTTTTACTGGGGTTTTGTTGTGTTTCAATCTGGTTCACGCTTAACCTCACTTCATTCTGGAAATGGGTTGGCTGATTCAGAAGATGAGGATTTGTAAAAGATAAACGTCATTCCATTTCATTTCTGTCTAATTGGAGGATGAGGTGGGAGAACCCATTCATGTAATGATGATCTAATTATATGTTTGGACTGACTTTTAAAATGCAAGAGCAAAAATACATTGTTAATAGATTTACTAACCTTTTTAAATCCTTGAAAGGCTTTTCAAGATTTATTACAACTTATTATTTAGACTCATAACTGAGTCTCAAGCACTCCGCCTACTTTGAGTTTTGCATCTTTTTTCCTTCTACTCAGATGCTCCCTAACCCTGCTGGCAGGATTCTCACGGCAAAATGTCCAGTGTGTCTTTAAATATAATGGAGATGTTCTTTGCTTTAGCCCTGCCAAGTGGCTGATTGCTGGCAGCTGAAACAAGGGACAGATGGCCATCCAGCTTTATCTGCACCCTATTGAGATGAACAAGTGACAATCTGCAAAATGCTCAAAACTAATTTAAACTGTTTTAACCTCAGGAAACCCAAGAGTCTCTTAGGTTTCTTTGGTGATGTGTAGGCAGATTTTGTGCTTTTCCATGCAGTGCTGTCTGTCATAAAGAACTCAATGCTCTCACAAGTGCTTCTGATCCATCATGCCCCAAGTGCAATGATACCAGAAGTGCCTGTGAAAAAGCTGCAGGGGCATTCTGGCTGTTGATAGTCAAGCAAGTGACACTGAGCCCTGTGCATTGTTCCAGAATTCATCTATCCAACAATTCTTCAGCAAACACAGCTTTTAAGGTAGAATGATACTTTCTTAGGCCTTGTGTGAAACCAAAACATGTACTTAGCCTGAAAGCTATTGGAGCTTGGTTCTGTGCACCTTAGCAGAAGAGATGGAAGGGATAGACTAAGAGATGGCAGAAATCTAGTAATATTAGGTAGGTTAGAGGGATAGAATTTGAGCTCAGAATGATTTAACAAGATAAACATATTCCAACAATTATGTTACAATACTCTCGTTCTGATGCTGGTGGCTCTGAAAAGTGTTTGGCAGTAGATCAGATTTTTCTGTTACTCTTCTATACTTATTCCACTGCATTATAAATTTTTCCATTAATCTTTTCTTCAAAATTAGACAGAAGATGCTTGAGATAGAAGCATCTCATATTCTCAGAAAGTACTTTCCCGTGTGTATCCTTTCAGACTACGGCTCCACAATTACTAATACTAGATTTCTACCTGCTGTATCACCCAGCAGGATCCAGATCAGATGGGGAGGTATGGCTGTGTGTTTGTTTCATTAGCAAAAGCACATAATAGGGATTTCCTGCTGATGTTAGGCTTTCAGACTAACTTTATATTTACATAAGGGAACACATAACACACAATATCTGCTGATACTATATATAATGTTTTTAACAAATCTGAATTGGCAGAGAAAACATACACTAGATCAGCACTGCACAACATCGATCACAACATTATTCTGGTGTAAGGACCCCTAATGCTGGATTCCTTGCATTTTCAAACCACTTTGTCAAACTCCTTTAGCCTTTTTGTTAGGAAGCGCGGGAGTCATCTTCATTGGCTGATGCAGAACAAATCAGAGTATTCATTTGTCCAACTTTGCCTGAAACTCATCTTGGAAACTTTCAAAAAAAAAGAAATTGTTACTTTTTCATCAGCTGTGGTGAGTGGAGGAAAATTAAAGCCTTCCTCAAGGGTATCAGATTAACCCTCCAGATGCTGGGGGACTGAACAATAGCTCTAATCTTACAGTGCCTTCAAGAGGACTTTGCTGAGGCCTCTTCAAAATCAAATGAAGCAACAAAGTCCTTAAATTTAGGGACAGGGGTATACTTGCTCTGGTTTGTAGCCATGCATGCCCTCTGATGAGTGTGTTTGATATTGCGTACTCGTGAAAATGAAAGTGGATGGAAAATAGGCAAAGGTGGAGGAACTTTTAACAAACTTCTGGTTTCTCCTGGAAGGAGGCTGGAACATGCTTGAGAAGTAGAATAGAAGAAGCAGGATCAGAACAGAGAAGTCAGATCAGAAGTTTGGAAACCAGTGTTAAATCGCTGGCAACCTTTAGGTCAGTAATGAAATACTGGTTCTACGTAGACCCATAAAAGGTCTGATGCAGACTACATACATACCTACATATCTGGAGATTTTATTTTCCTATGAACTATATGTGCCACAGACAAAAAACACCATTAGCTATCCCACTGGCCTGTTTAAAAGCGTATATGCAAGTTATCTATTAATACATTGGTGTATCAATAAGATATTAGTACAGGAAAATCTACTTAAACTGTGTAGATTGCACTGTGAAAAGTTGCATTGGGTATTTCAAGTGGTACCTTAAAAATACGGCTAAGGACAAGTCAAATTCATCATCATTCCAGGAAGTGGCTTGGAATAAGATTCAGTTATGGTTTTCTGAATATAACTTGTCCTTGAACAAACTTAAACATCAGCTGAATTACAACCTGTTGCTGGCAATCATCATCAGCAACAAATTATGGCCCTTTCCTTGTCCGTTACGTGTCCGGAAAGGAGCAGTAATCTGGCTATAGAAAACCTAGTGGCTGTGAACTCTGACTTACTCCTTAACACTACATGCCCTAGAGATGGGTGAAAACAACAAATCAATAGTGAGCATACTTGGGACAATCTGACAGCCACTGAGGATCCCTTGTTGTTCATGCGGACACCTGAAATAGATTATTAGGACAAACATTTCAGGAAGGATTCCTGACTCCTAAATATAATCCATCTAAAAGTTAAGCACCTTGTCTAAGTGGCTCATCAAGACTCCCTCTAAAAGCGATGGAGAATTGATTCTAAAGGCAAATTAGTACCCATTCCAGGTGAGGCAGAAATATAGATAGGATAACTCAATGACTCAACCTCCAGACTTACTGATCTCTGCTTACTAGGGAAGCTGAAAGGACCAGTTTAAACTAGATCATCTTAAACTTTTAGGTACTTTTAGATGATACATGATGTATGTTCTGTGCTCTCTTCCTATTTGTCCCTTCCAAAACTTCTGGGATTTGCTGATGTTTTTTGTTTTTTTTTTTTTTCACTGCCTTATAACTATTAAAAAGTGTGAATACTCTTGTTTGTATTTAGAGTCTATATAAACATCATGTTCTTATCAAACCTCTTTGAGAGTGTTTTCTCCTCAGTGACTTACATTCTAAGCTAATGAGTTTCTCAGTATGATTATTGTAGTCAACTTTTTTTTAATGTGTAAACAGCCCAGGTGTGTAGTCAGGCAAAACTCATGGAGTACAGACATGGCAGTAGGGCAACATCCTATAATCATTCTGTGCTGAAATCCTCCTTGGAAGCTGCATATATGCCTCCTTGGAAGCAGTGTGAGTGTGCTAGACTTTGAGATTAGGGACAAGACTTCTAATGGTACTAAAATAAATGCTTTAGGTACACAGAGGGATACAGGTAGGAAAAGTATTTTTAGTCAAATATTTCTGATAAAACGGAGGAAATATCAAAATATTGCATGTCTTCAATTTGTGTTCACCCATCTGTTAATATGAAAAAGCCAAATGAAATTGTAAAAGTCTTAAGTGTTTCAAGAGTGTCATGTTAAATGGTTATATTTTGACTGTCTTTCAAATTACTGAAATATTGTTTTTAGATTTTCAATTTTGATTGACATGCTTTCTAATTGAGTTGGAATTGTAAGTAAAACTTCTCCGAGATGGTTTTTTGTGGGTTTTAATTCTTGAAACAAATGTGTTCTAGATTTTAAATAACAAATTATGATTTAAATAGAAATTTCCCCAAAATATTGATTTTTGGTATAATTCCACCACAAACAACTACCTTACCATAATTGCCTGCAAAACTGAAATAGTAGTTATTTACATGGCTTTAGGATGCGCTGGAACTTTATGCGTCCTCTGGCAAGTGCTATGATGAGTTAACTGAAGATTTGCAAGAAAATGATTCATGTTAAGCCTCTCATTTAACTTATAACAATAACGTAAGAGATTACATTAGTACTGCTTCTAAACAATGGCTAAATGCCATGCCTAGCATTGTGTGCAAGCCTGTTCAGAGTAATTAACAGGTGTGAATTGTTGTTTGCTGGGATAAGCCTCCCACTGTGCAGCCCTTTGTTGGCTGCAGGCTGCTTCCCTGCTGTATTAGGACTTCTAAATGAATCAATCCCACTTTAACGTGGTATCTTACGCACGTTAATTCTTAGTACACTTGTTTATTTTTAAACTAGTTGAGGAAATAACAGTGAATCTCTTTTAAAAATCTCTATTTCTGCAGGCTTCTAACTACCTCGCACCCCTCCAGCCTGTTTTATGTGGTTCTCTTTTCAGCGGGGTCTGTTTCAATTAAAAGAAAATACTGTAGTAACTTGTAGGAGCATCAGTCTGACTCCTTAGCTGTAAGACCAAACCATGTTCTGAGGCTTAGAGAATCATAAATCTGCCCCACTGGGTTCTTACCCAGAATTATACAAGAAAAGTACAGAGAGTATGGACAAGCCTATGGAATTCTGTATCTACAGGCTCAGCTCTAAAAAGAAAATTTTAATTTCGCTTTGAAATTCTCATAAATCTTCGTAAATCCCAGTTGGGGTCATCTGTAAAGACATGACAGCAGCTCTGAGCGGAAAAAGTTTGGGGGTTTAGAAATTCAAATAAAATAACTTTTTGAAACTCAGGTGTGAAATACTATTTCTCTGTCAATAGAAGTTTTGGGGGTTTTTTTTCTGCTTCATTTTAATTGCATCTCTTGCCTTTCACATCATTGTATAAACCTCTGCTTAACACTCTTATATGAACTTTTCTATTTTTTTCTACTGTTCATGTTTAAATTCAGTTGAGGAATGGCAGGTCCAGAAATAGAATCCAGATATACTAATATGTTTTCCCCCCATATATCTCTTTCAAATAATTGTTAAATTACAGAATCACTACAAATGCTCTTACATTTTAAAATGACATAATTACAAAAATTAAAATGTTTTTCTACTTAATTGTGATTCTGTTATTTTAGTTTATACAACCAAGATAATAAATTAATCCATTTATTATAAACATCAATGATTTAAAGTACTTTGTATTTCTCTTGCATTCCTTGCTAGCATAGGTCTGAATGCCTCCAAAGAATAATGTTTTACAGGTTTAAGACTAGAAAGACAGTTAGATATCTGATCTCTTGTATAAAATCAAGAATTTTAACCACAGAGCTGAAAAATTGCCCTTACAAGGACAAGATATTGTACGTAATCTTGAAACTTCTTTTAATGAGGCATTGGGACTATCACTTATGCTTACATTTTTAACTCTATCTCATTGTGCTGATGACTTTTTCTGCCACCTTAGTAAATCCAGTTTGAAGCTTACAAATATAGATAAATGCTATTGTTCTTTTATTTCCCTGCAAGCTACTCTAACACCAGTAATTTAATGTGGCTGAAAGCCTGATATTTTAGCCAATGTGTGGGTGGATTCCAGGAAATCTGCTTGTGATTGGTACCTCTGGCACCCATGAAATATTGGTTTCCTGATTTGGAACAGAAAATGGACTTTCCATACTCTAGTATAGTTAAAAGGCTTAATTCTTTCTCCTTTCAGCACAGAACAACCTACACCACAGCAGGAGAGTTAAATTATTAAGTCATTCTATGGAAAAAATAAATATTGAAGCAAATTAAATGCATTGTCTTTCTTATATATTAAGTATTTTATTTTAGATTTTATTATTTGTCAGACAATAGGAGAAGAATGTGCCTTTTTATATGAAGAAAAAACAGTACTAAGCTGCTACTACCCTCATGTTTCCAGTTCTGGAGAGAGAAGAGATATTTATGACACACTGTCTTCTTTCGTTTTTAATACAGTACCAATTTTCAGTGGACATTGTACAGATTAGACATAAATTGGCTAGAAGCGCCAATGGACAAAGCACTCAAAGCTCCTTACGAAGAGTTAAAACGTTGATCTAAATGAGGCCAAAGATATTCAATTAGGGAGCTGAAATCCTCTTAAAAGAGAAAATTCTGCCTGCCTAGAAAGCAGCTTTTGGTTTGTTTAGTCAGACTTGAATGTAACTGTACCATTGGAGTGTTTAAATATTTGGTAATAGAGAAGAAGTTTGCCAAGGATCTATCTTCCTTTTCTGTGTGTTTCTGATGCAGAAAAATCACATAAAATAATTGCACAAACAAGAAAAAAAAATATTTCTAAGGGGTAGCAATATTCAGATAAGATACCAATGTGACATCTTACAGATTACTACTTAGAATGGCAATTGTCGAATGCATCAGAGCTGAGCCTATCGTATCTAAATCCACCATCTTGAGGCTCTTGGACTGCATCTTACCAGAAAGAAGGTTACATCACTTTGTAACAGTCCTGTAGAGGCCACTATGCCTATATGATTCATGAGCACAGAGTGTGCCTTGTTCCACACAGGAAATGTTGAGGCTGGCTAACTCCATCTAAATCCTTCCCTCTGTGCAACCTTCAATGTATGAAGATACCTTAAAGTGGCATAAGCAAATCTGACAGAAGAATCACTTTGATTTCTCCTTCAAGACTATACCCTTTTCAGTTCCTTCAGTGCTTTGGTTAACGACAGACCAGAGACCAATGCCATCATAACACAACAATTCTCTCAGCAGAAGTTAGGGTAGACCTGAGAAGTTTTTGGGTGCTAGTGCAATTGCAATATCTATGCTGCTTGGCTCATTGGACACCCTTGTGTGGTCCTTCTTGGCCACACGACACCTCTGCACAACTGCTCTCCAAGCTGCTCCACATAAGCAGGCAGCGCTGCCTGCCTGCCTGCCTTCACGGGGGCTGGAGACAGCTCCATCCTCCTATAGGTAGGTATAGAAATTGATGGGCATCGATGCCTGTCTAAATGGAGAGATATCGATGTTGATAGTTGTTGATGCCTACAGAGAGCAAAATCAGGTGGAGAGGGAAAGATATAGATGCCTCTGGAGATGGAGAGGTATCGATGCTTATCGATAGGGATCGATATTGATAGGTAGGGAAATTGATAGGCATTGATGGCTATCGATGTCGATAGATGTGGATGGCTACCAAGAGCAAACTCAGTGCGAGAGCAAAAAATAGGGATGCCTGTCAAGATCAAGAGGTTTTGATGCCTATCGATAGGGATCGATGTCAATACCGATCACTTTCAATCTCTATGGATAGGTATGGAAATCAAAAGGCATCGATGCTTGTTGAGATGGAGAGGTGTCGATGGCAACAGTCATGGATGCCCACCAAGAGCAAACTCAGTCTGAGAGCGAAATTTGTGGATGGCCCTTGAGATCAAGAGGTCTTGGTGTCTATCGATAGGTATTGAGATCTTTAGATGTGGTTCCCTAGCTCTACATCTGGAGATCGATACTCATCAAAGCCTCTCAATATTAGGAATGGTCAACGTTGACAGTTGTTGGTGCATCCCAAAAGCAAGATCAGTCCAAGGGGAAGCTAGGGATGCCAGCCGAGACAGAGAGTTAACAGTGGCTGTCAGTAGGAATTGCTATCTATAGTTATTCCTAACTATCAGTACTTATCTTTATCAGTACCTGTCAATTGGCAAGGCAATGTACGGGCATCGATGCCTGCCAAGATCGAGAGGTCTTGATGCCTATCGATAGGGATTGATGTCTATAGATGTGGTTCCCTAGCAGTATGCCTGAAAATTGATAATCAGTGAGGCAACTCAATATTAAGAACGGTCAATGTTGATAGTCATTGGTGTGCCCGAGAGCAAAATCAGGTGGAGAGGGAAAGCTATAGATGCCTGTGGAGATGGAGAGCTATCAATGGCTGTCGATAAGGATTGTGCCTCTTCCTTTGCTGTAAATTTTCCTCTGTCCTTCCCTTCCTCTTCTACATGACCTTATGCTGTCTGTTTAAGTCTCCCCTCTATGGTAGAAAAGAAAGGATAGCACTGATGAACTAAAATCAGCAAGTCTTAATCAGTGAGCTACATCCTTGGTCCTTACCATCTTCAAGCCATCAGCAAGTGCCAGAAGAAAAACTTGAGGGATGCTAGGCTGAACTTCAGGATTTTTCTCATCTCTGACTTGTGTTTTTTAGTATGGCTGTCAGGTATCATGATGATGACTTCATTAAAGAGAAAAGGAGAGGAGAAACTTTTATCCATTCTAATAAACCCCCTTGATATCAAGTAGAAATTCTCGCATTTCATCAAAGAGCTTTGCTAATATTATTGGGCACTGCAGTACAAAGTCCTTATTCATAACTCTAAAAAGAGCTCAATGTGTGGCTGATATTACACATGCATTCCTCACCTCCATAAATTAATCCTGGTTAATTGTTCTAAGTAAGAATACTCGATGCAATGTGGTCACTGTTCCTCTGTGACTTGTGCATGCTAATATCAATTTTGAAGGAAAAGAGCTTCCTTGACATCCATTGAAATGCCTTCATTATAAGTTTGAGAAAATGCCTTATGCCTTTTGCCATCTTACTGTAAAGGGAAAGAGAGCTTAGATGCTTTGTGTGTCTCTTCCTGAATACTCTATAATCAGATAATAATACAGATACCCCACACTCTTTCTTCAAGGCCAGATGTTTTGAACTCCTGGAGAGTTTTCATGCTGAACAGATTTTTTTAATCCCTTGATATGTTCTCTGTGTGATTTGAAGAATTTGGATAATCTTTATGTATACATATTATATGTTATAGATTATATAATTATATGTTATATGTTATATAGTTATATAATTATATATTTATATATTGTGACTGACACTGGACAAAGCTTTTGTAAATATGGCTTTTCTCAGCACAATTATATATAGTGGATATATTAACATATATACATTATATATCATGTGTTAAGCTATTGTGTGTGTGTATATATATATAATGTATAAAAGATTTATATCCTTTATTTAGGTTTAATTAGTCTCACATTTAATAACAGTTCATGTATTTTCCAGGCAATGCTCATGTGTTAGTTCTTTCTTTATAAAAGCTGTATGTTCTAGCTGGAAAAAGTAGGAAAGAAAGCTGTCAAAAGTATGTTTGCCTTCCCTCCCTGCTACTTTTTATCAGTTATGTTACTGTCTCAGTCCCTTAGTTTGCCTGTGTGTATAATGTATAGTACATTCCAACTATTCAGAAGTGTTTTATCAGTAGTGGCTTATATGTGAAACTGATGTATTGGTTAGGATCACCACCAAGAAATATTTTAGGAAACTTTCCCTGGCTGAAATTATATCAGGAAGGTTAGCTGTGGTCAAAACCGTGTTGAATATTCTTAAACATTTAGGCAATCAATAATTTACTCATTAGCATTTTTTCCCCAGTCTCATGATCTCTTTCGGATAATTAACATCATTATGAAAATTTTGTCATGAGAAACATGGAATAAATTGAATTTTTTTCAATACATATGAGTGCTTTTATATTTATATCTGGTAGCAGAGCTCAAACATTTTGCTGTTTCTGTTGAAAAATGAACACGTTCTTTAATTTGATTTTCTTTGTTAGTTCTCATTAAATCACTTAGTAGAAATTTATGAAAGACATTCATATTTTTATTTTCTGTTGGTCATAGGTGTGAAAAAAAACCCAACCCCCTCTTTTTTTTTTCCTTTTTTTTCTCTCTGCTTTTGTCTGGCATTCTTTTTCCTCATCAAAATAAAATAATGAAAGTGAACAAAAAGATTTTTTCTTCTTTTGATGAAAGACATTTTCTATTAGAAAATGGTGCCAATAGGAAACTTCCAGCTTGAGTTTGGGTCCTACTCTACCAGTAATATTTCCTATGCAGCTAAAATAGAGTCTCTACAGTACCCAGAAAGCTTTTTTGAAAAGCAAAAATGTATGTATGTGTGTGTGTATGTGTGTGTGTGTATGTGTGTGTGTGTTTGTGTTGGGAGGGGTGCTCTTGTTACTTGTTACTTTTTCCTACATAATAAAAACACTAGTGAAAATATCCCACATTTCAAAGTCACCATAGCTGCTTTAACATATCCTTCTTAATTTTAAAGCTCATTCTCGAGTTTTCTTTTCATTTTCTCATCCTACTTAAATCCCACTGCACTCTGGAAGATGGGATAAGAATTGCTGCCAAATATGATCATAAGAAGTGAAAATGGATAGAGAAATTTTGCCCATATTTGATAATGTCCTTTATAGTCACCATAATATGGAACTGCTAAGACTGGACACTTCTATTGGCAAATGGTTAATAGCTGAATTTAGAATATGATATTCAGGGAGAGTGGAAATATTCTAGCTAGAATGTATCTCTGAAAAGATTGAAAATCCTTAGGAGAATCTCAGTAAGTTACCAGCTTGTTGTCATATTTGTAAATAAACAGAATTATTTTTATAATATTTCAGCAATGTATGACATTTATTTTAGCTGGAGATCTCAAATGAGCTCAAAGAACAGCTTTAGGGCTGAGCAGTGACTATATAAATATAAACACTGAGACAAACAGGCAGATTTCCTCTCTATATCATAAGAGCACATACTGTTCCACCACCAAACTAGCAAGCTTTGCATATATACAAGAATGTCCTGGAAAAAAAAAAAATGGAGCTGACCTTATGAGCATCTGGATTTTTTTTTCTTTGAACAGATGTTTCCAGTCTAGTCTGCCCCCCCCCCCCCCCAAAAAAAATCCTATTTGAATAATAGCTTGGCACATCCATTGTTTAAAGTTGCCATGTTGCACTGAGGTAATCAAGTGTCCCATTCCAACTCAGTTTTATTTATGGGGACAAGCAGAATTACTAACTGCAGGAAGAAAAATATATTTTCCAGTATTTTGAATGTAAATCAATTTAAATTTAGAATGTTTTTGAATGATATTTTGGGTTAGGAGGCCGTTTGTTTTCTATATTTTGGCAGGGGGGTTCTCCAACAAATTTGTGTTGCAGACAATGCATCCAGTAAGCATTACTATGGATGCTGTGGAATAAGCTTGATCTCAGTCTTGCTACTGGATCAGCGTGTTTTTGGACCCTGGCAGAGCCAAGCTGAGTTTGAGAAAATTCTGACTGAGGTCTGCTCTGTTTTTACTGCAGGACTGAATTTAAGGAGATTACTGTTTATGAAAAACTTAATGCTAGTCTTCAGAAGTGCAGCTGTCTTTTATTGCAAACCATACCCATTCCAGTGTCTCGAACAGTGGGTGCAGGGATGAATTTATCTGACATGACGCAAGTGATGATAAGCATAAGGGGGAAATTTAGTCTAGTGATATAGTTTTCCCAGACTGTGTCATTAGTCTAGACTAAGTCAGCTCTTTCAGGAGCCAATTCAGAGTACACTTCTTTCAAGTACTTAAGCAAGTTCTTAAAACTCCTAGTTGGAAACAGCCTGACTAGGAACCTGTCCCTTCTCTAGCTCCAGAATTATTCCAGGCATGTCAGCTTCCCAGGCTAACCATTATAACTACCTTGTTGAGATATGTAGATACTTTTATACACCATAATGTCGTCTTATAGGAGATCTCTAAGGGTAGCAAAGCTTGAACGTAGAATTAAAATGGAAGATAACTCTGGAGTTGGAAGATCAAGATCAACAGTAATGGAACTTTAAATCTGCAGAGCTCAGAATATAATTGTTTTTCTGCTCTTCCTCGGTCTTCTGTTACTCTCCCCATAATACTTACTGGCCCACGTCTAATGAGAAGCACTAGTATCTAGATCTCATCAATGACGTGGGGGTTATATATGGTAGGATGGACCACCATACTTCTTAGGCAGGTGTGTTGCTTTGCTGACTCAAGGTTTGCTAGCCTTCTTTCTGAAGGACAATCTGTTTATAGAAAGACTGAAGAACTATGCTCTAGTCATATCTAGATATATTCTTGAACAAAGAAACTAACAGACATGAAGCTTGTTGTTTATTCCAGGTCTAGAAAATAAAGATTTCTAAGCAGTATTTAACAGCCAATCTGCCCTATTCATATATGCAGTTCCTGAGGGCGACTCTAAGAGGAATCACTTAGTTCTGATACGTAAGACAGATGGAAGTCAGCACCAAATTTCTGTCTGTACCAGCCCCTAGAATGGAGCAATTAATACAGGTATGAGGAATAAATTTGCTCTAGTCTCCATCTTGTGGCTCAGGAAACTGCTTTTCTATAGGCTTCTGTGTAAAATCCACAGCTGAGCTCATAACAGTGAAGCAGTATCTCTACCAGAAGTGATAACTCAGAAAAATAAATTGCAGAGCAACCTTGCTCGCTGTGCAGGACATAATTCCTACATATTTATTGGGAAAAAATCTTAATGGAAGGTTGATTCTGGTGATATATGAGTTAAAGTGGTATCTTTGTATTTTTGTGGTTATAACACTGGTTGTGAACATAGGACTGCTACTGCAAGGCAATAAAACTGCTGTTTTATATTTACCATACCGAGGTGGCAGCTAGCTATAGGGCAAAAATATCATCAATTTTAAACCTTCAGAATTTACCACAGTGACTGGCAAACCAAGCTCTCACTTTTACCAGAAAGTACAGTTTTTCTGTACTTACAGTACTGCTCTTGTACTTCAAAAACTTGGGGGTCAGGTTCTCCTGTATGAATCTGCACAATCTGTTTAAATTGTTGTGTAGCCAAAGGAGAGGCCTGTGACACCTGTGGGTTACCACTGCACTATGCAAGATATAAGTAATATTAGTGTGCCTTGAATCCAATTATAAAGATACTATAGATTATTAGAAAGATATTATCTATCTAAAGATAGATACTGTTGCTAACAACAGTATGTAAGTATTTTGTAACACTGTGATAGCCTAGCCAGATGCAATGTCTAAGCATTTTACATAGGTATGTGAGCAATGTGACCACCATCAAGGTGTGAACCATTAAGGACCACAGCCATGAGAAGTAACTATCAGATCACAGCTAATTTATGAATGTTCTGTGATGAATGGATCTAGTAAAATTTTGCTTTAAAATTTAATACTGTCATGATTTATCAGTCTTCTAAACACTTCCATCACAGTGATATCTAATTGCCTTACTGCTTTACTGATACACATTTCCTAAGTTACTTACATTCAGGTGTAACATCCACGTATTTTGTTCCCTGCTTCTTATTTAATCCACATAACTTCATTAATCAGGTATCCTTATTTTTGTACTGGACCATTCATGTAAGCGCAACCAGGAGCTGCACTTTCTTTCAGGTCTTCCTAACTCATTCTTAGTGGCATTTGGCTCTTCAGGAACAGCAAACGGATATATCCTTCCCTGGAGTGACACAGTTAACCGAAACAATAGTTTCTACCAAATTCAGAGAAGTGCCAAAAGATTTGTAGTCTTTTTCTACCCTGCAGTGTGATGATGATAACAGGAAAGACAGAAAAATTTGTTAACAAGTAATTCTTTAGCCACAGATTGTCTAGGTCATAGTGTTGCAGACAGATTTCTTTAACAAAGGCTACCTCTGAGTAAATGAAGAGCCTTTATTCCTATTAGTGACAACTGTACTTGGTAAGGAAGATTAGTTTCATGCCTCTCTGTGTTAGCAGCCATGAATGATCACAAAGTGTGAAGCCCAATAAATAGGAAAGTGGCTGTTTTGTAAACACAAGGGATATGGGATGCTCTCCTTCTACAGCTGCAACTGTTTGAAAAATGTGTTTAATAAAGCTTCACACACTTTTACACTGATTAGTATTTTAAGACACAATTCAACAGCAAAGGTCCGAACCACTGAGCATAGTGGGAGGTTGTATGTTCAGCTTCTTAAATAAGTCATCAATTGCTTTAGAATGGTTGTTGGAAGGCGAATTCTTTAAAACTAGAATGCACTGCATTTTGTGCCTGTTTGTCCTCCCACAAAATATGTATATGTATTTGTGTATATCATTGACTTTTACTGAACAGAATGACTGTCAAGCACATTTTATCATGTTTCCTTATGACCACAGTTTACTGTTACTTTAAACTTAGACTCTGCTAAGCTTATCATGCAACATGCATGGAAATATGTTTGGATTATGTTTGGAAATGTGTTTTTCCAAGTTCACAATGTAAAAAAAAAAGCATAGGTATAATTTATTAGAAGAGTGGCAGGCAAATTACACAGAGAAGAATATCAGCTCAGGGACAGATGGAATTTTTGGAACTGTTGTGTGAGATAGCTTTTATTCTTACGGCTACAGCCAGAGGCACCTTAAAAGATTTGCTTTTCAAGCCCTTCCATAGCATGCGATACTTGTACAAATGAAGATCTGAGTTAATCTTATTCCAATTTGATTATGTCTACAAGGTCTGGGAGCTTCAAAGCTGAATTTTACTTCACTAACTGAAATAGTCTGTCGTCTCCTTTGTCAAACAACTTTTATTACTTGGATGCCTCCTGTGCACAAATACATTTGTCTTCCTATGCCCTTTTGGTGGTCACATTGCTCACACTTCTGTGAAATGATTATACAACGTGTCTGGCTATGACATCACAGTGTCACAAAATAGTCATATACTGTTGTTGGTAACGCTATTTTTGTACACTTATATTTGGGTTCAAGGCACACTAATACTAATTATATCCTGCTTAGCACACTCATAATTTATAGGTGTCACAAGCCTCTGCTTTGGTACCCTACTGCTGTGTTCCTTCTGCCTTTGACATGCAAGATCATGTTTTTAAAGGTATTTAGATGTTTAATATCCACTGAGATACATATTTTAAAAACATGTCTTTGAATCTCAGATTTTCCAGTGTGGCTTTTTTTTTTTTTTTTTTTTTAAGGACTAAATGACACTACATATTTAGCCATCTATCCTAGGATTCCTCTTGCCTAACTTTAGCTCAGATTAGATACCTTATTTTTAGATGACTACTCCCTTATGCTTCATCCATAGTCAACGGAAAGAAAGGCACAACAAGAAGTGATTCATCTCTTCCTAAAATAGATGTCTCAAGTAGGTGGGTTTCATCCCACCTACTGTGGTTCAAGTAACCACAACTTCAGCTGAAAAAGAATCTAAATTTGATAAGAAAGGACAGAACCATCCATGAAAGAGGACTAATAAGGCTTTTGACCTTTGCAGAGCATACTGAAGTGTATGTGAAATAAGACTATGCATTATATTGCTCTCTATCACTTGGCATGTGCTAATGCTTGATTTTCATTTTTGCACTGAATAAATCATATGCTCTGCTATTTCAAGAAGCATATGAATGATTCTGCTTTTTTAGGGTCTATAAAATGGATCCATAATTAACCCTTACACTAGGTACAGACAATTAGTTTGGTAAAAAGGAATTTACTATCAAACTGTCTCAAATCCCAAATTAGCGCAGAGATTGCAAAAATCTAATTCATTTGTTGTCTTGCCAATACTGCTCTTACTACTGCTACTGGTGTCTTTGATAACCCAAAATGTTTGGACAAAGGCTGCACATGGATTCTTTCTCACCGAGTAGCATGAAATGTTCCTGACTTTGCATAGAGACTGGCTCTCAGAGAGGCTTTCAACCCATTCTCTAAGCTGAAGAAGTTCAGATAAATGAGTTACTTAATGCTAAGGCTGCAACAGTTGTTCTTCACTTGAAATAAAAGGCAAAGAAAATGATAAAAATGTAGACAAGTTTTACCAGGGAACTGATTCTTTTTCCTACAGAAAAAGAATAATTAATTAGTATCCAATGTAGCCTAAGACAGATCATTCAGATTCTACTAGGGTGAAAGTATTTGTACTTTTATTTCTGCCTTTAAATACTTGAATAAAAAACTCTAGGTCATACTGCAGTTCTGTAGTACAGGTATTAGAAAATCTAAAAAATTATAAATTATGATGCATTTCATGTTGCATTCAGTTATCAACATACCTTATCAGAAAGAAAAGCAAGTCTCTTATTTTCCTGTTCCAGCATAATGGTAAAACTGTTACTTGGCAGTTTTTCTTTTTGTTCTCTTGCTGGCCACAGTGCTTTCAGATTATAACATGAATACTTTCTCAGATGAGAGCAAATGAGTTATTTTTAGGTACTATTACAGCAAGGTATTACAAGTTACCATTTCCTATTGCACAGCTTCTGCTTTTGAACAGGACCAAATTCTTCATTGCTTCACTGCAGCTTGACATGTGCGAGGTTTTGTTCTGTGCTGCTTTTTCTGGACTGCTGGTAAATCCTCAGTGCATGAGGGTGCCCACTGGATCTGATTCATGGATTATACAGAACTTAGTGGGTACTTGACGAGTAGATATAGAGATGCTTCCCTACCTTACTGGGTGACCAGAACGTCTTTAAAATAATGAGGTGTCAAATTTCAACTGGAGTATGCGCTTTAACCTTCCAGCTCATAGTGGCCTAGAGATCTGTACTATACAGATTAGGAACAGTATGAATAGAGAACAAACTGGATTAGCAGGACGTAAAAACACAAGAGGAAATGGCAGAAGGCATGGATGGCACCTGGGTCAGTAAGAGCACAGCGTATCTACAAGCAGTGTCTCAGGTCGCCCAGATCTGGAAAAGGATGGAAGCTAAAATGAGGGACAGTTTCTACTTCCTTTTGTCCCTGTCCTTCTAGGAATATTTTCTTCTGTCATCCTAACTCTTCTGTCTTGGTCTTCAGAGAGTCTTATCAAGATTTTGTTTTTCTTTCTCTTTCTTTCCAGGCCACAGCTATGCCCTTCCTCTTGTATGAATTGTTTAAGCTCAGGTAAAGGTCTCACCAATTCCAGCTAAACAGAATTAAAATCATATTTAAATATCAATTAGCACTTAATAATTTTTTTATCAGTGTTGTTAAGCATGTCGTCTATGACTTTTCAGGAATTGGCAATGACCCATATGCATGTCTTAGCTCTGTATAATTACCAAGACATTCTCAAATTCTGTGGTTAAAATATGTGACCGAGTCAAAAGTCCAGAAGACAGTTTAAAAAGAATACAGTCGCATTTGAAATTTTCACAATTTCTTGCTGTCATTGCACTCCACGCTGTTACTTACGTCTTTTTCTCTCCTTTGGGAAGAACCAGCAACATGAACACTATGGACCCAGAGCTGACAAGTACTGACTCACCCTTGTCTTCATGTTCAGGGCACAAGTGGTGGAATGAACATGGCAGGTTGAAGTGTATAAATCATGTTTCATTCAGATTCAGTGTCTGAAGTGCCAAATGCCAAATTACCAGTGGCCTACTTGTCTGTCACATTAATATTCATTCACTTTAGAGCACACGGGTAGTGTCCAGTGTTCAAATAAAATGGTATTATGTAGTAGAAGTGGACATTATGTGAAAAGACAAGCAGTTTGTTTCCATATTAGATTGCTCAACTATTGTTGTAGAACTGCTGACTCCAGTCCGTGTTCCTGCCTTAATCAGGCTGCAAAGAAATTTGGGCCTGTCTCTGTGACAAATACTTGGGAGGCACTGGAAGAGCAGGACCACATAAGTGTGCCGTCAGAGGGGTCTGAGTTAAACTGGAGATGTCAGTTATCTCTGCCTGCCACATACTTGCCTGTTAGGTGCTGAGAGTTGCTAGGGGACATCATAACAGAAGTTAACTTCTTCCTCAAAGATTTAGTGCAGGGCTTTTAGGCTCCTATTCAGTGAGGATATTCCATGAAAAAGGACAACATGGAAGGGCTTGAGAAGAGATAGGCCTTCAGTCAATGGAGTGAAGTGGGGAGGTGGACAAATTCAGATATAAAGAAAATAATTAGGTAGGGCTTAAGTCTTTAAGATGATTTTTTTTTTAATACTCAGATCTCCCAAAGAAATGTGAGAAGCAAAAAAGATAAAAATTTGGTTGTAACCAACCAGAATGTGATCGATTTGGTGGCTCTTCTTTTGTCTTATCTCCAGACGTTTCAGCTGAGGAGTCAGTTATGTTGCCATTGTATTTAGTTTCTCATGCACATATCACCCTCACTGTTCTTGTCAAAGCTGATGGGAATTAGTCATCTGGTGTTTCTTGAACTGAAGAAGTCCCATAATCTTTTCTGAGCTGGCATATATTATCAAATATACGTGTGTATATTGGACTATCTGAACATAACTCAAGTTCTTAAACAGATTTTAAATGACTCAACTAGAACACAAATTGTGTGCCTTATGTCACTTTCCAGTGAGAGAACGAATGATAATCTTTCATGATTCTTTATCCTGGTAATTATTTATATTTGCTTGCTGTGATTTATTCATGGAAAAGGCCATAGTCTTCACTCTTGCAGAACATACAAGTTTATTGATTCGTAAACATTTCTTTGATGCCTACATAATTCGGCTAATATACCAGGTCTAACACCATTATAATGCAACAGGTAAAGAAATAATGGGTAAAACTGCACACACCTTTATATCACTAATTCTGTTTGTTTACTTTATTTCAACTGCGAGGTTAGAGCTACCAAATTGTTTGATTAGCATCCAGACAGAAATAATTAATTAGGCTTTCTGCACATTTAATTCTATGACATTTTGAATTAAAGACTTTCAGCTTACATTTGAATTTTGTTTGACATCTGAAAAGATCAAAAAAATAAAATTAAAAGTCCTCTGTTATTTAGTCATTAAGTAAATGTTCTTACTGATTTAATTTTTTTAATGTAAAAAAGGGAGAAACAAAAAACTTAATGAAACTATTGCATATAGTTACCTTGGCAAAAAAATTGCTCAAACCACAGAAGTCTGTTGTAGAATCTTTTAAATCCCTTAAATATATAATTTCTTAAGCCCAATCAAGGCTCTTTGCATATCAATTTTAATATAAAGAGATTATTTTCTTGCAGTACTATATGAAGTGTAATTTTACCTTGTTAGTGTATATTGAATAACTGAGCATATTATGCAAATTAAAAAATAAAAAAGTTAAGTTACCTTATCATGACTTCACAGCAGCTGTCGCCTATCTTACCTAGGTAATGGTCCCAACATAACCCAGATACTCTCTGTAAAAAGAAGAATCAGCATGCAGTTAATGTGTGTTAGAAACATAGGCCTAATTCAGGCCCCAAACCACTGACACATACCATATTTCTGAATCACTGTTTCTAAAAGCCATGCCCTCTCATGGTACAGCACTTGACATAGAAGACAACAGGCTTAGTGAACTTGGTCTGCTTATGAGCTTCAGTTTTCTCCCTTGGAGCTCTGAGGGTGAAACTATCTTGCAAGACCAGGACTACAGAAAAGTAGAATACAATTCCTGAATCTCTTCACTGAATTTAGATCAAAATTTACTTTTCCTAATAATTTAAATAATGTATGCAGCTGTATAGTCCACATGTACCAGGCCAAAGTCCTACTTGAACTTCAGAGAGGGACAGAGGGGATCCTGTGAAAATTTTGAGTAAAAAATGAAAGGATTACATGACTTGGCCCACTGGTAACTACAGCTACCTAGCCCACAGCATACATGCTCTAGATGCAGGTTTTTGATGTCAGACATATAGCAATCGAATGCAAGCATCACTAAGCATTAAGAAATGAATGCTATATTTGCTCTTGAGTTGCCTTGTTTTGAAGCCTCTTTCAAGAAAACACAGTAATTTGAAAGTCTGTGGTTTTGTTTATGGGTTTCTTTCTCAGTTGTGATTTGTAAAACTTGATACTAGCTCTAATGATGTTAGCTATTTTTAATGTAATTGACTAATATAATTAATAAATGTTTGATTTCTGGAATACAAAGCTGATTGATATCAGGTAATGGAAAAATAAGTGTTAGCCACCTATTGCTCACAAGATTTTCTTTCTGCTAGAAGAATAGCGGGTTTGCTTTTTCACTTTCATTTTTTCAGAAAAAATATAAGTAATCAGCAAAAGGTGTATTTTAGTAAACATGGAAGTTCATTTGTTTTCACTTAAAATTTTGGCAAGAAATTTGTCCAGTGTAGAAGAAGCTGACACGTTGCCTCAGTTTATCTGAGTCACTGCAGTTTGGGGCACTGAGAACAAGATTCTGGTTTTGGTCTATTTCTTACAAGTTTTTAGCATACGGATGAATTTCAGATATGTGCGCTGAGTATCAAGATTAGAAATACTCATGAAACATAGGTATCAGAGATGGTGTCATGGTTATGTGACAGCTCCTGCATTTGGGGAAAAGGAAAGGGAAGGAAACACTGCCTAGCACCATCAAAGGAAAGATAATGTTGGCCTTCGTATATTAGAGTGCTTATCTGTCCAGCTTCGAGGCAGAAAGACAGACTGAGCTAGATGAGCTCCCAAAGTTTCTTCCAGACTTATTTTCTATGACTGATATACTTTAGAATTTTCTCTCTGTTCCGCTTATCTACCGTCTCTCTGTAGCTGCTCTACATATCTTTTTTCACTCCTTCAGACTCTCCAAAGGAGAAAAATTAGTCCATTCAAATAACATTTAATATTTCCACCCTATCAAATTAAAACTGAAGTTAAGCATCAGGGCTTTGCCCTTCAGCTGAGAACAAGCCACAGTTGAAAAGTTCATTATAGAATTGTCATCCTGATGATGTCCTTGCTACATGTATATTTTAAAAGACAGAAAGAAAGAGAAAACCTCTGCCAACATAATTCCATCAGAAAAATCACTTAAAAGACTTTTTATCCCCCACCTACACCTCTAAGAGAATGAATTCTTTCTTTACTGAAGAGGGCTTGTTCTATTCCGTAATATTATCTTTGTCCCCAGGGTAGTCTCTGACTTTCAGAGCCTGACAGCTTCATCAAAGTTTTCCAATTGCATTTTTTCTCCATTTCAAAGCAGAAGATTTTTGCTAACCTCTAACTGGAATCCAGTCACCAGCAGTTCACAGCCGCTGAGCCCCAGTGCTGATAAAGTTTTCATGCTGACCTTTTCACACCAGCAGTTTGTATTACCTTCATTTTTAAGCCCTATCCATTACAACAGATGTAGGTGTTTGAGTCACAAATAATCAGCTAGGATTGGGTGGGATAAAAATGACAGTCACTTGGTTAAATAATGGTATTTGGAGAGCTAGCTGTGGCAAATAATGTGCTAATACACAGAAAGATGCCACTACTGCCTTAAGGAACATATATATGTAGCTTCTGATACCTGCATGTGTGTGTGGAAATCATAGAAACATGACTAAGCCTTTCAGTGAACTTTAGCTGCTAATGTTCTACCAAAACTGTGAAGAATAACATATTAAATTCTATGAGTGGAAGAAATCTGCCATTTCTCAAAATCACAGAAATTAGATTCGCTTGCACACTGTGAGTGTTTTGTCTTGCTCAGGTACAGTAAGAGAAATCTGGTGCAGTTGAAGAAATTTGTTTTTTGGGGGGGGGGGGTTTGCTGGCTAAAAATCATGCAGAGCACCAATGACAGAAATGAATCTGATCTGAAGTTTCCATTAGTCCTTCTGAAATGATGCTTCAGATGAAATTTCCCATATTGCCACACAGGGAGATAGTCCTAGGCACTCCCAGAATAGATAAGAACATGGCAACGTCATCTCTAATTCATTTATGAGTTCTGACTCAGAGTCAGGATTTTCATCTTCACTGTGAAAAACCTCAGTCTTGCTGAGGTACTTCAGAGTCCTGCTAAGTGTTTCAACATCAGCATTTTAATTCTTTTACTACTTTTTCTCATTTTTAAATCAATTGGTACATTTTGGGAACTCCTGTGATTTGCACTGTTTTTATTATTTACTGGGACTTTAAACCAGAACCCATAGTCTAGAACTTAGAACTTACCTTCCCTTGGGGCTAAACATGACTGGATTAAAATAGGAAAAGAGCAGAAACACAAAGTCAGACTATCTACAAAATTGTTCACAGTTCCAGCCCACGTACACACACAGCAGGTGAGTTCTGCTAAACAAACTACACATAATTAAAACAGGTTCAGATAAAACATATTACAGTATGAACCCACACAGTCTTTCATTCATGAAGAGTATACATCTTCTGTAAAATTTTTATTTCAAATCTCAATCTTCTACCATTGTAAATATTTAAAAGGTGACATTTTCTTTCACATCTGCATGCAAAGTCCAGTCAGACGGTTTGAATGCCAACATCTGATCACTATTTCTTCTATGCATGTCGCTTTCATATGGGACATCATTCTTACCAGGCGCATGTGGCAGACACTGAAAAGTAAATGCATATGTGTTTGCAATACAAGACCGTATGCTCATAATATTTGGCAAACATTTGAAAACAAATCTTTTGTCTGTGGCATTTGTCGCAATCTTTTCCACCTACCTCTCATAACCTATCAATTCATTCTTATAATTTCTTTCTTCATTTCCTTCTTTGCCACCATATTAAAGTTCTCTGTCTGACCTCTGAAGCCCTGCAGAATGTTCTGTGAGCTTATAACTCAGATCTCACTGCATCCTTTCTCATTTTGTTTGTGCTGCTGTGGTTTCCGGTGTCATTACTTCTTCATTTTCTTTTCCTTTTCTCATTTGCAGGTTTTCTGCCATGCTGTCCCAGGTACAGAAGACAATGCATAAAACTTGGTCTTGCCACAGAGGCCCCAAACTCTACTCTTGTCAGACAAAAGTATTCTATATCTGGGCACTTTAGAGGAGAAATAAGAAAGAGAATTCTTTCTTCTCAACTCTACATTGGCAAATGTCCCAATACTACCTCCATCTTATTTCTCTTCGTCTTTCAACCTGAACGTTTTCTGGGCAAAATCTAGTAAAATATGCTTTAAGCATTTATGTACCAATATAAAGTTAAATTTACACATGTAAAAAATAGGAGTTCTTAACCAAAATGCAAAAGCCAATTTTTTTTTGTGCTTTATTAATAACAGCATCTGCTGTGCCTCACTCTCTGTGGTGACTGATTGTGAAGTATATCTTATTGTTTTAAAAGAGCTAAATCCAAAAAGAGCTTTTTGGATTTTAAAGTAGGAAAATATGACCGTGTCAGACTGGATGACTCACAAAGTACTGAATGGTCACATTTAGGTTATCAGTTGTAATGTAAGGCAGCTATTGGTGACTAAGAATAAGCGTTAACAAATAGCCAGCAGATGAACTGTAGAAAATTATTTGTGTGTCAGTCTAGATGTTAACTGACAGATATCCACTTCACAAAAACCTGCCACTGAACTTGGCAGCAGCTTGCAGCTGGCAGTCTCAGAAGAGAAGCCAAGACTGAAAAGAGGAGCCCAGAAAGCATTAAAAATTTTTCATCAGCAAAGCAGTGCTGCAGTCAGGACTGCAATACAGTTTAAGACTCCAGTGCCCCTTTTACACATATTTGATCCAGAAACATGTTATTTCTGTCTCCAGGTCTGCAGGTTGGTCCTGAATGCATAATTGATCTTGGTTTTGTAGTGTGACTTATGTATATGTACATATAGATGACAGGCTGTGGACTACTCATACATTAACAATCTGATTTAGGTGCCTAAAGTAGGAAATTATCTGCATATGTGATCTTTGTAGTGAATGAAATGGGAGAAACACTTCTGGAGTAGAATTCAGGGTAACTAAATCAACTTCTGGAGGGACCTGACTCGCTCTGGGTTGTAGAGGAACCTACAGAGATTAGCAGGCTAATATAAACTAACTAAATCAAGGGCTTAAAATTAGAGCCCCCCTATTTTACACCAGAATTATTACTTTAAATAATAAAGTTAATTTCAAATTTATTTTCATATTTCCTTAGAGCTAGATTCTGCTGAATATAAGGACATTCAGTTTAATAAGTGTGTTTCAGAATGCCTTTATATTGGTAGCTCTGGACAGTGGCTGTCAGCTGGTGTAAAATTGGTATACCTTTCTCTCGTGACTGTTTTAGGAGTATAGGGGAATGCAAAAGTTGGAATGAAATTAGGTTAAGACTGGGCTGGAGGTACAATTACACTTGCTGTTTATAAGTTGAATAAAGTCAACCAGTTTATTTTAGCTGTGTGTTATTTAGCTGGCCAAAACCCAGAAATAGTAGAACAAGCAGTGTCCTTCTCGTCTTTTGCAGAGATAATAACCTCTACTCCTCCATAATTGATGTTTGATCCCATAATATGCATCACGATACAAAATGCCAATAAATAATAAAGCAACTGCTAAGTCACTTTATTTCTTTACTCCTCATCCTCTCCAGAAGATGTTAAGTATCAGTGCATCATACAAATCCCCAGGTGGCTTTTTCTCTTGTAGCACAAACTCAATAGCATGAAATAGATTCAGTGATCTGTGGCAACACTTGTATTACTCATCTGCAAACACAAATTAACTCATTAGTAACAGAGGAATCAAGACTAAACTCAAGTTTTGTATATAGTCTACACCCAGTCTTTTAGGGTAAAAAGGGGATTGGTTAATTTTAGTTATTACAACTAACATAAACTGCCTCATGGAAGTTAAATACTTTGACAAACCATGTGCGTATTAGACTCTGGTTTATACACCAGTCTGACCAAGTGAGCATCAGATGAGAGAGTACTGGAGTATCAGAGCAGTTGCAGAAGGCAAGGGAGGGACAGCACTACAGCCTGCTGGTTACCTAGCTCTGTAAGCCCTGTAGTAAGGGGAAAGTACAGGCATAGGAGGAGGTTAAGATGTCTGCAAGATATTAGAGATGGTCTCTGGCAATTGGACTGAAAATATCTGAGAAAAAATTGGACCATTAGAGTACACACCCTATGAAAAAACAGTTATTCCTTGAACATACTATCCTTTCTGCTGACCTCTTAAAGTTACTCCCTCCACAAACCATTGGAAAGAGTCCATGTCTTCTCCACCTCTCCTTGGTGAACCAGTTAGCTATCTGTTTCATAAGGAGAACATTTTCAATATGTCTCACAATCTTTCCCCAGTTCTCGGTATGAACAGAGAAAGGGAAGCTCAGAGTTTGTGGCTGTACTTAGCTGTGCATGTTGTTGTGAAAGGCAAGGTTTTTGTTCATATTGCCTTATTCTCACGGTTTTATTTGCTTTGAGGAAAAAAAAAAAAAGAATTTGCCTGAAGAAATGGTGTCAATTATGTGGTCAGACAAATTGAAATTGTTGCAGAAGCCTCCTTCAGCAAAGAATTAGATCTTTTCTGCAAGGATACTAGATTTTTTTCTGATTGTACATAACGTTCCCTTGGGTACAGAATGCAAAGAAAGAATGACCTCAGTGAAATAGCCTCTGCATAGAAAAGCACGGGATGGGGGGAAATTTCCATACAAAATTTTGTGTTGAAATCCCATTTTGACTGCTTCATTCATTATATGTTGCATTGTTTCAAGATCATCAAGGAAAAACATACCACCAGAGCATTCTAGTATATCCTCAGTATCCCAAGGGCAATCTTGCACGGTATCATTCATGTTTATCTCGCAGATGGCATCTGTTACTGTGGTGGTTTTAATAATTCCCTGAGGTGAAATTGGATGACAGAACCATCCATTTAAACTGTCAGAAAGAGAAAAATCAACACATTTATGATAAGTGGATAAGAACTTTCTTATTTGCTTTGTAGTTGACATTTGGTTTATTTGATAACTTCTACTGTACAAAACCATTGGTGGGATCAGCTCATGACACTACCTGCTTCATCCTCCTGTGCCTAAAACTCTGTCTGGTTAAGGAGCTTTGATTTACAGGGCTTCTTAGAGGCTTTTAAAATTCCAGTTTCTCGATCTTCAGCTTAACTAAAGTTCATTTTCAGATTGATCTGAAATTTGTCTCTTACATTCTAATACATAATACACTGGGCCTAAGAAATTTGGCAGCTTTTTAAGTCAAAATTGTTGGATTTCAAGGTTGCTTACATACCTGAGTTATGAGTATCAATAAGAGATTAGAGAGGTAAGGATAGGTGAAATAATAAATTCACTGAATTCAGATTGGGTTTATGTTGCAAAAACGTCATGTCTGTATTGTTAGCATCTCAGATTTTTAATTATAAATGATCTCATCATTCATCTTACATTTTGTATTATATGATTTGCTTTGCTTTTTTTTCTCTTCTTTTATTCCCCGCATTCTGTTGAACAAAGATCTGATCAGTCAATTTGCTTTTATTTCTTTTGTGATTACTGTTACTGCTGATACTAAAACACTCTGTTGTTATTACTAAAGTTGTCTCCTTTCTATTCTGTGATTTATATGATCCATGAGTTATGTCCTATCTAGTAGGCAATAAACAGGGGTATGGGCTGTTGTTCTCTAGCAATTTGTACACAGCCTAGTACAACAGGCCTGATTGTGACCTTTGGTGTTACTGCAATAAAAATATGAGCATATTTTACATTTGCAGAGCTGTAGGAAAAGCCGATTTTTATGGCTTGCTAGCTGAACAAGACAAACAAACAAACAGACAAAGGTTTTTCAGGTCAAACAATTCAACCTGAAACTGAATGCTTCTTCTTTAACCTTCTAAAGAGTCAAATGCTTAGACTAAGCAACATGAGCTCCATCTTTAATCAGTGGAAACAGGTCTGTTGAGAAGATGATTCACCCAGCTTTGGACAGTCATATATAAATATATATATTTGTCCAGTTTTGGACATATGTATAAAGACACATGTAGAGATAAGTCTCCCACACTTGCTGTCTTTTCAGTGACTTCAGGGCTAAAGATAAAAAGAACTATTCCTAGAGATGCAGATAGACCTAACATTATTAATTATCTAAATAATATTATTTATTTGTCCAAAGTTAAATACAATAAATCCCACTTTAAATGCCTACCTTACAGGGAGCGGACATAGTTCAAAAAGTGTAAATTTCTAAATAAAATATTGTTTAATTTAAAACACTTAAGTAAAGAAATAGATTTATTTGCTGGCCAAACTAATCTGATGAAAAAACATGAATTTATATTCTATGTGGACTTAAAAAACCTTCCACATGAAAATGTCATCTAGCTCTACTCCTTATTACAGTTATTTCAAGGCTTCATTTTGTTACAGTTGATCAATTCATTCTTTCAAAATAACATTATATTTGCTCTTACATTATAACCCGCATCACACTTGCATAATGGAGTCTGAGTATTGCTTTGTGTGTCAGACTATTATAGAGGCAGGGCTGATATTTGGTATAAACGACATGTACATCTGGTGGAGTACTGAATTTTCAAGACAGCGTTGCCTACAAGCATCTGTGTTAGGTGTTGCTGGACAAAGGGCTCTTATCTATGTCTGCCTTCTAGCATTATTAACTGAGGTTGTGAGAGCTTTTGTCTTCAAAAGCATCTGGGGAAAAAAGTGCTGGCATCTAAGTCCATCTATGGAGACTTTGAGTTACCAAAGCACAACATTCTTATTTGCAAGGCCATTTCTACATGAAATAGCAGTTGGACTGTGGGTCTCTAGCACGGCAATATCCTCCCCAGGAAGGACAGTCTCTTCTCAAAAGGATGAGATTAGAAGATGGGGATGGCCAGGGTAAAAGAGAGAAAGAAAAAGCATCTTTGAAGTGTGCTGTCCTCTTTTCTGCCATGCCCAGCAACTATGGCAAGTCAGAACCATTGCTGTTCTCCTGACTTCCATCTCTGCCAGCTAATACTGTCTCCAAAAATAATAACACTGGCAGTCTGGAAGTAAAACACGAAGAGATCAGAATGGGGCACTATGATGGTGAACAGGTGACCAAGTGGTACTCTTGTCCCCAAATGCCATTTTCTCCATACTTTGTGGCTGTTGTGACCAATAACAGCTAATGTAATGTGGAGTTCAGCTTTGGCAGGCAGCCAGCCCAGACACAGCAACCTCAAGACTAACTTATGCTTTGTGCCATTGAAATATAGAAGAGGAACCAGACCTATTTTATTTAAAGTACTCGATGAACTAGTGCCTGAGTCCTTTAAAAATTCCTTTGTGTCAGAAAATATTGCAATAACAGAGATAACAAAATTGACAGTACTTAGGACAAAGCTTTGGGATCTGGGAAAAGGCATTTTCAATTAAGGGCTTCTGCTTGCAGACCTCACAATTTTTGAAGGAGAAATGAATCAATAACTAGATTACAGTGCTTTGAACTTGCCTCTTATGGAGGAATCAGCATAATTTCTGAACTTCTGGCACTAATCTTTTTGGAAAATTACTTCCATTTCAGTATTTAATGGGGTTAAGAGTATCGGGACAGGTGACTGCAAGCACTAAGCAACATAACAGGTTAAGCAAATTAGCTACTTTCATCTTCCTCCTCGTTACTTTTTTTCCTTCTACACTGTCAGAGCACCATATAAACTACATGCATACGCTTCCTCATGCTACTTCTGCTCCCACGTGCTCCTGTGGTCAGGTGGGCAGTGAGCATGAGGACATAACCACACCGGCACAAAGAAGCGTATCTTGAAAACATTCTGCATTAAATAATTCATATCTCACAAACAGTTGCATTCCAAGTGTATGACAATTTTCCATTTTTGAAGAAACAGACCACTATTGATATTTTTTATTTTCTTAAAAGGTTTGGGGTGTAGACTGAACAGCGAAGTTATCAGTAGAATCTGGCGGAGGGCAGTTGCGCTTGAGCCAACTTACTAGTTGTCTTGAAGGTGGCTCACTTGGAGTAGGAGGGTGTCTAAAGGAAAAGTTTCTCTTCTGAGTCTGGAATCACACTGCCAGCAGATTTGCTCTCAAGGCAAAACCATTTTTCAAGAAATCATGTGTTTTCACATTTATTTTCTCAAACGCTGTAATTTTATTAGCCATTGGACTGAAATGAAGAAGATATTTTACCACTTATCATAAATTAAACATGTTTAGCAACTCTGCTGTATAGTGAATTGCATACAGATGGGGAAGCCATTTTATTCATAACTACTGCATGGCAATACAAACACACGCTACCGAAAGAACACTGGCTATTTACATAAAAATGCTCTGACAGCATCAGCGGTGCCAGAGTTCATGATACAAAACTAAACTACTTATTTATTTTTTTATTCTTATAAACTATGAAAAATGCTCAAACAATGTTTGTTCTAAAGGAAACAAAAGTATCACAACATATGAAATGTCTAGCTCGTCAGATATAAATTATCATAATGATAAAGAACTCAAAAGCCTGAAAGCAATATGATAGCAATAATTACATATGTTCACATGTGCTACAGCAAAGACATTTGCAAAATAGTAACTGAATCATAAGTATGTGTGATCCGAAGCTGTTTCTGTAATGCTGAAATGATCTATTCTGCCCACAGACTTTATCACAAATTTACTTCTAATAATGGAAGTTGGCTCTAAACACAGCAGTAGTGAGCAGTTGAACATTTTATTCCAGGATAGGGATAATTTCAGGCAAATGCCATAAAGATAAACCAGTGCTGTTATGACCAAGAGTATTTTGCCAGCTGATTACTGTGTTATTGGTTTTAAAAAAATAAACCTATGACATACTGTATCCCATATGCATTAGGAGTAGTTAAACTATCAAAGCATAAATATTTGTCTGGTTCGTATGTTCCAAGTTATCCCTTAAAGAACTAAATAGACAAAAATAATTTCAAGCAAAATAAAATGGAAATGGGTGGCTTGGCCTCAAGAGATTCCTTACATACAGAAATTGCAGTCAAGTACTTTAGCTGTTTGGGGTGGTTTGAAGGAAGCAAATGACAAGAAGCTTATGAGCTATAATGTAAGCACAAAAGACCATTTCTATATTTGCCCACGTAGTTCAAAAGGACAAGCAGAAGTACACACTGTGGGTCTGTACGGCAGCTATGGCAATAATTCAAATGAAAGTCAGCGTCCTGAATCAGGTGGCTATCACATCAGCCACCCAACATCACTGCCCTTTGACTCTGCCATTAGATACATGCCAGAGCAGAATAAAGTAGGTGGAGGATAAAACTCACCAAAGAGCTGATACGTTAAACTCACAAGGTCTTTGAAGACTCTTGAAAGCAAATTTGAATAGTTAGGTAGAGTTTCTCTTTGTGTTTCCAAGGATCTCTCTCCTTCCTCTTTCCTTACCTACACAGCCAAATCCCAGAGCACAAACTCCAGCTTGGTTCCAAAGTGCATGTTGCGTATTTTCACAGAGGTCGATTTGATAGCCTACATAAAACTGATTAAGGAATGGACCCTCCTCCCACTATATTTAATATGCGCTACACAATGCACTTAACTTAAAGGAAGAGATTTTTCTTCAGTAGAAATCAGCTTCCCATCTAGGTTACTTCGGTGTAATGATGAAACTAATTACATTGTTATATTATATTTACATTGGTATTTCCAATATCAGAATTTGACCCAGGTGTCTTTTGTGTAGGAGCTGTTTATGCAGGAAGACTTAATAAGATGAACGAAAACTACTTACATGGATGAGGACTAGTCATATAAGTGAGATATTTAAGACCCAGCTCCAAAACTGCAAGCTACCAAACTGGCCTTCCAGAAATATATATTTTCTACTTGATGACCTTCCTAAATTTAGAAGACTTTTTTTCCCATTTTTTAATAAAGTCATCTCCAACACTTTAATGAGTAAAGTATAACAAATGACATTTTGGTTGCCATAGGAACATATTTTTTCTTATATACTGCCAGGCTGAATGCCTTTTTCTTTTCCCCTTGCTTTGTTTTAGCAGGATAAAGGCCACAGCTGTAATAAAAGCAATTTCACTTTTCTTTATTATAATGAATAAATAAATTTAAGAAAAAGGATATATGCCCTAATAATAGAACATGTTCATACTTAATTACTGGGTGCCATTATTTTGGAGGAATAGTGTTGCTGACAGACATCGTGGCTCTCTGCTCCACAGAGTAATTAATAGTGTTGTTTATTGTACTATAAGTTTTTCTCTTTTGTCAGACACAATTTGTTAAGTAAATTAGATACTGAAAGGCATATGGGTTTAAAAGATAGTGAATAATAAAGTATTAGCACGGATTTAATGATACTGAAATAGCTGGAGGGAAAAGTAGTATTCTGATGCAAACAGTTTCCATGGTAATGACTTAAAGCCTTCAATATTGAAGGGAGAAAATCATAATTTAAAACCTGTATATTTGTATATCTGTTCTAAAAGGAGGATGCAGCAGGCATAACAGTACTCCATTTCAGACAAAATCTTCCATCTTAGATTTCATTGAAATCCAAACCACCATCAATGGGTAGATGTTGTTGTCTCAGAAGATGTCACCTCTACAAGAATCAATGTGCCTATGCTCCTGAGCAGAGCTCAGACTGTTTTACCAAATTCTTTCATTCCATTGTAAGGCTTCATTGATCCATTGATCCATTGTAAGGCTTCATTTTGTTCATATTAAGCCAGGCTAATTAAATGTAATCTTCCATAGACTGGTCAATTCCCTTCTTCACAGGTTTTCTGTCAAAATCTATTAGCTATTCAACCTGTGAATTATGAATCACGTGAAATGCTTCTGCATCACTGAAATTTGGATCTCTTGAATTCCTTCTCTGTATCAAACCAATGTTTGAAGCCAGTATGACTGTGTTGTATAATAATTAATAATAAAAAAGACACAAATATATTCTTCAGATTCCTATGTCAGATCGTAAAACTTCTCTTTCAAATGATTGAAAGAGGTTGTGTTGTTATTGTTTTTGAGAATAAACATCCTCCTGACAAATTTTCTTTCCCATGCATAGCAAATGAATTTATAAGTTGAAAAAAAAATTCATAAGTTTCAATTTTTAAATGGTCCTTTCAATTTATAAGGCCAGTAAACATACTATTTCAACCTTTTCTATCCCAGGTAAAGCTTTCGTTTTCATGTCTGTATCAAAAAAACTGTTGTTTCAACATTTTGGTGAAAGAAAGTACAGCAGGTTATTCTAAGACTTATCTGTGATGAAGACCAATGGCCAGCAATATTCTGGCTGAAATTCTATACTCCAATGGGCATATGAAGATAGCCAATGTTCCCTCAACTTGAGTCAGAAAATCCCACCTAATGGCTTCAAAAATGCACACTTGTTATCTCTCAGCTTTTTTACAACTCCTTATGTTCCTCACCAGAAGAGGATGTCAGTACTTCATTGCATTACTTTGTGGCTCATCTTCGAAGAAGAAAGATGTCCACTAGTAAAAATCATATGCTCATATAAATAAGAGAATGCATCTAAAATCCTTAATTATCTATTTTCTTTTAGCAGTAAATTTATTTTTAATTCTTTCTATTTAGGCAAAAAAATTGAATAAGCTGTTCTAAGACTGCCCCAATACCACCTGCCCGTCACTACAGTAATATCCTTGTAGAACTCCTATCAATGAAGTAGTAGTTTATAGACTTGGGTTTGAATGAGGTTTATACTGTGATCTGATCTGAAATCAAATACCTGTGAGGCTCTATAGACTAGATATCAAGGAAAACTATTTTTCCTAATTGTTTTTTCAACTAGTAGAGCATGATAGAATACCCCACTATTTTGAACAAGTCTTTGTAGTTCATTACTTTTAGTTACTGATAACTGCATTGGAAATAGAGTTAAAAATAAGGAAATCTAGAAATTTTATTTAGGGTGCCAAATGGTCTCCAAATTAAAACCAGAGACTCAAATTTGTGTGTGAAGTTATATTTCAGATTATTGACAAAGAAACCAGAGGCGAGAAAGGATTAGACTGAGCTCAGTCATTCTGTAGTTAAAATTTGTCACAGATACGATTATGTAATGTTCTTCAGCATGAGTTATCCAGTATCTGTATAGTAGAAAAATATTCTTTTCATATCAAGGATCACTCTTGGGAAAATGGATTACTTAATTCATGCACTAAAGCATTAAATCATCCCTCATACCTTTTTAAAATGGGTGAAATGGATCACAGGGCGCTCTCTCTTTCATGCAGCTGAATTACTGAAAGAGACCTCAGTGCACAGAGGTTAAAGATCAGAAATAGAAAAGGTCTCTGCAACATGTTGAGCTGTTCTTTACAGGAACCCTCCTGTTCTGGCACCACCTGTAAGGTGGTTTTATTGCCTTTTCAGTTGTGGCTTAATGAACAAAAGTACATATAAGAAAGAAAGTAAAAGGCAGCTGTGTTGCCTTTATACCTGTTACAGAAATCTCTTGATGATTCTTTAAGATGGCTTCTAAACATTGTTTGCAAGTATTTACTGCAAATGCTACATTGCCACAGCACTGAAATGTTCCATGGCAGATCAGTCTCCTTCTTCGGGTATTCAAAAGATGAAGAATTCAGTCGTATAGCCAGATTTACACAAAAATAATGAAAAGTGAAATTTGCAGATGATCTGCTGGATAATCACTGAGGACAAAGGGATCACAGCTGTTTTGACTCCTATTTAACATGTGAATATTTGAATGCATAATTGAAGTGGAGACTTTTTTTTTTTAATGCCCTTTTTATGCTTACAATTTAGAGTGCCACCAAAAAGGAACTGGAGAGGTTGTTAGGGAATGAGCTGATTTCTGCCAGTAAATTCAAAAGAGAAGATTTGATCATCTAGGATATTAATAACAAACAGAGTCCTTTCTTTTCTCACATGCCCTTTCAATTCATTTCATCTATACCAGGTATATCTTTTTTGGAACAATGAAATATCTACCACTGCCTGAACCCAGTAAATGTCGGCTCCTGCTTTATATTTCAGTTGCTCAGCAGGGAGGAACAGGGGCGAGTGTTCATACGAGCTGACTTCAGGTACCCACAGTAGTTGCCCACTGAGCTAGGTCTGCAAAGCTGGTGGGGTGAATATTCCTCCTCCTTGCTGATCCCCCAAGGCAGCCTAGTGGTAATAAAAGGTACTGGAAGCAGACAGCTCTGTCTTGGCTCGTGCAGAAGGAAAACTTTCTCTTTAGAACAGGTTTTTAAGTCTACTGGCATGAAATCAGACATAACTCAATTGTTAGTGGAGTAAGGTTTTACCAAAAAAAGGAAGAAAATGGGATTGAAAAGTTCGGTAAACACATCAACATATAAACTTCTTACTGATTGAAGAGGCGTTCTGTAAGGCCTTCTGAATTCAGATGGCAGAGAAGCAAAGATCTTACATGCTTAAAGAAGAAGTCCCAGATCTGACACTTCTTTATCAGTCAGACCCTGCTGCTCTGTGACAAGAGAAATGAGCTGTTCTTCCTCCCTCAAGCAGCTTATTAAACCCTGCATTCAGATGTGCTTGAGGCCAGGAGGAACCATTAGATCATTTAGTTTCACCATTAGTGATCATTTAGTGTACGTCATGTAATTTATTAAGCCTAAAATTTTTAATTAAGCTAAGTTCTCTCAAGACAAAAGTTAAAGTAAGCACCTTGAACAGCTGTGACATTATTTCCCTGTCTATATTTGGTTGGTGTTATGTTAAGGGACATACATAGCTATCATCAGAAAGATGCTAACATACTATTTTTTTTTGATTTACCATAATGTTTGCTGTATTTTTATGTACTCAGAGACTTTCACTTTTGTATTCTTACTAGATTTTGAGGGAAAAAATCAGTTATAAAAGCCTGAATTCTTCATAATAGATGATATCTAGATAACATAACAAGTGTACAGTAGTCTGTATTTTAGAAAAATGTTAGAAACTTGAAGCAAAAACAGCATCAGAAACTTATCAGTCTAATCTAAGGGGAAATTCCTGTCTGACTCTAAATGAAGTGCAAAATATAATCCTGAGTACATAAACAAGGCAAAGCAACCAGACACTTTAGAGAGAAGATTGCTGTACCACGTCCAAGAACTTGTCTACTGTAACATTTGATTTCCTTTTCTGTTTTGTTGTGGCTAGTGTGTGAAGCTTCGCACCATGATACAACAATATAATAGACACAGCCTTATTTATGTCATACTAGGCGCTATCTCATAGCTCCTAAAACAAGATCAAAAACATTCAGGGCTCCCTGATGCAAGTCACTAATCAATCACTGTCTGCTCATACAGCTTTGTTAAGAAAAATAAAACAAAAAGGGAAAGTAAACTTTCAACCAGGAGCCTTTATGGCAGAGTTTTTATTTTTATGCTGAGTTCATTCTATCTTTTTGGGAAATCAAGATATAACCCATTGTCTTGTTCTTTTGCACAAGATAAAGTTGGCAAAAGAGCATAAAGCTGCTATTAAACTCCCTATCTTTTACTCTAAATAACTCCATGGAGTTGCCACTGTATGCCTGTACCTCTGGTAGACCATGCTTTAGTGGTCATGAAAAGATATTAGAAAATTAATAGTCCAAAAAAAAAAAAAATCCAAGCCTGCAATGTGCACAAAAATGTTGTTGATAGAGCCACAAATTATGCACTATAACTACTTTTCCAGGCTAACCAGCCTAAAGTTGCCTTTTTTTTCTTTTGCTATTAATGGAATCAGAATGGCATTCCTCTAGCTCTTTGCATTTTCCCCAGTTTTCCAACGCTTATTAAACACTAACATTAAATGTTCATAGAACTTCTCAGCTAGTTAATTCTAGGTCTTCAGTTACATATTATCTATGTCTGCAGATCTGAAATTCTTTAATTTTAGGATATGTTGCCCTGCTGTTCAGTTATAGATAGTTTTTCTTCCAAGCTCCCTTCCTTCCCATAGGATAATGTGGGAAGGTTATAATATATGTTTCAGATACAGAACAGGGCTATCTGTTTAACACTTCTGCCTTTCTCACAGCACTGTCTGTGGTTTTTAAGCCTCAGGTAGCAAAGACACTGTGGCTGATACAGGACATTTTCTTAAAATGTTTAAAGATGTAATCTTATTATTTCTAATTCTGCTGGCACTGAGGTTGCATAGAGGCTCTCTCTTCAGTAAGTTATATGCCTTCCTTTACCCTTTTCAAATCATTATACACACACACACACAAAAAGAAGAGGTAAATAAAAAAAATACATATAACTATTCAAGTGATGTATATTTACCACATATCTAATTAGCTAGTACGGCTTTTTCTCCAGCATAATGTCTGTGCATGTCAGCTACTCCTGACACAAGGCAGCCACATTTACTTTTCGAATTAACATGGGATTTTTGAAAGTTAGCAGACTGAACAGAAGGAAGAGGTTTCAAAGGCAAGTTTACCAGCCATTTTCAAGGAGACAAGACGGGAATGTCAGTCAGGGAGACGAACAGAAAAAGAGAATCCTGAATCCTAAAAAAGGCCCAAATTCAAAAGAACTGAGGTAAAGACAATGCTGAGAGAGAAAAAGAAAGGTTTTGTAGCCATAGATCTACGCATATTTCTCATTTACGTCCAAAATACAAAGATTTTAAAAGTCCCTTTGCAAAGCCTGTGCATGATTTAAGTGTCTCTTTTCCAAAGGAATAAAGATTAAATCCAGAGGTCTGGAAAAATTTTAGGGATATGCAGTTTGTTCCCAGATGAAGGAAGCAGAGGAGATCAAAATTGGTTTCAGGACCTGAATAGTTCAGGTTTTTTTAGGAAAAGGTTTTAGATTAAATGTATGCTTACATGCATGGGGGGTTTGATACAGTGACTGGGCTCTGGCCTGGAGCAGCCCAGCCCAGATTTACAGTTTAAATACATTGCAGCAACTAGGTGTGCATCCACAAGGGAGCAAATATCCATAGTTATAGTAAACTATTATTAAAATACCTATTTACAACTGACACAGAACTTAGTGTGGGTTTTTTTCTAGCTCATTTTTATATTGTCTATTGCTTTTTAACTGTCCTTTCTGTAGAAAGAGTTTATCTTTCTTCTGAAATGTGAAACCAGTTTCATGGTCAGGGATTATTTGCATAAACACTCAGTTACCCTTAACCAACAGCTGAAGAAAAGGTTTGTCTTTTTACATAGATGGTTTCCACACCCACACAAGGACGTTCCCCAGTGCTGATCAGATCTGGATTTGTTCCAGTAGCAGGACTTAGTGACCCAAAGGTTAGCATTTTGCTTACTGGAGCTAATCTGTTCTTGAAATGATTAGCACAGGCCATGACCCGCTGCCTTATTACCACTATTCATTGATCTATTTTTGCATGTCTTTCAGAAAGAACCTGTTGCTTATTGTAGTTTTCTTTCTTTCTTTCACTACATACTCATATATATATGTATATACTCTCACTCCTCTCATACATATACATATATATACATGTGTATGTTGTGAGGGTATATGTATGTACCTGTATATGTAGGTATGTCCATGTACCTTATAAATATATAAGTTATGGAATGGAAATGGAAATGGCTAAAATAAATTTTATTATAATTCTTTTTCAGTAGCCCAAACTTGAAGGCACTGCTAAAATTTTCAGACAAAATCTATGTAATGTGGGATTTGGTTACTGGCTTTCTCTTCCTCACAGCATACAAAACTGGCCAGCGATTAATTGAAATAGGCTGAAAGGAATTTGTAGACAGGGAGACTTAAACCTTAATTTTTGTTTTCTTCTGCTATTTACTGATTTTTCAAACAATTTCCATCTTCTCTCTTTTCTCTCTCCACTTCCTTCATTGTCTATCTAAAAGGAAAAGAAGGTTAAAGATGCCTGATGTTACTACTTGTTGATGTAGTAACTTTCCATGATTAATCATTGTTTTTAATAACATTTAAATCATCGTTCTTTCTATTATTACTACTGCTTTTCCATTTTCTTTAATACGCTGTCTGTGAAACTGAGATGGCTCTAGGGTCAAGTTATCATTCTCACACATACAGTATATTGCTCTAATGATAAATGATGGTTCCTTTTGCTTCAGCAGTCTCTCATTATGTTCATTCATTCAACAGGAAAGGACAATTGTCAATGGATTATTTGCTGGCAAGCAGTGGTTAAATCATATTTGATTAGATATTTACTTTAAATATTTATCCCTGTTAAATAATGCATTTCAGGTAAAATTATTCAAACTGCTCATTGCAAATCATGTTATGAATTAACATCCCAGTATTGATAAATAGTGAATTAACATTCAGTATTGATGAATTAACATCCCAGTATTGATTCATCCCAGTATTGATGAATTGTTTGAAAACCTGCCATGTTTTGGCCATATTTCTTAGATATCTGTCTGTAATCAATAAGCTGATGGAAAGCTGTTCATCAAAAACTGTGAAATACTTTGCTGAAGACACATCAAGCAATGCAATATTCACCATTTCAGTTGTGCTTGGTGACTGGGTTATGTACCTTCATTTTGGATGCTTGGGACAGGTGAATGCTGAATGATGGATCTCAAGTATGAAGTTTCAGGGAGAAATTCTCAGACAAAGGAAGTCATCCAAAAACCAAAGCTTATAATTTCACTGTATGTATTTTTCTAGAACTTATCCAAATACTCAGCAACAACAATTGTTATGACTAAACAAAACAGAGTATCACTGAACTTACTTGGTGGTATTACTCTCAGAAGTATTCACTCAGCAGTTCTTTCCTTACAGTGCAATGTACGGTGTGTACCTGTAGGTGAAAACAAAACTGACAAAATAAGTATAAAGTGTGGGCTTATCTCAAACTGACCCATAGTTCTATCAAATTCAAGGTCTAACTTTCTTTATGCTATAAATACATATTTATGCACATTTAATTTATGCTATAAATTACACAGGATCTCTTACAGACAAAACCTTTTTTGTACCTGATTAAGTGTACTGGGAGTATATACTCATACATTACCACTGCTACCTTTGGACCATGCAAACATACTAAAAATCCAAATTATTCTGCTCTGAAGTAAATTATTTCAATATTGAAGGTTGCTTCTTAGTAAATCTGATTGATCATAATATTTCTTCTCTCTCGTTTGCTCCTCACTCTGAAGTATTCAGTATGCATCTCTACTAGAGGCGAAAGTCTTCATGGGTCAGAAGTCTGATCTGATGGGGAGAAGTTTTTTTCCTAGGGATCTCAGGATTGATAAACTCTGTCCTTAGGAGAAACTGTGCTATGTCTGTGTTAGGTTGCCTGACTTCTTACATATTGGCAGAGCATAGTTAGAAATTATGGTAATCTTGCAAATTGCACAATGCAGTTGTGCAAAAGTGACAGATAGATGGGGCCGTGTGAGTTCTCCATGGCAACTCAGGGACAGAAAATCAAATAGGCTTCGATATGAGATGTTACTGCTATAAATGAGGCATGCTGTGCATGGAAGTTTTACATGAAGCTTCACAATGGCACCATGCTACAGAGGAAGGTACTGCCTTTAAACTCAATAAAAAAGATGGCTAGAGGCTAAATCAAGCAACTTAGAATTTTTTATCAGGTAGTTATCATACACCACTGGTTTTCCATTCCTCAATCTTGCCCTGACAGTGCTGGAGGGCAGGTGTTGAAGTAGAACAAGTGTGGGTGGGAGAGAGGAACTTAGAATAAGGATAATTTTCAATTTTATTGCTTATTTTTCAGCTCTTTACAAGTTTAGTTCTTTGAAATATGATTAAACATGATAAGAGATTAAAGTGATGCATTGGGGCATCCAGGCTCTGGACAAAAAGATACTCTTGTGATTCTTACCTAGGGTATGGAGAACCTTAGCTAGACAGTTAGAGAGAGAGAGAGAGACAGAGAGGCAGAGAGACGGAGAGAGAGAGAGAAAGGGAGAGAGACACCAAGACAGATTATTGTTATCTAATTTATATCAGAAATGAATAGATGAAACTGAAGAAGGAAAACAGAAATAGGGTGAAGTATAAACAGACAGTATTAAAGACAAAGCCAGTGGTTCAAAGTGTGTTTTCCTAAAACGCAGTGATACATCTATACAACCTCATTAAAGATAACTTCAGAATCAGATTATGGCCTTAAATGTTTTGGGGGAGACAATTATTATTAAAAGATGGAATTAGTGACTTCTGTTCCTAATTCTTCCTCATAGTGAGTGCATCAGGAAAGATCTCTGTGCCCCATTTTTCCAGCTAAAAACTGGATCCATGAGAAATAAAGTAAAATAAAGAACTGATTATCATGGTTTGAACAGTGAATAGGTCCTATGCTAGGTTTTAGGCTGAACCAAAGATCTTGGTATCTATCTTTGATACAGAATAAACTGTATCAAAAAATCCTAATTGTTTTATTGTCAATAACATTAGCTTAAGCCACAAGTCAAGGAATATTTCTGTCTTCAACAGGCAAAAGGTTTTTGTGCAGGGAAATAAATATCATTATAGCATACACAATGTTTCAATTCCATGTGTCTCAAACACTTAACAAAGAGCTGCTTTTGAATATAGTTTCTTTAGTTCTAGTACGCTTAGTTCAGCCTGCAGCTCTGCCATTTCCACTTCCAAATAATCCATCTGGCCTTCAACAGTAGGCACAATCTAAGAGTTACCATGATTTAGCAAAGTATGTTGTGTTATAAATATTACTCTGACAGTCCAAAATGGCCTTGGTCCAGTTGCCTAACCTTGCCGTCCAAATTTCCCCATGAGCTTAATGGGACTAATAATACTTGCTTACCTATCTGACAGAATTAATTAGCTAATGTTGCAATTAGTATATGACTATCTTACTGTCAGCAGGAACATGTGGGCTAGAGTACAGCTTGCTTCCATGTTTCCTGAGTTAGTATTGCTAACAGAGGTAGCATGCGGCTTGGCTGTCTACAAATCCAACTCTATGTAGCTCCATGCTGTGGCAGACCATGGAGAATGGAGTCCATATACATCCCTGAGCTACCTTCAAGCAAACAGGCCAAGCTATACAGTACAGTATACATTTAAACAGGAACAACGCCTTTTTCTATTTCAATAGAAAAAGCACAAGCTGCTTAAGTAAGATTATTTCAGCCTGTGGCTACACTACTTTTGTTTCATGGTCCATCTGCTTGAGGTACCCTGCCTGGTGCTCTGCTGAATAACAGAAATCCCCCTTCTGTCATCTGAAATTTCCCATTCTTATGCTTTAGTTCTGCTGAAACTTATGCATTTCCTGACAGAGGTAGAAAAACATACTTTAAAAAAAAAGTCTTAAACACTGGGCTGGAAATTTGTCCTAGCTGAAATGAATGAAAGGTATCTTTATTAAGATCATTAGAAAAGGCATTGTAGTTGTCGTCAATCTGCACTGCAGGCATCAAATAAAATACCTCCACCCCTTGCACTGCACATTTCTCCTAAGGAATCAGAGATACATAATTACTGTAGAAAATGTCCAATCTTTAAAATCCCTGTCCCTTTAGCTGCTTTTTCACAATGTCTGTCTGTCAGATCTTTCCACACATAACTGAATAGCAATATTCATATTTAAACCAGAAGTCTAGCTGATGGGAGGAAAACTGACTCTAAAGGGGATTACTTCGCCAAATCCCTGTTGACTTTTAAATCTTCCAGAGGTACCTGCAGCCTCTCAGAACAATAATCAAAGAGAAGTGGGCAGAGACAGAGCATGAGGAGGGGAGATCCTGTTTTGCTTGTTTGTCTTGTCTCCTTTTTTTTTCTTTACAGTGAGAGATTACTGAGCTGGAAAAAGCTATTAGGACCCAAACAGGGAGGTCTGATGCCTCCTACTTGCTTGGTGGGGCCATGACTGTACCTCATTCATATTCTAGTGGATTAGCCTTTTGTGGCCTGCTGAAAAGCCACAAAGGCAATGACAGCAAGAGTGACTGCATCACAAGTGCACCCTTTCTCATTGCCGTCTCTGCTCTCCTCAGAGACTCACATTATTAGAAAGTCAAATGCAGTCGCTGCAGGAGGTGTGTGTGGATTTTTTTTAATCTTTCTGCTTTATTTCAGCCACACTACCTGCTCCTTGCGTTCCCACTCACAGTCCAACCACTTCCCAGTGGGTCCACATTATCAGTGACGTCTGTCTCTCGTGCTCTCTCTGCTTTTTGTCTGAATTCATTTCCTCAAAACTCAGCTGGTTCTGTAATATGGAATTTAACCTTGAGAGATACTTCTCTAAAGATCTCATTCATAAAAAGGCATAAGTAAACATCACTACAAAAAAGTTAAATGGAGAAAAACAATGAAAACAATAAAAATTCCCTCAAAATCTGTATTTTGAATTAACTATGATGAAGATTTTTGATATATTTACACCTTAATGCCTTCCTTGGGATTGGGGCTCAATATAATTATAATCTTATTAGAAGTCACTACTTGACTCAGTCAGCTTAGACTCTTAACTAAAGATAAAATACAACTGAAAAGTGTAATCATGAATGGAGTGGAAAAATATGCAAGAGAGATTTAACACTAATAGAGACATACGATTAAATGAACAGCTATGATCTGAAGCTTCTGAGACAAGTCTTATTTTGGACATACAAATATGAAATACTGACTTTTCTCTTTAATCACCAGACAAGTGTTTCTCAACTTGCTTTTGATAATAGGTATCTTAGTAGAAATGAAAAAAAAAGGAAAGAACAGAGGTGGCAAACAGGCTAGTTAGTTAGTAGTCTTTGCCGCCTGATTGGAGATGAACATCTTTTGCAGGAAAGCAGTTTAAGAAAATTCTAAAAGTATATGTGAAAGAAATAGGCAAAAGAGTGGTAGACAATTAGCATTCAGTTGAAACAGGGATGACCACACAGAATGGCGAATGAGGAAGAGCACTGTTGGAAGGATTGTGTTTTATGGGAAACATTTAAACAGTGTATAAAAAGCAAATAAACTGAATGCCATGGCATTTACTATGCATTGGTCTTTCTACGCTGCATGGACATTAAAGAGCCTAGGGCAATTTTACTGTTTTCAGAATTTGTCCCTGAGCCCTTGACCAAAATTTGTCTTCCTCTCTCTCGTTGTGCAGAATACTGATTTTCTCTGGTCTGTTTGCTTGCCAGCATCTATCACCGTAGTAAATTTATTTCAGTGATGACCATGGATACATGGCTGTGGAACTCCCAGATATCTTTCAGGACAAAATGTCATACAGAAATTATGAATGAAAAATATTATTGTTATCATTGCTATTACTGTGTCATAAACACAGATTTTGGAGTTCCAGCTAGCATCACTCAAGTTCTAAGATCCAGTCCTTGACCTTCACGAGTTTAGTTCTGCTTCCTCTAGTTACAAGCCTGAGCCACCATGCTTGGAAACTGATCCAAACCTCTCCTACTTGGAGCTGCATGGGCATCTTCCCATTGTGCAACAGTTCTGCTTTTCCTGTTCTTTAAAAGGTATAACATTAAAAAGGAAAAAAAAGATATTATTTAAAGCCAATATAACAGTGCTGACCACTGAAGAAAAATTCATAAGGCTGTGTAAGAGGAATATTTCGCAAAAAGAATGCTGACCTATGTCAGGTACACACCTGTGCTCCGTAGTTGTTCAAGAAGTTAGCTTCTGTAGGAACATACCTTTCCTACAAGTTTAGAGAAAAGGATTTTCTTGTTCTCAGGAGCTGATTATACTGTGTACTTTTTGTCTTCAGTTGGTAGCTCCCTGCACAAGTAAATCTGCCCACATTTAGTCCGTCTGCCTAATGTACAAATGATACAAAGCACGTTATCACCTGTCACTGTAAACCACCCGCAATCAAAAGCAACAGCAGAAGCATGCGGGGCGTTGCTGCTGAGCCTGTGTTTAACAGCTAAGCAGCCCTTCAGACACCCTGAGACTCCCCTGCAGGTGGTTCCTCTGCTCCCAGGCACCAGCTGGGCTTGGCAGGACTGGGAGAGTGTGTGTACACACACACACACACACACACGCACGCACGCACGCACACACACACACACACACACACACACGCACGCACGCACACACACACACACACACACACACACACACACACACACACTTTCCCAGCGCAAAGGCAGCTTCCAAAATGCACAGCAGCAAAATCCCAGTGCTGCTGTTACCTTGGAGACAGCCAGGGAGACGATGAGTGAATGTGTGTGTGTCTGTGTGTGTCTGTGTGTGTCTGTGTGCGTACACGTGTACAGTCATGTGTGTGTCTGCGTGTGTGCGAGGGGGCAGATTAAGCCAGGAAAGGTGGGAGGAAATTCAGGAAGAAGCATTTTTCTGGCCTATTTTGCATGCAGAATAACCACTTTGTTCTGCTTCACCCAGCATTGCTGCAATTCCTCATCATACAAATGGGTAATGGTAGCAGTTTCAGCAGTAGCGCTATACAAAAGGTCAGGCATCTTTTGGCTATTTCGATTGTATTTTCTCTTTTCTTAATAGGCCACCATAAGGACTTTTCAGTGCCCTGTCTTTCAGAGGCACCAGAAGAATATTAGTCAAAAGACACACTGATTGCAGCTGAATTTGATATTAATGTTTACCAGAAGTAACCCCTTCTGCACTATTGCTGCAAGTTATATAACAAATATGTCCATAACATTTCTTTAGCAAATGTATAAACTCCCATTGAAACTAAGGGCCCTGCAAAGGTCATTGTTACTGTAGGAGGCTCAGCAGAAACTCTTTTTTATGCTGTCCTTTCACAGCTCATTTCTGTGCCTTACGGTCTGTATGCCGTTCCTGTCTGTCTTTGTCATCATGCGAGAGGGGCGATCTTCGTATGCAGACCTTAGAAAAGGTTAATGGTTATAACTGCTATTTTGTACGAGATGTAGAGTTCAGAATGACAATTCAGATTCATGCCCATACTTATTTAGGTGGATATTTGTCTTTGAATATCAGCTGAGCCTCAGCTGCTTCCCTCTATCAACGCACCTCAGTGATTAGCCATTTGTACGCCTGCATGCGGAGACGCTGCCGCGCTCCTCGCGGACTTGCCAGCCCCGCCATGCTCTGAGAGTTGTCGTCATTGATCAAAAGCAGCCTGTACTACTGGGCATCTGCTCTCAAATGTGTCATATGATACGGCTGTTTAAAACTTTGAATTAAATTAGGATTAGCATGAAAACGTCCAGGGAAAAAATGCAATGTCACCACCTTGTTTGGTACACTATTTTCCAAATGTTCTAGCTTTGAATGAACTCAATTGAGTTTTATATTAGAGAAAAACATGGAAAACAGGAGTACTTATTGGCTTAGTATGGCTGGTAGTGAAGTTGTGCATTGTTCAGTCATAGTTACTTAACAATTTCTTTTTACAAGAATCTTGTTTTCAGTTGTTAGTAGCTTTGTTGATTTTAATGATTTGGGCTGAGAGTTTCCGTGAAACATCCTGTCATAGGGTGAACCCATCAGGAAAGTCATTTCAGCTGAAATAATCCAGTACCTTGTGAGCATGTCTCTTGGTTTGCCCAGAGGAAAAACATTGTTCCATCTTTTTCACTTAGAAATAGTAGTCTCTCCATTATCGCTGTAGGTTTGAGAAAGAAGTGGCCTTTTGTCATCAGGAAATTTTTTTCTTATGTTTGGAAAAATTATGAATGCATCTGGGAAAAGGAAGGAAGGAGAGAGAGAGAGAGAAAGAGAGTAAGAAAGAAAGAAAAGAAAGAAGGAGAGAAAGAAGATAAGAGAGAAGGAGAAAAAGAAAGAAAGAAAGAAAGAGAGAAAGAGAGAAAGAGAGAATGTAGGCTCTGCTCTGGTACGGTGCCTAAACGTGTTGTAAACATGGAAAGAATTATTCATTTTCAAGAAGCTGTAGTTTGGCAACCTGGACATGTGAAATGCTGTATATATCTCCAGAAGAGATATGTCACAGACAGCTGCTCCAACTTTACCAATAAATTTTGGTTAAAGTTGGAGGAATAGCTTAATGTTATTTGGTCAATATTCTTATTCAATCCAGTTAAAATTCCTAATAAAATTCACAGTGGAAAATTTAATGTAGGCATTAAGAGGTCAAGAAAGTCCAGGATACCTGATAGAAAACACAGGACAGCTATAAAACCTCACATTTTATTTTTTACAAAAAGTAGAAGGCTTTGTAATTAAAATATAGCCCCTATTTTCTATGCATTATTCTGGATGAATCTGTATGTGATTATTGCTTGAAAAAAGCATTAATTTAGCTAAGGAAATGACTCTCAGAACTTCTTCAATAGGAACAGAACTTTATGATGAAAATAAAGATTGTCCCTTAAAACAGAAAACAGATTGTGAGTCTATCTAGATGTATTGCCCAGGAATACATAAAGAACAAATTTCATCTTATATGATGACCTGTCTTTAGACGATAATAATATTCCCTTGTGCAGGGTACATGCAGATTCAGTAACTTAAGAAACCTCTCCTTGGTAGCACAGGTCGATGGATCTCTCTTTCATCTACCACTAGATGTCATGCACTGATATCGGTCCCAAATGCGTAGGCCAGGATCACAGTTTCAGATACAGAAATGTATCAGAATTCTTCCCTTTAAACTTTTTCAGTTGTTCTCATCACTTAAAATGTCAGTGGTTATCTTATTTGATTTCTGGATAAAAGAAACACTATATCCAATTATGGATAGCAATCACAGATGGAGCTGAAGAGATCCAGGAGTATCAGACAATGGTAATGAAATAGGAATGCACAATTGTGATGAGTAAAACTAAATACAAAATGACAAAATGACATCTCCATCACATTTACTAATTTATGTTAGCAATTTTTTTTCATATTCTCAAAGACAGCCTTTTTTATGTGACATTTAATTGTGGACTTACATTTTTCTAATATGAAAAATAGTCTCTCCAAATGTAAATTAACTTTCTTAAATCCTATTTTAAAATATTAGAAAATGTCTACAAAGATTGGCTGGTTGTTTTCATGCTTGTATAGGTTAAGCAGAAGTGTTATAACAATTCAGAAAATGAGTAGAGAGAGAGTCTTAGAGAGCAGCATGACCATTAACATTATTCTTCATGTAGGCAGTGAAGTAAAGTAACAATAATAGTCAAATTCACCTCTGGCATCATTTAGAAGGATGGTTCCCCTCCCATTATTTTAGTTTAGACTGAACAGTACCAGATCTGATCAGAAATTTCCCTTTGAAGTATTTTTTTTTCCAGCAGAAAATGGTTCATTGATTACATTATATTTTTTCTAAGAATGTCCTTCTTACTGAAAAAAATCAATTTTTTCATTTTCAAGCCAATTTTTTGGCATTTAAAACTTATTTGGATTTTGCTTTTAGCAAACAAAAAAACCCAAATGTTTTCAAAGCATACTTTCTGCAAAGAGAAAAAAATCTTCTTCATCAGAAATATGCATGGAAAAATAGTTTCTTGGCTGTGTTTCTGTAGAAGCCCTTTGAGATAAATTTTTCTCTGCCATTTTATAACGAGCTAAAGTGATTCACCTCAGTTCATACAATCCATTGGTGACAGAAGCATAAATAGACTCCCAGCACTCTTGGTCTTTTGTTTTAACCGACTGTTCTCAGTTAAGCAGCTAGCAATACAATGCAAAGGGCTCAGCTCTCTCAGTGCCTCTGTGTGATTGCTTAATAATTCCTCCTCCCCCAATATATGTATAACACACTATTTAAAAACAGACTAGATATGTGGAGAACAACAGAAAACCATGGAAACAAGATGAGGTTAGTGGCACAAGTCCATGCACTATATATATATATTGAATGCTGCAGTTACTTCACTAAGCAACAGCTTAATATATGGTATAAAAATAAATGTTAGAACATTTCAGAATTCTAGATTAGACAAAAATGACATAAAAAGGCACAAGAGCCCAGCAGAGTGGCACTAACAGTACTATCCTGATAAAAATCTTTATTGCTGACAGAGCTGGGCCTGATGTCATTTATTAGACCTTGAAGTGGCTCTAAAGGTCATGAAGGCCTACATCTATAATGTGATTACAGTCTAATACAAAAAGGCAACTCACTCAATCCCCCAGCTACTACTTGGTTTCATTGAATTTCAGTACTCATTTCTGCTTAATTAGAAATTAGAATTAAATTTATTTCAATGGCAGGTTGTTGTCGCTGGTTTTTTCAAACCACATAAACAAAATGAAACTTTGCAGATGATATTTATGTTTGCAGGAAAGTATGGCTGCCTGTCTTTTTAATTGTGATTGATTGATGCCCCAGTCCTCCCTTGGTGGAGGACAGTGAAAATGGAATGATGTACACTTAAACCAAAGGCACACTGATTTAGAGAAGACCCTGACTTCACATGTCACGTTATGTTCTCCCGTTATATGTTCTACATTTATTAAGCAGATAGAAACTTAGACACAGTGTGGCTGTTGACGATTCATGTTTTCCTTCATTTTTTGGCTTAGGAACAAATTTCACGTTAATAAAAATGAAATACTTTACAGCACTGAGTTGAGCCATGTATGTCAGAATTAGTCAGGACAGCCAAAAGGTGGAATGTGCGGAGTATAGAAAGGTTTCACCAAACCTGTCAGAAATTCTTCAGCTGAAGATCTGCTGCTGCAGAATGCAGATTGCTCGAAATTAAGCATTTACCAGAGGCTTCAGTGTTACCAAAATGCTGACAGAAGTCAGGAAGGCTCCCCTGAAACCTTGCCTGGCCAAAGAAGCGCCGATACCTGCCTGCCCAGCATGCGCCCATCTTCTTGGGAGCCCTTTTGGCCGGCGGCTGAGCCAGGAGCGAGAGCACCTGCAGGGCTGGCTCGTTCACACGCGTTAGATTTAGGAGCCAGCGCTCCGAGAGCTCCCCATTCCCGCCTCCCTTTCGGTCAGACCCGTGCGCTGAAGGGGCACCAGGAGCCTGGCCCCGCTCACTGAAGCCTCCAGATGTGGCAATCAGCACACTCAGGCCTTTTGAGTACTGTTAAGGCAATGCAGCTGTGACACACCATATGATTTTTAACTTGTCAGTATCCCCTTCAATCTGCCTAACCAGGCAGTTTCTATGGAAGAGTGCGAAACTCTCCCCAAGCAAGATAATTCAATGTCCTATAAATATGTTCTTCTGAACAACTTTCAAACAGGGGTACATAAATTGAGTGATATTTAAAAGATAACCAGTAGCTACTATCAGTAACTCAGCGTTCATCATCTCTGCACTTTTCACAGTTACTTCGTCATATATTAAGAATAAAAAATCTAAGCCTCACTCTAAAAAAAGAAAAGATATTTTTGTTCTTGTTCTATGACTATTTTGAAACTACTTAATGCTTTCTCCCCCACTGTTTTACTGTTACCTGTGATCACCTCTTTAAGAGACTCCTTGTGGTCCTAAATATCTCATCCCAAACAAGAGCAGTCTCAAGGGCTGTAAGAACATCCAGTGCAGAATGCAGGTAATAATTTAACATATGATGATACAGAAGTTTTTCAGTCATGTCTCAGTAACAAATGTACTGCATGAGTGTTGATATTTATAGGTACATTGTTGTGATAACTGTAAGAGGAAATAAATGCTCTAGGCTAGATTATCTGCTTATGTAAAAGACTGAAGCATGTCAGTAGGACCTCAGTGCACAACGGAGAATCAGAGCTGGAATGTCTTTAACATAATAACCTCTGGCAAAGCCACAATTATCTCCTGTTAGCATTTTAAAATTGTATTAATCCAAAAATAGTCTGTATATATTGAATTATGAAAATTATGAATGCTGAAAATTAGTTTTGATTCTAATCATTTTAGGTAGCAATAGGGAGGGTTAGCCCTCCTTCCTTTCATCCTAACAGAATAGTTTTTGAAGGCATTCTTTAAAAATGACTTCCAATCATTAAATATCTTGTGATTTTAGGGAAAATTTTGAACAGTTCTGAAGCAGCGTGCTTAGGCCACTGGCACTTTTCAGTGAGAAAGAGTTGAATAGTGAGCAGCCCTGAAAATATCATGCTTGGAAAAATAACTTTTAATTTCTACTTTTATGCTAAAGCATTCCATTCATCTACTGAAGTGCCAAATGTGACTGAGAAGAAAAGACATATTCATTGATTACTTTTTCAATATATCTGACTTTGTTCTTCTGACATGTGCATACATACGCCTTTTCATTATAGCTTGTAGAGCAGCTTGGTGAAAGTTAATGGAATCTTGTAAAATGGACTGAGTGAGCTCAGAGGTTAGGGGAGCAGGCTATGCGAGTAACTCCTGGAGCCCTATTTAACAGGCTTCAGACTTACAAAGGCTTTGGACCCATTTCACATGCTAAGTCTTCCTTACTCATTGAATGACATAATCTATAGGCACGGATAATAATACACTGGCCTCTGAACCAGGGGAAGGAGTGCTGTCAACAAGTGCAAGAGGATTTCATAACTCTTCATAATCCCACAAGCAGTGGGTGAATTCTCACATTTCAAAATTACACATGGATATGTACCTAATTACTTGTCTTACCCTGCAGTAAATAACAGGATTACTGAATTATCTGTGCACTGTATGTATGATTCGAGGAAGAGTCCTGACACCTCTTTCCTTCCTGTCACTCTGTGGGTATGTTGCTTTTTTCTTTTGCCCTTCTAAGTTCCTCCCCTGAAGGGACTGGCAGCTTTGAACTATCTTCCCAAACATCTAAAGCAGGAAAAAGGATCCACACACCAGCGGTTTCTCTAGTAAACAAAGTCACACACCCCAATCTGTTTAAAGGACTGCAGAAAGCAATCAACAGAGGATTAGGGCAACTAGAATCAAAGTCACCTTGATATTAAGGATGTTAGAAAGCTGTTTTTAAGGACTGCATGAGAACATACGGTCTTTGAAAATACATGAAGAGAGAGACAGTTTAGTAGCTCTATCCATTTCTCTAACTTCCTTTCCTCCTTAAAATCGTAGCAATGCAAAATATAACTGGGCACTTTAACCTAAATTCTCAGAGCTTATTGCCGAGTTCCTTTACATTCAGCTCACACGGGGTGAAGTCACCTCTGATCTCACTGCTTCACAGTCTGGCTGTGCTACCTGCCCAACATCTTAAGATGGTGATTAACCTACATGCTCTCCAGAATGCAAGAGAATTCAAAAACTTCCCTCTCACACTGAGATCTGCCTCTGCCAATCTCTTTCTTGTAGGAACAGCTAGAGGAAATATTTTCCAAATGGAATGAATGCACCACAATCAGCTTGAAATCTGTTTACCCTCTGCTAGGAAATGCCTTGTGTAATGCTCACATTTTTTTGGCTATTTGAGTACAACCTTGAAAAAAGGGGCCAGGCGCTAAACAAGAGGAAATCACCATAGCTCCACAGAATATGCTAATTTCTACTACTGAGGATGTAACCTGAAAAATAGCCTTCTGCAGCACAAAGACAGTACATTGCAAGGAAATATAACTTCTCCTTTCTTTTAGCTGTAACAAAACATCTTGATGTGAAGAAAAATGATGGTGTGGATATACATGTTCTTTACTTATGTTCTGATGCGATCGGTAAGTGATAGGAACTAAGAATTCTCCTATATGTCCCTAAAAGGCAAATATTGAACACTGCTTTCTGTCTGTGACTTTTCCTCACAGCTTCTTTATTTGAGAGAAGTCTCTATGCTTGAGTAACTCCCATTGGCACAGTTGCAGGCAATGCACTACTGCCTGCCAAGCTTCTGAATAAATCACTGGTGAGTGTAGTACCCCAGGAGTGAGAATCTGGAGGCTTAAAATTAACATGAATTCATTTTTATTTTTTGTAGCTCTGGCACTGAGCGAAGTGCTTTAGAGCATAAGCTGCTGCATTAGCCCAGTTTTAAAAGATAGACAAAATAAACCATTTAGAGTTTTCATTTCTTTCCTACAATGGCTGAGAAGCTGGAATTCGGTTTGTGTCATTTAGTTGCATCAGTTGATACTTTGCATCATTTTGTCTGAAGTCTGCTATCTTATTTGGTTATCTTTGTCAATGGTTATCTAACAACAAACACTCTTAATTCTCTCTTACTTTTATATACAAACATAACAACAGAAGAAAACATTGCAGATAAGCACGCAAAGTCACACGTATTCTGGTGAATACATTGCGGTTGAATAACCCCAGAAGAAGAGCCTTTCCAGCCAGACCTGGTCATTAGTCAGCAAAAAGTCAAGGTTAGATTTTGATTTGTGTAAAACCTTAGGTTTCAAAAACTGTCTCTCTCTGAAAAAGAATAAGCTTCCTAGAATTGCTAATAATGTGGGCTAGAGGAAAAAGAAGATGTGGAGGTTTAGGGCATCTGTCTGGGATGATTCAAAACAGACTTCCGAATGATTATTAGCTGGCCAGGAAGAAACTGGATGAGGCAGAGGATAGCTTTGAATCCAGCTGCAATCGCCAGTCCAGTCTGGAGTTGATCTTCCAGCTTTCCCATGTGAAACATTCCCATGAAAAGATTTCCTTTGCTGACTCTATTCTTTTTCTAGAAAAAATAAATATTCTGAAGACAAATTCCTGGTCAGCTCTGCATTAGGCACTAGTCTTAGATACCTGAGTAGCTTAGGGGAAAACACCCTTTGATGAAGAGACAAAAAACAGATAGAAACTTGTTAGAATATATAAGGGCCAGCTGTGAGACATCTAATATCCTATTTACATTATATTTTAACTTGTAATTAGAATAACAATAAGTGATACGCGATAGTCAAGAATTGATATGCAGTCAGTCTATACTCCACCCAGCACGCACTGCCTTTCAACTACTGTCAGATCAAGCGAGATAGAGCTTATCTCCACGGGCGCTCAGCACCTCAAATTCTGTTGTCTTCTACTTCCTGACTAATGCAGAGAAGAGTTCTGTGTCTTTTTCAGGATCTAAGTTAAGCTCCCTAGCACTTTCTTCATAAGCTATATTCTCTAACTATTGACTTATTCTTGTTGGCTTTATTGGAATGCCCTCTAATTTTTCCAATGTCATCTATGTAATGGGAGGACCATTATTTGTATGAGAATTACAATCATCTGTCTTATTAAAAGCTTGTTCACTTGCGTATACTCCATTTCCCATAGGTTTCCATAAAGTTATTAGCCATTCCAGCTTTCACTGCTGAAAACAACACAGTGTATGAAAAATGTTCCAAACCTCCCTCCATGTGTATTCCCAGTTGTTCCTCTTTATTCTCTCTAATGGACTTCCTTAACAACTGTGGAACATTAGTAGTACCTTTTAAAAAGATTTTATGTGCTTCTATTAATTCTTGCACATGGGAAATGATCATGTTGTATGTACTTTCTATTTACTTCCAAAGATTAAATTGCTCTCCAATAAGCTACTTGTAGAAATTCCCACTTTCCAACAAGTGCAGAATAGCATGTCAGGTATTACAATATGTGAAGAAAATAACTAACTTGCTTGCCAAGAAGTTGCACTGAAAGTGATATTGCATCTGTAATCCAAAGTCCTCCTTTTTTATAAATATGCACTGGTGCTGTATTTTATTTTTCATACTTCTGCTGTACTTATTAATTACTATATATCAGAAGAGCATCACTTATTTTTGAAGAGAATTATTGGCATTTCATCGCCATCAGTCAGAACTTTTTTTTTGAAATATGAAGAGTTTTGCTACCCTATTCTCTGGTTTGAAGCACTTTGAAATCAAATTTTATTTTAACTTAACACTGATCTATTTCAAAAGACAGTCCTTGCCCCAATCTAAATATAAAAGACAGACAGTTCATTTCCAGTCTGCAAACGTGAAGATGGCAAGATCCTCCTACTTGTCACAAGGTTGGAAGAAACATAAGACACAAACGTGAGAAAAGATTTGCTTGAAATCAGACAAGAAGTTAACAAACAAACAGGAAATAAGATGTAGAGTATTTCAACAGCTTGTTCTCACCATTAGGTGCTTCTTGCTTTTGATCCCTTTGCCATGTTTAGTTTGTGTTCAACAGAAAGAAATCTTACCTTCATTCCATTAGCACCTTGTTCTTTCTTAATTTATCATACTGCCCCTTGATTTTCTTTAGAAGAATTTAGTTTCAGTGAAAAGAGCATTTCCTCTTTGGGTTATGGGTTCAAATACAGCCTCTTCTGGTAAAGTTAGTGAAGCACTCAGAAGATGAAAAGTGCTAAGTGCCATAACTGTTACTAGAAAAAAATTGTTACCCTCTAATAGTGTTTTGGTTGTTTATAACCTGGTGGCTTCAGTCCAGTCATAAGAAATGGTCAGATAATAAAAGCTGTCACTGTAATTGGCAGTCCTTATGCCAGTGAAATTATTGGAGTCTGTGACTGAGTAAGCATTACACATTTGAGCAGCTCTCACCTTTTGATGTTGATCTTCTGGTATGGATTGCAGGTGGCCTGTACAGTTTCGGTGTGGACAACACTCAAGTTTCCCTTTTGAATATGCTTTAGAAGAATATAAGTCACAGTTCTAAAATCCTAGTAGTTTTTTGCAAGAATAAAATTTATTTGGATTTTTATGTCTGTATGCTTTTTTGTTTTTCAAATAATAAATGGTAATGCTGAGGTTTTGCCAACGTTCCCTCACATTGAAGGAGAGTCTAGCTCTTCAAAATAAGGAAGATATTAGTAATAAATACAATTATTGTGCCATGATTATACCCAAAATTCATAATCTTTACTCATAATTCATAATAAATGCCAGAGGACTCATACTTTGACCAATATAGTTCTTATTTTGTAATAAGACTGTATAAAGAGAGTTCAACCAATAAGCTAAAGCCATATCAAGATGAGTGGAAGAGACAACACAGTTTTGAGATTAAGATACAACAGACAGATTTTATTTGCACATCTGGCAGAGACCCAGAGCTGCTTAAGGGTGTGAACACTGCATGTACGTGAGTGCTCACTGCCACAGCAGCAGAGCCTACCATCTCGTCAGATAAACTGTATTACTCATGCAGGGGGAACAGACACAAACATGAACGTAGCCTCCTGACCCACTTTGCCTGTATGTTGTGCTGTTGCCCAAAGACCAGGATTTGCAGCACAAGTGCTCGGCAACCTGTCCCAGCCCCTGTGAGTAGCTGCTGCAGCTTGGCTGGGAGGCACAGGGACTGCCTTAGCCCCGTGCCCTACGGCAGGCAGAGCTTGCCTTTGCAGCCATTGCCAGGTCACCAGCATTTTCATTGAATCCCACTGGAGTCAGTGAAAAAAAAATCATTGCCATTTGGTCTCACCAGAGAAAACACATATTGTGTGTATGGGGGTGGATCTTTTTAATACCTTAATTCTTTGCTAATGCCCCTTGGTGGGGGGCACTAAGACAAACAAGACCTACTAGACTTTTTTTGCAGCCCAATAAGTCAAAAGAAATAATACTTCTAATGTAATTCGGGTGATCTGAGGATAAATCCACTGCTGGTTATGAGAGCTCAGACACTAATATGATGAACACTGCCCATAAGCTGTTAAATAAATAAATTAATTTACCATTAATGTGTTGCCAGCTCACTCCCACAACAGTGATTGCTTCTCCTTCCTTCAGTCTCTGACCCTGCCACAAAACTCTCTCAACTATCCATGTAGCCTAATTTTTGACTTGGCAACTCTCAATCATTTAAGTGAATTTTTTTGGTTTTGCCATCTCCTATTTATATTTATATACTAGTACTACCATTAAACAAAAGAAACAGAAGTGATATTAGGCCTATCTGTTAGGCTTCTGTGATAGGCATTGTTACAGTTGCTTAACTGCCAAGAATACAAGATACGACAACACTTTCAGACAGGGAATGACAGAGAAAGCAATTTTAGGCAGTTAGAATGTTAATAACAGGCTAAAACCCTGGTGTGAAATGTCTGAATCGTCAGTTATCCCAAGAGATCAGCATGAGAACTTTGCATGCAAGTTTCAAGTTTGTCAAATTTGTATTTTCTGAATCAATATTTTTCCTGCAAATATAGGTTTATTTCACAAAGGGCTTTAACATTACAACACCATGCTTTTAGACCATTTCCCTCTGCAGCCTCCTAGGCTCCTTAGCTAATCCACAGATGAGTAAACCTGATATCCATACCATGCAAATTGGTAAAATCTATTTTTAAAATGGAATTTAGGAGCCACATGGATTAAAAAAAAATCTATTGGGGATGAATCAGCATGGCTTTTTTAAAGGAAATTAATTTAACACAAATCTAGTGAAATTCATTGAAAGAGTCAATAGGCATATCAGCGAGAGACGTCTAGCTCATGTCATCTACTTTGATTATCAAAAAACATTTGGCAAAGTCTTTCACCAAAGCCTCTTAAAGAAATTAAGCAGTCATGCAATAAGGAAGAAATTTTTCACATCGATAGACAAATCTGTGAAAAATATGAAATATGGTAAGAGCATGCAATCAGTCTTTAAAGTGGAGGAATGTCACCCATGGGGTTCTGTGTTGTTGCCTGTGCCATTTGACATAACCGTAAATGGGCCACCAACGGAGGTGAAATGAGGGAGGTGGAGAAATTATTCATGGTAATAAATGCGTTATTCCTGGTAATAAAGACAAGGATTTGCAGCAAAGAAGGACTTCACAAAACTGAGTAGCTTGGTAATAAAAGGGCAGATGAAATTAACCATGAATAAATGTAAAGTGATGCATACAGGGAAAAGGATATTCTAATTTCACATATATAGCAAAGGGATCTAAACTGATTATTGCTACTCATGAATGAGATTTGGATTTATAATAAGTTCTATGAAGTGCCAAGTTAATTATCAGTAGTCGTCAAGAAAGCAAATAGAATGTTAGGCACTATTTCAAAAGGAATAGAAATCCAAAGAGGAAACTTTCTTATGCCACAGTTAAATCCATGGTACATGTGAATTTTGAATACTTGCTCAGTTCTGGTTTTCTATTTCAAAAAGAATATGATAAAATGGAAAAGATACAGCAAAGGCTGATATTGATGTTCAAAGATATGGTATGCCTTTGTATGATGAAAAAAGTAGGTAGTTTAATAGTTTTCAAACTGGAAAAGAGAAAGATGGGGAGGGAATATGACGAAGGTCTACAAAATTGCAAGTGGCATGAAAAAACCAAATAGCTGATAAAATTGTTCTAAGTCTTTTCCAAAAGAAAAAGTAGAAAGCATCAAATAAAACTAGCAGGAGAAGGTTCAGAAGTAACGAAAAGAAATACTTCATACAACACCTATTTAATCTCTGGAATACTCTTCCAGTGAATGTTGTGGGTGCCAAAAGCCTTCAGAGGTTCAGAAAAAAAATGACTGTCAAAAAAAAAAAGAAAAATCCATCAAGGACTCTTAAATACAAAACACTATTAAATTCAAGAAATTTCCGAACCTCAAATTGCTGCAGAATCAGTGAGTATTGCAGTATCACCATCCACTTCTCTAATTCCTATGCACTGTCCTAGACATCCCCTGGCAGACTCGGCTGAAGGCAGAATGGTTTGCCTAGAAATGAAGTGGATGAATGCACACTTAGTTTGTTGCTCCAAAAAGTGTATAAGCATGAATACATCCTTAGATGTTTAGTATGAAGAAGATAGGTTAGGATGCTTCAGAGCAGAAGCATCTTCAGATGCTTCAGTTCAGAAGCAGGATTTTAGGTGCTCATGGAATTTTATTAGCAGGAAGATGAGATGCTTTTGGATACTAGGCACTTTCCAAGGCCATATAGCAGCTAACCCGAGAATTTGAGGATCCTTGTCTCAGGTTTACATGCCTAAATCTTTTTGTGGGCATAGCTCAGAATAGAAAATTCACAGCTTAATTTAAGATGTTAGATACCTTGAGTATGAAAGGTATCCATATCAAAGCAAATGTTTTAATCCAGTTATATTCAATTTGAAATTGCCGTAGTGGAAGGCGCCTTTTTTTTTTTTTTTTTTTTAAATCCGCTCATGTAAGAATTTACAAAGCAAAGAAAAAAAAGTATTTTTAATTTAAGTTACTGAAAGCCTTACATGTTTATGCATTCCTTTTTGGTAAATATGCAGTAAAATATGTAGTAGCACAGCCATCAAAAGCTTCATTGCTCCCTAATCCTTTAATAAATGTCCTCTATAAATCTTAGCAGCAGATTATGCACATGCCAAATTCATTTATATAGTGGCTGAGTAGATTTAAAGCCCAAAGATATTAAGTTAAGATAGGATCACTTTGCTCGTTATAAACAAAAATAAAGAACTGTGAGATTCACTATGAGCTATTTGTTATTTTCCAGATCTCACAAACCAAAGTTCTGATTAGATGGTACTGTAAGCAGAATGTTATTAAAAGATATCTTTCAGCTTTTTAAACAAACAATTCATGCTCAACTTGATCTGCCAATTGACAGCTTTTTCCCCCATTTCTGGTACTTCTTTTGATTTTAACACCAAAAGGAATAGGAAGATATTCCAAGGCTTCTAAGCTCACAAAACAGGCACATGAGCTTCGTGAAGATTTTTGCACTGCTGCAGCTCAAAGCACATTTTTGACATTAAGGATTTACCTTTCTTGCTCTTTCATAATTTAGATAATTACTATGAGCACTATTAGAAGTAGATGAAGACCTTGGAATTTAGAGGTTTAAGAGACTTCTCTTGGTAATACTTCAACGGTAAAATTTGTATTGATTTTAATGTGACATGATTGGGCCCTTAGCTTTTGAAGAAACATTATATCGTTGTTGGGTTTTGTTAGAATGTTTCTGAAAAAGAAGCCATGGCATATTGCAGAGAGCAAACTCATCTTTTAATCTCTATGTTCTAGAGTCAATTTTCTGAATAAAATGGACTTATCTGGGAAAAGGAAATTTGTGTGTGTGATCTGAGACTCCTGGAAAGGAGAATTGTTTGAGTGCTGCTCTTAAGTTCATTTGTTCTGGATTTGTGTATATATGTAAATAAAACAAGCTATGCTATGGGCTTATATGAGGAAATTTGCCATCATAATTAGACTGGTATCTTTACACTGCTACCAATAGCATTTCCTGTAGACAGAATTATTTTTTAACTTATTTACTTTTACTTTTAACTACAGTGGTATTATATTAATTATATAGTTTAATTATTAGATTAGTAAATATGCACATACAGGTGGATCCTTAAAACAAAGCCAGCATCTGTCTTTGATTTCTTTTTAACTGGGAAGCTGAAAAGCCTGGGATCCTACCATTTGACAAATGTCACATTTATATTAGAGCAAGCGGTTAGCCTTCAGATAATAGAAAACCGTTTGTTTCTATGTATGTGTAATTATACTTCATCTGTTAGATCATATCTACATGCCTAATTTGTGTCTGCAGCTTGCACTTTGATCCTACAGACCTTGCCTTACTTTGTCCAAATTAGGATACAAATTGGCATCTATCTTAGAGGCGAGATGAAAGGCACTGGACTGGCCTCCCAGCCAGAGGCGTTCTCCTCTTTTCTGTTCCAGTACAATCAACCGGATCAATGCAAACGCAGATGGCTTAATTTCAAATTCTTGACTTCGAAGGGAAACAGAGGAGAAAACGTGCTTATACAGATGGCTTTGGTCTCATGATCTGCCAACCAGGGCTGTGCATTTGTATGTGAACACTTTCTCACCACCCCTTTACCTGTGGTTTAATCTGACCTGTTCGACCTTATTCTGGATGCGAACAGAAGAGAAGAGCGAATGTCTGTGATCAGTCTTAACTGAGATGCATCAACAGGGGACTGCATCAGCTCACTCCCATGAAGTCCAGAGCTATGACCCTGTGCCCGCATCCTCACCCTTCCCTGACCCTAATGACTACAGAAAGAAGAAGAGCGATGGCACAGGATTAGTGTATTGGTGGTGTGAATGGGTCGTAAGCTCAGTCACAAACCCAGTCTCAAGCCTGGTCTGAACTTGCAAAGTAGACATACCACATTGTGTCCCATACTGCTCATCTTGCTCTGAGCTTTGGACAAGATAAAGGGATTTATCAGTCAGAATGAAAGCTATGCCAAATTTTGGGTTCTGCTTCACAGCCAAGCAGTTTCAGATGAATTTCACTTTGAGATTTTGTTTTAATTCAAAGCTGAAATTCAAGTCAACAACATGAGGTAAGAACTGACAGAGACAGAAATTCAGAAAGGATTTCCTTGAAATATTTTCCCAGCTTAACTCATTTCTAATATTACCTAGAGTGTCTTCTATGCTGCATATTATGAAAGGTGCTTAAGATTCCCTTGGTGCCAAGGTAAAACATACTAACATGGGAAAAGGGAAGATCTACCATTAGTATCCATATGTCTCTTTTGGCACTAATCTCATCAGCGCTCAATGTTCTTTTATATCATCACAGATGCATCTTACTATTAGTTTTTACTGAAACAGTAATGCATCAGGCAATTCAGTCCTCCAGAGCACTGATTAAAAAAAAACATTTGGGGCATCAGTGCCAAAGGATGACATTTTTATTGGTTGTCCTCTGCCAGCTTCAGCAGGGTGCCTGCTGTCTCTCCACTCCATGTCACGTCTGTTTTTCCTTCCCTTATTCTGCTTTTTCCACTCCTCAGCCCTAAAAGATACAAAACTCTATCCCAGTGATGTTATTCTCTGCTAATCCTATGTTCCCACAGTCCTAGTAGTTTCAGGAATCCAATTTTTAGAAAAAAAGATCTCAAACCCCAAAGCAAAGCTTAAGGGATTTCCGTGACCTCTGAAATAGCATTATTTTGTAATTTTACCTCCAGACGTGATGATGTTTTGACGCAACGTAATGATTTGGCAGTTTTATTTCCCCATGGGTCTGCCTTGGAAGAAAATCATTGCTACAAAAGTACACACTCAAGAGTAATAGTTTACTTATCAATGTATTTATTCATTTAAAAGTGCAAACAATTATGGAACTGTTTGCATTTCAGAGGCACTGAAAGTTCTAATCAAATCAAGACTTTGATTTTTTTTAAATGGCATCAATCAGCTAAAAATATATCTGCAGGTAGGGAAAATGAAACATCTTTTTTTCTTCCTAGAGACATTAGGGACTGATAACGGCAAAAGACTACATCATGCCTCAATGTGCAAATAGCACTGCATGTTAAGAGTTTAAGGTAACACTTCAGAAAGCTTTTCATTTTTGGTATAATATACAAAATTTAGTGTTACAAGTGGAGCTTATCACCTGATGGAATATCAGTGGAAGACTGTGAAATATTCTCCAGTGACTTTGAAAGAGGCTGCCGTGTATTTACACAACACAGTTTTCGGAGGCAAAGACAACTTTAAAAATTCCCAGTAATCTTGCCCCCGACTGTTCATTCCTATCCCAGCAGCAGTTTATTGCCCCTTCAGCTGTTTTGATACAACTTGCAGAGCCTCAGTATCAACCAGATGATTGAAATCGTGACCTGAATTAAATAAACACACTTTTGGAGAGGGTTATTTTTTTTTAACCTGGATCATTTCATAAATCTGTTTTACAACACAGTCCTACAAACAGTTATGCTGACACAACTGAATAGGCTGCAGATTATACCGGAGAACCAGAAATAATCAACCAGGTAGAAGAACTTTCATTCCCAAAGCTCTTTTAAAACAAGCAATTAAGTTCCATGTGAACTAATACTCACAGAAAATAAACTGGTCTCCCACTGGTAGATCTAACAGTGAAACTCTGGAGTCCTAACTTCCACTTTCCTACTTAACTGGATAATACGTCTGAAAAGAAATGCTGCAAAACCTTTGCTAACGTCCTGTGAGCTGACACGTACAGCAGAGCTCACCCTGCGGTTCTAGATCCGCATCTAGGTACACAAGCAGCATTGAGGAAGGCTTGCGCTCAGATGCTCTCTACTAAATATGGCCTGTAATAAATCCCTGTCACAGTATTTTCACTTTCAAGGAATATGGCAAGAAAGGAAAAAAATCCATATTTATGTTTGTTTATGTAGATATCCCAAAGTTCAGCACAAATATTGCTCAGACGCTGCTGCATGGTTGGACCACATCATCATTACAGGCTCCAGACTTCAAGCTCAGGGGAAGTCTGGCTTAGTCCATTTGCAGCTCTAATCAGCATTAGCTAGACTCAGCCTAAAACTTGGGTTATTGTAGGGATTTTTGCTTCTATTTTCTCTACTGTCTTCCTTCTGGTTTATTTTCTCACTGGCCTCATTTTAAATCATTTTTAATTTCTCCATTGATTCTAATTAAGCTGCTCCCAGGGCTTATGAGCTTCATTTAATTAAATTAATTAAGGTATTTATTTATATAATAAAAGCTAACTAACTCACTGAGCTTGCTTTCCCAAGCTCCCACAGCTCTAATAGAAAGAAAATCAAAGACACCTAGTTTAAAGTTAAGTGCCTGCAGCCCAGTAACATTGTGATAAAGTAACAAAACCCTGGCTAGCCAAATACTTCACAGTTGCTTTTGCTTTCTTTGACACTTTACTGCATCCCCTGGGTGTTTAGAGTATGAACAGAATATTTGCAGTGATGCTGTATTCTGAAAGGCATCTGCCCCAAAAGGAAAGGTCTTAACCACACAAGCGAGAGGAGTGTTTTTCTCCCCCCACCTCCAGGGTTTACGATGCATAAGGGAACATTTCTATTAGAATTATCTAAGACTCGCACAAGAAGAGAAATCGTGTAACACATTAAGGGTAAGGGGTGTAGAAATAAATTCATTTTCTGATGTAATTATATGATTGCAGAGGAAGAGCCCAGGATAAGATGATGTGAATTCTGATCCTTGATCTGAGTGCTTTGTTCAGTGCAAGATACCCAGTTTCAGCACCATGCGGGGTCTCAGAGGAGTACTTAGGACTTTGCAGGCTTCAGTTCTCCTATGACAAAGTTGGATAACTTTTATTTCACTATGCTCTGCAGTTCTGCTTCTTTGCAATCAGGATATATTGTTCTGCTTTGGAGACAAGAAGGCATTCCTAAATGTGTCTGGTTTGGATATGGACACCCTACAGTCAGATTGACATTAATCATTTCCATCAACACAACAAAAGGTTATTAAGTCTTTGCCATACAAACAAGATTTAATTTCTCCAGCTGGACACTGCCAGCCTCTTTACAGCACACTGCTCTTGTCACAGTGGTTGAGCACAGTTTTAAAATACATTTACTTTAGCCTCAGGCTAGTGTGCAGCCTTTTTGCTTGTTTGCTTTTGTTTCACCCTCTTCTCTCTCCTAGTAATAGAAGGAAGGTGCTGAAAAGGAAGACCTTGATAAGCCATGCAAAGCCAGGATTAGTTAAAGAGTAGAGATAAGGAATGATTCATCATTTTAATCAATTCATATATGAGAAATAAGATCCTTTTCTTTTTCTCTCCCTCCTGCTTTGAAACTCTCTCAGATGAATAACTTGTTTTGCTGATTGGGCAAAAAGAAATCTTTGCCTGCACTTACATCATGTACAGGAGACACATATCCATGTACAGAAGACGTATCAGGCCATGAAAATAGCTCCATACACCAATCCTGGCTTTCCACAAGATAAATAAACAAACATACAGGGAAAAAAAAAACCCTAAAAATCCCCAAACAATAGATCATAATGACATTATGGACTGAATCACAACTATCTATTCTGGACAATGCCCAAATCTTGCAGGCATGCAGATAGTAATGCTCAGCTCTAGAGGAGCACCTAGCGTTAACGCTGGCAGTGGTAAGGATTATCAACAGTATTAACTCACAGCCAGTATGTTAAAAATATTTCCATGAGAAGGAAAGAGACAGGAGTTATACTAAAACATCTGCACACTCAGCAATGGGAAGGCTACCTCAAAAATCATTTAATACAGTAGTTTCTGATACATATAGTATAGTAGTTATAATGGTTTCTGAGAGATGTTTACATACCATCGTACAATCTCATGGAAATCAGTTGGACTATTTGTGGAGTAAGGCATTAAATAAGGATTTTGCAATATCACCTTGTCCTGCAATTAAAAGCTGAGCTAAATTTAGCAGAAATTAATTCTTAAACCCAGAGAACATGATGGACAGCTGGAAATAACCCCAAATTAAGGGTAGCATAATAATTTCGTTTAGCCTTTTAAACCCATTCCTAACCCAGTGCCACCAAAATCTGATTTCAGAGAGGACTTTGGGCTAAAGTCTTTGATCCATTCATCATTCTTTTATCTGATTCATTTAATCTGTACTTGTTTGTTTCCATTAAGTATAGTTTATATCACATATCATGAGCTGGCTGGGCCAGTTCAGCTTTTCACTGTATACTCAGCCATATCACCCTGGGCAGTGTTTTCATCAGATATTGCAAATTAAGCAGAGTTGAACTAGGTCACCACCTAGGTGGAATGAAACCCAAAATGCTGAAATGGTTATTTAAGACTGAGGTTTTTCTTCTGCTACTATGTATGTGCTGGGAAAATGGCATTTACTTTCAGCAGAATATTTGGACAAGAATTACAATTTCTTTTATTTAAAATGACAATTTCCCAGAACATCATTTTGATTTTGCAAAGAAAGGCCAAGATAAAAACATACTTACATACATAAATATATAGATTTAAATGATTTCTTATCTCCTCATTAAAAAAATTAAATAAGAAACAGTTTTTTAAATCAATTAAAATAGTTTCAATAATGACTTCATGCAACACATGCCTCAGGGTTATCCTGGAAGTGCCCTATTTGGCTGAGAAGTAAAACAGACTCTGTAGATTCACTTTCATTAACATACCATATTTATCTGTGGTTTTCATAAGAGAAGAAGTGGTTTTTCTAAAGACCAAACCAGAATCCAGTTGGAGCAGTTGTCCCTGAGATAATAGTTGTGGACTTATTTGAAGACTCTGGTTTCTGTGTTACACAGAGTGGCAAAGTTTTAGTCCAGAAAACGTTTAAGTGTAGGACTAATATGTGGTGTGCCTACTTGAGAATATACCTACCATGGAAAATAAAACAAGGCCTGGGAGGATTTGTTGACCCTATGTCCAACGGCACAGAATGAATCCGCGCTTGACAGAACTTGGCCCTAGGTCTCTGGGGCCTTTAAGTTATTGTTAGTCTCCCTTTGCGTGCTCTCTTGTCCAGTCTAGTAGGTCTAACAATATAGGGGCACTATTGCAGTGCATTGGTATGTTTTTAATAACACAAATCTAAGGGTAAGGGCTGCTTGCCATAGATTGTGACATAAGGATCTATAATGTTAGCTGAAGAGGAAAAATTTACAATAGCCTTGAATAACCAGTAAGCTAAAGTAAACAGAACCTGTGACAGTCCTATCCATACTGCCTGTTCAGCATGCTTTATCCTCTGAGCCAGGCAAAAGTATGGCCTTGAAGAGCACTAGCTGGCATAGGACAAAACCAAGCAGGGAAGACCCTAATAAATAGTGAGGAGGATAGCTGCATTAACTAATTTAGATTAACTATTTCCCATGAAGTTCTATTTAAAGAATTCTACGAAGGAAGTGCATGAATATGCACAAAGTTTCACATAGCTCCTCTAAACAAATGTATTCAAACTACTGAAAATTTTTACAAAAATGTTTTTCATCTAGTTGCACGTGAGCTTATGACTACATGCTGTTTCCATGAAACGTATCCTCAATACAGATACAAGCGGATACCATTTGCTGTCTTTACCTAATCATTTTCACACAGGTAATCGCTCAGGTGAAAACCAGTTGTTGGATTTGGTCAATAATTGCTGTATCTCTAAAATAAATTAATGTACCTGCAACTAGAGTCTTGGGGAATTATTGGAAATAAAGTGAAGTCAGGTCTCAAACCATTAATATATTTATTAATTTACTTATAGAAACAAGCCAACAAGTATACTTCTGGTCTTAATTGTGCTGTTTTAGAATTGAAAGAACATAAATGATACTGAAAATTTTATCCTGGATTTATAAATGCAACAACTGTGAGCCCAAACTGGCCTAAAACCTGAAGATGAGACTCTCTGTTACATAATGCAGGGATGCAGAGCTCTAGTAGGCTCTTTCAAGCTCTTTCAAGGCCATCTTAACTGGCAACAGGGAATCAATAGATACACAGGATCACAATAGAAGGTGCAATGGCATTGCCTTCAAGATGCCATTATAGACGGTTGTTAGATAAAAGAAGACGCAAATAGGACACCCTGCATACCAGTGACCCCTAAGTCCTTAGCAACTATGAACTGGTCTATGCAAAACCGTAGACCTACTGGGAACCAGATAGAAATTGAGTAGAGGCTAGATAGGAACCAGTAAAGCTTCAGGATGGGAGAAGTGGAATAAGCTTAAAGCCAGCCAACAAAACATTGCCTCCCAAAGAGCATTCTGGCTACAGCCCAGGGCCTGAGCCTTGCGACACCTCCTGCCAGTAGAGCCACGAGTGGATGTTTAAACACCCGTCTGGACATTTCTCCAGCCACAGAAGCCAGACACTGGTGTTACTACATGTTGACCTGACAAATTAGAAATAAGGCAGGTAACTGCATTTCAGGAAATAAATCTAGCACCCATATTGAGGTCCAACCCTATTCATCGATAATGCTTTAGGAATCATCACTAAGCAGACTAACTGCACCGGCACAAACAACACTGACTAACCCTCCCCAGCACCTTCTGGTCATCTGCTAGCTAGTTATGAAAGGAAAAGACACAAGGGGTGTTCCAGTCTCTAGTCCACAAGCTGCTAACAGAGTAGTTAAAGAACAAATACAAGACATTAATTGAATTAAATCACAGTATGTTCCAAAAAATTCTCAAGTTCGGAAATTGCTATTTTATCTCTCAGAGTTTAAAGCATTAAATATAATGACATATAGCACTTGATATCCTCATCAGTCTATTATAATACATAACTCATCTTACTACAGAAACATTAACTCTTTAAGCTTCCCATCACCTTTGCGACAGACCTCCTGTGCGCCTCTGTCTGCCTCTTGTAGAGAAACTGAAATGCACATTTGCCAGCACAGACTGAAATTTTAGTGCAGTCATTCCCAAATTTGTTTCCTGTCTTTACATATGTTTTAGGAAAAAAAATTGGACACCAAAATAAAGTGACCCGTTCTGCCTATGAAATTTTGCCTTTTAGGGGACATGGATTCCACTCACTTTATCAGTCTCAGGAGGCAGTCAAAGAATAAAAGATGGTGGGAAGTAGCAGGAAGAAAAAGCAACAAGATTGGAGAGAGTAGACGTTAAGCTGTTAATAGTAGTCCCAGGGTGCTCATTTGTTGATACGCGACACAGCTTTTTTATTAGCAGGGTTCTGAGTGTCCGTATTTTTTCCAGCTGCTGCAGATATTGCTGCTTGGACTATAATAGTTGGGAAAGGTCATGCTGTCCTGACAAAACTTTGTGCTAATGACCAGAGCTGTGTGGATGGACGGTGAAGCACTGACATTCCTCAGTGCCAGAGTGACTTTCCTGACCCCAGCCTAGAGCTGCTTTGGCTGGTGACCTGCTGCCTTTGTCTCCCCGAAACAATTGTCAAATTTTACTTAAGCCCCACTCCTGCAAAAAACTCAAAAGACACTTATTGCAGAAAAACCCAAGTATGTAAGTATTGCCAGATCAGCACCTTTGGGTATTTAGGCTTGAAACTGAAAATGAGAGAAAAGTCAGTAAACCACAAAGCACAGCAAATCAGTTAGGTATACAAGGTATCCCACAAGTCACAGACTTCTTTGCTACCACTGGGATATTACCTAGTGAGGAAGAATTCAGGCTTCAGTCATATCACAGGAAGGCTGCAGTAAATTACAAATTAATGTTCTGAAGTTAATGAATTTAATTGATTTCAAGCAGTGTAAAGGAGTTAAGGATAGTATTCAAATACAGAGAGAATATTTAAATATAGCCATCACTGGCAGGTGCATCTTATGCTCACCAAATATCAAGGCTTTTCTCTCACAGTACACAGAGGGGCCATCTGAAGCCTCCCGTTTCCTTTGGCTGAAGGTGGAACAGGCTCATAATTTTCAGATTGGATAAACTGTAAATATAAGACTTTTGATTTGGGGAAATACAGTGGAATATATATAACTGCCCTCAATGGAAACTTATTCCTGAAGCTCACGGTATTGGTTGTCTTCAGAAACTTGAACCACACACTGGCAAATACCATTCTTTTCAAAACGCTCAGAACTCAATAAAATCTTCTAATGCAGAACTGCGTTCTTTAGCAGATGCATTGCTTACTGATGATATCTCGCAGCTCGGCAGGCAAGATTAAACGGAAGCAGCTAATTAAACTATTTTAAGTATAAGAGAAAGACTATAAAGGAATGAAAAGGCAGGCAAAAACAGTTACCAGCCACGATAAGGAGGTGCTATTTCATGTTCTTTCGCTGCTGCCATTTTAATGATGGAAAAATCGCTCTGTTTTTTCCATCTTAGACATTGAAGACTAAACCACCATATTGATTTCTTAATACAGTAATCAAACCCAAGTTTTTTTTTTCCTCAAGACCACGCTAAGCTTGTCACTACTGTCTTTAAATAAAAGTGTAATATCTTGTATATCTTTCAAGATAAGAATTACAGAATTTGTACATCAAAGGCCTGTTTGACATTCATTAACAGTAAAAAGAAAAATTGAAGCTGCATGAAAACATGCAGCTAGATAACATATTAAATATAAATACATGGCAGTGCCTGAAGGACAGCTCTCATTCTGAAATCAAGATAGCGTTCATGTACTAATTTGCTTCACATTCTCCATTAGATAACTTATGATTAGTGGTGTAATAATACTAATAATAATGTAAAACTTTTATTAAAGAGAAGTTTAGGACTGACATTTCATATCTTTAGATACCAGCATTAATATGACACAGATTTTCTGTGAAAACTGCGCAAGTATGAGAGAAATATGTAGGATAATTGAAATAATGTTTCTCTGCCTCACACAGCATTTTAGAGAGTCAGTGCTTTAATGTCTGTAAGGTATTTAAAGGTATCTCAGAAAACTATACCTTATAGTTGCAGAATTTTCTTTTTGATCTGTGACCTGTGTGAGACAGGTTTTCAAATACTTTCAAATAGTAATACTGGAGTTATGTAGAAATTTGAGCGATATACAAGGAATAAAAATAATGTTCTGAAACCTCCTTACTTACTGTTTTTGTCTTTACTGTTCTATGAACATTTGTTCAAACAATATTTCTTTGCTAGAACTTCTGGGAACAGTTTTTCTCACTTTAGTCTGTAGTATTCAAATGTACACATATGTGTGCACGTACCACATGTGTGGCATTTGTTATTTCTTGAGGAATGCCACAACCAATGTATGAAATGTTCATCATCCAATCTTAGAGTCTAATTACAAATTAATCAGTATGGTTATTTATCATTATTACTGCTATTACTAATTCTAATAATATTTCTGAAATGTAGTGGCTGCTAAAAGATTATGTTGTAGACCCTAATTCAGTTTCACTCACTGTGTAAAGACACAATAAATACGTTTCCTGCTCCACAGGGCTTAGAAGTAAAGTATAAGCTAAAAGACAGAAGATGACAGAGATGACAAGCAAAGGAAAACAACATGAGAGTAGGTAACAAGCAGCCAAAAATACAGCTGTAACAAATAGTTTATCTATCTACAATTTTCGTATAAGCCTTTGTTGAACAGTTCAGCAAGTCATCCAACTATAAAGTAAAATTCAAAAAATGAAGTCTGTTCAAGAATAACTCAGTGAATAAGTCCACGCTACAGTCACAAGAGTGCATAGCAGGGATGTATCTGATAGAGCCTTAAAGTATGTGTCCTTGTGCTACAGAGCCTGTGGTTGTGCACTGCTCATTGTAAGTCAGTATACTTCAAATACGCAAAGGCATGTTCACTAGTGGTTAGAAACCTACCCACTAAAGAAAACTTTGTATATTTTAACCTACTTAAGTTTTGTCTTTAGAGTTCCAACTTTATTTGAACTCTGAAGGGATTGACAGGGCCCACATAGTTGCTACACATCCATTTTCATTGCCTGATTTTCCCACAAAAATATTTGGAATCTGCTTTTCTTCTAGTTGCAAAACTAATATCATATCCTTCCCAGTGACACAAAGAAGTGATTTGAATGTGTTGTTCTCCTTGATAAATATGGAGCTTGTCAGCTTGGAAAGAAAAGTAATAAAAGTGTCAAAAGAAACCAAGAAATCACAGTGCTCAGTCAGGGAGCCAGAGGACAGGATATCCAAACATCTGCTCAGCTTTGCTAAGTATTTACCAGCCCCCAGTTTTGCACAGTTATCATTTCAGTGCACATATACAGCACTAAGGTAAAAGATACATTGACATCAGTCAAATGAAACCAGCAGCCAGGGAAAGACTTGAAGAAAAGAGATTGTTAGTTTAAGCAGAATGAAAAGCAATGGAAATGGTGACTAAAAGTTACAGATCAGGAATACATGTGATGCATATTGAAGCAATGTCTCTTTTCAGCTTTCTTGAAGCCACCAATCCTTGCAATAAGTGGTAAATCATTATTAATTCCTTTGATAACCATGGAAGTCATGTTAATTGCACACAAATTCTTTTGGAGCTGGTAGAAATGTCATGCATAATTCCACAAGCATCGTAGAGCACATAGTGAATGACCTGGAGAGATGAAGAGAAGATCATAACTCACTGACCAACATGACTACACTGATACCATAACAGCAGCTAAGCACTTTATCTTCTCTTTTTAACATAAAACTTTCTTTTCTCTTTTCTTTCCCCTTTAATATTGATTTCTGTCAGCTTGGGCTTCTGCACTGGAAGTGTATGTGTTAATGTGATTTTTTTTTTTATGAATGATTTGCTGTGGCAAGTCTATACACTGATATTTTAAACTAACTGTAGTTTCATGTGGCTTATTTTGAAAACAACTTACAGGGTTTTTTTAAAAATAGTTGTATATACAAATTAACTATCACAAATAACAGTAATTCGAAAATCTTACATCTAGTGCAATCTTTTAAGGTTGTATGTCAGGCAAAACTTGATCCACAGATTTTGTCTAGCATAGATCTTTTAAGGCAGGTTATAATGTATAGACCATGTCAGTGTCTAAATACAGTCATGATCACTAGGCTTGAAATGGGAGATGACGATTCCTGTGGAACCACGAGGGGGAGGGTTACTGTGCCCTGTGCAAACCACCCAGGACAACAGTTTTATCACATGAAGCAATCCCAGCCATCCCCACATCAGTATTTACCCCTGGGAGGTAAACTGGAAATTCTCCAGTAGCAATGGGAAAGATACTCACTTCTCTTTCTCCCCTCCCCCCGCCCCCAGTGCATCTTATCTAGGCCAGTAAAGACTCACACTGAAAATTTTATCATAGATTTAAAGAGATTCCAAGTGTATTTTCCATGTTTGTTTAAAAAGAAACTCTACAGACTGTTTGGTATTAATGAAATACAGCTGTGGATTTGCACTAATTACTGAACCCCCCTGTGATGTTCTGCAATTTTGTAAGGCTCTGAATAGATAATATTTGTGCCTAATTTGATGGAAAGAATTACAGTGATCCTCTCAGAGTAATGGGAGCCCGATCCTGCCCCCCCTGCCTCAGGTGACCAGCAGAAGGGACTGGAAGGATATGGCATCAGTAGCAGCCTCGGTGAAATGGGCTGGAAATATTTTTACAGGTCTTGCTAGTATTCTCACTGATTACTTGAGGGCAAATAACAAAAGTCTTTAAGGAGCCCACTTTGTGCAGCTGTTTCAAGAGGAGCTGACAGATGTGGAATAGAGCACTCAGTTTCCTGTTTCCAAGATTCCTGCCACTTTCAGGGCCCAGAGGTGACGCTCTGCATTTTTAAGGTTTGTGGTATTCTTCATAACACCACGGACTGCAACGTGAGGGCACTGAGCCTCCTTCCCTCCCACGCTGTCAGGCAGGGCCATTAAACTCAATGTGCGCGCAGGGTGGGTTTGTGCTCTGCTGTCCGGGGGTCTCTAGCCGAGCACGCGGAGCCGGAGCTGGAGCCAGCCAACGGCTGGGCAGCGGGAAGCGTCCACCCTGCCAGCAGCTCTGCAAGCTGGCACTAACACACCACTAACGCTCCCCACCTTGCCTGCCTTCTCTCTTCCCAGGTCTGATAAATCTTTGCTTTCTCTGCCTGCCTATTTTGTGAGTTTTCCTTGTTTTCCTTCCATTACATAAGGAATTTATACCTTTCTCTAGTGCTTTCTCACAGAGACTTGCAGGTTTAGTATGTTTGAGAGGGAGTGGGTTTGTACATTCATCTCCAATATCAATTTATATCATTTCATTCTTCATTTTTCTACAATAGAGTTTAGGACAGTTTGCCACCACATTATCATCATTTCCTTTCTCAAGCTTCTCTTACTGAATGGAAAGAAAGTTGAAAAATAATTGTTTATTATTTCATTATTTCATTCATGAAAGTTATTCCTTTATTGCAATTCAAATTCTGCCCAAGATAAATAGGAAATGCAAAATAAACTATTCTGGTATGAAAAAAAAAGAAGTTTTTAATGTTAATTTTCAATTTTGCAATAAAAGACTAAGAGATTCTAACCATACTGGATAGTTCATATTCTAATCATGGGAATGGTTCATATTTCTTTGGGAAATTTATCCCATAACTGTAGGTCTTTTCATATGCTAACAAAGAAGAGACAGTTTCTTACATTTTAAAAAGGCAAGAACATTTAAATAAACAAGACTTAAATGTCTGGAATCTCCAATTACCTCTAATAGCTTAAAAATAATTATTTTTTTCTAAAACAGAGAAACATTATTCTGCATTTTACCTTTTTCTTTTTCTCTCCTTGGAGTGACAGACTGAAATTTTTTGGTGATATATACCTTTTAGGCTAATTGCATTTTCTTCCTGGATGCTTCCCAGGGAATTTTATATCTTTCCTATAGGAAACATGAGTGAGAACCTAATTTATCTTTCTTGTAATTTGGTTCTTTTCCCCCCTAGAGCTCTTTTTTTCCCCCCCTGTTTTTTGAGATCTCTCAAACGCTGTAGCCACAGTAGCTCCAATAATGTAGATGAAGCCTATGTAGAAGGGGACCGTAGCCACAAAGGTGAAAAAGTGTCCTGGAAAAAATAAACCTGCAGTGGCCTCAGGGAAATGTTCTGAAAAGTCTAACAGGCCTGTCCTTGTTTTTAATTCAATGAAATAAGCTGATATTTGAACTTGCTTTTTGATAAGGCATAACAATCAGCAGCAGATTTCATGTTCAAAACCCTCTAAGCACACAAAAGTCTTGCTAGGGGAAAAAAGATTTCTACGTGAAAGGCCCTATACTGCTACCTATTCTTCTGTCATTATTTCTTTAAGAAGGATCTATAGGTGTTCTTCTTTTACTCTTTACTGCTACTCTCAGTGTCTCTGTACCATCCTACTGCTCGTATTTCCCTTTAACACATTTGCTCCTGTAAGTCAGAGAGATAGATAGCACAATGACTCTTTGCAATATTTGTTTTCATGTATTCCTTCCTTATGGAACTCATTTCAGCTAGACCATTAAATAACTTCCAAGCAGTGAGAGAGGCAGTATATCCATCACACAGTGAATACAAAGCTTTTAATGCAGATCTCAGATCGATCCTTTTCTTCAAATACTAATTTTTATTTATTTCCCCTCCCTGGGGGCCTTAGCAAATAAAATATGATATTCCTGCCAGTGTGGATTTATAGCACCAGGAGGGAGATGAAATAAGAGAGCTGAGCATACTCTATTAGCTGTTATTCATAAACTATTTCTATTTGTCAGATGCTTTCTGTGAGGCTCAAAACGTGTTATTTCCGACCCTTTCAGTTTGACCAAAGCTGGTGAAGTTGCTTTAAGTTTACACCTCACTGCAACTGAGAACAAAGTCAGTGACTGAAGGCACCCATTCCTGCTTCCTTGCACACTCACGCTATTTCTCCTTCCCAAAGAAAGCTTATTTATTATTCCAAAGGCAGAAACCAAGACTATGTCTTCTTAAGCATACAATTCTTCAAAGAAAAAAAAAATTATACTTCCTTCTGGGATTTTGGTCTTGATTCTATTTCTGACATTGTTGCTATTGAGAGTAAAGCAAGATCAGGCCTGGGGAGAATTCAGTCTCACTTTAGACTTCTCAGCTCTTAGGTGAAGCCCTTTCATGTTACCAAATTGATTTCATGTCAATATGCTGTCTAAAGTTCAAATCAGGAAAAAGTGATGCCATATTTCTGAAGAGTTCAGATGTAGTATACTTTCATCTTTCTGAATAACAGACTTTTTCTACCACCCTCTCTCTTATCTGTCTCCAGGCCCTCCATCTCATCAAACCTGTGAAAGAATTTGGCTCACGATGGCTTTCAGCTTCTGCCCATGGTCGGACTTACATGTGGTCCAACATGCTATTTTTTGCAGGCATAACTGGTTTTAATTATCAAGGCCTAATTGCTCTTGACAACTTCATGTTTTTTCCTTTGTGCTACTTCTATGCACTAATATTTAAGCATCTAGAAAAATACAGATAAAATTATTTTATATATGACATAGTCAAAAGGAGAAAAAAATTAGGATTGTTTTTAGAATAATGATCAATAAAATAAAATGTATTGACCATTTTATAATTTTCAAACTGTGAATGTGTAACAGGAACAAATTTTGATTTAAAAATGAAGAAAAGTAGGTTCACATGTTTAATTATCTCCTCCATGGGGACATTAACATTTCCAGTAAATATTTATGCCAGTTGAATCTTAATCTTGAAAATAACTATCCAACATCATCCAGAGAAGTTCTGAGTTTTTGAAAAAGAAAATCCTCAACAGATGCCAACAATTGAAATGAGATATCAGGAAAATTGCCACTGGTAAGAAGCCCTTATGTTAACAGTTTGGCATGAAACCACATAGTTCTAGAACCTCTTTTGTCAGTGGAAACAGACTATCATATGAGCAGCCTACAAAAGTTACATCTGTGGATGGATTTTGAGCCATGCCTCTTCCTCTTTTGGGATGTGGCTTCTTTAGAGCAATGCATAACTGACCTGAAGACACCATAAAATTTTGCAAAATGCACGTGTCAGGAGTTTATATCAATTATTAAAAAGCAAAACTGAAAAAATAGCTGCCTTGCTTGTTTATTACAGCTGGTATGTACATGTGCTCTGGCGTACCTCCCTTCAGCACGTATAGGAAAATAAGCTCTACCGATTTTTTCTAACATTTGTAAGAGAATAATTCTACATTCTTACCACTGTACATCTCTTAATACTTCTGAGAGATAAATAAGGGTGAAATCCATATTTAGAGAATTTTCATGTTTTGATGTTTCATAGATTTATATCCAGCCAGCCCAGAAAAACCTGTTGGTGATTACACCTGAAAAGCACTGGGTCAGTGAAGAAAATTCCCCACCTGCTTTATCAAAACTGGCCCGTCTATGAAGGACAGGGGATTAAGTAGCCTCTGTAAACTTGTGGGTTAGGAGGGAAGAACATACTTCCCCTAAAAGCAGCAGTTTCACTACTCCAACTTTTACACTGAATTCCTCGTTACCAACAAACTTGCTGGCAATTCACAAGCGGACGTGGTTTTGGCCATCGCTATTTGCCACTCAATGTTGTTGCACAGCTCCTGGGACCCAGGATTGCACTGTGAAGATAACATTCTGGATTTTTCACGGAAAATTTCTTGATCACCTCAGTTGGCTTTGCTTCAGTTCTAATTGCTTCCTTTCATGTTCCTGTTTGTACCAGGAGAGTCAGGCAGAAGACTTTGAGCATATATCTTTATATCTTTAGCAAAAATACCGGCAACCCAGAAGCCTGTCAGGGGAGCTTATTTGATCCCACAGTCTCAATATTTCTCCAGGATATGAAATTCTATGTCCTTGGTAATACTGTTGGTATAATAATTTATACTCGTCACAGAGGGGTCAGTGTGCACCATCTCTGCTTCTCCACACCTTGCTTCTGCTTCTGTTTTTTTCTTCTTTGTCACTCTGCAGTATGTAGACATTTAATCTCATGAAATACTGTCTAATAGGAATATTCTCTTAGGACTTGAGCTGCTGTGGAGAATAGCAGGATTTCTTTTATTATTTTTTAATTTAACTCTCTAAAATTCAGTTTGGCTCTTCATCACTGCAACTATTGCTTTTAGTACTGGTTTGCTAGTGGCAAATGCCAGAAGCACTTTTTTTTTTTTTTTTTTTTTTTTGGATGCCCTCCTCCTTCTTCTTCCATTTTGCCTGAAGGGAATAAAAGAAGGACACTGGTCTCTGCACTTTCTAAGATATTGTTATTTCAACAGTAAATCAGAAAAAAGTGGAACTGCTTTGGGCTGGTATAGTTCAGGCTCTGTGAAGGGCCTTTTTCTCTAGAGTATACCCTGTGCATAATCGAATCCTTTCTCATTTTGTAGTGCAAAACCTTGTTACCTCGAGATTGAGTAAGGACCCTAGCTTTTATGCAGGGACTCTCTCTTTCCAATACTTCCAAGAGGGATGCTGTAGTGTTGGGGGGGGAAACAGACTCAATAAAACTTGTATGGTACCTTCTAGCTGAACGTTTTGGAAAGAAAAAAAAAAAACACACACACAAAAAACCCTCTGCAATATCCCTTGCAAGCCTTTGTAAGTTCTCAAAGTTTCTCTCACTTTCTGAATGTGTCACCTCACTGCCATGAAGGTGGCTTGCTCCATCTATTCTGCAAAATCCTTCCCCTGAGGAGCTGGCAATCTCCCAGCAAAAATCGCAGGTTCTTTGCTACTTAGCACTGTGTAAAGATTGAAAGCATGTCTCTACTCTTGGTTCTATCACTATAAGACAGGACCTATTAAGTGCTGAAGGGATGAAATGCATATATCTATCATGAATTTGACATCCTTCCTCATCTTCCCTTCCTAGGTAAGAAAATTCTGCATTTTCATACTTGAAAAAGAAGTGCTCTGAGGGAAATCAGCTTTCATTCTTTTTTGTGGCTGACTTTGTTTTCTCTCAGGTTAGTGCCAGACTACGACAATGTGGGGTTAATCAATTATATGGTTTCACTATTCATTATGATAAAGGTCCTCCTAGAAGCTACTCCTTCTCTTGGACTACTCCCTTTTCTCTTGGAAAATTTGGTCCGTTCTTTTCCTTTTTGTTTTAAGACAAAATGGTGTCTCATCTTAGTAAACAGAGACCAATTAATGAGAAATAAATTGGTAGTTGTACCCCAAATGCTCTACCTTTGCCTCTGTGTATCATGATTCATAGATTCTTGAATCATGATCATGATTCTTCATTCCTAGAAGGTTAATTGTCCGTATGTGCAGCATCAGGTGGGAGCACTGGCTGCCAGGACGATAGTTGCTGAGATTTTTGCAATACAATGTTATTTTTTAAATCAGAAATTATTTTAATAGATGATAATATTTTGATGAAAATGTTTCACTTTTGATAATCTGCCACTGAAAACTACTTCACATCTGCATGTTTTCAGGCCTGCTCCTATACGAGGCACTTCTTGGGAGGAAAGGATTCTGCCATTCTGTCAAAGGGGACTGCCAGGGACTAGGAGACATATAGGCTGCTTGAGAGTGGATTATTTCAGGGTTTCTAGGCTTCCTGCTGGGAGAAACATTAACCTCAGTTTGTGATAGCTTTCAGTAAAAAACATATCTTTCAGTATGTCGGTGTCTGACAAAGTGTTTTCAAAGCTCCTGGTCTTCCTGCTCCTGTAGCTCAGAAAGAAACTGCCAGAGCTTCCTACTCCATCATCAAAATTTACCTAGCTTTCTATGACCTCCTGATCCCGATCTCCAGAATCCCTCACTTATGGTGCCCTGCATCACTGCAGATATCCCAGAAAATCTCTGAAGGTTGGCGTTAGCCCAAGAGGCTTGTGAGGCTCACTATAGTTCCTGCACAGTGGGAGAGGAGAAGCTCTACCAGCTCTGATGATACTTTGCAACTGACTGACTTAATTTCATATAGGAAAACAAAATAAAACAAAAAAGCACAAACAATGTAATTCTTCTCATCTATAACACCTGTAAAACACCGTGAGAGATACTACATTTTTAGTTTTCTATTCTGGCTTCTTACACGATGGAAATTCTGAATTTAAATCAGCTACCGTTATAAAGAGATGCCCATTGGCACTGGGAATGGAGGAAAGAAGGAACACGACAAGATCCATATAACTATATTCATCTATTTACATAATACTAACCCTTCCTAAGTGCTCAAAACAGATCCCAGTCTTTCAGTGCTCTCTCACATGCAAGTCCCTACTAAAGTCAACTGAATATACTGTGTAGGGAAAGGATTCAAAAAATTGGCCGTGCCATTCGGCATAATCCTTCTCCAGCTAACTAACTGAAACCGTTACTCAGAGTTTGCCTCTATTCCCTGACTGAAATCACCACAGATGCCTCAGTCACTTGTCTAGGGGGTTACAGTCAAGGGAGGGAGGGAGGCACCTGAAAAGCTGCAAGTAGACGTGTGCATCTGAGCAGTAACTATGCTAAATACAGTTTGTATGAGCCATTTTGAAAAGCAAGTAGGCTTAATGGCTGACCTAATAAAAGCCCTGGAAATATGGGACCACTTAATCTGGCAGCGGTTTTATGACACCTAAATAGGTTGTGCTCATGCAAGTAATATTTTTAGGTTGCTTTTCTCTTTCTTCCAAATTTGCTTTTATGTATTTTTAGTCAAGCTTTCTGTCTTCTCATGCTGAAAAATTGCTGATGTTTTTACTCTGCAGAAATTGAGGACATTTCCACTCTCCATGCCACATGAATCAGCAAATCTTCCCCTTAAAAAAAGTCAACGCTTTTCAGAACAAAGCAGGAATAAATGAACTTGCAATTTTTCTTTCTTCTTACTTAGAAACAGAGAGGAGTAGTCCAATAATTTTATTTAGATCTTCCTCCTAGAGCTCAAGTGTGATTTTTTCCTTCTACAACCTATCCCTCAATAGTTTGCAAAAAAAAGTCTGGGTTCTGTCCTATTACCATATTTGAAATCACACATATTTTATCTTTTTTTTATAGGACATCACTGTAGAAAACCAAACCTCAGCTTTTGGAGGAAGCAACATGAATTTCAGACCCAAAGTTTATTTTGCACATGCTTTTTCACATTTCTGCTCACTTTTCTTCACAGCACGTATCTTAGTGCTCCGCCCAATTCAGTTTAGCACATCATACATAGAAGTTTCCTTTCAATATTATGGCTTAATATGTAACCATATAGAACAAGGGTAGCTACTATTTACCTGTTACTGTTCCATCTTTCTGTTAGTTTGAGATATCTTGCTAAGCCAGCCATTATCAAAAAAAAATCAGGCGATTTACATTTTTACACATGTGCATGTCACTTTTTTACTTGCCAATAATTATATAAAATACACCACTTTTATGGGTTTCTGTAAGACACCAAGGCATCAAAAAGAGCAAAGAATGGCAGAAATAACAAAAAACTAGTAGAGGCTGGTTTTCCTCAATTTTGGGGGAAGAGTCTTGCAGAAGACTAACTTCTGGAGATCAACAGTCTTCTCAAACCATTCTCCTTTTCCATGTCTTGGAAAAGACTTGGAATTAAGCCTATGAAAAATTGCTTTTTACATTAGTAGAAAGTGGCGTTCTTACCCTGACTTTAAAACATAGGGACTGACAGAAGGGAAAGCAGCAGCTGGAGACTGAAGAAGAAGTTAGGCTGTACAAAAGCATCCCTGTATGCTGGAGCTTGCAAAGCTTTCACCCACAGTTCACCCTTCCAATGTGAATTGTCTGCCTGTTTTGTCCCATCTTCTGCTCCCAGCAGCACTACAGTTAGGAAGAAGTTTATATTTACATTTTCACATCCATGTATAAATAATTTATGTGCAACCTAACACTGTCTCCAGCATGGAGGAAAAAGGAAAAAACCACGATGGGATGGTAATATGTAGCCACTCTATAATGGCTACTGAGAGCAGACAAGCAATTTAGCATGAAATGTCAAAGAAATTTCTTTTGCCTTAAGTGAGAACTTGTTTCAAGAATTCTTATTTCTGAGACTGATGGCCTAATTTAGCAAGGTCACACAACAGAAGAGGGAAGAATAGAACTAAGAAAAATGTCATCTCTATATGTGCTTCTGGGTATGAATTCTTTTCTTTGACCACCTCAGTTTCCAACTCTCAGGAAATAAACAAAAAAGAAATCCACAAAGGCCCTACAGCTACTGTTGTTGTAAGGCCAAACTCAGCAGTATACTGAATACCCTGGTACCTCCTGGACATTCACTGTATCCTTTTCTATCAAAGCTACCAGCAGTGCAGTTTAAGGGCCAGCGCAAGAACCATGACTTGTGCCATATCTGAACATGGGGACGAGGACTACACCTCGCTTCGAAAAACAAGATACTAAATATCCTGTGATCCTCTCTGCTGGAGAGGTCAATTTTCTTCCTACCCTCCCCAAGCAAATGCCAGAAAGCTGCTAAATAGATCACTGCAACCAGACAGGATTTTCACCGGTAGCTCATCAGCTTCTTAATTCTTATAAATACTCCAGTTTCAATTCTTTCTTCGTCCTCACTGCTGTAAATCAGCAGTTATTTCCATCGACAGTGAGGCAGTAGCACCACTGTTGCATGTGGGCCCCTAAGTGGAGAATAAGGCCTTTTGGAGAATAAGGTCAAGAGTGTCAGCAACAAACTATAAAATCCACCTCCAGGTCATTAACTTCTTTTTCATTTCCTTTTTTTTAAGTGAAAGCAATGATATTAGCATTATCTAATGAAGTACAAATGTAAAGACTGTCTTTCTGCTTATGCTTCAAGAAAAAATAGACACAGAAAGATGCATGCAACAGGAAGAGTAGTGAATATTTTAAATTGTTTTATGCTACAAGGACTTACCTTTTTCTTCCCTATGAACACAAGGATAGGATGGGGGGATCAGAGTTCTCTGGGAGGAATTTAAACAAGAAAAGACTAGAAATGCTGGAACTGGGAGATTGTTAAATGCATTAGACACATTAAATACATTAGCAGAACATGCAATGAGAGGAGAATGGGCAGAGGACAAGAAGCAGGTGTCAGCAGTAACAGCCAATATAGTATTCACAGGTGGCGATGAATGAGAATTCAGCATCCGACCAGTTTTTAGTATAACATGTAGAACTAACAAAAATTTTAAGAGTCTGTGTGAGAGAGACATTTCTGTTTCTTTAGTTACTCAGGCTCTTCATGCCATTGGTCCTATTCAGAGTAGTCCAGAGCACGTAACATTTTGTCTGAAGTCTCATATGTACTTTGCATCCTTTATTTTCTGAAAGAAAAGAAAATATTTATACTACTTATTTCATAACCAGTCTCTCAATTTGGCATCCAAAGCAACTCATGGGATCAGCACTCCGTTATGTTTTACTCAGGCTTTGCATGTTTTGTTCTGTTATGTTTTACTCGAGTTTGCAGTCAGGTCTGCACCTTTTTTTGTCCTTTGTGCTGTTTAACCTTCTGGCTTCTCCTGGTTAGTTTTGGGATTTGAAGACTCAACCCTTTTCTCTCTTTTTTTACCTCTCCCTTCTGTAGAACAATCTGATTTTCAGCTCAGCAACAGACCTGTTTCTATAAGTCTGTTCTCATTTAGCAGTCATCTTCTAGGAGTTAAGAATAATTTCACACAAATCTGCTGCTTCTGTCACTGTTAGCTACCCTGCACACACATTACCTTGCAGCTGCAAGGGGTCGGACATGATGTTTTATCACACTGTATTTTCTCTTTGACCTTTTTCTACGATTCATAAAAAGTTAGAGCATCCTTGTTCATATCTTTTAGCGGTAATATAGTCAGGTAGTCTCATTTTGAACTTCCTGTTGAACAGTACTTTAGCTAATGACAATCCCAGGCTCAAGAGCATTGCTATGTAATTTAGCTATGCCAAGCAAAGATCTGAATCAGTCCCAGAATTTTTAATAGATCTTAGAATAATTATGACACTATTTTCTACAAGACCATTAGACTGTGGGTTCCCTGGGCTTAGAGTCTTGTGTTTAGAATTTTATTCTTCTGCAAAACAAATAAATGCAGAAAATCAAACTGTGATCGATTGTCTATAATGACCACAGTTGGTTTCCCAAAGTTTTTATATTACATGGCCTATAGCTGTATTCTTTAATAATGCCATTTCTGTATAGCGGGATAATAATGCAGAGCAAATATATTTTTTTCAGCATAAGCAAACAAATTTACAGCAACCTGTGATTATGGACTTATAATTTTATGAGACTTATTTATGTATGCAACATCAGATGATGATCTTTGCAGTGGCTTTCACTTTGATTTTTCATCAGATTTCTTTAAAATATTTTGGCTATCAGTTTGCATAATATAGCAAGAATGATTACTCTATTTTATAATGTTTTCTTTGTCTATGTTCATTATTACTATTTTTTCTCATTATTTTAACCCAGATTTTTAACTTACTGTCACATGCACTAGTGTTCTGCCCACAATATAACAGGAATTCTTATTGTGCACAAGCTAGTAATCTACTTACTCTTGAATAATTTTTAGTAGTTATATTCATTATAATAATAATTCCTCTTGTTCTTCTCCCTATATGCTCTTCACTTCCCTTCTGGAATTTTTTCTTTATACTTTGCAAAATGTTTTTCCTTCTAACAAATATGCAGTTTAGTACAAAGGCAGGACATTGCTTAAGCTTCACGAAGAGGCAAAAACCTTGTTTGAACCTTTTCCATTGCTCTCTACACCTCTAGAAAGCTCAGCCTGTGTTGGGGTACCATATTCTCCTCTTCTGACTTTTCTTCATGGGCAGAACTTCTAAGGATGGGATTCACCTCACCCAGTTTTGATGTTTATGATGCAAGTCTTTCTGAGACTAATCTCTCACTGTAGTCAGTTGAGATCTAGTTAATACAGTCAATAAATCTAAAAAGCAAATAGTCTAAAAAGCAATTCATCCTAAAGGAGAGACACCAACATTTGATCTGCTTAATCCCTCTCCAGGATATAGTGACTCTTCTGATTTTCTCACTATTAGTAACATTTCAGCCCATTGTTGCTAAAGGAAGTCTTAATTTGCTAAGCTGTTTCGCTGTAATATTGGCCATTTTTCCAATGAAAACTTGCAGTCTGATCTGATTTTATCCATCATCCTGGAAAATCTGATTGCTATTTTAAGTTTGAGACAGAAACTTCTATAAACCCTTATTCTCAGCTGTAGAATTCCAACCTCTTGAATTAAGAGTCCTCCATATTAACAGTCTCACAATTTTTTAAAAATTTCAATGTCTTCCACTTTTTGATTTCCTATATGCAGCCAATGCCTTAAGAAAGAAAAATCTTTCTAGTAGTGCAGTGTTTCCCCAAATTCTAGGTAGTGGGTCTGATAACTGGCCTGCTCTTCCTAATTGGCCATGAAACTGTACTAGAGTTTTCATCCCACAGACATTAACAAAATAGAATAAAACACTTATTTTTTCTTTAGCTTCACTTAACTTCATGAAGGTACATAATTCTTATTTGAATCTCTGACAGCTGTTTGTCTTATTTCCTAGCAATCTGAGCACTATCAGAACTCTGTGTAGTTCGTTCATGAACTTTTCTTTGTGGCTAGTCTTTCCAGAGGCACTCTCCTGGTTTTAGGCATTTTTACCATATCTAATATTCAGTGGCTCCGGCTTCTTAATGGAGCTATTATCCATATAGACAAGAGGGATTCAGAAAGAGCACAAATGAGAGGCCAAATCAACAGGAAGATTTAGAGTTCTCAGGACCCACCAGCGAAGGCAGAAAATAAAGAGGCAGCTTACTGCCAAGTTACATGGCCTTGCTGCGCAAATGTCTTTTCAGATCCGGACACCACAGCAGAACTGCCTCAAAAGAGTCTTGCTGACTGGGATCCACTCTTACAGGAAAAGTTTGGCACCATGTGCTATTAACCTGTAGCTAAAGTACAGGGAGGTTGGTATGCCTTTTGCCTGCTCACGGCACTTTCAGCTGGCAGCACAAGCCAAAACCAGATCCTGCAGTGCTGTTTTCTTCTCAAAAATTGATAAGCAATGACTTAGTCCAGCTCTTTACTTCTATGGGGACTTACAGAAAAAGTAACATAAACTGGATACTTTAAATGTTTGAGAGAGTTTCCGGAGAAACTAAGAGGGACCACAGCCGGTAATTCAGCCTGTCAATAGATCTAAGAAAGAAAATCTGCCCCTTAGGACTGCACGCCCAAGGGGTACACAGAGGGGGTTTTTAGAATTTGCTCCCTTTTTAATCTTTGAATGTTCAAAAGACTGCAATTTCTCCACTTCTTTACAACCATTACTCAGGAGAGAGGTTTCCATTTCGGCTGTAGACCATATAATCTCCCAACCATTTCTTCCCCTTCTGAGTATAAAATTAATCCTGGTATTAAAGTGAAGTTATTTTAAACTTTATGACTTTAAAAAAGTCATAAAACCAAATCACATTCTCTGGCAAACTGCTATCAGAATTCCATGGAAACTGCAGAGGAAAAAAGGCTAGAAATTGTTTTAAAGTGGTTTATTTTTAATCTAGCATTTTGCTGCTCGTTGCTAGCCTGGAATTCTCCTGAGTCTAGAGTACAGTGAATATAAAACATTGAACACTGGAGAATCTTTAAGGACATCATAAACACAGTAGTTACAAAGTTTTTTATATATATGTATAAAAAAAGTTCAAAACTATAGGCCTCTTTTCCATACACCGGTAACCAGATGCAAGAATATCTCTATTGCAGCAATAATAGCTTTGGATGGGATTAGACTAATTGCATGCTTGGTGGATGAAATAATTGATATACAGAAAGCTTTTAGTACCTCATTGTTTTCACCCTCCAGTTCCCATGCAGCAGATTTTTATTTGAGTGCTATGTCATTGGTGCCAATTCTGCAAACTTTAAACACTGCAGGTGTGCAAGGTTTATCACAAGGACGGTGCGTTCAGAAGCAGGAAATTCAGAAAGTTTTCTAACACTGTATGTGCACTGTACATGCACAAGTTAGCACTGCTAGAATTAGGGCGTTGTAAGGTCATTCAGTGAGGCCTACCTATCCCAAACAAACATGCAGACCATTAAATACTTTGCTTTTCTATATGATAGAACAGTTTCACCAGTAAGTAATCTTGCATGTTGCAGTGAAAATCTGAAATTTCAGAACCACAATGTTGACTGTTGTCTATCAGTTTTATGATAACATGAAGTGTAGATTAGCCTGAACTTATTTCATGAAGGACTGTGGTCTCATCAGATTTCATGAATTAAGTTATGCTAGGTCAGTATTTTGTTAGGAATAATAGGCATGTGTTTCAGGAAAAAAGACCTGAAAAGAAATTCAGTTCTCAGCATGCCACAGAATTTTGTTTGTCTTTAGGCAAGACATGAAGAACTCAGACAGGTAAAGGTAGATCCTGGTAGCTTTTGAGAACTTCTCCATCCCTCCCCTGTTTCCCTGAAGTGGGACACAGAAAGCTATGTTAGGCATGGACTTCTCCCTACATCGAGCAAGGGCAAGTAAGGCATCTCAAAACACAGTCGAAAAGCAGTCGGGTGCTGTGAGGAGACATATTCAGAGCTAGCTGAATGAAAACTGAGCACAAGTGTACATGCGCCATCCTTCCTCAAACCATCACCTCCCAAAGCCAAAACTATTCAAAGATACGTGAAAACATTTCTCGACATTTGGAGTGCATGGTACAGGCTGAGAGAAAAGCAGAGGAAAAAGCACAAAATATAAGTTCTGAATTTTAGCCCCCAGTCCTGGTGGGCTTGGTTCTGTATTTCACATCCATGTAATATTGAAATTTTGCAAAAAATTTCCTGAGTAATTATCAGAAGCGAAGTCTTCCTTATTTCTAGATAAATTTGTCAATCAGAGAGGTCCAAAGATTTCATTTTATACATCTTCTCTTTTGAATTACTTGTCTGCAAATGGCATAGCTTCGGCAAGAGGGGAGGCGACTGCATGCATTAGATTACAGCCTGCCCCACTGCTGAGCTGTCCTTTGAATACTGCCTTGGTTTTGGTACCACAACACAGAAAGTGTAGGGCAGCAAACCCCCAGGAAAGAGGAATAGCAGCTAGCTGACACTGACGTGAACTTTGGGAAACAGCTGAGGTTTTTACAGAACCAACCAAATCATTGTCAACACAGGCGAAACCCATCAATGTGCCTCTTACATCACTTGAACATGACATTCAGAAGAAAAATGAAAAACAAAGAAACACAGTTATAGGCATGAGAACTTACCACAACACTGTATTTCGTTAAGTTCCTCACTCTAAGTTTTGCCCCACACGGGGCTGGGCTATCAGCTGAATGGAGCTTATTACTGTAACACTGAGATAGCTAAGAAAGCTCAATTATTTAAAGCCTATGCATTTAATTGCTGAGGAAAATCAGCTAAATGGGGAAGGTAATTTCTAAATGAGAAAGGAATAAGGAATGCCACTGATAACTGCATTGTCTTCATGACAACATCTAATTGCTGACCCTATAATCCTATTGTGCCAAATGACAGCGGATCTTACTGATGAACTTCCTGATTCTGGGGAGCAGAAATGAAATTAAAACCTCGGATCAGACTGCTCCTGGGTCAGTGTGCTTACTGATCTTTATGGGCTGCATCCGGCAGGGTGCTGAACGCTGCTGTGACGCTCTGCTCATCTGCTTCTGCCAGCGGAGAGCTGGGAGCCTCCAGCATCTCTCCGGAGACCGCAGAACCCTGCTGGATGCGGCTCCCTATCTGGGGCTTAGGAAACAGCTTTAGGACCAATTACTGCATATTGTCTGCTTCCTCAGCGTTTAGCATTGATGTCATCTGTCTATAAACTTTATCAGATCAGATCAATTTCAAACCAAAACACTGACAAAAACAAGATCAAACTCAATATGTTTTTTTCTTTTGATTGCTAGCTTAAATCTGCCGTGTATATACCGCCTATATGCCGTATGGTTTAGACATCCCAGAATGTAAATGCGCATGTAGGTTAAATCAGCCTTTATCTATGTGGTCATACATATTACTTGTGAACTAGCATGTTATCGTGCTCTATGATACACCGTACATTAACACTTAACAGTGTAACACATATCAATTAGTTAAAAAAAAGTCTACAGGGTTAGCGAGTAAACTCATTAAAGTTAAGCCCCCTTGAACCTTAATTTAGCCAATGGAAATTAATGATTCACAGATTCTTACATTAGCCCAACATTTAATTAAAGGCATTAATTAGTGGGAGACAACATCATCTACAAGTTAGTACAGCTGAAAGAAAACAGAAGAGTGAATGCTGCTGTCAAGACAGTCTACTTTGGGGAGTTGCTTATTCTCTGAAAGTATGTGTTCCTGAAAATATACAGGAGGACAATAAAATCTGTAAGTGACATCTGTAAGTGTAAGTGATATTTTACAAAATATACACTGGGTGCACCAAGTAATTAAGACTGCCTCCTTTCCTGGTATTTTTTTGTTAGTACAGAACTAAATATACAGTCCAGCATAATTCAGTGATGTCTTCATGCGCCTTAGTTTCCTCAGCTGTCATATGGAGAGTATACTCCCTTTGCTTTGCTTTCCTTGACCTCAAATAGGAAATTGAACTGAAATCTTGCAAGTATTTGGGAACTAAACATTTGATCATTTCAAAACTCTTCAATCTAAAGTTTTCATTTTAATGTCTTTGAAATGGTTAATTTGACTTCACTATTTTTTAGTTATTAATTGTCATACAAATGAAAAGCTATTTCCAAAATATGTGGAACTCTTGCATTTCAAAATGTTGACATGTGAGCTTTTGTCTACTTCAGAACTGCTATCAGAATGTTTTCTAAATAGAAAATTTATCAAAACAGACTCCTGGTTTTGATGAATCTCTGTGTTCCATGAAAAAAATGATCAAAATATTCCTGAACATCTCCACTGTGAAGCTTTATTAATGTTTGATCAGCACTTTGAAACCATAGCTATAGAAGTGTACATTGCTCTGAATATCATTGTTAAAGTTTTGCAGCACTACAAGGAGACAGGAACAAAAGTTAAATAAAAGCAGGAGCGTGACAGTAAGAATGAAATTATTCTAAGTTACTCAAGAGTCTTGAAATTGGGTTGTCATTTTTTTCCAGTCACTAGATAGAATCGTGACCCATCAGGCTCACCAGGAAGGACAGAAAATATGGTCAGAGTGACTAAAAATTGCAAATACAATGAAAATAAAACTTCTTCAAATAACTCTAGTAAGTACCAGCAATATAATTCAAAAAGTTCAAGGAGATATTATAAAAATACTTTTTCCTATATCAAATAAATGGATGACTCAAAGAACTGTTCATGGCATATGCAGATTTCACATGCAGTTCCTATTAAACGGGAACATGTCTGCATATTTAATACAGCTTGGTCATTTGTTGCTCTGGAGAAATTTTTTGTGCCAGGAACTGGAGTAAAGTTTTTCTTGTACCAGAGGGATGAAACTAAACCAGTACAGATAGAGAGCATAATACCAAAATTGCTAAATCCCCAACTCACAAGCAAATAATCAGATCACAAAGATATTCAACTTTATGAATACTGCAATCCACCAAAGGTTGGATGCAAATGCTGCTTTGCAGATCTGCAAAACGTTACTAGGATGAGAAATTAAGCAAAAGTACTTTTTGGTAATGGAGACAGACTGGCAGTGAGAGCTACCAGCTTTCCCAGACTGACAGCCTCCAGGCAGGAATTCACTGTCCCAGGGTGCGGGTTCTTCAGGAGCGCCGTGGCACCCGTCCTGTGAGGAGTCATACAAACAAAGTATTATAGTAGCATGTATGCTAGTGGCTGGTTTGAAATGGATAGACAGGGAGATATTGCTGGCTGATTTACCTTGCTGCTTGCCCAAATACTTGGAGGCTTTGTAACGACCAGAGCAGGCTTTCTTCTCTATTGTCTGTGATTAATCTAACATTTCATTCTGCTTACAGTAAACCACTGACAAATCAACCTCCCTCCGAGCACTGATATACCACTAAATAATAGCACATTAAAGCTAAACTGGAAACTCATCTCTTGAAAATAATTAGTTTAAAGAATTCCCAATCCAGTTCATTTACTTTTTGCCTTCTGTTTTGTCAAAGATGAAGCACAGAAGACAAAATGCCGGAGCATTTACTAGCTGACTTCCCAGGGAGAATGGCATGGTTTGTCCAGAAATGGTAAGTGCCCCAGTTTTACTGTAGCTGCCAACCCTCTTTAATATTCAGAGCCTAATGTCTGCACAGTTATCAAAGGCAGACACTTGTTTCTGCTCACTCAGGCGAAGCAATATTCCAGCTAAAAGTACAGCCTCTTTCCCCTGGGCTTTTCAAAATTCTCCCTAATAAATACACATGTTGGGGGGGGGGGGGAGCTTTTATATTTCTTTTCTATCACACAATGCTAGATTAATGAGCTTCCTCATGTTTTTTGACATAACCAAAACCACCTCTTCCACCAGCATTCTCACTCCTTTCCCGTAAGACATAGATATTTGCTCCTGATCAAACACCTGACATTTTGTCTGGTGGAGGAAGAAATAAGTGAAGATAAAAGTCCACAGGAATGAGCAAAATAGATTTAAAGTTATCCCCATGCACCAGCAGGAACGAAATTGCCACCTTCTATCTGAATAAAAGAAGTCCGAGTTTTGAAAAAGGTTATGCACTGGCAACAAAAATAAAAATCTGACCTCTGCTGAACCCCATATGTGCTCCCTTAACTGTAGCTTCTGCAGCATAAAAGGCAATGCTAATTGATGACCACTGTAATTTGTTTCAGTACAAGTTTATCTGAGTAATATTTTGCTGCAGCTCTCTTGAAAATGTCTCCATGCGATATGACTTCCTCAGTTGTTTCTTAGTGCTTCTAGTTTAATGCTAGTAACAAACCATTGATTTTGAATGGATAAAAATTAAATTTGGGAACTTCAGATATTTCTGCACAATCTCTGTATAGATGGTAAATTTTACCCCAAAACTGGGTAATGTTAAATTATTTAAAATTTGAATATAAATTATTACTTTTGTTTGGGGGATAATTGAGGTAAAATAGTGGGGTTTGATTTATTAATTTAATAATTCATGAAGTCTTTAGTAAATAAGAAGAGCAAAAAATTCTGTTGAGACTGTCCAGTAAGAAAGTCAATTAGCTAGATGCTAAATTCTTTACAGAACACCTTCTAAAATGTTCACTTTAATGTCTTTTATTGAACTGGAATACGGTGCCTCATTGCAACGAAACAATCTGTCTTCTTACCCACAGAGGTTCAGGGGGGTCAAGCATCTACAAAATCTCAAAATGTTAATTAAAAATGGTGGCACATCAATCAGTCCAATAATAACTGAAGAAAAGAATAAAACATATAGTAGCCCCATACAGTCCTGGCTTTATTGTTCAGGCACTTCCATGGTGTGGCATGTTTCTTTCCAGAACTCAGTAAGTCCCTGTATTGATTTTACTGGCATTTTAGTACCTAGAATTTGAAGACAAAGACCGAAGACTTCATAATTACTACCAAAGTACAGAAATTTTCACATATGAAAAGTTTCTGTTTTATATCAATCTCCAATATCTATGGTTAATCCTTTTACCCCCCTTACACATATTTTCCTTCAGGGAAACCACTAGAATTGAGCCAGACCTTACATAGGCCAAATCCTATTTATTTTCAGTAAGAAAGATTCAAGATTCAGCCTGTAAGGGTAGTGCTTGTAATCTCTCAGGATTTGACCCAAATGTATAAGCCCCTTTAAGAAGTAATTTTATTTTTTCCTTCAGATCATTTATAAAAAATATGAAGTAGTATTAAGTTGAGAAGAGACCCCTGAGGAGTTTAAATAGAAACACCCCCCATCAACGGTGATTCCCCATTAGCAAGTACATTTTGAGAGCTGTTAGACAATTAGTTTTTAATCTTTTGAATATGAGCTATTTAGTACATTTTTCCATAAGGCTTTTGAGCCGAGACTCCTTCAGTTATGCCTGGCATACGCTCTGGAGTTGATCCACTTTTATATAATTTTCTTATTACTTTTCAAGAGCAGGGGGCAAGCCATTTTCTCTTTTATTTTATGAGATTAGTCCTTAATTTTAGATCAACAGGAAGACGAGTCAAGTAGGCTGCAGCTAATATCCAGCCAGTGTTGAACTCAACAACATAGAGCGCCGTAGGGACTGTTCTTTTACAACTTTTTGGTATCTTTCACACACACACACACACACAGACGCATGCCCGCGCACAAACACACACACGCTCTCTCTTTTTCTCTCTCTTTCCAAAATAAGACCCTTCCCAAATTTTCATTAACGTATGTCAGAATTGACTTGTGAAATGTGGGCATATTTATACTGAGTAGTCTATAACACCTTAAAATAATATTGTTTTAATCCCAATCTTTATTAAACTCTTAGCAGGAATAAGAGAAAAATAGTTGTTAGTAAAACAAGGCTGATATTAAATACACCAGCAAGCATGAAATGCAGCTTGGAGAGCTCAGGTAAGTTTCTTTTAACTGACGTTATTTTAAAGCTGCTGTTTTCTACCAATAATCTTACTTTCAGTTGTAACGAACAGTTGAGCACTCAGATGAGCTGCGCTGGAGATGGTTGATCTATTGGCTTATCAAGTTTAGGGGGGAAGACTACTTTGGGGGCACTTTCAAGGAAAAGGTCTTGCCTAAGAGCTGTGCCCACACTGCACTGGTCGTGGATTGGAGAGAGGAGAGTCGTGTCCAGAAGTTGCTCAGAAAATCTCTTGGGAAAATTTTGATGGAAATTAGTGATTATTGTGGAATCAGCAGATGGCAACACCAGAATGAAATTCTCTGTTTTGAGTTTCATGTGTTACAGCTATGAACAGCTTCAGCTCTCTGAAAGAAATAGGAGAGTAAGAAAGCAAGCGCCAAGTCTGTGTCCTAGAAATGGGACATATTATCTCTCTTCAACTCATCTTATAACAAAGTTGCATATATTACTTTCTGGAACTAGGTTAATGGGTGTTTTATTGCTTGTGGTATCCCTTCCAGAGAAGATAGGAAGCTAAAGCTCTCATTATTTTTATTCACTGAAAATTACTTTTGCATGATCACTGAATTTCATTCAAACACCTGCAGAAGTACGGCTCAGCCTGTCCTGAAGCTTGCAATATTCGTAATATATCAGCATAACAAAGACAAAATCCAGGCAAATGGACATGCCTTCCAAAATATCTAAGAACCTCCAAGAAAATTACAGCTAAAAGCAAGATTGCTGACAAGATCCTCTTGGAGATCTTAGTTTAGACTACTGAATGGTTCAGTTGCTATATTATACTTTAATTCAAGCTGGAAGTTACCTAACTGAACAGAAACAGTCTTCCTGAATAGCCGGTTCTATTCAAGAGATTAATGCTGAATCCTCCAGGTGTTGTTCAAAGTATGCACAAAAGGAGTTGTTTCTCAGCAGAACTGTAGAAAACTAGGGATGGATTGGACCTGTTCCAACCCAGGCTGTAAATACCTGTCATTACCAGGAGGTGTTTTTCCAAGCCTTTCTTACTTGGGAATAGCAATTTCTGATTGATTATTTCTTATCAAATCTTTGTGTGCATGTGCTTCTGCTTAAAAAGCACACAGTAATGCTACCTCACTTCCTTTTATACTCAAACCTCGGGAATACGTTCTATGAGAAAAAGCCAGTCCAGAGAGCTGTGTCAAACCATGCGGAGTCACACGATGAATTGGTACATTGCTGTAGCTTCACTAAAGCCATCATACTGTTTTTTGTGGCATACGAGAGGCACTACCGAATATTAACAACTCCATGTAGATTTTTCCTGTGTGCTTTGAAGAATGGCTTTTACTTTGCAGATAGTATAATCCCCTTGACAATGTTTAGGCTGAGAAACAACGGATCCAGTTCCGATATCAGCTACATGCATGTATGGTAAGAAATTCATTTAAGTTAACCAATTTTCTACAGGTTTCAGCCACAGAGCCCTTGCATGTTATATTTGATCTTCCAAATATCTACACAGATACTTTGCACACACGTTGTCCAGCAGAAAACATTTGATATATTCTTATTAAAAAAATTGTGTCAACAAGAGTTTACAGAAGGAGGCTATTATACTAAGAAAGTAAAACCTTAGCTAAGGATCCATTTGTAATAAGAACCACTGACCTGAAGACTAGACTTTTTATATGAAGGATCTAAGAAATGGTGTGCACTTTGTTTCGGCTGGCATCATAGTTTGAGATTTGTATTACCTTAAAAAAAGAAATAACCCAAAACACTAAGTACAGAAACCACCCATTTTCCCAAACTGTTAAGATAACCCAGTGATATCTGTTTAAGTTCTTCTATGTTCCTTTTAAGATTAAAAAAAAGAAAACGACAAAGATGAAAAAAATCAATAAGCTGATGCAGGGTCAGCTCAGTGAATGGGTTTCCATTGAGCTGCATGAATTAGTTACATTGAATTGGTAACCTCTGAGAAGGGAGAGATAGTAAATATCATTCAGGAAATACTGTTCTTGATATTACGAACTATTTTCGATTTCATGTCATGAATGTCTAGGACTCAGTGAAAATTCCCAAAGACCTCTGTTGCTCTTCAGTTTCTAAATCATTGGTTTTGACCTTATAAGGCACAGTTTCAGAGTCTCATTTTATTTTACATTGACATAACATATTTCACCATGAAAATTTCTAAACACTTTGTAAACATTCAAGATTCAATTTGCCCTCCAGTGAAAAAAAGTCTGATGTAAGGTGAAAAATAGCAATTCTTTAACTGCCTTAAAGTACATTTTAGGGCAAGACATGTTAAAAAATCATGATAACCAGCTAAAGCTGCAGAGAGCGTTTAGCTATGACACTAGGATTAACATTCTGTTACTTCTTAAAAATATACATACGGTTTAAAATAAGGCAGTGGGAGAACTCTGATCCTTCCTCAAACACCTCCACAGTTCCTTCCATTAGCTACCTTTAAAGCATAAGAAAAATCCCCTATAAAAATTACGAAGTCTTTGAAAAGCTTCCTGAGCTGTCAGGCCCTCATTTCACTAGTATCCAGGTTGAAAAGAGGGAAGAAAAAAAAAAAATTGCTACTTCTCACAAATCGTATTTAATTGGTCTTTTTCCCTCTACTTGTCAGAATCTGTCTGACACACAGACTGTAAGCTTTCTGAAGCAGCCGTCGTTTCCATTGCTACTTGTTTATATAATGCTTAACATTAAAGGGAGATGCAAGATGTGGAGGTTGTGTTTTCTTCCTAACCACAGTAAACAGTACTATGATCTGGTCAACACCTCTTGTTTTTAAAAGGATGTAGTTGGTAGCGTTTGAGGTTAGCACACAGACACTGAAGCATCATGTGAGGCCATTAATTCAACAGACCCACTGCCTAAATCACTGGTAGGGCTTGTGGCAGACAGATGAGTGAACTTTTGCCTTAAATATTTCTTGGTACATAAGGTGCAAGCAAACCATAAACCCAAACAAGCCATCTGTTCCCGGCGGGAACAGGACTGAGCTGCTGCGACCCCCGAAATGGTCTCCCTGCGACCACCCGGGATACACCGAGCCTGCGCTGAACCAGACCACGATCGGGCAGAGACTTTGGGACCTGGACTGTAAATTACTGCTGCTTAGCACAACTTCTATAAAGCTTGCTTAGCATGAGTAGCTAAATTTGCTGAAGCCTTGGGCCGCACTCCCTAGTTCAGTGAGAAAGGGTCCCAGAGCTGGTGCAGGCAGGAAAGACAAGGGGGTTACCAGCAGTTTGCATTCCCATGCTTCACGCTCCGGGAGGGAGGATGTCAAGGCATTGAAGTGAGGCCTGCTTGGGCACCGGGACCCTGGGGAGCAGGGCCTCCTCTCGCTGCGGAAACAATGCTGATTGGGGGGTCTGGGCTATCTCGGGGTCCAGATCATATTCCCTTTGTCTGGACCTTGGGAAATAACACCTACCGTCACTGCTGGGGAAGTAATAAATTGTCAGGGCCTTGAGAGATAAGGGCAGGACCTGAAGAATGAAAACGCATCTGTCAGCAGAAACCACAACAGTAAACAACCTACCTAGGGACAGAATAAGGAACAGGAGACCCCAGACCTAAATATTACTATTGGTCCAAACTACTGCATGAAGGGCGGAGAGTTTAGATTGGAAAGTATAATTGCCCAGGGATTTCTTTGGTCGGGGTCCCTCTTCGGAGGCACCCAGCCTGAGCTGTAATTCGAACGGAGTCAGCAGAACATCATCGGACTCAGAGTGGTGGTAGCTAGCTTCTCCTCTCCTTTTCCAACTTTATCTTTCCCCTTACCCTTGTTCCCTTCTTCCCTTCGTCTCCCCTTCGCCTTTCCCCACCTTTTCTCCCCACTTTGTGGAAAATAAAATTAAAAGGTTGTACGATATTTGATTGGTTTTAGCGTCTTAATCTCGTCCTTGAGATCGTAACGAAACCCCCCCGATATTGGATCGGGACAGGGCTCCCTGCAGCCCCCCGATTTTTCGTGTGGGTGCTGCAGTCCGATGCCAGCAGAGCCCATCCAGCCTTCAAGACTCTGAGTGAATCCCAGCCAAACTTAACTCAACTGATTATTTTACCAGACGAGTACTTCTTTCTACAGTTTAAATTTTCCAATTTTTGCTAAGAGTGAAAATTGCACAACTTCAGCATCCTTTCAGTTATCTTTCCTAGAGGAAGTAAAATATGTTTTAAGACCCTGAAAATTCCTGCAATTTGCACATAGATTTTTGTTACCTTCTTCAGTCTCAGATCAAGACAAACATCTGTTTGCCTTGGTACATTGCAGTAGTTTTCACCCTGAAAACGCTGAACTTCTTTTGCAAATTTATGATTGAGCTTTTGTCATTTCAGTGGTGGCTCAGCTAGAGTATTGAGCTGACTGGAATAAAAAGTTCTAAAAATGATTTACTACAAAATACTTCTGTTGCAGTCAATGCCATCTCTTTTCCTTCCTTTTTTCCTTTGTTTACTAGACTACTTCAAAGTTTGCTTCAGTTTTCGAGTATTCTGAGCTAGTGGCAAAACAACAGTTGGATCTGGAAATACTAATAGGATGGACTGAGAAAGCTAACAGTGGTAAAGAATATCACTTCTCCAGTAGGGAAATCACAAATAAAAAAGTAGATTAAATGTGCCCATTTGAGGTTCCAATCAGTAATGATAAATTCTGTATTGCCCAAAATAGAAGCAGGTAAGGACTATAGTCACCTTATTTTAATTCATGTAACACATTGTTGATGAGCTAAAATCAATGTAGGCCAATCAGCATGGCCATATTATGCATTGCAGTTTCACAGCTGTCCAAATTGAAGACACAAAATGTGAATTTTTACAATAGTTACAGATAGCTACATTTCCTGGAGATTCAACACCTCCATGAGGAGTAGATATGAATAATAAAGAGAAGGATAAATTAACATTTTTTTTTCTGAGATCTTGGTTATTTCCATTTGATAAATTAATCTAAAGCTTGATGACTAAGTGTGGCAACATTTATGCTTAGTGAAGAATAAAAATAGTTTTACCTTAGATAGTTTGCAATTTTAAGATATCCACCTTACAAAGCAAAATGCTGGGACTCTGGTGACTAGCTGGCAGAGTGACATTTGGCAAGTCACTTCTTGTCTCTGCTATATCATTTCACCCTGTAAAATAGGGATAATGTTATTGACAGAACAGGCTTGCAATGCCCAAATGAAACTTTATAATGAAATATTTAAGTTTTGTTTTCTGCTGACTCCAAAGTCAGAATCTTGCTTGTCCATCCCGCAGAGTGGGCCTAGCACCTGGGACCTCAAAGCTATGAATTTCTGCAGGCAGCATAACAACTGGTCTAAGGGCAAGGAAAGATGGAAAGGCCAGAACTGCTCACCCTGGGCCAGACACACACGCCAGACCTGCAGTATAGCTGACAGCCCCAGGGGGTGCTGCAGTCATAAAATCAACTTCAGAGAGGCATGAGATCAGGTGAACTTCAGATTTCCATAGTAAAGTAAAATAAAAATTACCACAGTAATTTTCCACAGTGTGTTGATTTCATTTGATTTTAGCCTGACTTGGAAATCTATATTTTCCGAGAGCTCTTATGAAACATTTTCAATTCATCTTAGGAAAAAAGTATATAAGTAAGTTTTTTCACCTCAAAAAAAAAAAAAAAGCGTAACTTGATATACCTGCATAACTTTGGACATAAGTCTTGAGGGTCAATGAGTAATATGGTGGTCCTATAAAAATGATGGTCAGTTGCAATGGGAAATGGTAACTGACTTTTACTTGAAAAGCAAAAGCTCATGGCATTGAGCTTTCATGTAGCAATTGCTTACAGAAACTCAGATAATATTGGGACAGTCTACACATCTCTCCACAACTTTATCTCATATTGTGAGACATTTAATTCACAGAGCTGGCCCACTTACTGTTCCGTTATGTCATTTAAAAAAACAAGTCAAGAAGAACTTTTTTTATCCACAAGAGGCAGGGACTTCTGAACAGTTGATTTCTTAAAGATTCCTATTAAATCAATAGATATAATACTTCTTATTATTTAGAATGCAAATGCATTTCCTCCATATCCAGGCTGGATCTGAAGCAGAGCTCTATCAGGTGAGCTTAGTGACTCAAATCTTCACTAGCATTAGGATATTTGCATGGTATTCTATTGCCCGATGTAGATATTTCTTCATTTCCAGCATCAAAATTCCTTAGCTGACTAATATTCTAGGCTGATGCAGCCTAACTTTGGACCTGTTTTGTATGTAACCTTCCTTCAGGATTCCTTTTCTTCTACAGAGTTGGATCCGACAGATCTCCTTAGAGGCTTCATCAATATTGTCTGCGGTAGGAGCACATTTCTGCATGCTCTAATTTTGAATTCAGTGGTAAACATGAGTTGTACCTACCTCGTATGACTTCTTTGGATTAAAAATCTATTCTACAGCTAGGGAAGGCACTCAAGTGCACATCAGCTCTTCTGCTGCTTTCTATGTATCAGGGAGGTTATCAGTATTTATATCAGTATGAAGACAGTGTGGACAACAGAAGGACTAGAATGCAAAATCAGGAACACACCAATACAAAGTATAGTTGCACTAAGGTGTAGCATCTAATAGATTGGTCTTTGCACCAAAAGTAAGTATCTTTATTATTACTATTATTATTATTATTCAATCAAGCAAAAGAGAAGGATTTGCTCAGGACACAGGAGAACTATGTTCCATTGCTCTGGCTGCTTGAAGTCACTTTGACTTACTGCTCAGGTGATTGCGCTAAACCTTGTAAGGTTCAAAGGTGCTTGGAGGCAGAGCTCAGCTCCACTGCTCTCCTTAAAGAAATTCATACAATTCATTAGTTCATTAAGTATAAATGGCACAAGAAAAGGAATCTGATTCTATGTTTTACAAGACTCATGGGCTCTTGAAAAGAGAAATCCAAGTTTCCAAGGATAATTGCTTGCTTTTTTATATTAAGTGCTTGGGAATTTGTATGTGTCTTACCTGAGGGTTTTTTCCATTACAGGGATACATAAATAATATATGCGAAGTGTATCATCTTCAACAACATCCTCTGTTTCAGATTTCCTTACAACTTATAGTTACAGCTGGCTATCAAAAGCTGGAACTTTGCATACTTTTGGGCAGAGACTAGGACACAGGTCTCTTGGCCCCTGCTCGAGTATTCTGTTCATGCAACTTCTGCTTTCTTCCAGTAGAGAAAGAAAGAAAAAGTCATCTCAGTACAGAAGTTCATTAGTGGAGGTGGGAACTGATTTGCAAATCAGAATTAGAACCTATATGCCAGAGAGATGCAAATTTTAGGAAATGTACTTCTCCTTGGTATTTTCTTTTCCTACTGACTAGGGTTTGGGTCATTCTTCTGCCTAGATACCTACCTCAGTAGATGTGGTTTGTAATGAGTGTGTTGATGCAATGAAGTAGCTGAAAATTGGTGCTATAGTATTCAGTGTTGTGATAAATTTTTGTAGATCTAATTTTTGAGGCAGAGGTTATTATTGACTCCAGCAAACTATAATAAATAATTCTTCCTGTTCTTACCGTTTGAACATCAACATATATATTACTGAGATAGCTCATAAAGGAGACCTGAGCAAATGTTCAGACCTAAACACACTGACTATGCAAGATTCAGATCAGATGCTACTGAAACAATAATAATGAACAACAGCTGCTACAAACGCTATGTAAACTTTTACTTTTCAATACATACCATGAACTATCCTATGCCAGAGATGACCAACAAACCAAAAATTTCCCTTCCCAATAATTTTGATGTGATCCTGGCACATATAAGTCACTATTTTCCAGAGGATCATCTATCTCAAGGTGAAATTCATACATATGTAGATAGACAGCACAGGATCTATGAACTTCTTATAACAACTCACTTACAGCTTCAAATTAGAATGTAATTGGAATGTAAATAACGCATTGGTCTACTGCCAGTTCCAAGAACAGTGATGAGTTTCACCCTCGTAAGAATTTAGTAAGTATGCAGAAAGATCTTTCAGGTAATTGGCCTTCGATTGTTCCCCATTTCTGTCTCCTCTTCTGCCACATTTAGGGATCAACAGCAAAAGACAAATCATAAGCTGTTCAAGACAGCAATTCAGAAGACAGAAATAAGTTTTTGTTTAGTACCCTGCCAATGCTGCCATTGTGAACCCTGGCAATCAAGAATCATCAGCGCCAGAGTCTGCAGTGGGTTCAGTTCAGGGCTCCAGGACCCAAATCAGGCTGTCGTTCACTCTTTGTTAACGTATAAATCATTTACTGAAGCATAGCCAGTCAAAACAGAATACCATTTGTGTGCATGTGAAGGTCTGGCTGTTCGTGCCAAGAGTGACTCATGTGTAAGGGGCATAAAAGAAAAAAGGGCTCAAAATGGATACTTACGGTTGCATTTTTCATTGCTTGTAGCTTGTATCAGCATTTCTACCTGTGCAAAATAGCATCCAGTTCTTTGGAAGGTTTAACACCTGCTTACAGAGAAGTAAATGACAGTACAAATTGCTAAGGTATGGAAGCTCAGGTTCACAGAATACACCCATATATAAAGAAAGGCCATATAGAAATGATTGGGATACATGGATGAGCTAAGAGTGAATGCTTGTCATGATTATAAAATGTTTCCTGTAATCCATTGCAGAGAAAAATGAGTTTTATAAATTGACTTGTACACTCCCCGTTTTCCCTAGCTGCTGTACTAATAGAAGTAGAAGAAAGCAGAGCAGGAACTGGATTCTGTGATCACCGCTTACACACTGGCAAATGCAGAAGCCACAATGTATAGTGCTGTAGTGGACAAAGATATCTCCCCTGCCTGGAGCCACATTGTGCTAGCAGCTGTACATGTATACAACAATTGTCCCTGTCTTAAGAGCTCACCATCTAATTCCCCATCAACATGGAAAAGTTTATCCACTATGTTCCTTTAGTTATCCCCACACTGACTGTCCTCTTCTTGGAATGCAAATAACTATTTTAAGTTTAGCTGAAACCACTTCCTGGGCAACATAAAATAACCAAAAGAGTGTTTTAATGATTGTTTACAATAGGGTAAATAGATTATGCATGTATTATATTACTTTAATTGAATGCCTTAGTTTCTGCTGGTATCAATTTCCCATGTAGTCCACCACCACCACACGGGAGAAACAAACAAATGCAGGACTTCACCAGATAAAATGGTCAGCACAGCAGTTTGTGGCCACAGTATATCAGGATCTTGCTCAAGAATCGTTATATTCAATGAGTTCGCCATTGATTGCAATAGCAGTAGGATAAAATCCTGTTGCCTAGCATTGCCAACAATTTGAATGCTAAGTAATAACTAACTTTTATCAGCAAGTCCCTGCATGTTGAAATATGACTAATAGTTTACTGATTTGGAAATGAATAATTGCTTAATAATAAAAATATTAATAACTATAAGAACTCTTGAATTACAGAGAAAGGATTAGATAATTATGTCTCTACTCAAACTGAGTGTCTATACTGACAATTCAGGAAGGGGGAGTGAAAAATATTAGTCTGCAATTTCTTTGTTCCAATGATTCCGCTGCAAGATTACACATTACGGTAGGTTTGTTTTAGATATTCCTGTTCCTTGCACTTGGCAAGACCTCCATAGACATGCACCTAAGAACAGCGTATGCATACTTCCATCTTCGTGAAATATTTGAAATAGTACCTGCTACTGAAATTCATCATTGTTTCTTACTAACTAAAAATCTGAGGGGAGTTAAAAAAGATGATAAACTTTGGCTCTTCCTGACAGCTGACCTTTCAAGGTTAAAAAAAAAGGATGATAATAACAATGCAAAATAAGTCCTGAGCTGGTCTCCACCATGTCAGCCAAGGCCCTGCTTAGAAAGCTAGTGTTTAAGGCTCTTTGTTCAGGTTCTGTAAATCCAAACTGTGCTCTTCTGTACATATGTGAATGAATTTAGTACCTACTAGAGAGAATAACAGGTCAGACTATCCTGAGTGGGGTGAAAATGTGAAGATTGATACCTTGCCATATGCAATTCCTCTGATAAGAACTTCATGATAGCCTGCAATACTTGTGGTAATCCAGATCTGAACCGCACATAAGTACATAGCTCCATCCTGACATACACTTCTTTTCACTATTCCCAGTCATATGACTTCTTACATAGGCAGACTCTCCCTGGAGCCCAGAAAAAGCAATGCCTTCCCTCTGTCCTTCGCAACAACTTTACAAACCTAGTTTCAAAATATGCAATGAAAATAAGCAAACTAATCCTTTCATGAACAACAACAAACCAACAGAACCTATGGCTACATGGGCATCTACGCACAAAAACCAAAACCAAAAAATATTTTCGTAAAGTACCAGAACTGAGGTTGTATATTTATTATATAACTGAGGCTGTATACATGTAGTTAATCCTGTACATGGCTATGTCTGTCTTATGAATTCAGCGTCAGTCGATTCTCTTCTTTCTCCTTTCTTACTTTCAATAAAGCTGTCAGCATTTTGATTTGAACCAGCAATGGGTGAAATAGTAATTAAAATAAGATGACTCTTCTGGAAAGTGGGCTGTTTCCTAAAGTTATTTGGTAGGAATGAAATAGTTTTTTGGTCTGTACCAATCAATGTAACAAATGACAGTGCACCACTTCATATGGTGTCTTCCAACACACATCTTTAACAGCTAACTTCATCTGGTGCACTGAAAACATGCTGAAAGATGCTACTTTAAAAACTTGTGTAAGATCTCTGCTAGCTTGACTGCTGTGTTTAAGAGCTCTCATAGAAAATAAATTCTCAAAGACACAATTGTACTGAGTAGGAATGTTTCATTTTCAGGAGCAGGAGAGACATATGTTTCTCACTCAGTTGTGACTCAAAACAAATGATTTCAAAACTCTGTCAGTAGTAGGAAATAGACAGAATTTTCACACTTTTGAATTTAGAAGGACAAACCAACCAGTCAACCACATTTGCATGTATTTTCCAATTTGGTGTCCAGACCACCTTTATTCCTTGGTAAATAAAAGAAAGGCCACTGTCTTTGCTGTGATTTTTTTTTAATGGCTGTCAAAATCTAGTACTACAAAATTGCTGTCATCTTATCAATAAGATTAACACTGATTTAATATACGTATGCATTATCTATTTCAAATAAATGAGTACACACCCTGAAAAAGCCATTTTTGTAGTTAGCACCTCTGTCGTGTAATTGCTTTTCTGTATCAGGATTTTCTCTTTTTTTGCAATTTTCTCTCCTTGCAATTGCCTTACAGAAATACATTCCTCTGCTTCACTGACTGACAAAAATACATCTTTAACATATTCATCTTTTGATTTTCTTCTCTTTCCTTCTTCCTTTTACTGGATTTCAATCTCTTAGGGCTTATGCTGGAATCTTAATCTTAAAAAGACGGCTTCTGATATCCACATATCCTTAAGATTATTTCACTGCACAGTGCTTTCCACTAGGATGGCTTTAGGACTGAGGTACCATATGAAAGATGCTGAGGATCTACTTTAAAATGACCATTTTTTTTTAGCATTTATGGCTAACACGTTCCCTCTTACAGTGCTGTGCACTGTTTCTTTTCCAGCAGTGAATCTTGAAGTCTGTTACAAGCAGTGCTAATTAAACCTCAGAACAGCCCTGCTACAAATGGCATGACATTCTTAATGACTCCTTTGGGTCACAGCCCCTGACTTCCCTAAATCAACCACAAGTCCTTGGAGACAGATGAGTGCAAACAATCTTTACATGTGTTTGTAAATCGTTAGAACTGCTACTGTATTAAGAATATTCTGAGTACTGATGATGATTGTAAGGTTACTGCGAATATCTCAACAACACTAAAAGGTCAAAGGCAAAACTGTACACGCTTCAGCCATGACCCTGTATGGCAAGAAAAATGCCCCTCTGGTGCTTTAGCTGCGACAGGTAGGTTATGCTCCGCTGCAGCCTGAGCGGCACACTGACAGGGCAGAGCAGCACAGACGACCGACTGGAGAACCAGCAGAGATTGGTAACTCCGTAAAAACATCACTGTGTTTCAAGATGCCATCAATAAAAGCCAGATATTTTGCCTTTCCTCCTGTCTAGACTATGTTTTACTTAAGTTAAGCCAGAGAAATTAAGTCAGAGCTGGAAAGAGCAAAAATCACAAAAAACCTGAAGTGACTTTTCAGTTTACACTGGCACAAGTCTTTCATGTCCCTGCCCTATCAAGTAACCAGACAGAGTGACAGAGCAGTTCTGCAATTAGCTGGCTGCAGTGTTTACAGTATTTGCTCTTTATTTACTCGTAAACTTAAACTTTCAAAGCTTTCTGCCAGCATTATATTTTTCAGTTGCAGCTTTTACCTTTTAGAATCTCATGCAAGTTCTTCTTTCTGGAAGGAATAATTGATAAGATCATTATTCTTTACCTACCTAACTCTGAGCAAATATTTTGCCACACCTCAGTACTTACATTTTGCCTCTACATGTACTCCTAAGAATAGTTTTTCCTGTCCCAGTGAAGTTCTGGGAGTTAACGTACATGCTTTTGTGGTAATCATCAAAAAGAAACATACCTATTTCATTTTTCACTTACTACCTCTGAAACCATTTTGCTGATGCCTGAAAAAGTCTTTCATAAAAGAAAATGATTTGTTTTCTTAATTTCTGCATGCCTGTGTTTACTTAGAATATCAGGGGGCACTTGCTGTATAATTTTGTGCCTTATATATTAATGGTATTAATGTAATTTACTCCACGTTTTTCTTCTAAATTTAGACTCTTCACATAATGTGTTCTCTTTCTCGGTCTCCTTAGCTCTTTTCATCTGAAAACCTGTTTGATTTTACAAAAAATTTAGAAATATGCAGAATACATGCCAATAAGAACAAGTAGAAATAGTTGATTTATATTAGAATGATAAAATATGTTATTCAGATTGAGTCATTCATCATGTTAATCATCTCTGCCATTTATTTTTCTATTAAGATACCAGTTTTTCCAATGATCCACAGTATAATTTTGTTCTACTAGATTTTCAAAGGCTGGAAAGAACAGTTTACCCAGAAGTTCACTTAACTATTGTAAATCAGTTTAACCTAATTGATTTCAGTGTTGCTTTGCTGACTTTAACTACCAGTATCAATAGTCAGTCCTACTCTTGGAAAGATAAGGACTTTAGTTGCAAGGTCAGGATTGTAAAGTTCATAAAATCTTACAATTACATGCAGGTATGAACATTGATGAACAGGGATATAAGAAAGGAGACCAAGTATACAATTAGTCCAGACAAATAGGATTATACTTCAGTTTCAGCAGTGCAATGAGGATCATAGCTGGTAGAGACCAAGATGATGCAATTAAAAAAAAGAATACGAAAAGTATATTTGAAATTTGGCTAAATGAAATCAAAGGGCAGAATATACTAACCCACAACCTTCACTTTGAAACTAGAAAGCCTGACAAACCTAAAAGGGAAGATGATACTTTTAAAAGATGCTCCAAGAAAGCCAGAAGACTTTACCTTAGTTCAAAGATTCAATTCTGCTCCCATGCTCAACCATCAGAATTAAGGCTGCCTTTCTTGGATGGAAATAAGGGATGACCTAATGAAAAACGAGATACAATACTTTCAGAATTGTTGTACAGAAACACCTGTTCATTTACCATATAATGATTTTTATGTCAGGTAATGTCAAATGTACAAATAGAATAAAGTTCAAATTAATTTTATATGAGTGATTATTTATCAAATTTAACACATTTCAATCCAAATGTTTTATTAAAAAAAAAAAACAACCCTTTAAAATAACCTCTTTCACATGTATAATTGAAACAAACTTGGTATGAAATTCAGTCTCCCAAGTGTGCTTGTCCAAATCTGCTTACATGCAGAAAACATTTTCCAGTGCTGCCATGGTTTTAAGGTAGAAGTGGATGTAATACATTCCATGACTGTTAAGAGACTGAGACAGCCTATACTGAATATAAAACATTTGACCATAACACAATACAGAATTCCTGAACAAAATTCACAGACTATACTGAATCTTTTAATAAATAACTCTTTATACAAACAACACATATTACTTAATCTTGGTCAAGATTTAATCTTTAATCATCCATAACATTCCTTTAAAAATTAACTATTCTTTTCCTTTTTTCTGAAAACAAAACATGAAATCCAACATTGAAATCAGGCATCTAGCCCCGAACAACACTGTTTCCAATTGTTTAGCATTACCATAATTTGGTAAACTTAATAATAAAGAATTTGCCATTAACTGTTTTCTGAAATTTAACCTTCACTGAATGAATTGTGTCATTAAGTATAACTCATGTATGATTAGATTGTTTTAGTTTAAAATTGTATTAAAAGACAGTTTTAGGACATATATCCTCTGTAGGACAAAGGAAATAATTCTTTGACCAAAGAAAGATGATTGCAAACATTTGTTATACAGCCTTGCAAATCACACAGCAATCATATGTGCTGCCCTTTGTTCTGCGCTGCAATTTATAAACTGGACAATTAGCTGGGAGAAAATATTCATTTTCCTTTTTTATCTTGCTATAGAGAGAGTGGTGTCACCTAAAGTTAGGAGTACCATTAACAGCTACATATGGTGATTCATTGTCAGTTTTAAAACCATTTGACAGCAATTCACATCTCTAATGCAGTTTCATTTCTGACTTGAAAACACTGAAGCAGACAATGGGTTATTTCTCTTTTGTGACTAGTAATGAACAGCTATGAAAAACATTTTGCTATTTCCATGTTTTAAAGGAGGAGCGTCACAGACATAACATATTCCCTTTTTAACAAGCTGTTATTTTTTTTCTTAATTGAAAGAAAGACTAGTATGCTGCTGGAAATTCAAAAAACTGTTGTATTACCCAGTCTTACCATGATGCTGGAAAACATGAATCAAGAGAGCTAAGTGGATGATATTTGACAATATTATAATAGTTTCTGGCTGCCTGTGCATTAGCCACCATATTTTCTAGATTTCTAGTTTTTTTCCTCAATTTTATCAGCAAAACCTTTTTTTAAAAAAACAACAAAAAAAAATCTATTCTTGCAATCCACCCGAGAATATTTTTAAGACCTTATTCAGTTTCACCCTTCAGGGGAGTGACAGCACCCTTTAAACACTTCCCAGTTTTTTTTCCTCATTCTGGTTCTGCAGATTTGTGTTTGTGGTAGGATCCAATGGAGATATTATTCACATTTTTTGCTAATGCTTTTTATGTTCGCCCCTTTCCTGAAGCTCCTACCAAACCCTACTCAATTCAGAGGGAACAAATTTCTTCTTCCACCTCCACCGCATGTTCTGACACCGCGCTCTGTAACCTCGCCGGCAGCTCAGAGCGCGCCGGTGCACAGCGCAGCAAAGTCCCTGGCGGCTGCACTACTCCTCTAGCGCAACCTCCTGACCTTGAGTAGCACTTTCTAGACACTTCTGGTAAGGACTTTAGAGAAGGCCTTTGTTATTAGGAGGAGCTGATTTCTATTATTGTTTTAAAACTATCTGTTGCATATAGCACTCTCTATTTTTTTTTCCTGCCAATAAAACATACTGTTACCTGCATGTTGAAGGAAGTGACAATTACCTTGCCTATTAAAAAACATTGCTGGAAGATGTCTTCCTGAGTTATTTTCTTCCTTTTTATTTTCCTATATTAAAATGTAAAATTCAAAAGGCAAGTATAATATTTTAACTAGTAAGCTAGTATAGATTTAACTCTTTCAAAACTTTAAGCTTAATTTTGTCTGACCACTGGATTTCCTCAAGCTTAATCTGACAGCAAAAACCAAGGCTACAGTACTCAAATTGCTCACGTCCGCTCTGCAAAGATTTGCTCAGTGCATTCAGCCCTACCTTATTCAGCAGCCCATTCAGAAGACATGTTTAACGAGGGAAGCTCTTCTTCAATCCTGACCCATCAGTAGCTCAACTGCATACACATGTGACATCTCTATTTCTTTTGCTTCCCAGTCTCCCTCCTGCTCTGTTTCCTTCCTTAAGTTAATTCCTTTCCTGAAGGAAGAATAAACACAGAATAAAAAAGGACCTAAGCAGGTCATGCAGAAGTTGCTTTAGGAAAAAGCGATAAGCTTAAATTTAGTTGGTTTTGCAGTTCAGAGCTTCTATCTAGGACTTATTAGCATTTCATAAGCTGGGGAACTCTGTTTTCCTGCTTGTTTTGTTTGAATCCCTGACCCCATTTAACTGCATTGTGCAGGAACAGGGTTGCATAAACATCTATGACCCTTTGGTCCAATTTAGTCCAATTACATTTACATGGCACTGAAACATTGGCTTTTAGACTTCAGTTGTCTAGTTAAAACTTAACAACTAACACACTTTAGCAGCTTTTCTGACATGAGCAGATATCTGCTGCCTGCATGTTGGCAATATTAATGTGGCAAACTGCAGTATTATGCGATGCATCACCTTTTTCACATCTGCCCTTTGTGCACTAATCCATACAACTTCAAGTGTTTTGTTTGCTAGTTTTTTAAAGCCTTTTTAAAAATTATTACATCTTTTGCCATCCATTAGCCTCCAGATGACCATGGTTCAAAGTTCATCACAAACAACATTTAATATATTACCAGTCAAGGTCTAAAATACGAAAATCTGATATATTACGACTCATCAAGAATAAAAATGGAAGGTCTATGGGAGTAGAAAGCAAGGGCTATCATTTTTGCAAGGACAGAAAGATCAGGTCCACAGTTTGTAAGTCAGTGAAGTATGCAGAGAATTTTATGATTCAAAGGAATAAAAGGAGCCTATATAAAATGGAAGATCATTATCATCATTTGCTCTTCTGATCAGAGAGCCCATGCTGTGACTGCGTAGGACTTTAAGATCCAGAAATGACTGTTGTATTCACATAAAAACGGAAGGACCTTGAAAAGGTCATTTCTTACCACAGCTTTCACTAGGTTTTGAACTCTAACAGTGAAATCCTAAGAGGGCAACCACAACAAATGACAGTGTTGGATTGCAAACACTGTCACACAACCCTAGACAGGAAAAATATTTCTCTTTCCATTTCATAGGTCATGCATTGTCCATGCTTTAGCTGGTAATAAACAGTAGTTAATTAAAGTGCATAACATCTCAAGGCCTTTATATTAAGTATTCATGTAATATTTACATTTCTCTTATTTTTTGCAGAACTAACAGTCAGTAGATTGGAATATTATTATTATTCCAAATGGAAACCCAACAATTTCCTATCACCACTGAATACACTTTTGCCATTTTATAGGAACATTTAATCACAGAAGACAGTTACACCATTTCATATTCCAAGAGAAGTCAGAAGGGAAAAAAATGTAAGCCTGAATGTATATCATAAGGCATTCAGTAGATTTAACTAAACTTTACAGGATTTTAAGCTTTATCTCTATGGTTGAGCATGATCTCTGGTAAAGATATAATTCTGCAAATATATCTGTTTCTTAAAAAAAGGTATTTATCTAACCACTCAGTGCAAATATCTGTGAAACGCTAAGCTGTTTCAGTTCCCATCTTTGAAAATAAAGGATACTCAGGACCTCAGAGAGTCACGCCTCTAGCTAGCACAATTGATCAGCCATTGCAGCTTATATTTCAACACAATTCTTTAGAGAAAATGAAAACAAAGAAATCTTTAAGAGAACATCAGGAAGCTGTTCTATTATATACTACACTTGCATGAATTTGAAAAGTTAATTCATGGTATCATATAAAGCTTTCCAAAGTTTATTTGTGATTATGAAAACATGAATTACCTGGAAAAAGTGGGAAAGCCCAGCATCAAGCTTAAGCCTTTTCATTTTCAATCATGTATGCATCCAAGTGTCATATTTTCCAGTGTCATAAAAAAAACCCAACAAAATAAAAACAAGTATAAGATAATTATACAGAAAAGAAGGCTTGGCAGCAATTCTTATAATCAATAGCCAAACCTGGGGAGAGCAGAGAGTAATATTTAAAATGAGCTCAAAGTAGACTCAGAGATATTGATTTGATTCCAGTACAGCACATTTCAAGCACTGCTATTTTTCTGTGAGTCTTATGGGTATAATTATTCTGTCCTTCAGGAACTATACTGGTTAAGAAAAAAAATGACAAACTGAATACATTTTATCTTATATTTTTTAGTACCATATCGCCCTTTAATACAGCGTAGGAAGGTATTTTTTTATCGTTTGTGGCATACTTAAGAAAGCAGGAATGATTGAAAGTGGGTAGCTCTTGACAATTTTCAGGTAGGCTTATTCTTTCATAAGCTGTGCATCCAGTATTCTTACATAAGCTTAGGATGCTCTCCGTTGTCAGGGCATCCCCAAAAATAAAGACAACAATGACTTCATGTTCTCCTGTCAGTTTTCCTACTTATAAAAGAGGATAAAAATTATATTTACTAACAAACCTACCACACTCGATGTATGGGAGGATGAACTTGTTGACAAGCTACATTCTGGAAGCCTAGTAAAGACCAAACATCTATTCAAATGTGCAATGCATGTGCATTTCTACAAAATTGTACACGTCAGAAGTTCTTAGTTATGCTTTTTGGAAGTAGTTTTACAGGCAAAATTTTGAATTTGCTAGAAGTTAAAGGTCTCAGTCTTAGCTAAACACAAATGTAGAGGCTTGTATTTCAGCGGTGCTAAGCATTTGTGAAAATCAGGACAACTTGGGAGCGTGCAAATCTGTTGCTCTCTGTGATACTAGCATATGTTCACAGGATGCAGAGTGAGGACCTTGCTCATTACACTGCTGATGGAGAAGAATCTGCTGGAAATGGCTACCTCCTATGTAGGACACTCACCCAAAAAGTGGGAGAGTGAGTTTAATTTTTTCCTTAGTCTGAACAGTATCCGACTTACATCTTTCATTTCCTTTGCAGATGCCCTAACCATGAGAGTGTATGCAAGATATTCTCCTGTTGCAGCTATACACTTTCCTATGAAGGATACAAGGCTGACCAGACCAAAGAGAGAGAAAGTACAAGACACCTTATGACTGTATTGTCTCTTCAAGATCTATAATTAGTCCTAATTAGTATTTAAACATGTTGCAGTGTTATCCAGAGTCTCCAACTGACTTCTGTATTCCCTTGTGCTAGACAATGTATGTGAGAAGGCATGGCCTGTGTTCACATAAAACTCAGAGTGTAACATCATTAATTTTTATATATTGGAAGTTCTCTGTTTCTTAGCAGTTTATCCCTTATCGGACCCCTAGTGCTGCTTATGGAATTCTCAGCCCTGCTGGAGGTTCTGTGTAATACATTTATACATACTTAAGCATGCAACACACTCCGGGTCAAGGCAAAAACTAGAACGTGTCCTTTTTGGATTCTGGCCTGGAATCTCAGAGAACTGGAATAAGATATCTGAAATTTTTATCCCCATGTGACATCATCTTTAAAAACCTCAGGCTTACCTTGTCTAGAATTTTATGCAGCTTGTGTGAATGAAGCTGAAAAGAATTTTCAAAGTAATATAGCGGAAGTGCAGCATTTAGCCTCCTGGAATAAAGAGTGAACCTCTTCAACAAAATAGACTAGTCAAACATATGTCACTATGTAAGGTTAACTTTCAAAGAACCAATTTCAATATTTTTCTGCTTAGCTGCCTAGAAGACCCCATGCATCTTGACATGCACATATTCATAATACATACATGTATGCATATTAAAATATTTACATATTTCACAAATAAAGATTATATTAAGTATACCACTGATGTGCAGGACTCTAAAATGAAGATTGTAGATTTGAATTATAGCCAATGTCTATTTCATCCACACACAGAGATATTACAGTTTCTAGATTTTTATTGTTTCCCATCAGCATACCAGGATTTTATATTCTTATCTATTATAAAAGTTGGCTCAATCTGTACAATGCTTTCAATGCATTGTAGTTTCACATTTGTAATTATACAGGTAAGTACATCACTGTGATAGTAAGACTGTTCAAGCTGGTTCTGCCAGTGGAGATCATTCATGGCCTACATCCCTCCATTCTAGTCTTGAAACCTCAATAATCTACTAAAAGATCACTCTGACTTGCTATTTATATGTTTTACTGATAAACCTCATTCCTCTGTTTGGGGAAATACTTGTATTTCAAATTTTCTTATTTGCTCAGAAGCTTTACAAAGCAATGCTGTTATTCTATTATCTTCCTATTATCCCCACTGTCCAATATCTATCCCGCTAAGCCCAGTGGTTTTGGGCTCAGATTGTAACCTTATCTTACTCAAGAGTAATTAATCAATATCCCAAGCAGGTTTTATCAAGAGACAGCTATCCATCAGAAAACTCTAGTCTGTAAGAGCTGCAAGCACATACATGCTTGCATTTCCTGATTAGGAAAGATCCCAGATCTGCTGTGCTCCACAAGGGCATATAAAATGAGTCTACCAGGAGCTCAAATCAGTGTTAGTTTAATGATTCTGGAGACCTAATTTTCTCCTGTATAGTCTATACTACCAAAAATCACAGGAATCAGATCCCTTTCCTCATTTACCCCGATAGATTACAAGGCTGGTAAACTGCAGTAACCTGAAATAAGAATTTGGCCTGGCTATTTAAAGATGAATGAAAGAGGGGATAAATCCAATTAATTTAGATTCTAATTCAAGCTTTATGAATAGATAGAGAATCTTGGAAGAAATAACATACTCAATCCTGAAATATCTTGATAGTTCCAGCTTGTGTTGGATGTATATCTACTCATATCTTAGATACGGGCTCATATAAGCAAGCATTTCCTGTTTGAATTCACTATGAATAACAGAAACTTGTTTGCAGGCACATCCTTTCAAAATTAATAGCAACATTAATACACATATGCCAAAAATATTGGTATAATATGTAAAAACTTTAAAACTAGTATTTTACATTCATATTGGCAGTATTCCATTAAGAAGCAGTCGTATATCACCAAATCACATATCACTGTAAAGGAATTAAGATTTTGATCCAAAGTCCAGTGAAGGCAATGCAGTCTTTACATGCATAATATATTATTTGTGATGGCTATTTGAGTTTAAAAGACTGAAGGAAACTCTCTTTCTAAATTGGTTTAAATTTGCTAATATTAAATAGAAAGTAGCTATGGAGATTACTGAGAAAGAGAATATAATTAACATGACCTATCAAACTTCAGAATTTTGAGCAATTACAGAAATTGAATAAACAGATTTTATGTAAACTCATCTAAACTCAGTAGTAATGTATATCAGTCAAAAAAGAAGCAGGTAGACAGCCTTAAGGAAATTATAGTTTCAAACAGGAAAATCAAACAGTACAAAATTAAGGTTTGATTCAGTCGTAAGGAGAAAGTTCTTTTGCACATTCATCCCGAAAACTTACCCACTGAGAGTTTAGGGTCTGTATTCACCTCTCAGGCTGGTAGGAAATATTATAATACAAATGTAGTTAAACTGTCTGCATATTTTTAAGGTTTGCCTCTCTCTCTCTCAATCTCATTTAAGGATAATAATAACCCCCCACATATATGGTTGCCCCTTCACCTCTTACTGCTAAAAAAGTTGAATACATTTTTTATAACTACTAAATTTCACTTTAGTTAGTTTTGCCCTAGACTTTGTAGCTTCTTTAAGTTGCACTCAACTAAAACTATCTGCAGAAGGCCTCCTACTCAAATCTCTGAATAAATGTTGCAGCAGTCTTGACCTCTTCTAGCTCCCAATCTTTGTCCTTTCCTAATTCTTCCTATTAGCTTCTATTTATAGTTCCTAGATATTCTGCCCAGGATCCTGCATATTCTCCTCTGTGATTCAGCTGGAAGGTATTACTGTTCATCATCTCTTTTCTGTCTGTTGCTCCAGTCTGGATAATGTCACCTATCCACACAAATTTATCTCGTATTTCTATGTGAGTAACTCCCGAATGTTCCACTTTTATCTTTTCTGTCTGAAAAATCTCCAGACTCTAACCTTAATTTTTCCTCATGGATGTCTAGCTGAACATTGTAAGACAACTTTCTGAATCCTCTCCTCCATGAAATATTCTTGTTATCACTTTCCTTGATAACTGTGGTTATTGTATCCTGTCTGTCCCTCAGGTCCATGAAAAGAACAGCATATTTGACTCTCTGAAGTGCTGCATAGATAAGCTATGCCAAAGTTCTCAAAATTGTTTCCCTATAACAGCAGCAAAATGTAACCCTTCTTATCTATCTGAAACACCTATCCACATTACTATGACACTTCAGTCACTGTCACATCCTTTCTCTGACCTTGACAAAAGCTATCTCATTCCAGCTGTATCCACGCTCATGCAAAGACCATTTTCCAAGAAAATTTCCTGGCCTCTGTTTAAACACCTACTATCTAATCTAAGCAAAATACATAATTAGCCTGATTATCAGATCTATAATAGAATAGCAGTAGACCTTCATTCAGCAAAGTAAATGTAGTCAGAAAGGTACTTAAGCATATACTTAAATAAGCAGACCGCAAAATAGCACTTAATGAACTACTGAAGCATAAATAGAGCCTAACAAGGGAATATTTTCTATAAGATTTCTTCTTTCTGCCTTTAACAGATACTTTCATAAATAATCAATGAATCAGACACAGCTGTTACTTGTTATTGTGATTTTTTTTGGAAAGACTGAAAGATTTTTAGAATCCCTCATATCTTCTTCAAGGTTAGGTGTGATGTAGGAGCATCAAGTACAGCTCTAGACCCATTAAGCTGTGTGTTTTGTGCAGTAAGACAGACAAAGCAACATTTTGAGCGTGATGAATACATGAGAGAGAGGCAGAGGACTATGACAGGGCAAACTAGTTTTGAGTAAGATTACTATAGCTGGTTGAACACTGCAGAACAGTGTATATGAACATTTCTTTGAATATTGAATTGCTATCTGGTTCAACCACGTTCATTCTTATTATCTCCTGTTCATGAACACATGTGCAGAGAGGCTTTCAGTCCCATAAATCCTGATGAGAGGTTGTCCTGCACAAGTTTAAAAATCTGCACAAGATGAAACTAGTGAATAAGAATTAAAGAACAGAAAAAAAATGTTCAATTCATGATGACTATTCACTATAAGTATTCAGCCAGCTTCCCTCTGAAAGATATTAGTCTAACACTTTTTAATATCCACCATCTGGTTTTGTCTATTGTAAACCATTATGGAGACGCAACCCTTAACAAAAATGGTAAAAGCAAGCTCTTATATAGACGTACGTATGAATCTGTATTGGGTACCTTTTCTGACTACAGTGAATTTCTACTGCTGTTAAATATAATTTATGCACCTTAAGATAGGAGATACTTTACACTTTTCTGAATCAAAACAATGGAAAAGAGACAGAAATGAATTACCTTCAAGAGACCTACTTAATTTGATTTTCTCAAATTATCTTTGCTCTGCTTTAGATATGTAAATGAGTTAAGATTTGAAAAATCTGTTAGAATTAGCAGGAATTGCATCTGTGCCTCAAGAGAAGAATAGGCCCCTACTGTTTATAATTGATTCATTAACAATGTGCACAATATTGTGGGCAAATCTTTAATTGCATTAGCTCCTGATGAGCGCCTGTGTCGTCATTTCTCACAGTGTTTACATTTTTTTCTTCAGATGACAATTTTATGGTGTACTTAGGTGTGCATTATATGCTTGTGGAAGCACATTTCAGGCTCAGAAGGATGTTCTTTTCTCTCCTGTCACATCTGTGTTCTTCAAAGTAAATCTAAAAGGGGACTTTCACTTCTATTTCTCACCTCTCCTGCCCTCTAGAGTCATCCACACTTCTGAGGTGGGTCCTCAGGATCCTCACACAGCGCATGTAGTGACCTAAACCTAAAAAAAGAGGTTTACACAAGCCAGAAAGTCATGGGGAAAACTCCCTAGCACAAAATGGCAAGAGAAGGATAGTGCTTTGCATCACTTTCTCAAGCCGCAAAGTGCCTTCTGCCAAATAGTATGCACACTCATATCTTTTAACTGGAGCAAGAAATCTAAGCCATGCCTATATTAAGATGGTGATGCTGCTACTTCCTAAATGCTTAAGTAGGTCAGAGAGAGCATCGGAAGTCTGGGAGACAAGCCTTTACCCTTACACATTTGGCATGGAAATATAAATCCTGATGTACCCTCTCATCATCCCAGAAAATTACCATGAATATTTTGCTGTGGGGTTTCCTGAGATGTGTCACTTCCATTGAAACTCTTCCACTTTCTAAAAAATACTTAGATACTCATTGAGCCAAGGAGAATGTGGAAATGACTCTATAGCCAATGCAGCAGCATACTTTCTTGGAAGACCTGCACTCTGTTCCCTGCATCAGTGAATATCTGAGTGTAACATAATCCTTGTACTGTTTGCCAATTCTTTTTCACAGTGGAATTTTTATTACAATTAAAAAGCTTTCTTTTTCTCATTTACAACATGAATGGACCTTCCCAAGCTTTTTCCGTTTATTCCTGCTAAGCATAAAAATGAGCAGGATTGCTTGGACTTACACTTATCAGAATAAAAAACACCGAACAAGTTCATTCTAAGACAAAAACAATTTTTATTAGTTATTTTTAGAGAATACTTTTCCAGATGTTAGCAAGATCACAATCCTAAACACCCATAGCTGAATGTTACACTGGAATGTCCAAAGGTGCATCCTGACCCACCAATCAGATATTTATGTTTAAGGTGCATAAGTTTTCTAAACTGTGTCAAGTAACATGGGTCACATGCAGCTTACACAGATCTCATATTCTGAAGAGTAAATATGTATTTACAGGTGAGTCAAATAAACTTTAATGTAAAAACCAGTTGAAATTCATCTTCCTGACTCAACAAAAAGGTGCAAGTTAGAATATTTAAATTATAAATTATCATTGCTCTTCTTCTTCCCAGTGAATTAAAAAAAATGTTAATTGAAGGTAGTTAGGTAAAGAGAGGATATTCCCAAGCAGAAGATGCAGGGTTTCTCTGGAACACCATTGGAGGCTGACAGCTTGCTAAAACATGAATATGATCAAAACTCTGTTTGTAAAAATAGCACCACGTTACTGGTTGTGTCTTGCTTGTTATATGTTGTGAGTCACATCTGTTTAGCCTAGTGACACAAAAGAAGTTATATTTTTTAATCACTGACAGCACTGCTAAGTCAATGCAGCTTGATGGCACAGCTGGGTCTGATTCAGCCTCCATAACTATTTAATAATTTTTTGTTTTAATTTATGATTTCCAGCTCTTTCTTGATGGTGTAGTTAGTGATGTAGCAGACAAGAAGTCCACATTTTGATTTTGGAAAATCAACTGAGTTAGCAATTAAAAATAAATACTTGAACAACTTTTACTTCATTCTTACTTAATCCAAACATCCATTTTACTTCAGAAGTAGTTTCATGTGAGCAGAAATGAGTAAAAAACCACAGGAGTCTGGCCACATGTTTTAAGCTGCAGTATACAAAACCAAGAAGTAAGAATAATATTTTGATCCTTCTGTAACAATATTCAACTAGAGCCTTCAAAAAATTCTAAAAGCAATACTTATACATTATCAAATAAGAAACAATATATGGGAGGATGAGTTACCTGCATGTAGTAATACAGTGTTTCAGTGGCTGAGCCGAGAAAGTAACCTAGGCTTTGTGAATCTAGTTCACTTGAAGTTATAAGGTCAAAGTATTATTTAACTTCCTACCAGATTGTTTCTTCCTTAAAAGCCATATATCGGAATAATTCTCTCCCTAGCCCAATTCAGCAGAATTTAGACATGTAAAATAAAAGGGAAAGGGGATAGCACCCTGGTACATCAGTACCTTCAAACCCTTCTATTTGCCCCATGGGAAGAAACTTCATGGCTGTTTGACTTCCTGTGAGAGATTTTTGAGACTAAAGTCTCAAATACAGCCTGCTATGTTCCTGGCTCCAGACCCAAGAGGATTACTGTTGGCCGAGATGAGCTTTGAAGACGTTCCTCTCAGCAAAAGATTCCTAGAGGGGATTATTGTTGGCTGAAATAAGCTTCAATATACTCTCTACAAAAGACTCATCCAAAATGACTTGACAAAAGTATTAGGGCTTAAAATGCTAATAGTCAAAAAAAAACACATTGGAATTAATTATTATTGAAGTATGAAATTTCAATTATTTGGGTCATTGATGGTTTATATAACATCTAAGTCATTTGAGTGTAGTGATTTTACAGGAACAAAAATTGGGTGACAGAAATCGTATACTTCTGACCAAAAAATATAAAATAACCCTGATAAGAAAACGTATTTAATTCAATGCTGTGTGTGACTGATGTTATCTCTTAACAGACACACAGTTTCTGAAACACAAATTGATGGTATAATATCAGGAAACAAAAATAATAAAACTTCTTCTCTCTTTCTGAAGGAATAAATATGATATGAAATAGTATTAAAGTGGATAGCTCATGCTCTCTGATTGCTCTGAGTGTTGTAAGTAACAGATATAAAACACATAAAAAGATTGTACACAATCCAATAGCCAACTTACAGCACTCATTCCCATAAGATATCATTAAGATCAAAATTCAGGCTTTAAGAAAAGATTAAAGGTTTATATAACATATGTATGTATATATAACTGGTAATAAAAATGTTAGAGAGAGAATGAAGAGAGAGAGACGGAGTCTGTCTTTCAAGGGAATGTAAGTGCTTAATTCCCACTAAAATCCAAGATGTAGGTTTATATATATTTTATACAGATAGACCTTAAAACTATGAAAACCCTTACAAAAATTGCAGCTCTGGCGCCACTGAAATAAAATTAAATTTTGGCATGACTTACGATGACTACATAAGTACTCTACAGCATAAGACCACTTCAAGCAAGTATGAAAAGAGAGTGAAGCTGAAGCAGAGCTGCCACTTCTAAAACAGCAAGAAAACCAACTAAGCTAGAAAAAAAGTTGCTGAATTGGTATGTGAGCTTACTCAGCATGTGAGCTGTAGATCAAAAAACAAGATATAAGTTCACAGTTAAACCAGCCAGGCCATCTGGAAAATGATGAGTTGGCAGCGTTAAACAGAAGTCTTTACAACTGAACTAATAATGAAACAACAGTTTAATGACTATGCCCAAAAACAAGCTCAGCAAACCCATTGTACATAATTCACAAATTCAGAAAAGTTTTTATGATTGCCCTATAGTTAAGACAATATTACCAAGTTGGTAATTTCATTATTTCTAGATGACTTTTTTGAAAGAGGGAAAGGAAGAGAGAAGAAAGAGAGAAGAAAGAGAGAGGAAAGAGAGAAGAAAGAGAGAAGAAAGAGAGAAGAAAGAGAGAAGAAAGAGAGAAGAAAGAGAGAAAAAGAAAGGGAGAGAAAGAAAGATGAGAGAGAAAGCAAAAAAAAGACAGAAAAAGACAGAAAAGGAAAGGAAGAAATGAAGGGAGAAGGAAAGAAGGGGAAGTGAGGAAGGAAAAGGAAGGAAGGAAGGAAAAGGAAGAAAGGAAAAGGAAGGAAGGGAGGGAGAAAAAGAAAATAAAAAGGAGATTTTATTATTTGTTGTTAAGTTCACAGAAAATTAGTCAGGTGACTGACATTCAAAACTAGGTCTATGCTGTTGAAGAAAAAATTGATTGAAAACCATTATAGAAATTATTTGAAAATTGACTGAAATGATAAGATACTGACTGATTTCAAGAAAGGCCTGAGTGTTTCTTAACAGAATAAAAAATTCAGTTGATCTGATAAAGTACCTATGAAGAGGGTTATATTAAAGCCAAGCTTATACCAAATGATAACATTTCCATTACTTTTTTTATTTTTAATCAGTTCTATTCACAATTAATAATTTGATTTGATCTAGAGGGTAGCTTTATCACTTTCTACTTTTGTAGATAAGCTTTACAAAGATTCATAGTTAGGAAAATGAATCCTAAGTTTCATGAAAATAATGGGACTTGAATTTCTTGCTAAAGTGCTCATATTAATGAGCAGGAAATATAATTACCCACATTTAAACTCTGAAGTCTAGACAGACTGGCAGCACAATCCAAGGAATGAAGCTCTATGTGTTGCTCTATTTGTAGATGTTGGAGGGCTTCCCTTTTTTTTTTTTATGAGTAGCTCCATTTAGTAGCTCCATTTGACCTTTTTAAAGAACCAGCAGTAACCTCAGATTTCACAATTACGCTGACCTTCCTCTTTTGAATGATACGACTCCTGATGGAATCAAACACAAAGAATTATAGTCATGAACTCAGAAGGAATATGTGGAAGTCCCACATTCTGTGCAGACCAAAAATTAGTAAATCACCTCGGTAGGCAGAGAAAAGTGTTAGGAGCTGATAAGAGTTTGTCCTAAGAATCAAGACTAAAGGAAAATCTGTTGACTCTCTGAAATATGAAGAGCAATTGTGCTGTACCACACTTGGGAAATGAAGGTTTGTTACATCTAAGTAATCCTGGTCTGAGTAGAAATAGAAATGCATTTTAGGAAGATGGAGCAAAAGTTGGAAAACAACATACAAATACATATTCTAGCTATCTGAAAGAAAGAAAAAGAAAACAAATACAAATATAAGCTCAGAGAAAGCTATTTTTAAAACAGATGGATTCTAAAGAATTAGTTTAGATCATTGTTAATATTGAAGGCAGGTACAAAAATTGGCTTTAATTAGTCTTGTTCTTGTTATCACAATTAAGTCCTCAATAATGAAGTTACAGTGTGACCGTATGTGATCTAAGATTGAAACTAGTGACAGGTTTCTACTGGGACCTTTATCATATATGGTAAAATTAGCTCTGTAGAGAAGAATCTTGAGGTAAACATTAATTCTTAATGTGCAGAAACAATTTTACATTCTAGGAAATATAGTTCACAAGTCATTTTTGCAGAGCAGGAACCATTACTTGCTTTGTTTTATCTGCAGTGAAGTTAGTACTGGTGAGCTGGAACCCCACAGGCTGAAGCTCTTTACCATAATTGACAAATCCAGTATAAAAACAGGAACACTGCTGTATTCTCTTTTCCAAATTTATCTTCTCTGTTCCAGAGAAATGACCCTTGCAATGAGAATTTTTTAGACATTTTCCAAAACGCATTTTTTTCCAAAAGCAAAAAAAAGGGCAATTAGCATTAATCTTCCTGTTGCTCAGCAAAAGTGTTTTTTTTTAACTCTGTTATGATTTGTGATCTCCATCCTGCATTTGTAACCATTGTGCACATACAAGAATTCACTTCCATTGACTGGGTTAGAGGGTGGTTCATCAATGACATTTTCAAGAGGTGGAAAGAACAGATGTTCAGTACTAGTCACCTGGAAATGGGCATTAATACAGTAAAGCAGTTAAGCACACAGTAATGTTTAACAGAGCACACTCCATTAAAGCTAATGTAACTATGTATAAGCTATAAATTAAACACATGCTTAAGTCATTTGATGGATCATAGGCATGAGCTGAAAATGAGCAATTTCAATATCTTACATTGATCCCAGGACACCACAATTTCGGTTGCCTCATGGTAAATAAAAGTGTATTATGTAGTCATGAAAACATGTTCTCCATGTCTCCAGCCTTTGAAGAAGTGTTACATATACCCCTTGCAATTTAAGAGGAAAATCACGTTCTTATGACCCTGAAAAAGGCAATAAAAAGGTTGTAAAGTTTAGTCAGAATCACCTCCTGTTATAAAGATTATCCTTTGCAACATTTTCAGATGAATTGGAACCATATTTTAAATCATTCTGTCATCCCTGTGGTATTAATACAGGTTTAGCTACCCAGGATGCTTTTCTTTTTAATGCTTTCAAATTTCTCTTTGATTTGAGGAGGAACACAAATACTTCCTCATTATTCACTGTTCTTTCCATTCTTTAGATGTCGGAAAGTTTCCTCCTGTCTTAAGCACCTTTGAGGACAGATTCTCGCTCTCCAGCACCAAAAATGAAGTACCTTAGAAACACCAGCAGGCTTTGACAAACAAAGAGAATTTTCCTTTTTACTACCTGTCTGATAACTGTTTCCTGCAATTTCTACGTGATTTCACTTTTTTTGTCCTACTGTGTGAACATTATTCCTTTGGTTAAAAATAATATCACATTCACTTGACTCCCACTTCCCTTGTATCAGGTGTGGTTTATGCTGTCGTTCCAACCCCAAAGCTAACAAGCCTCGCCGCCCGCTCAGGAAAGCATCCGTGTTCATTGCTCCTGAGCAGAGACAGAGGGCTCTGTCCTGAAATTATAAAGCACTCGAGTCTGCCAGAAAAAGAAAAAACAGACACTGAAGCCTTGGCTTTACCCATATGAATAGCTCCAATGACTTCGAAGGTTTTGGTGGGCTGGGTAACTGTGCCAGGTGTCACTGATTCCAGGATTAGAAAACTTCGATCATCTGACATCTCACACATCACAGAGCCATAGGCTTTCACCCAACAGTTCCTGCGTCAGACATGAAACAGCAGCGTTCGATTTAAATGCCTCGAGTGAATGATGCTCCTTCATATTTTTTTATTTCAACAGCTACCAAATGGTGGCCTCACTTCCAGTCTAAATGTCTACTCTTTAGACTCCACCCCCTAGCGCTCTCCGTGCCATTTCGTTATATATTAAAAAGCCATGAATCATTAGACAATTCTTTCTGATCACTTTGGTCACTCTGACCTTTCATTGGATAAAAAGAGCTTAACACTTTCTAGAATCAAAATTTTCTGCAACTCTCCAGCATCATTTTCAAGCATGCACACCAATACTGACACCATATTTTAGGCATAGATGCAGCAGTTCATGACAGAATCACTGAAATGGGAGTCCATATAAACAAGCCTTTAAGTGCATTCCTAAAAGGTTTTTAAAAGAGCATTGAACTGATAAACTAGGACAGTAAAGTCTCAAGATTTTTTTTTCTTTACCATGATAACTTGTACTATGTTTTGGCAAGCTCTGTGAATACCAAAATATAATATAATAATATATATGAGTAGAGGAATGTGATAGCAAAAAGTGTACCGAGAAAATATCCCTGCATGCTTATTTTCTCTAACATTTCAGAAATTCATTTTTGAACAGCTCTAGACAATACATATCTGCAAGTTATTCAAATGTAAATATATAATCACATGCACACTTGTAAAATGTTAAATTTGGTTCACACAAATGTCCGTGGAATCAAATAGAGGTTTGCAAGTGAGTTCATTGTTTCTGTGAGAATGAATGTTCTCAAATACTTCTCTGCAATATTTGCCCAGCACTAGTCATTATTGTCCAGTTTTGATTCTGCAGTAGATTGTGTCTTGATGCAGTATTATCCAGTTCATGCCTTAAATCTTAAAGTTAGGCAGTTTTACTTCTTTGCTTTGTCATAAAGACGTATTTGATTATGTCCTATAATTTGAAGAAAGAAATGCTTTGTTCTATTTTAAATGTTGGAGAAGAAAGTAACCGCTCAATTACACTGTTGCAGATGTCCCAGATGGATTGTGTTGTGTTTTGTTTTTCTCCCCACTTTTACCTTTTAGTCAACAATGCTTCATTTGGAGAGAGCTTGTCTCTGTTTTATCTATGACACTGCAGAGGAATGAGCCATCATACTAACCTATATCAGGCTGACTTTGGGATTTGTTTATTCCTACTTACCAAAGTATTTTTTTACATTGTTATTTTAATATACAGTTTAGCATTTTAAGTATCAGTCAGTCTCTATGCATAGTCATAATGGATAGCTCAAAAATGCTAGCAGCATTAAGGGCAAAATTGAATTTTCCACCAAAGGGACAGATAAAATCATTTATTTTGGGGCAGCTGGGGAATTTTCCTTTGTGGCAAAGGCAGAGTAGGAGGAAAACTCGGAGGCATCAGCAAAGTGTGAGGATACAGGGGCATGCCGGGGATTACAAGTATGTAAGCAGTCACATGACTTAGCACCCAGTGTTGAAACCATCTGCTAGTCTACTTCCTATCTGGCCTAACAGCCAAACCTTGCCCCTAAGAGAGAACATTTCTTCTGCACATTCTTGTTCTGCAAACGATCAAGGAATTTCTGTACCCATTTTAAATAATAGGGGATTACTCTTTGCATTTGAACGGTACTTTCTTGTTCTCCAGTGCATATACTATATCAACTTTTACTTATTCCTACATAAAACCTGCCATTGTCACTGTTGGAGGAAGAATACTGGGCTAGATGGACCATTAGTCTCATTTAATAGAGCATTTCTTATGTTCTTATTTTCTTTTCACTAGGAATTTAACTCATTGTCAAAGACAAATTTCCCAGTTAACACGGTCGTCAGGCAGAAACCTATATCCTTCAGTCAACAGTTGCATTACCAAGCCAAGTGTCACGTTCAGAGACAGAGAGCAAGCCGCAATAAAAAAGGGGTAAAACTAATTCTCTATTCCCACTACCACATCTTAAACGAGGATGTGATCCAGCATCCATGTTCCCATGGTCATCTCTGCTCTCTGATGCAGCAGCAAGAAGACTGAGAAAGACTAAGTAAAGCAAGAAGGAAGCCAACAGCGAATCCAAACTCAGAATTAGCACACCTCAGGACATCAGTGCCCAAAAGAGCTTTTCCTAACCATCAGTGATAAAACACATAGCTTTTACCTGAACCTTATCCTTCTCGCATTATTAGTCTCAATTTTGAACATGAGAACTGGCTGGACTATTCTGAGAGCTGTCATACCAGCAACACAGACATTATTATAATGTCTTTATACTTGCTGTATCTGTATGCATCAACATCACATTAATCCTTTTGAGTACTGGTTTGGAGAAATATTTAGTAGTCTCAGTCTAGTCTCCTGGCTGGAAACCACTGCTAATATTCCTGTTCTCTGTGAAAGGCTTTCTATTGGGTAATTATAAAATGTTTTGTTTAGTTACGCAGAGGGTTTCATATCGTGACCTGTCTGCCCTCTTATTCATTCATCAAACTTCTGCATCACTTTCAAACTTTAGCAGTTATGAGTTGATGTGTTTCTTTCAGACCATGGATTTTAAATACCACCTAGGCCAAGGGATAATTACTTTGGGTCCTCCACAGAAGCACAGCAACGCAGTTTATGGTTTCATTTTCAGACCTATTACCATGCCATTTAATGTGTGCCACATTGATTTTGTCTTATTCTTCTCTCTGGATCAAAATGTTTTGAGGTAAAGGACAATCCTTTACACTAGTGTGACGCTGATCCTACCATTTTCTTCAACCAAACTCATGATCTTCTGAAATAGGATATCTAGCTCCGGACTGCATAACTGGTAAGCGGCTATTACAACCAAATTTTTCCAACGTTTCTCTTTTCATCAGTGAATCCATCTGGATTGTCTATATTACTCACCTTTGGCTTTTCACTTACTAAGTCCAGAAGCAGACATTTAGTTTCTGCCAGGATCAGTTCTGAGACACTTTCCTCCCAAATATAACACAGGCATATTTCTGGAATATTCCAGCTTTTTCTGTGTTATTACTGACATTTTTACATTTCCATTCACTGTTATATTAGTACTATTGTGAAAATGTTTTATTCTTAAAGCTGTCAAAGAACTCTCTCTCAGATTTTTTCCTTCCTTTATCCATTTGCTATAATCCAGTTCTTTTCTATTATATTCAATGCTGTAATTTTCCTTTTTTTACTCTTTTTTGTTGTGAATTTTCTTCCATTTCTACTCTTATTCAATATATTTTTGAATGTCAATGTTGTCAACTTTTCCTTGCAGATTTTTTTTGCAATAAACTGGTTTAAATGTGATTCCCAAATGTCATTTACATTTTTCTGTTCAGTACTTTTTCTCCACATTATTTGGTTCATAACTATTTACATGTATACATGAATAAAATATGGATATTATTGTTTGTACATTACAAATCTAATAAAAATCATAAAATTTGCTTCTAAGCAGCACTCTTTTTTAATCTATAATCAGTTCTTTTTTTCATAATGAAATCATACCCAGTACAAAATTTTCCTATACCTGTGGCAGTCCCATTTGAATGATGAAGTTGTAACCCATAATTTTTAGTAATCTTGTCAACATTTCACTAGCCTTCCAGCAAGCCTGAAGTCCCCTATGACAACTTAGGTGTTTTGCCTTGTGTTTCATTTTTTTTTCTTGACATAACAAATATGTCCTCAGGGAGCCAAGCATCCTCTTCTGTCAGCATCAGTCAGAAAGAGGCCTTTTTCATAAAATGTCACTTGACCTCTTTTTCATCCAATTACATAGATTATTACTGTTGATGCTAGTATTCCAATCACACAGATTTTAGCACCATGCTTCAGTAATGTCAGATTGGTCAAACGTGCTCATAAATGAGTAAAATTTCTCTTTTTTTTATTATGCAGTCTTTGGCTTACAGTCACACCAAGAATGCCACTCATAAATTGTGGTTCCAGTTCATGTAATCTTTGCATCAATATTTTGATTTTTTTTTCTTTTTTTTTACATTTGCATTGTGTTTCAGTGTCTTCTGTCTCCATAAAACACTTGAATATGAAACCATGGCTGATTACAAAGAAAGCCCTGGGCAGTAATATAGTGCCACCCCTTTTTGATCCTATTTAAACTGTGTTGCAGTCCTCCTGTGTGATAATGCACCTCTCACTGGGCTTTCCCAGGGCTCCAAGCCCGGGGACTCCTCTTTTCTCTCCATTGCCCTGAAACCATGTCATTTCAAGACCTCAGTCCCACTCTACCAGTTATATTAATCATTTTTTGATATGCTGCCTACACAACTCAATACTAAAAGTGTAAAAAGCATTGCTTCTATTTTTTCCTACCACATCAGCATCAGAAAAGTGTGATAAGGAGATCTAAGTGGACTCTTAAACTCTCTTTTCTTCAGTTCATTTTGTCCAGAGGTACCTTTCTTTGCCTTCTGATTTGTTTTTAAGCATACATTACATCCTTTTCACATTGTAGCCTGTCCATTACGCGCACACACAGACCAAATCAGTCTGTTAGCAGCCTGCTTTTACTTACTGGATTGATCCAGCCAAATAGATACTTATTCAGTAGTTGTACTCTATACTGTAAAATCTGTGAAATCAGAATGACACTTGTTCAACCAGAGCAGAAGAGAACTGAATGAATCAATTAAATCATTGTGAACATAGATATTAACTTCTTAAACTCATGACTATGGCTATAATGGGGTATACACATCAATTTTTCCTTACTAGGAGGGACTAGGATCATTCAGGATAGCCAGACATCACATATTCTGCTGGGATGTCTTATAAACTTAACCATAAAGGCCTAAATAGTGACAAAGTATATCCTTTCCTTTTTACTTATCCACTTATATATGGTGTACTAATTATCAATGTACTTAAATGATGATTAAGCAAAATACAAATTTGCCAGCCCTAACTGCTAAATTTGTAGCTATCTGGGAGGTCATTTTCCACAGGATGATGGTAGAACCTATCTCATTAACTGACTTGCTGAATCGTTATCACCTTTTTTAGCTAACTGTTGTCTCAAGTTCATGCTCAAGGTGTAGAGTAAATTCTTGATGCAATTTCATTGTATAGAAATTCAGGGCCAAATGTTGTCTTTCGTGATAATATAGTCCTACCACTCTGTCCCCTGTAGCAGCACTACTGTATAAAAGGAATGACTTGACATTGTGACCTACTGGGAAAAACTGGGTCTAGATTTCTAAGTCACTATGTTTTACTTCTTTTCTTTTATTAGAATTCCCATTTCATTGTCTCCACTAAATAAAAATGCTGCCTCTTAACCATTTTTCAACAAATTTTGGAAACATCTTATAGAGCAAAGAAAAGCACCCAAAGCTGTAAAGAAAGAAAACTTACTGAAGAGGTATAAAGATGTATACAATGCATATATTAGAGCCCAAGGACACAGTAACCTGGATCCCAGTAGGAAATGGTTTTCAGGACCATAGAACGCTGCTACCGATAATCACTAGAGAAAACTGGTACGTCTCACAATACCTGCAAAAAGAAGTGTGGAATTGCAATAAACTGCAGTGTAATGAATCAGAAAATACATACACAGACATGATTGCCAGGCCTTGATCCAGCAAAATCCTTTAAAATTTTGATCAGTTTAAATATGCTCGTTGTTTAATTGGTGTCATCTCTGACTGCCTTCTTTCCTGTTGGAGGAGATGATTGTGTGAGCTTAATTGAATTTCTAGGGCTACAGGGAAACTTTGTACAAGGATAAAGAAAAAGCTTGTTCATATGAGGTCTGTCAACTGGAGAACATCTGGAGAGGGTATGAGGCAAAACAGAATTAGCTCTTCCCAGTAGCCCAGTGGCAACTGGGTTATCCGACAGCTTGTCAGAGATGGCAGGCTCCTGCATTCTTCATAATATGTAAAAAGATAAGTGTCCCTCTTCATCTAATAGGTGGCAAATGTCTACTGTCCTGTTCCTGATGGAACTGTATTTATTCAGGAAAGATTAGAGGAATTTTAAAACACCCCTGGAGAAGAAATCAGGTAGGCTTACTATAAGCACCCATCATCAAAAAAGAACTATACTTTCTTCGTTTGCTCTCTCTCTTAAACACAAACACACAAATAAGCGCCAAATTCCCAAGGCTTCTTTACAGCTGGATTGTAATAACTGAAATTCACATCCAATCAATGCAAATGTTATTAGTCTGTGTGTTCCCTTTTAGTCTGTTCCAGCTGACTGGACTGTTGAGTTAGTGCAGAGAAAAGCAATGTACTTTGCTTTGCTTTCAAGGACCATGGATTACCAGCTGACAGGGTCATTAAAAGAATTCCTAAGGAGAAAAAAATACAATTGACATTAACATTAATCTAAAAAAAACCCCAACAAATGACTTTGGCTAAAGGCACTGACTACAAGTATTTTTAAAAATCATTAGGACTAGTTCTTGGCCTATTTAAAAATTATAGGCAGGAAAGAAGGCAGGAGAAGAAAATACACTAGTGAGCGATGGAATACAGAAGAAGAGAAACTACCTGCTTGGTAGAGAGCGACTCGGCTATGGAATAGTAACCCTACCCACATGGGGGCCAAATATAAAGGAGAGGATAGAATGGCAATTTCAGCTCTTCTATAGAAGAAAAAAAAAAAGAGACAGGATTCAGGAACAAAATAATTGTGCCATGGATGAAGGAAGGAACAAAAGGAGAGGTTTGCATCAGACTATCCACAATCTTACCTCACAGGTTATCTTAGTACAAGAGCCCAGCACCATGCACAAATGCAGGTACAATGAAGCTCAACTGTCATGTTTTCCACCTAATTTATTTGATCTTATGACGTTCTATACAATTTTCCTTTCACTAACCTTGCTGAAGAAGAATTTACTATAGGCGATTACTTAAGAGTCTCACTACTACTAGTACATTTAGTATCAGAAAAAAAAAGGGACTGTAATTCTGCCTATCATTGTGTGATCCTTATGGCACAGACATCATAAAGAAATGGAAACAATTGCCATTTACAATTAAAATGAGAGACATGTCACTGAAAATAATACTTTTAAAATGGTACCTTTCTCTTTCAGTAGCTTAATAGCCAAGATCATACTGGGGATAAACCAAGGTTTGAAGACAATTTTCTGTTGAATAAAAAGATAAGAATGAAATATTGCATATGGCTAGAGAGTAAAAATGTCTGTGGAAACAAATTATCCACCAATAATCCAATTACCTGTTGCTTGCAGAACTCCAATCTGTTAATTATCTCCATTCATTCTGAATCACTTCTCCATTACTGAGATTCATTAAAGGTCCATTCAGGCCTCTCAAACTATTTAATATCTTTTGTGCCCAAAAAAGTACAGCATCATCAAGCTTTCAAACCTCAAAGGTAGGGTTCCGTCCTTGAATATATTTATGAATTTCTCATTGTAGTTAAATAAGTTGGAGTACAATAATTGATCCACCATATTTTTATTGTTTTATCACTATTTAAAACATTGTTTATATCTGTCTACAATTTCTAAAACCAGCTGGAGATAACCAGCAGTTTGATGCCTGTCTATCTAACTTTCAAAAAAAAAAAAAAAAAAAAAAAAAAAAAAAGCAAATCTGGTATCTACATGCATTCAGTACTTCTTGCTTTTATTATAGGGGCCCCGCATAATGTTTCAGCACCTATTTGGAACAGCTCAGTTTTCACATCAAATGTTTTTTGAGAATTTGTATCCATGCAACTACTTCAACACCTTGATGTGAGTAGGGTATTCTAACATAGACACTCAGTATGAAAATTGGACTCCTAAGTCTACCATCACAATTAGGACACAGTTTAAAATTTAGGTACCCTGTTGTTCAGAGGAAGCACCCCAGCAGGGTATTTATTATAATACCTGGCAACAGTTAGAGGCTCAAACAGCATACATTCCAAAAAATAGCAAATGAAGGAGCTTTGTAGGAAATATGAAGTTTGGGAGATGCCCAGACCTGTTCTGTCCAATGTACCGAGGATCCTAAACTCAGAGTAGAAGAAGATACTATCCCTATTACAAATAGGCTTGGGATTCACAAGAGATGAGACAAAATTAGTCTATTTTGCTTTGATTAGAGGAGCAGAAAAAAAGGCCTTTCCTGTGTCTAACATTTAGGACAGTTATCAGAGAAAGGAAAAACAGATTATTTATTTATCTATATCTAAATTATATATACATATATATTATATTTGTAATTTATTATCTATATATATAAATGCTTCTTCCGTGTTTCTGAAGCATTTGAAAATCAATGTATCCTTCAGGCTGCTCTAGTTGCTAAATGCTTTGAATTGTATGTGGAAAGTTATCACCACTGAATGCTTCATAACTCAAAGTGGTTGAGCTTAAACAGGCAAGCATTGAAAAGACCCCTTCATTACCCAGTTGTTAGCAGGGCTTTCTGAAAGGTGGAACATTATAGTTAAATTTCTATTTCAGTGCAGAAGGATAGATTTGAAATGCATTCCTCCATATCCCAAGTGGTTATTGTAACCACTTGGATGTCACATGAAAAGGTGGGATACTGACTTTCATCTGCATCTACATATGTTCTGAGGACACTCATTGTTTGAGGTAGATGCAGTAAAATCACTTTAATATCTTGGTTCCTCACTGAGGACAAAAAAAACTTCTGCCACGTAGATGTGGAGAAGCTTTATTCACAAAGTACTCTGCAATCATGAAAGTATCTCTGTATATTTTAATAACAAGTGTCTTTATAGAACCTGTAATTTGTATGCTTGGAATTGTATAATTGAATAATACTGTTATGTTCAAGCCTTTAAAAGCCCTGAACCTGATATTTCAGAAATGCCTGGATTTTTCAGCTAACTTGTTCACCTGTTCTAGACTGCATTTGAAGACAAAGAAAGCTGAATTGTTATATTCTGTATTTTATTACAATATATCACAGTATGTTACAGGTTAAATGAAGCCAAAACTACTAAGACAAGTTTTGCTTTCAGGATACTGGAGAAATGTGGGATTTCACTTTTTTCCTACGTGGTCTGCTTTATCTTGACTGTCATTGCGTAACTGGCTCCACAACGCCCTTTGTACATTGCTGCGAACTTTCATGTAAGGCCATGTCTATGGATCTTGCTTTTAGATTAAAAGATTGTTTTAATAGATTAATAGATGCAGAAGCTCACTGAACTTTTCACTGTTTTTAGGATATGAGAAGAGAAATATTTCAGAATGAATTTTGACTTTACTAACAAGAAAGCCTTTAAATGAAGGCTTCCAGCTACGTGTTCAATAGCATATTGCCTGACTTTTCCAAGATGACTTTGGGGAGCTTTAGGATTGGTACCGTAGATTCCTCAGATATTCATTCTCTAGGGAAGTATTGTTTTTCCCCTGTTTAATGTGAATTTAACTATTGAGAAAGGCATATGCTTGTCTGTTCGGAGTTTACAGCCTTTTTTCAGTAGAGAAGCAGAGCAGTAGGGATTACCGCAGTTGAATCCTTTCACTCTTTCTACTCCTCATCACTATTATTGCAGCCTCTACAGGACCACATTTGTGGCATCCCCTCAGTCCCCAGAGAATAACCAGACTTCCACAGATATCCTTGGGAACAGAATTTGGCCACCGAATCTTTAATAAATTTGAATGTGAAAGACAAATAAAGCGTTCAGCACAACTACCAGACCGCAAAGTGAATTTGTAGTCCTAAGCTTCAAGAGAAAGAATAACAATAATTACAACTAAAAGATCAACAGTCCCCTTCTCTCCCAAACATTCTTTTACTTATAAATTGAAGATATTTGATCTACAATCTCTAGAACATTAAAAAAAGAAAAAGAAAACACACACACACAAAAAACAGGCTTCCAATAGCTGTTTCTACAACTTTACAGAATGAATCTCCCTTAGCGCACAAAGCTATGGGTCACTTCTTCAGTATTCATTTCGACCAGAACATGAGAAAACATCTAACCAAATAAGGACTCACTCCTTCCTGCAACTGCATCGAGTAAAATGCTGGAAAATTATGAAAATAATGTAAGTAACCCAGAGGTGTATTCACATTGCATTGACAGCCACCAAGATGCTTGTCAAGGATTCTTTTGTTACGATAACTTAGGAGGCACAGATTACATTTTTCACTCATGCTATGATTCTATAGATATGGAAATGGATCTTATTCCAGTGTTTATGAAAGAGCTGTAGCACACCAGGAGCATCTTACAGTTTTGGTTGCATAACAGGCTGCTACTAGCTGTTAGCGTGAGCTATACGAAATAACCTGATGGAGTTACATGGCTTACATTTAAAAATTAATTCTCTGTGTGTAAGAAATACTTCCTTAACATTGAGGAAATACTAATACTAAAAAGGAAAAATGCTTAGTGGGGTAAATTCATTGTATTGGTATAAAAACAACCCTCTAAACTTAGGTCCTTGAAAAGGATGTCATTTCTAATAGCTGATCATATCAAATCTATTTCAAGATATATTAGTCAGCTTTCCTGGAAGCCTGTAATTAGTGAGCCATTAGTTGGGTCAGCATCTTCTTTATGCAAAATCTGATGATAAATTGTTTTATTTTTTATATTTACTTTTTCTATTAAGTCATGCTGGGGAGCAGGAAGTGAAATAAAGCAGCATACATGAAATAAAAGGCTCCCTGAGGTTTCAGTTCAACATTTTCAGTGCCAAGAGACAAAGAACAGAGGGTGTCATTTCCAAATGGGTGTGCATATATCTATTTAGGAAGAGGGACATGAATTCACAGGGTGGCAGTGTCAGCCAATAAAACATAGGAAGAAAACTCTATTTCCCCCCTTCCCATTCCACAGCAGTCCCAAATTCTGTGAACCATCCACTTCAATGTGCCCAGTAATTGCTGCAGAAGAGATATCCGATATCAAAGTTACCGCAGGTTGAAGGGTGGTAATTAGCTCTCAGAGGGGGGAATGCAAGGTGTGTAAGGAGAGTCATTGCCGATAAAGGGCCAATGTGAATTTGTTTAAGCTTTACAGCCTCAAAGAATGGCTGTCTGAACTTTCATCAGCTGTGCTGTTGTCTTTGATAAATCCAGCAAGAAAGCCTGACAGCCTCATAGCAAGTTACAGGACTAAAACTGTCCACTATGGCAGGCAGGCAGGCAAGACGGAAGGAAAAGAAAGAGCAAAGAAAAAGGAAAGCAAAGTAGAAATCCTAAATAAAGAATAATTCATTCTTTAACTTTATATTTAAAAATATCTCTGGAGATCAATCAGAAGTTGAATGTTTGGTGTTAAATCCTTGCCATACTTTACTATCCTTGTCAAACCATTATTCAGAGTATACCACCAAAGGTTTGCACACATGTACTAATTAACATTACATAAGTTAAAAGCACTTTGGTATTATCACTATAACTTGTATACTTGTGAGGAAGTGACATACTGGTCGGGCTTTTCAGAAACTCGTAGGGTCATATCAGTGGTAATTGCTCGTATGTGCATTATTAACCTAGGGGAGATTTGCAGACCAGCTCTGAGATCTCTTTAGTTCAGTGTCCGCTCAATTTTGAAGGGCCACGATCCTTCAAGTTTTACTTCTGAGCATGCAGAGAACTACTCCAAGCCAATGAGCTCACACCTACATCTAAAAAGGTCACATCTATTTAACTGTTAGCAAATACTAGCTATCACCCTGCTCAGGAACTGTTTGGGAAGGTGCAAGCTGGCGCAGATCAAAACCGCATCAGAGAACGTATTAAGGACTGTTCTCAGCACTTTGCACAGAGACATTGTTTTGGGAACAGCAAGAGTTTAAGAAGGCCAGAATAAGTTAAATCATGTTACTTGGATTCAAAGACCTGCAAATAGTTCCTGGTCTATTTTGTTCAAAAACAGTCTTCAAGCCTGTGGTCCAGTGATTAAGATACTCTCCTAGAAGACAGATTTTATCACTATTAGGCTAACAGAATAATTGAATTTTGACCTCCTTTAGTCTGACAATTGCTGCAATGACATTATACTAAAGATGGGTAATAGAGCACCATTACCACTTATAATACAGAGATAAAGTTCTTTCTGGTTATAAATGGATCCTGACTGTCACTAAATGTGTCGTAGCATTTCCCTGCAATCCGAAATTCAGCCTTTCAGCCCTGGGGCACAAGGAGGTGGCAAGGTAGGATTCTGGACCAGCAGTTTCCTGTATACTCTGAATTATAGGGCTTCTTCCTCAAAATTGAGTTTTCATGTCAATATACTGGTCCACTTAACTCTCCTAATGTGCTGTGGTGAAGCCAGACACATTTCTACCCTTGGATTCTAAAAATCTCCAGGCTAGAGTAAGCCTAAACACTGCTTTAGTGAGGGCCTAGCCCTAAGTATTGCAAATGCACTGAACCTGTACTAAATACATAGGACTGGGATAGCTTTGAATTTGATTGCTTAGGAATTCAGATTCACTTGTATTCATTAACCATTTAGCAAGCAGTATAGTTCTTTAATAAAAAAAGAAAAAAAAAAGGCATAAAATCCATGGATGTAACAGGAAAAAAAGAATAACATACTTTGAAGATCAAATTAATGTTAGTCTAATCTTGGAGAATGCAGTTGATATGCATTCATTTTAGATTTATAAAAGGCACAGACTGGACCCAGTGAGCCTATTTACATAACTGATAAATGAACTTGGCATGAAGACCACCCCAACCCTCTCACCGTGATACTGTTGGCACAAGAAAAAGATGGAAATTACACAAAAGATTTACAACATGTATTGGATATGAGGTTTAACACATTCAGGTTCTCTTCGACCAGCTACTGACTGTGAGGTAGGATAGTTATCAATTTCCGTGTACTTACTCAGGGTTCACTCATAGATTGACTTTGTCATTATGTCAGAAATAAGCAAATAAATTATACTTTAGTGAAATTGTGCTAGAATAGGCAAAACATAAGCATGAGCCAGAAGGTACCATGCCTCACTCTTGCAATTCAAGACTACAGGCCCTCAAACTTCCAAGTCCAAAGAATATCTTTCTGCATCATCTGTATCTGCATTAGCTGTCTCTAGAGATGCTTATAAATGTGATATATGAGCTCATAGGTTGGCTGCCTCAGATGCAGTGTGGTTCAGGATCAGTGCAAATGTTGCATAAAGTAGAAATAGTCAGAATTTGGCAGTCACCTGCATGTGAATAATTCCTAAAACAAGGGTCAGAGGTGTACAGCAGAACAAAGTTATTAGATCACATTCTGCAGCTTAGTGAGTTCTAGAAATGGTGCCTTCTCTGTCACCGTAGCCTTCAGCCCTCAGGAGGCATGAAGAGCACTGTTTCTATAAGGCAAAACAAAATCTTTTAATACAAACACAATACATGCAGGTTATTTCAGTGTAACTAAATTTAACACAACAGGGCATGCTGGCAAACACACAGCACCAGCTGTCAGCACTCAGAGCTGACACGGCTACTCTTTGCTCAGTTAATTATCTAGGTTGGTTCGTTGCTATATTGCAGTCTGATTACCACAGAAGTTAGATGATCACTCCTTTCACTGATCATTTGGCTCTATGGATTAGGACTTGCTTTCAAACACAAAATTCTCTGATTTATATCAATTTGTAATGTCAGGTTACAGAGATGAGCATTGGAACTACTCATTTTCTTTCATCATTTTAAAGGTAGCAGTTATTTTTACTCTTAAGGCTATCACTTGGTTTGAGGTAAAGAATGTGGTATGTGATGGAAGTGCCTCAGTCAACCTCCTAGAGCTCTGAATGCTCTGAAATACTCATCTTCTGGGAAGAGAGAGATTTTGCTCTTTCTTTGGAGTATAGGATCTGTGTAGCTGCACACAGAGCAATCACAAAAGGACGAGCCTCAAAATGATCTTCAGAGGGCTTGTTCACAACTGGAACTGTCCAGGACGGGCTTCTGGAGTTTGATAAGGATTGGGAAGTTTCGACTCACTAGGTCCAAAAGTGTTTTTGTTTTATCAATCAGCCTCCCAGCCCACACAGTCCATTCCTTCGTTCCTGCTGAGAAGTAATGGAAATGTTGTGAGAGACTCTATGAATGAAGCGACATCAGAGCAAATGCTACTTCTGAACAAAACACCAAGTTCTCACAAAAGCCAATTGTACCCATACACTTCTTATGAAGGGTCCTGTGATACATACTGATCACGTGGAACTGTTAAACTGAAAGAAACAGATTTTTGTTAGATTCCTTGGGCTCAAAGTAAGTATTTGGCAGCTTGAGACTCCTGCCATTTTGTGTGCATTTCCAAACGGCACAGATTTCGTTAGGCAGCCTGGGAAGCACAGCTCGCGAGAGAACCACTGTTGCTGTGCCGCATCACCGAGAAAGCAAGTGTGCTCTTTATATCCTGGAGTCTCTGTGTCTTTTAATCTGTGAAAGATACCAGGAACAAAGACTAACATATCTATTAACACTATATTTTACACCACGGATTAAATCTGGAATCCCACTGTAGATTAAATCCACATTATACATTCACAAATTTGAACTAGTTCTAATTCTACCTTCAACCATTTTACTAAGTACTACTAAGAGATATGGGAATATACCATGTCACCACTTTAAAGAAAAGTACTTACAGAGCGTTTTCTAAAAAAAATTGTGAAAATCTGAATGTTCAACAAAAAGTTTACTGCTTGTATCTTTTTTTGCGTGTACAAAGAAATGCAATTGAGGCATCCTGAAAGCTTGTGTTTGTCCTTAATAATCTAAGGCTTTACTCAGTACACTTGTACTGAATTTATCTCTAATGTGGCACTGCACCACACATCAAGTTTTTATCTCTGCAATTCATAATATAAAAGTCCATTTATAGCACAGAATAATGGGCATATTTTATTTCCAATTAAGATTACTCATCTGTTCACACCCACCAAGATTTCTACTGTGCTTTTAATTTATCATTGCTTACTTTAATGCACCCAGTTTAATCACAGTAGCACCAGGAATCAGATCATTATAACCAGAGCTGTACTGAACTAATTTAATCTTCTTGGGGGGGGGGGGGGGGGGGAAGCAAGAGCAAGAGAACATTTTAGATTCAAGGGTATGTGTGGTTTTTTTTTTTTTCTTTTTACAATGTTACTTTCCATCTCCCATTTTATTTCAAAGCTGCTTAAAATGATGGGACTGACACACCAGTTTGACTACCCTCCACCATAACTTCAAAAAATGTTAATTCTCCCTGCAGAACTGCATAAAGTGGGGATATATATTACAAAGAGAAAGAGTTGATTTAATGTAGCAGTAATGAACCAAAAAAAAAAAAAATCAATGTAAAGGCAGTGGCCTTTCACATTTCAGCTCAAGACTGAACTTTGTAAAAATTCTGGAGAATGGTCATATTTTATTGCCCACTTTTGCACATTTCAAAAGCATCATAGAAATTTTCCAGCACCTCTATCTATTTCTGTGCAGGAGAGACCCAGATAGAGGGAATATTGAAGAACAAGGACTGAGGTGCTCTGACAAAGTGCCTCAGGAGTACAGGAATGTTATTTCAGAAACTACTCCAAGCCAAGATCAAAATGCTATGTTGAAATAGCAGAGAACTACAGATAAGAATTACTACTGCTTGTGATATACAGGAGAGGCAAAGGAGTGTGAGTCCTGACATTGCAAATACATCAAGGGTTAGGACTGCAGTGAATCACAGTAACAGCTGAAGGATTCTCTCACAAACTTCTGCTAAGGAGGCATTTCTAGTACTGAACTGTCACAGTTGAAATATGCCGTTCTAGAAGTAGACACCACGTAGGCTAAAGTTTAGCTGTTTGTTCAATTAGCTCCAAATCTTTCACTTGCAGAAACAGAGGCAATAAATTCTGGGTGCATTTTCAGCTCCAGAATGCAACTGGCCAATAAAAGGTTTTAAAGCTGGTGAATATATTGATTTTTCACTGTTGCATATAGTAAGTTGGATTTATTTTATTTTTCCAAGTGTGTGCTTTTAAAGTCAAGGTGAGGTTAATTTTGTAGTTACTTGGCAAGTTTTCCTGCAAAGCAGTTGGTCAGCGAGAACTTCAATCAGAGAAGCAAGATGTCCCAAAGGTCATTCTCCAAAGTGAAAGTTTTAGGATGTGAATACCCTCTGGTTCAACAGCTGTTTGTCATGAAAAACTTCACTGTCTAAAGAGTTTCAGGGAGGTCCCAGGGAGAGGCAAGGAGCACAGAACAGGGAAATTCTATTATTCTGACACTTGACTCTATCAGTAGCCCCTTCAAACTCTGCAGTCAGCATAAAAAAACACAGCCTTCAGGCTTTGAGACTAACCAGAGTAGAAGCAACTGCTGAAGAACAGAAGAGTCATTGTAAACTGCAATGGGACTCTAGATAGATTTCCAGTAATACTGAAACTATTTGTGAAAACTTAATACCAATACAAGATTTATGTATATACATTTCTGTTCAAGAAGGTCTTGGCAACAGAAATAAAGGTGAAGGACTGAGGTGCATCAGCAGCGTGTCTCAAAGGTACAGAAATAAAATTTCATAAAGTGTTCCAAGCCAACAACAAAATCTAATGTTAGAAGAGAAGCTGGATACAGATAAAAAGCTAAGGAATACCACAAGATGTAGAAATGTCTAGCAGTAAACACTTTCAGAAATCAGGGATAGAACAATCTGCACAACGCTACAGCTCATGTCAAAAAGTAAGATACAAGTACAAGTAAGTAATTTTCATTAGTAAGAACTTCAGTATCTTTTTTGTGCAGGCTTTGCAGCACTAGCAATCATCTGTTGCTATACTGTCACCAAGTCTTTCTCTATCAAGCCCAGTTAGCATTCATTACTTGCGGTAATGAGTGACAGCTCTTTTGGCTCTTTTCTTCATTTCAAATACTACTGTACAAAAACCGCTATGCTTCTTTCTACAAAAACAATTGTAATTTTCAACCCAGCTTGAAATATTTTTGCTTGTTCATCTAAAATACATTTAAAAAATGTGCATATAATGTAATGAATTTTTATTTTTTATTTTTTTTTTGCAGGTGATCTACAAATAGAAACCTATTTACAGGTAAATGGTATTGCATTCTTCTATTCTAATATATAATATTCTTGTGTTGACACCGATACCTCTCACTCCTACAAATAGTTATCACTAGCGATATACAAAATACCCATATCAGTCCTCAGATTAGATGTGCAAAGATGATGGAAGACTCCAAGGACTCCTACCCCTGGTATGCAAGCGAATGCACTTTGAGACATTTGGTAAGCATACAAATGCGTGTTAGGAAAGAAGGCTAAAAATCTCTGCTACAAAGCCAGTAGAGCTAGCATGTTTTTTTTTGTTTTTGTTTTTCCCCAAGTCTTACTACAGTGCAAGGCATGAATAACATCTTCCCCCGCTCCGAGAAGACCATTAATCTTACAAAGTAGTTGAGATTTGAAGCCTTCAAAGATACTGTGGAAAAGGAAATCCACTCCAAAGACCACAGGAAAGATCTGTTCTGGAGGAAAAAGAAATGGGATAGGGAAACAGATTATTCCATATGGTTCATAAAGGGATAGCCAAGATTGTACCCAAGATTTCCACTGAAGGACTTTGGACAGAAGAAAAAGACCTAGAGAATGACAAAAGGATTAGCTGCATGAATCTGGATAATCAAAGCCCAGAGGAAGCAGCATTCTACAATGAATTTGTCCCTCTAAATTAGATCTGCCTGAGGTTGGAGCACACTGGTAGTCAGAAGGGAGCAGTGGGAATCTACAGGGGTCACTTCAGTGGCAGAACAGTGCTATGAATAAAGAAACTTCTGTAGAATTGTCAATCTGGCCTTTTCACACAACATTAAATTAATTAAATAACAAGACCAAAGCATTTCTTTGCCTGAGTTATTCCATTTTTTTTCCTGAAAGTGATAAAATATTATTATGCTCACATATGCAAGAGGCTCCTATACAAAGGAGAATCTATTAATCAGTTAATCAGGCCACGCTTCAGTAGAACCTTTAATGCTGTGCATCCAGGGGTGCTTTACCAAAAGGCAAATTAGAAACTCAATTAATTATGAATTTTTCAAATAAATGAGTTGTTAAACTGGATTTAAGGAGGTGATACATTTGCCAACACAGCAAATTAGCATTGGTATGGGAACCCCAAAGCTGGGGTGAACTGCTGCTGGAAACATTACAAACAGATGAAACTAAAGATTGCTCTAATCCGAATCTAGAAAAAAAACAGAAAGCCGCTGAGTTTTGAAGATCTTAAACAGAAGTCTAACACTGTAGGATCACGAGGAGAAAGTAAGTGTAACTAAACAATTCATACAAATGTCCCAATTGTTAACAGCATACTAGAGCTTTCTAGGTTTCCAAAACTTCCTATGAGATCCAGAAAAATTGGGGTTAACAGATCTGAAAAAGAGAAGCTTACTATAAGACTCGACTAAGTAGCTCACTTCAGGTATGCTTTGATCTGAAAACATACCTTTAGCAGAAGTCAGGTACAGCAGGGACCATTTAAAAAAAAGAAAAAGCATTTTCCATTCTAGGTACCTAATAACTGCAGCATGTTAGCATACATGCAGTGGGAACATGCTGCAGTAGCGCATTACTGTGTAAGGCCAGATGCAGAGGTTTTAATGGTGCCTACAGAATTAATAATAATTTGCTTTTATGCAGATCATATTATCTTTACTGAGGATTTAAAAAAATCCCTTTTAGGCTTTCTATTGCTCAAGTACTTATAGCTTACCAGGGACTTGGTTAAATTGCTTATATGAAGAGAAAAGAAAATTTGTAAACAGCAGTCTCCCTAATTCCCTGAACTACTCAGAGAGCTGTGCACTCAAGACAATAAAATGTCATACAATTTCATTGCTGTTGTGAGAAGGGAGAGACTTTCACTGTGGATGGTACCTGAGTATCACTAGCTTTTAGCTACGTTGATTCTCCCAGCACCGTAATCTTTACTCCTGTCAGCCTTATTTCCATCCCTCGATGACTCCTCACCCTTTCCAGATGAGTGGCTCTGACACCTTTCCATTGCTGCATGTTGTCTGATAAGCAGGTGACTGCCTCCCCAAGCACGCGGCGTGCTAGTCTCGTACAAAACAAACAGGTACGAAAAGAAAAACTCCTAAGTGTCACTCGTTTTGTTTGCTGGACTTTCAGAATACAGTAAACAGGGAAGTAGGGCTTATGTCATAACACCTTTGATGAGAAAACACGTAGATTGCTGAAGCAAGGAAACAGCTTAATGTTCAGCTGGATGCCCAGACACAAAGCCCTCTGTGGATACTTTTCCTGTAAAACGTTTTTACCCATGGAAAATTTTTTTAGTGGAAAATTCTTACAATAGTTAGAAAATATCAGCCTGTCATCTTCTCTAAAGATGGTAGCCAAGTGAAAAAGCACATACTGTCCAGCAGTTTTTCCATCATTTCTGGAGAATATTTTCCCCAGATGGAAACTTTTTTCCTGGCTATGTAGTCATGGCCTGGTGCACTACCGTGCTCGACAGAAAGGTTTCAACTAGTGACCAAAGCCCGGCAGTGGCAGTGCAGAGTCAGCCTCTAGGTTGTATGCGGAACATCTTTACCTGTTCTACTGGTATTTATCTGACATATTTCGGTATTTTTTTACTGAGCACTTTACCAAAGGTATTCTGATTACACTTTCCTCATTGTTGACATTTTTATCACCAAAATTGCAACCGAGTGACTTACGACCAAAATTCAGAAAGGAGCAGCAAGCACTGCTGAAACCCACAGCAGCTGTAGCATACGTGGTATATTGGTGCCAGCCTGGGCGAGTACTGTTGCACTGCTTGAACAATTCAAGGACTTGAAGAAAAAAGGTGAGGGAAAATAGCCAATTATACATGTACCAAAATAGAGATTCACAAGTGTATTCACAAGTCTGTACTAAGAAACCTGGAAGCAAACAAATGATACAAAGAATAACCCCTCCCTATCACTACGATCAAACAGATTTTTGCCTTTTGTCTTACATTGCTGTTCATGGTTACCTTCAGCTGAGTGTCTAATACCATCCAGCTGGTCTCCTTCTTCAGCAGATCTTTATCCCAAAAGTAATCTGCTGGTGTTGGCTTTATGCTTTATTCAGCAGCAAAAACATCTTTCTCCTATAGCAAATAGTAATAACACTGCAGCACTGCAATTTTAACCAGTACAGAAAATAAAAAACGACTTAGATGATAACTTAAAAAAAAATATTCCAATTTTCATTTTTCAGCCATTAAAAAGTTGAAATGAATTCGAGCTGGTTTACAGTTTTATCATACTCCATTGACCCAAAGCCATAAACTCACATCACAAAAGTGATCACAGACTGAAAAGCACATTAAAAAAAAGGTGAGAAGATTCTGCTTGCTTGTTTCTGCTATGGTTTACATTTCTATCGGCATACTAGTTTAGCTGTTAATATTGCAAATTTATTTGCTTTCCAAAAATACAGACAGATAAAATCACCTGAGTATTAGGACGTGTCAAAAATATTCAGAAATTATACCCGGTGATGCTAATACCTCTAGATGAAGAAACAAACATAGGGCTCAGTCCTGCAATGTAGTGCAGTTCCAGCAACATGAAGAATCCTTCTAACTCCCATTAAAATCAGTCTGCATTAGTAACGTCAGCAGGATGAAAGAGTACTAAAGCAGCCAAAGTTCATACTTTATTCTATTTAATTCTACAGTAAAGTAACAAATTACATTTTGTGCACATATGCATATTTATCTGAGAAATCTGAAAATTTGTTCTCTCCACCATCAACTCTGAATATAGGAAAGTTTAGCAAAGGATCACATATCCTTCTCTCTGCAGAATATGGGACATTAATGTCATGTAAGTGACTTGAAGTCTCCAAATAAGACTGAAGAAAATATGGGCATTTCAAAATTAAATAAGAAAGGTTTTTACTTATTTCAATACAATATGATTAAGTGTCATGCTCATTGCTGTTGGGAAGCTCTGAGGTCAAGAATTTAAGAAAGGCTAAGGATGTCAAAATTATCCAGAATTAGAAGAAACAACTCTACAAATTTGGAAGAAATAGTAAACCTCAAGATAATCTCTAATTTAGGTAATCTCCAGCTACTAAAAAACAAAGATAAGAACGGATGTGGATGTCTTATAGCTTCATCTGAAACATTAGATATTGGACATTGTTGGATTACTAGACTTTAGACACACACACACAGATAAACAGACCTTGGGTCTGGTTCAGCATGGCAAAAAAGTAGGTAGCTTTGTTCCTTATTATATAAAATTAAAACTTATTTAAATTTACTTTAAACTGTAGTGAAAGAGAAATTAGGACTATATAAGAGCAAATTAGGAACAGAATGACTAGGACTATTCTACAAAATATTTTTCTTTCTTTTCTACAATTCTAGTCTTCCTGTATCATGTGAGATACTTATGCTTGCTATAAACATGGAAACTGAACTGAGGCATATTTGAAATAATAGGCATTTAAAATAACCTTTGGAAAGAAAAAAGAAATTAAAAAAGATAAAGAAGCCAGATTATTGAGGCAAGAGAGCTGGATTCAGGCTTGACTCTTCCTTAATTTCTAACTCAGTGCAATCTGCTTGGATACTTTTCGAAGTTGTAACTAATGTGTGTAATACCATTATTACACACTTGCTTACATATAAGCACCTATACTGTCTTCTGGCAGAGAAGTATCTTTTAATATTCAATTATTGGCATGAATGTCTGTAATAAGAAACAATAGTGGATAGGGTGATTTTTGGAGGCCAAAAGATGATTATTTTGAAAGTACCTGGAATTTAGAGTTCTGAAATGTCTATCTTCTATAAAGCTCCTGAAGCTGGAAATTTAAAAATACTATTCACTTTAGGAAATTGCCTGCTCTGAAGAATGACTTCTACATCACTACTCCATTGTGAAGAGCAAAGATGTCTAATTCTTCACATGAAATAAGTTGTTTAACATCAGAGTAAAATAAAATAAATTCATAATTTATGTAAAAATGTAGCAGAAATGATTTATAAATGCAAAAATGCATGTGCAAAACTGAGGGTGACATTTTAGACATTATTCTCAAATGCCTAATACTTTCTGTGACTTTTTTTTCAGTAGAAGATGAGAAGAGAAGGGGGCTGTTAAAATAAACTGTGTGTTTTGGAAACATCTGGAAATCCTGAAAGAGAAGGTGATAATGAAAGCAAGGGGATTATTCGGTCTCCGCATGCCCTGTGATTCTTCTTGCGTTTAGATGTTTCCGCCTTTGCCCTAGAGTTGCTGAGGACACTGCAAGGGGCTGGTGTCCGTTCCCGGCTGGCTAGCTGAGCCCCTACCCTGGGATGAATGCTGAGATTTCTCAATGAAATACACGATCTACTACTTTATGAGGGGTAACCTCAAAAGCACATTATCCTCTGAACTTCTAGCCTGTTGTCAATAATTTTTTCAATATTAAAAACAGATGATTAACTAGATTAGGCCACTTGAAACCATTAATTTTAATCTGCCACAACATTTTTGAAAAAAAAAACCCAAAAAACAAAAAAACAAGTATAATTAGTAGTGCTAAAGCAAAATACTGTCAGAGTGCTTACTAGAAAGGTGTTAAAGGATTTACTATGTTTGATATTCTTTATAGTTTTATTTCTGGAAAGGGTAAAGCCATTTTTTTCATTTCATTTTGTATGAGAGAGATATTTTCCTCTTCTGACATCAGATGAACAGCACTGGGCTAACTTGTCACATGTCAGCTTACAGGTCTATTTATGACACTCATCCCTGAATCTGCGAGAGTCATTAGAATTAACATTCACACCGATGTTTAACTGTAGCAGAAAGTAGCGTTCACTTCAGATTTCCCTCTGTGAGTAATATTAGCCATATTCACCATCAAGGAATGTCTCTGAACATTGTGCATATTTGTTATGACTTAGAGACACACATGCATGTACATACACACACATAGGCCAAGTCAGCAGAAAACATAATTTAGATAGTTTTAGAAGGCCAACGGAACAGATTGCAGTATTTTCCCTTTAAAACTTCCACTGTACCCATAAAATGACTTCTTTTGGGTAGGAAGCATCTCAAAAGGCTCCTTGTCATTGTGCCCCCTGCATCCATCTAAAATGGAGTACACCCTTGCGCTGCGCAGGGGACACTGATGGGGACAAAGGTAATGAATAACCAAGCATCTCCAGAAGTCACCTGAAATAACTAGTTAACTAAGTGTCGATAATACGTGGTAATTATAACACCTACAATAGCAAATGGGTCATATTCTTAGTGATGAATAGAAAATTATGCTTGCAGCTCTCTCCTGTGCATTGTTTCCCTCATCCTAAGGTCATTGCTCTAGAAAATCACAAAGAAAAAAATTGTTTTTGGTCTCCCAAGTGGCAGGAAGGAAGGACACATTTTGATTTTCCTACCTCTGTAGCACTACTTACAGGCAAAGTAATCAGACATTAATAAAACACATTCAGTAGACACTTGCTTACTCAGAAACAAGAGTTAGCCTAAAGTGTGCTGTTGCTCCATCGTTGCTTTTGTTTCCTTTATACACTTCAAAAATTGTATTTCCTCTTATTCAGCTGTGGAAATCTTGTTCATCTTGCTTGTCACAGAAATTCAGTGAATTCAGTGATTGGCCTTAGAAAGTGCTTGGAACTACAAGGATTAATACAAATGGAAATTATGACTATATTCCAGTAGTTATACTTGAAATATAGAAATAAATTTCCTTGATTCTTCCTTGTTCATATCTTCAAATCAGATCTCTTTCCCTCAAGGCAAAAACTGGTACTTGCAACAAATACTGTCCATAATTCTGTGCAAAGAATAACTCTCTTATTTCACCCCCACTTTATGTGTGTGGAAAAAAACTGTCTTCAGAAGGGCATAACTAGTAAAATCAATCAGCTATAAAGCTAGATTTGTTTTTGTAGTTAATCACTGAACATGAGAGCCCAGTCTATTCTTTATTTTGTAGGCACAAAGTCCTCAGCAATCAATAAGAAATTATTGGAGATTGCTCAACTCCTTTAAGACAAATACAAGTTTGTAAGACTAAATTAACTTCAATATTCACTGAATTTCAAAGGCAGTTATAGGATTTTTTTAATTACTTAAAAAAAAAAAAACTTTCTAATGGGAAATAATTCAATCATTGCACAAGATTCCATTAACATTTATGGACAAATCAAACTTTTGGCTAGGTGATATTCTTCCAGTTTTTAGATGACTGACATTGTCAATCTAATGTGCGTTCTGCCCCACAAGAAGCAAAATAATGAAATTTTCAAAAGTAATCTTCTTCAGATTACTTTTCTTCAGATCACTTTACTTCAGATTTTCAGAAACCAAAAAAAAAAAAGAACGCATATGCCAAAAGAGTGCTTATGAATAGTAATGATAATGAAAACTTATGCAACCTAGAACTCATTGAAATTAATATATAAAATTCAGTTGAGCTGAACTCTGAACTGGATCTGAGTAGATGTATGCTGGTACTGCCCTGGTTGTCTAATGCCATTTGAGTCTTATGTAACTTATACATAGTGAATTTTTCACTGATCTAAGGTGTATCAGAAAGGAGTAGATGGCTCTGAAACAAATTCTGCTTTTGACTATGCTGGTGTAAATCAAGATTACTTCAGATAAATCAGTGAAGTGGCTTCAAATTTATGAAGTTGTTATCAAGAGTAGACTCCCTTACATCTGCTGCCATTATTCCTCCTTTCATCTTTTGATGTCCTTTATGTGCGGAGATGAGATGTTAGGAACATATTCTGGAGAGCTAGATTTCACCACCAGTTTTTATTATTACATTTTAATTGCCTTTGCTGAAAGTTCCACCTAAGCATTAAGGGCAGTACATGGTTGAATTAAAATGCTTTACAGTGAGATGGAAGTGTTTAAGCCCATAAAAAGTTTAATGCCATCTGATACTATGCATGATATATTTAAGATAAATTGTATCATTTTACAGCTTATACATAGCTTTCAAAATTTTGAGGATTTTGAGAAGAAATCCTTTAGTGCTCTATGTGGTTGCAAGCAATCTGGCTTAAAACGTTTGTGAAAAAACATATGCACAGGAAAAGCTCTGTAAAGCTCTGCATAGCTCAAGACTGCCTTATCTTCTAAAATACGAAAATGAGAGTCTGAAGGCACATGTAGGGTCATTTAATCTGGTCTCCTCCTTTGACAGATGATTTCCTTGTAGCTGCTCATTCATAAACTATTTAAGCTCTATCTTTAAATCAGCTATTTTGTTTTCTCTGCTTCTCCTTTCCAAATGTGGGACAGCCTCATTACAACCTCCTTTTGGGCTAAATTCACTCATAGTCAGTTTATCTCCATTTATTCTTGTGCTGAAATTGTCCTTAAGCTTAAACAGTTTTTTTCCATCTCTGATGTTTACCCTCTGAGACATTCACAGTGAGCACTCATCTCCTCTCTCAGCCTTTGTTTTATGAGGTTAAACATCATGCTATTCTAGTTCATAAAATAGGTTCTCTCTTCTCTTGATCACATTAGTTGCTCTTGATTCTGGGATTCTCCCAGTGAAAAAGGAAGTTCCTACTTTTGGTAGTAGAGTAGGAAATAAAGCGATGTCCAGCTTGTATTGCAAAACATAAGGTGTTGAAATGCTGTTATAGACAACATGTAAAACGGAGCTTTCTGTGGTTCAACACCATGCAACCATGACTTTTTCCACTTTAAGAGTGCATTGTCGTACAAAATGTCATGTATTGTCATCAATTATCTCCTAAACAGAATGATAAAATATTTATTGAAAGCCAGGCAAGGAGGACACACACAGTTTATTCACAATATGTTTGAGGCCAGAATCTCAGCTGTAATTTTGTCCACCTTCCCCGTGTAAATGGAATTATAACAGCTAAGGAGTTGGTCCTAACATGCAAGTCAATCAGAGCTGCTGTGGCTCAGGCCTTATACAACAGAGCAGGGAGTGTAATTATCTCCTTTACAATGCCAGCATGCTATTGTTTTTTAGTGATATAAATACTTCAGTATCCCAGAAGAATTATTCCCACCTTATTTGTAGTTTCAAAACATAATATATTAGGATATCTCAGAAAGACAACTACCTACTCCAAAAGAGCATGACATGCTGGAAAATACATGCTGCTCCTGGGAGAGCTTTAATATTGTACTCTCGTAGGGGTTAATGGACAAACAAGAAAGACTTCTACGAACTGCATAGGAAAAACTGCTGTTTCCTCTCCACAGTGCAAGCCCCAATGAAAATTTTATGATGAATAGTGATTGGATCCAATAACTATTAGTTTCAGCATCTGCCACATGTACCACAGGAACACTCGCATGACCTTCTTTGAGTTGATTAAAGATACCACTGACTCAGCTCAGGATCTATATCCTTTTGCCTTAGATTTGCAGAAGAAAACAGACCTTCCTAGGGAGCCATAAAGCAGGCAAACCAGGAGACAGGCTCCCCCTTAAACAGCATTTACTTAATTTAAATCTGGGGTGAAAGTAAGGTTAATTATCGCTATGCCAGCATTTTGTTTATGTGTAGCTATACAAACAGATTGTGATGTTTAATTCCAGTGTATCTAATTTATTTAAAGAGTATATAATAGAGGAGCATGAGAGTTTTCAAACTTTTTCAGAGCATGATTCTTATTTCACTAAAGATCGTTTATCCATACATATATTCCATATATATCTATACACACATATATACACACACTGTGTGTGTATATATCTTAGTTATATACACACACACATATATATTCCTACATATTCACAGTTACGTAGAGGAACTAACCATAATCTTTTTGTACCTTATTTCAGCGTGAACTGAGAATACACATCATCCAATCACTGACTTACTCTCCAGTTCACTTCATCTCCTAAACTTCATGTCTCTGTGAAACTGTATTACAGACCATTTGTCTGTCCATTACAACTTACACAGCACTACAAATCTATAATCTCTAGTTGTCATATAGAACTGAGAATATATTTGGGACCATGATTTGGGAAAATTAGAGATTGTTCCATCTACTGTAATAGAAGACTATAACCAAAGAGTTAAATAGAAGATCGATGCAGCCTCCTAGTTTTAACATCTATTTAAAAAAAAAAAAAAAAAAACCCTCTGAGAGATGCCAGAAACCAAAGTGCAGAATTTAAGGAGCCTTCTGCTGCACAAACTCCCTGTAAAGGGACATGGATCACCAGTGGATTCAAGCAGCTAAAGGCAAATATATTTTTGACACTGTTGGCAAAAATAAAGTACTTAAAACTACCGCATTAATATAGAATGAGTTCCCCGACTTCCAGTTATCCTGCAAGTTATCACTGTTGGCATGCCTGCAATTACTCTCATGACCAATTGGAAGGTACCAGCTACAGAAAAAATTCCACCTGTTGTATGAGGCTTCTTTACCTTCCAGACAGACAGGGAAATAATGACAAGACCTTATAGCTTAATTAAATTATCAAAATCTTACTTGGACCTTTGAAAGCAGAATATGTGAGCAGGGTTCATTGCAAATGCAATGCTTCGCCTCAAGTCTCCAGTGGTTGCCGCCGCCACATGGTTTCTTCTGTGCTATGTTGTGCTGCTGCTTTTAACTCCAAAGCCAGCGTGAAGCCTGCAGACTTAGAAAGAGGCCTGCTCATTCATCCCAAATCTGATGAAACTACTAGTAAGAAAAACAGTTCTGATCCCACTTTCAAAACTATTCAACTGTGTCCGCTCTATTCTATTTTCCTCCCCCCACCAGTTACGAAGCAGTCATTATGCAAAAGGCTTGGAGTGAAGCAGCGCAGCCTGCTCCCCATTCACATCACTGTGACGGGTGCTCACGTGGGAACAGTCATTAGCAAACAGATAAACCCAGAGCTATAGAAGAAAATACTGGGTCTTCATCCTAAAGGCACATTTTGCCTTTCCTTCCACATTTCTAGATACCTGCTTCATGACAACTTCCTCCCTCCCTGAATCCATGTTTCCTAATCAATTTGCAAACACAGATAAGAAACAAACCTATCAAAGTAGACAAGTAGGGAGAAAGAAGAAAGGAGAAGTTTCATCAGTCAAAAATACTGCCCTCTGAAGATGAAAAGACCTGACCAGTCCCCCTATAGTAAGATCCCTGCATTCACCTAAAGGGGCCCTTGGGCTTTGCAGAAACCATTCATGACAAAAAGAGCACCAAGCACATATGCAAGTGTTTGCAAGACTGAACTGCTGGTTTGATCTGATATCTATGGTTTATCTACCAGTTAACACCAGTTATCAGTTCTGAGCTCCATTAACAGCAGAGCTCACACTGACTTCAGTGAGAACAGGATTATCACCTGGCTGAAGCTCCATCCCAGCTGACTGCAGCACAGCTGGCCAGCAAGGGCAAACTGGCCCATCCAATTTGTGTTTCATGGAGAGGCAGGCTCAGTCCCTCCTGCCCTTGAGGACCAGCTGGAGGAGAAACCCACTGGGGCAGCAGCTCCTGCCACAGTTCCAAAAGCCTTTGGCTTCATCACGATAGCATTTTGTGGCCACAGCTACGTTTGTTCATATTTTACATTGCTTCAGGTTACTGTTTATAAAGTGAAGAAAGACAAGGCTTCCCAGTAACAGACAGATACTGTGATACCAACCTATTTAAAGGTGGTGATGCATGTGGCTACTACAGTGATTAACACCAGGGAGGTAGATAATTTGATAACAGGGAGCAGCTGTAGAGTTATGTGTTACCAGGTGAACTCAGTGTTACGAAGATTGGTGTCTACTGCAGAGGGACATCAAAATTCTGAAATGAGCTCTTTAAAAGCAAATAAAGAATGGGGCATGCATAAAGCCTTTTAAGAGGTACTTACTGGTTAAACAGTGGCAGGATATTATTCTGAGGCTGAATTTTGCATTTATAAATTCTTTGGATTTATACATTTTTTAAAGTCTTTTGATCCTATTTTTGTAATTAAAGCAATGCAGTCTAAGTGCACTTAATAGAAAGTGGCAGAACATGCCAACACACCTTTGGGAACACAATTGTGTGCTACTTTTGCTGCTTTGTTTAGTCCCAGAAAATTAATGCTAACATTGATACGCAATACTCATCTCAAATTCAGGTCAGGTAGTGCTTCTTAGCCTCATTCTGAGACTAGAAATCATTTCAAAGGCTTACATCTCCTTCTTTGGCATTCTCAGAGGCTTGAATTACACCCAGGGCACTCAGAGAGTTGCCAGCAGGGTTTCATCAATGGAACATCAAATTAAGCTTCATTTTAATGCTATTTTACATGTGTGCATGGGGTTGTGGTGAGAAATGAGTACAGTTGTACTTGATGCTTTGGTATCTGTAAATAAAAAATGAGTTTGTTTCTTGAAAGCAGGATTGGTGGCATTTTTTTTTAATTTATGTTCTTCTAGAGCTCTGATGGGAAAAATGTATGAATCTCTTATTTGTTTTCAGTCCTATAAACAGCAAAGCACTTTTTTCAAGGTAAATAAGTTTTGAATCACAAATGGATTTGACTGGGTAAGCTCCAGGGACTTGTAACAGGATACAGAGCATATCACTCCTATGACATTGGTTTGAAATTAGTCCAGGTGAACAGAGAGCAGGAGTCATTTTCATCTAATGTCTACACAAAATGAGTTCCTGGGTTTAATGCAGCTCCTTGGGGGTCACACAGCTACTTTATAGAAACCAACATTAATCAGTAGTCAGCCTGAACTATGAATATGCACAGCCAAACTGGTAGTAGTATGCAAAGTAATACATACAGGGAAGGAACTGCCCTAAATATACATTTGCATACAGTAATGTACTCCAAAGGATCTGTTGTCTTTCAGGGGAAAAATCTTGACCTCAGTGGTGGTAGTTCTTCGAAATCAGCAGAACAGAGCATGCAGCCCAATAGCAATCGGAAAGGCAAACAGATGTTCAAAGTTACTGGGAAGCATACAGAAAAAACAGGAAGCAGCACTGCTCCGCTGTATGACTCCATATTAGATTCACACCTTGAATATTATTTTTTTCTAATCACCCCCTCTTAAAAATACAGAAGATCTAGAAAAGTTATGGATAAAGGGAGCAAATATGATCTGAAGTATGGCACAGATTGAAAATGGAAAAAGATTAATTAGACACAATTCTTCAGTTTGGAGGAGTGTCATTGGAGAGATATGAAAAACTAACGCAACCCTGAACGGCATGAACAGGGAGTATGGAATGGGTATTCATTCTTTCACATAAGCGTAGAATTAGGGGGCATTAAGTGAAATTACCAGGCAGCAGGTATAAAATGAACCAACAGATATACTTTTTCACACTATACATAATTAAATTACGGAACGCATGGCCACAGGATGTTACAGAAACCAAACGTGGTTAGAGAAAGTGGTTAGACAGGTTCACGGAAGAAAAGCCCATCAAGGATTACAGATACAGTGCAGTTACAACCTCTGGCATGGGGGTGCCCAAGCTACTGATTACAAGGAGCTTAGAATACAAGCTTAGGGAAAGCATTTGTCTGTGCTGTCATTACTGTTCAATTTTTCAATAATATTTTTTCTCCTAGGCATGTGGAGGCTGTGAGGTTAAATGGTATGGCCATTTCTACAACTATCTCAAAAGTCCTACTTGCCTATCATTTTTGTGAATATATTCAAAGCAAACAAGAAATTGTCATGGCAAATGTACTTAAAAGGACCCAGCATCTCATCAGAATGAGCACAGGAAACAAATTATTCTCCAAGGGCAAAATACCTCCTAGCTTTTTTTTTATTTTTTTTTCTTAATGCAGCTGCTTTTTTATCATTAATTGAAAAGCACCATGATAATTGGCTCCCTGATGCACATTGAGAAATATTTTGTGAACTCACTGGAGTGATAACATCTATTTCAGGGGAGAAATCTGTTTAATACTTAAGGGAAAAAAAAACCCAAAATAATGTACAATATCTTGGCACTTTATACAACAAATTACTTGCTTCAAATTTAACATTCTCAATGCTGGTATTTGTTAGTGTCCTATGTAATGTCAAGGCTCATGTCAAAGCATCTCCTGTAGAGTTCAGCTTACTATAATTTAGAGATGGATATGAAGTTTTCTTCGCACAGAGAGTATCCACTTCTTGGTATAAGTTGGGACCGTGTATTATGATTTTATTTTCTGAACACTGCATCTTTAAGATGAGAACTGTTTTCCATATTTGTTACAGAGGAAGCTGCCATTTTCTAAATATGTGTAATCAGCTACATATATAAATATGTGCACATGTATAGAGGGGCATGATCACATTGTATAGGTCCCCTGTATTTACTTTCCCTCTACTTTTTAGTGTCTTAAAACAAAGTAAATTCTAATTCTTTGTGTGCTCTTGTCCATAAATCTCTGATAGATAGGCCCTCTGCATTTTTGTCTTTTAAACCAACATGTTGTGCTTTCAAATAGGTTTCAAACATCCAAGAAAGAAGTGGTTGAATTATCTTTGGGATTAAGCAAATAGTGCACAAAATGGACATTGTAGTAGAGTCACATGGGTCAGGGCAATGGTTGCAGAAGTGACCAGGACTAGTCTGTAACGCAGCCAATAAGTTGGGAAGTGCTTGGGATCCTCCAGGACCCTTGTGCATGAAAGCCATAGACATTCATACACATCACAAACATTACTGCTAAAAATCTCAACAAATATAAAATGATATTTCACATTGAACTAGGTTCCAGGTGAATATTAAAGTTTCCATATCCACATTTTCCAAAGGGGAAAAAAATCCAGTAATTTTACATGAAGACACTAGTAACAGAACTTGGCATTATTATAGGAATCAAATTTGAGTATCTAGACCATTATGGCACATAATGGATGGAAGTGGGTTTTTTTGCTGTTATGTCTTTGTGTTTAATTTGAAGTACTGTTATGCATCATAAGAAATGGAAATCACAGCTAAAGGAGGAATAGCCTCTTATGCCTAATTCACATGAAATATACTTGGACGTGATCTTTGAAGTCACTAGGCATTGCAAGCTGTTCATCAAGGTCATTAAAATAATTTCCTAATACATTCATGGTTACATTCGAAGGCCAACGTGGAGCACCTTTTAAATTCCCTACCTGTCAAGTGACAAGGAACATAAACTCTATTTCTGAAAGCCTAGGAAAAGGAGGGGATCATTACCAAACCGGAGGATCTTCCTGTAACAGTGGAAGGCCGATGAGAGCTGACAAAAGGACAGCATTAGGCTGTGGCCGAAGACCTCTTCCACACCAAAGTGCTAAAATCCTAGCTGAAGGGAAGCTAACAGAAACCTTATGTGGACCCTGAATATCTCACTGAACAAATTCCAATATATTTAGAGAGTAGTTTAAGAGTATTCTTCCCTCTGAGTCATGCACATAGCTTTAATTAGCTTCCCAAGCAGCTACAGACTTAGAATTATTTTAGAAAATGATAAGCTATACTTGGAAATTTGGGGTAATCATCAAGCAAAAAGATACAATCAGCTTGACTGCAGTGTGAAACTTAACTTTTACAGAACTGCTGTTTTAGATTCCAGTCACCAGAGGCTGCAGATCTTAGAAAAGAGAATGCAGATATTAATGATGTGAAGATGACAGATAAACAAAGCCAACAGACAATGAGCATTGAGACTGTGCAGACTGGGCATGAAAAGAGCCAAAAAAGACACAGGCCCACGTGGAAAGCGCATGCCTTGGTACACCTTAATTTGCATACAGCTGCTCAGTCTAAACCTAGCCCTAGTTTCCTGGTACGTAAATCATTTAAGGAAAGGGACGTGGTCTTTTCTAAGATATGCCTATCTTTTTTTTTTTTTTTTTTTTTTTTTTTTTTTTTTTTTTTTTGGACTAGAGACCATTTCACAATAATTCCCCCGTTGTGGACATGCTATCTATCTCCAGCATAATTTTCTTTTTTGGACATAAATCCCATTCTATAATTACTTGCATTCAAGCAAACCATATTTTCACTTTGACAGGATGACAGGGTTTCCTCGGCCTTCTATTATGATTGTATTTGTAGATCAGATTAACAAAAACATGGCTGAATAATTCATATAAATAATGTACCTTTTTTTCCCCTTCTTCTTCCATAACTGTTTCTTAGACCTGGTATATTCTTATATTCTGAGTCTCCAAGATTATGTTCATGCCTTAAATGTTTTAAGCTAGATGCCCCATCCCAAATCTATTCATATCAATTGATCCTTAATTCTGGTAAAATTTGTCTGATTCTTACCTGGAGTCCCCCTTTGACCCCCCTAAGGTCCTCCCTACGACCCATGAAGACAAAATTTCACCTCACAGATTTCAAAAAATGATGGAGAAAGCAAAATGAAATAAATAAAAGCATCAGAGTTCCCCTCAACATGCAGCTGTCTCCTGGTGGGCACAGAGCGGCTCTGGACCTGGGACATGTTTCTGAAAGGCACAAGGCAGCCAGAGACCTCTGCACGCCTGACCATGGAACAGAAAACAGGTCCCATCAGGATGTAAATCTTTCCATACTCCCCTATTTTTTTGCCTTTGGTTAATTAAGTTTTTCCTTCGATGTCTGTCTAGAGCAAGATGGTCTCCGCTTTGCAAAGATTAAACCCATTAATACCAATTAATGCATAACAAAGAAGGCTTTTAATGTTTTACAGCAGCAGACTAAGGAGGATGGTACGAAGGAGGATTGGGGGGGGGGTCACCTGTATCTTCAGTTTACGACATCTCATTAAATAATGTATAACAACTGCCAAACATTTTATGATGAGGAGGTTGTAAATGTTTAAGCTGGAGGATCTATCGGCTGCAGTGGAGAGAAGAAATGTTGCTCATGCTGTTATGATATATGTAGGAAAAGAGGAAAGGACAGTTAGGTCCTAAGGAAAGGAAAGACTCAGAGAGAAAACCTCCAGCACGTGGAGGAGCTGGTCACTCTCCCGCTAGCATGGAGGGTGAGAGTAGCAAGTCGTATCTTGTGTTTGTAGTGAAGGACCATAGCCAGGACCATGCTCAGGCATCTGCTATGTGATTTTGGACAGCCACTGAACTTGTCCATTTTTTCAAGGGTTTTACATACACCAACACTGTCTTCCGTTAGTAAAATTGTCATACTCCAGCCACTCAAGCTCGCTCCTGGGACCAGCTGTACTAGTCGCTTATACTATAACTGCTGTTATGAATAGGAGAATACGTCATACCGGTATGACTTTGTAGACACCACATGTAAGTATTTCCTCAGAGAGCCACACTTCCAATCAAAGCAGTTAGCACTGAAATCAGCCTTTGTTTCCTCATCTGCAGGGGGGAAAAACACACACACACAAAAAAAAAAAAAACAAAAAACCCCACCTTTCAGGAAATTTGTCATCTTCTATAGTGGGTTTTGTCAACATATCTCAAAGCCATCTGCAAACAAAAGCAATTACTACTGTCCCCATTTAAAGTTAAAAGCATTCGGAGTTCAATAGAGAAATTCTTTTTTTTTCTGATTAAAGGTAATGATTACACTATCTCAGTTTCTTTTATTTTTTAGCTCTAATTCTCCCAAAGAAAGTTTGTCTAAGGTAAGTGAAGTAATGTTTTTTTTCTGAATTAGAAATTCAGAAATGAATTATTAAAATTTTCATTTAAACTAAGAAGCATATATTTAAAAAAAAATAGTATCATACTTTCAAATGAAAATATATTATTACTAGCTTTCAAACTATTCCTAATACATTTTTACATAACTGAAGTGAGAAAGGGGTCCTCCTGGGCTAGAGATCCCTCCAAAATATTAAGGAAAAGCCCCAGTCCTGAAGCATTTATGAGGGACATCAGAAAGATAGACGATGTAAAAAAGAAGCATTATTGTCCTCCATTTACAGAATTAATGCATGAACAGGAAAAGTTCATATAACCTTTTTTTTTTTTAACAATGCTATATATCGAATTTATAGGTGAATTCATATTTCTGCTCAACAGACCCACACTCTTATTCCTGCTCCCCTTTTCTAAGAGATATGCTGAAACAACCATACAAAGGAGGGTTCAAAAAAAAAAAAATTAAATCTTCTTCCTACTTCCTATTCCAGTCTATTTGCTAAACTAATATCACTGCTGCCGACACATGCCTATCGATTCAGACCCTTCTTGCTCTCCGAGATGCTTCCCGCTAGTTGCTAGGGAACAGGAAGGATTTTATAAGCCAGCCCAAAGTTAGCTTTCCAGTTTAGGCATAAACTTTTGTTTTTTTGTTAATGCAAGCAAATACCTATGCTCTTTAAACTCAGAATTCATTAGCTGATGGCAAAATTACATCTCCGGGGGTGTGTGTGTGTGTGCTGCTGTCTGCAGCAGTACAGCCTCTTTGTTAGAAGCGCAGTGAGTTTACAGCAAGTGCCACAGGGATATCGAGTGCAGCAGTTCACAAAACAAATCACATTATCGGAAGAATTTCAAAAGGTCATTAAGAGCAATTTCCTTTCTACTAGATGATGTCAGACATGCTCTAAAACTTCAAATGAAGTAACAGAACAAACAGAGATACATATATGTGCTTGCATATGTTATGTGTTCACCATCCTTCATTCAAGAAGATCCCAGAAAGTATTACAGAAATACAGAAGTTTTGTATACTAGGAGTGTGTACATTCCTAGCAGGCTTCAGCAGCACCTTTGAGAAGAAAAAGAAAGAGAGAGAGAATGTGCATACCTTAAAGGACACCAACCTCCTGCAGCAAATTTCATCACAGCACATCTTTGCTTTCATGATATAGCTGCATAGAGTTATAATAGCAATGTCAAAGTTTATTAATCTCTCGACCACACTTTCTATAGTTATAGAAAGGGATATTTTACACCCATTAAGTTACCCAATAGAAGAAAGTATACACGCACCATGTTCATCTTTTTCATCTTTCCTTTTCCTCAGACCTACTCTCTTCAAATCTAACCTCTGACTTGACTACTCCTGCTCTTTGCATTGGACTGACTTACTCACAGCATGCAAATGCCTGGAGACCCTGGTGTCTGTGCTCTAAATCAGGCAGCTCTTTAAAAGATGCATTTTCCAAAAGGCTTAAGCCCATGGTTTACCCCTTAGTCTCTCCCAGAGAAGTGCTAAGAAAAGATACAACAGTTCAAATTAAACAGCACCCCGCAAATCACAGGATTTCTAACAGCTGCGCAACGTAACACTGCTCACTTAGTCACTTGGCTTTTTCACATCCCATCACTTCATCACCTGTACTAAATCTATTTAGACTGTAGTATTTGAGGACCAGAGAGTGTTTCTCTTCATGCCTGTACTCCTTGTATATCTTTAGAGGAAGTTCCCTTTGCCTCCATTAGACTATTTTCTGCTTGTTCATTAGGAAGACCTGCAGCACCAGAGTCTTTCCAGTCTAAAAACCCTCTGCTCTGTGTTCAACACCTGATATAAGGAACCACGCAAAAAACCCGCCATGCATACAACAGTCCTCCCAAGTCTCGTATCCTGCTGGGCACCACCCAGATAGCACTTACATTGTGTTTAGCATCATTACTACATAAATCCTGCACTTGGGATTATATGATTGCATTATGGCTGTTAAGGATACTACAGCTAGATAAAAACAACTCTCCCACACTGTTGATACTAGCAAAACACATCTTCAAACCCCAGAAATCTGATCACACAGAATTTGGCAAAAGGACCTAATATCCAATATAGTGTTTTAAAAATGTTGTGGCATGGATGATTTTATTGACTTTACAGGCCAAATCCAGTTCCTGCAATCACCACTGTCGTTAATTCAAAATCAGACACACACCTCTCCATTTACTTCAAAATAACAATAATAATAATATACCTCTATTTTCTGGTATCTACCCTCCCTGACTGTCATTTGAATTGTTTCTATGCTTCTGATATGACCCTGACTAGCAAATTCTGGTCTGAGAATGATATAAACTATGCACTGTCTGGATGATTGCAGTTGCCAAGGGGATCGTGATGCAGACCTCTCTTATCCTGGAGGTGTATAATTGCAGGTACTCAGAATAGACATGAATGCCCATCCAGTTTTTGATGATGCTCCATGATCTGCCCTATTATTTCATAGAAAAGGAGGAGCAGAGCAAAATTAAAAATGTAAAGGTACAGCAGAGGGAGGGGGAGGGGGAGGGGGAGGGGGAGGGGATGGTAATTTATCTGGAGTCACGTATGAGATGCTTGGATTAGCTCCTGAAGTAGTATAGCTTGTATGAGGTCAGTAGAAATATTCTGTTTAGACATTCTGAGAATCCAGACACAGAAGTGTGCATCACCATCAAAACATCACACAGAAAGCAACAGCATAACATTCAAGAAGTTCTTGTGCCAAAAGACGAGTCCTTCAGGGCGTGGAACGTTGGTCCTCATCCATCCTGCCCACCCGCTTCCTCACGCACCGGCCACCGCGTGCTGAGCAAAACCCCAGGGAAAGCTTTGCCCAAATGTAAGTGCGAACATCAGCGTAGAAAGTACAATTTATTTGTGCAACAAAATGCCCTGGTGGCTGGAGTCAGGCCAGCACAAGTGTTGCCATCTCCAGAAACTTGTCAAGACGTTATGAGAAGCAGCTGTGCCGACATGGTGATTTTGCATCACCATAGTTTGTTTTGAGCTTCTGTTTCAATTTTTCCTTTACTCAAAGCAGAACTTATCCAAACAATACATCACTAATTTCTGTTTCCAGAAAATCCATAAAGTGATTCAAGTTAATGTAAACCTCACTCCAGGTTCTCCCAAAACTCAGCTGGAGTGAGATAGATACCTAATATTACAGAGATCCTCCTTTTGGTCAACTGAAAGAAAGCCTGCATGTCCCTTGGAGCAAACCCCCTATATTTATTCCCCATATCAGATAAGTGGAGAGAAAGTACTAATCATCAAGCTATACATCATATACCTATTACTTAGATGGATATTTTCTGGAGGTGAAATTCATCATTATATAGATTAAGATAGCTTCCTGGTAAAGTTCACATAAAATACAGATGAAAGTCATTATTATAATGTAATTCTTACACTCTCTCTTGGAATGTATTTCCATTCTGTATTAAATCCAAGCAGAGTAGTGTTTTGTTTGCTTGGGGGAAAATAAATAAATAAATAAAACATTTAAAGTGATCAATGAAACTCTACCACAGTCCATGAAAAGACTTCAAGTGAGTCCCACTGAATCTACACACACACACAACCTTCCATAGCAGGTTCAAGACTGCAAATGCTGCATATTCAATTGCATTTTTCTGAAAATGGGTGCATGTGAGAGACTACATTTTGCAAAACTTTTCATGTTCAGGGTTAAGTCTCAACAACATATTCCTATAAAATGAAGCCATTTCCTGGCAGAATTGTGCTGAAGAATATAGCATTTGATATAATGACTTCTGATGGGAAAAGCTTCAAAATGGTTCAGTGGGTTGGTTAAGCTGGACACTTATTTGGAGGTCAGTGGAAATGACTTTAAATAGAAGCAGATTTTGCCATTGAAAGTAAATAACCTGGGAAGACAATTTCATATGCCATTTTGGCTTTCTTCCAATGTTGGTCTCACCAAAATACTGCAACAAAAATTAAGTTGCATTGGCAACAAAAAAATGACACCAAAACAAATCAAAGCAAAACACTCATAGCATTAGGAATTCCTGATAAGCTGTGAAAGAGTCAACATGGGATGAATTCTGCATGAGGGCTTAATGTCTTACTTTATGATATATGAAAGTGTTGTCACATCCCTCTGTGATTCAGCTCTCTCTTCAAGACATTAAGATATATAAATATTGTATCTATTTCATTGCATCTGTAATGATATTTGAAGGTATTTGCCATCTCTGGAGAGTATGTTTTTAAAAAGACAAATAAATAAATAAGCCCAAGCTGCCATTTTTCATTTACAGTGAAAAGTTTGAGCTCACTTAGCTGTAAAGGCCTGTAGATTTGCCTCAAGAGCTTTAGAAGCTTATTAAGTGGAAACTGTTCTCTAGTGCACTGCACATGAGAAAGAAGGATGTAGATTTGTATTTGGTTTCACTGGAGACACTTATGAATGCAATTTCATACACACACTCCCTTCTACATACTCACAGTCAGTCTCTGCCCAAAGAGGCTCAGTTACCACTCACAGATCAAGTAAGCATACATGACAATAAACCTAATCTTCTGCTGGTGCCCTTCGTGGTGGTATTCTTTTCTACAAGTCTCTAACACTAAGTTTGCTCACAACCAAGCAACTGAGAAAGAAATTCTTAAATTTTGAGAGGAATTTTAGAAGTCCATTATTCTGACAAACTTACACCTGCAACGAAAATCACCCCATAATTTCTCTTCATTAGAAGAGAAAGTCTTCCTGATAAATTGTTTAATACATTGTATTAAACCAAAAATGAATGGTTTAATGAGCTTGCTCCATTGGAAACCGCTGACTGCCATGTACCTTGTTTCAAACCAATGAGGATTTCTGTGTTGGTTGGGCAGTAACAGGCTGGATAAGGCACTCTTTAGACCTGCCAATGTTTGAGCTGCTCTCTTCTTGAAAGAAGGGGGAACACTGGCTTGATCTGATGCTGCTGGACCTCCTCACTCTCTCTGATCCCACCTATCCTCTCCAATATCTTAACATCTTACTTGAGGAAATAAAGTTAACAAATTGCATTCCATCCAGGAACTCTGTTTTTGCTTGAATTACCCTTTCACACCAGCTGCTTTTCAAATCTCCGTTAACAACCTGCTCCTACGGAGCGTCTGAGCGTGGCAGTCCTGGCATGGCTTTCATTCCATTTTGCTTTTACTTCCCAATGGCACGTTGCTTTCCTATTTAACATACCATCTCTTCCTTATTCTCTTTTACATATCAGAAACTGCGTCCTACAGCAAGCTGTCTAATTTGGGCAGCTCTAATCATGAACACTCCAAGCTATATTAGTTTTAGGAAACTAAAGATGCACCTGGGCAAAAATAAATATATAAGAATATGTATCTGTATAAACAGCCAGATAGGGATTTGAGAGTGGGATTGGGGGGGGTGGGGGGGGGAAGAGGGGAAGGAACGAAGTTGAGAACTGTAAGGAAACCAGAAGTCTTATTGCAGATCCAAAGTATATGTTGTGTGGAACCACACTCTGCTTCCCTTTTTTTTTTCCATAAAACTCATGTAATTCCTAACCAGTGGGGAATATTTTCAAATGAACAAATCAGTATTAGGACCTGGCTGTAATCTATTTTCTCCAAAGGGTGGGAATTTTAATTTTAGCTTTGGAAACCTCCCTCCTCCAAAATAAACTTCATTATACGACCTTAAGACCAATTATTTTCATTCTTCAAAAGAAGCGTCCTCAATGCTGAGCTGCAGATTTGTAATCCTCCGGTAGACTATGCAACGTCTCTGGAATTGCATAGCAGCCCTCATCACAGACCTGATCTGGCATTATTCTCCTTCAAACTCCAATCAAAAACTCCTTGTGGAAAGGGGAGACCCTGAGAGGAGAAACAAATTAAATTCTTTTACCCCTGGAAGTCATGCACAGTTAGCACAGGTTTCTTTAAATCTTGTATTTTGCTCTCCAGACTGCAAAGTCACCCTGAATTTATTGCTGGAAGGCATCATGTGCCCATTGCAAAGGAGAAGGTACAATATGCTTATGCATTCAAGTAAATGTATGAATTCAATTCACTGGATTTCAGTCAGAGGTCAATGTGGCTCTTCACAGCATAATTCAGTTACAACATAATTCAACTTTTTTTGGTTACAAGCATTCCCTGATGGGTGAGCTACACCCTTTCTACATTACAACAAGATTAATTCATTAGCAAATGGGTGCAATTTAATCACTTCCGTACTATATGGACTACAGCATGGAAGAGGGTTAATAATCCTCAGAGGCTGAATGCATTCCAAGTGCTGACCATTTGTTTAGAAGTGAGATTTAAGTCTCTTGAGTACTGGCTCACAATTCCTGTATGCTCCCTCAAATAACTATCACCCAAAATGTACTTTAAAAACACTCAATCTATTTCTTTATCTACTTTTTGTGATAATCATTGCTAGAAAAAGAATGCAACATAACTGCATTATTTCATACAATAAAACAATCATCCCCACAGAAAAAAATCAAGTAATTTAAAATTTGGTCATGATTGCCTGAACATCCAGCTTTTGATTCTAAGAGACCTGCTATATAATCTTGAATATAAATATTGTTCTCTAAGGGAAAAATCATCTTGCAATTCCTTCTTCCTTCTTTTGGAGGAGGAAAAGTGTTCAGCAATAATTTTTTTTTGTGAACATCTTGTATGCACTCTAGATATAGTAGTACAAAAAAATCCTAAAGGAAAGGCTAAGAATAGCTCATCCATTTTAAGAAACTTCAGAACTCTTTTTTTCCCTTTTTGGTCTCACTTTCACATAAATACACCTTTTTTTTTTTTTTTTTTTGTCTCTTTCTTTGCAGCTAAGGACTCAGACTGTGGACTTTCTTGTCATTTACTGTGATACCATAAGAAATACAGAAAACTGTTAATAAACCCCATAGACAAGGAAGGAGCAGGAGAAGGTAGAAAGACAGATGATGGCTATACCAAGAACACATTCTTCATAGGATAAAACTTATCTATATAGACTTCACAGGCCTGAGGCACTGAATTGAGATCAATTTGATTGACATCACATGCACCAGCCATCAAGTTAGAATCTGCATCTCAGCTTATCCAGTATTTAAGGTTTTTTTAAACCAAAGCTTTGGTTCAGACTTGACATCATTTTTTCCAAAGGTATTTAAACAAGCCAGAGCCAGCTGTAGCAGTGATGGGTGATTGCATTTGAATCTGGGCTCTATCCATAAATAAATGAATAAAATCAGTATCATTATCACATCAGGTAGCACAATACTATTACACTTCTTAGAACATAGGACGTGTAGGAGAAAGGATGAAGCTGGGGATCTCATCATTTTCTAATTACCTTTTGACTATCATATCTGATTTCCTGCAAGGCTTCACTCTATGAAGAACCCTATTTTCCAGCATTCTAGAAACATACCCCCACTCCAACATACTATACTTACTCCAAAGACCACCTTCTCTCCCTCTTCCCTTAGCCATAGGATCTGCCTTCTCAGCATGTCTCATCAGACCCCATTTCCATCTGAGGACACACAGAGCCTCATTTGACCTCATAGACATCACCTGCGGCTCCTAAGTGGGAAGAGGTGGTTGGGAAGAGGAATTAGAGTCCAGCTGGTCTGTCTTCATATCCACTTAATCATCACTGCTGCAGTTAAGAGCCTTAGTTAGGAAACTTAGGACTGACTCCAACTCTGATAAGGGAAATGTGTTGGAAGGCAAAAGCAACGTGACCTGGCATCACAGTACTGGACAACAACCAAGTGAAAGAAAAAAAAAAAAAAACCCTAAGCTATCAAACAGGCACTGAATAACTTTTGTGTTGTTAGATGTTATGTACTTTAAAACTGTGATACTATTTGTCCAGTATCAAACAATAAATCAGTATGAACAACATGATTACACTCATGCGGTGTTTGATAAAATCACTTATTGCTGTATGCCCACTGGCTGCAGTGCAGTGTAACGGTCTTTCTTCTTCATGATACCAACCACACGAAACTTGCTCCAGAACCCTTCTATAATTTATTTCCTGCAGTTGGCTCCAAACGAAATCTTTGTCCTCACCTCTCATAGCTGTAATGAAGGCCCCTTTCCCCACAGTTCAGTAATCACAGACCTCTGATAGCTGCTTGCTGTCCTTCAGAGACCAGGTATCTCTTCATTAAAAGGCTTTGTTCATTAAAAAAGTAATTATATAGGAATATTCTAAATCAGCATCCCCACAAAATCCCCAGTCTGCACAAGTACAATGAAATTAAGGTTCCCTGTAATATTTCATAAAGTTACATTGAATTTGTCATTTTTATGTTAAAAAAAAAACCTACTGTCCTATTCTTCCGCACAGAACTGTCTTTGTCATTTCTGTCTTAACCCAGATGGGCAGTGACAACAGCAAAACCATTGCTGTTTATATATATTATTTTTTCTACCTAGGTGATGGTGAGAAGTATTTTTTTTTTGCTTGGTGATTATGTAGAGCACTGGAAAAACTAGTCATCATAGAGAGAGAAATTTATCTTCTCCCGCTTTCAGATACCTAAACTAGAGTACTCTGAATTTACTGGTGAAGAGTCTTACCCTTCTCCCTTGTTATACATGAGAAAACATAGTTTTCAATGCTTAGGTTCATTGATTTTCATCTTAATTTGATAGCTAAGTAGTTAGAATGAATAATCTTGACAGTCAGTCAGTCCAGTGCCCTATGCATTCATCTAAGCTGCTCCATGAGAAAGCAGAACCAGCCAGCTCACAGATCCTCCAAACTTCAACTAAGTTGCTTGCACTCTGTGCATGGGGTTGACCCTCACCTCGGGGGTAGTGGGGGATCATCCCCACCAGAGCCTTTTTCACCTTTGGTGAAAGCTTTTTGCGTCTTCCCTCCTCTGCTAAGCTTGCCAGCAGGCATGCTAGCACCACGTCTGGCATCACAACGCACCCAAAAAGGAAGTGTACTGCATCTTATAGGGTAGACCAGTAAAAACCAGAGTAGCAACAGTGTTTATATATGTGTATGTTTGTGTGTGTGCGTATGCGTGTGTGTATGTACACAATGAAGGAAAGCATGGAATTTATATTTGGGTTGAATCTTTTGTGTCTTGACTGATCTATTTCTTCTAATAATTATTTTCATGGGCTCTTCATACAAACATTATCTGGATTCATGCATGTCCTGAAAGCAAAATTACCCACTTCTGCCATTACCTGTGTCACTTCTCTGAAGCACCCTGAGAAATTAAAATAGGAATAAAGAGAATTAATCTTATCAAATAGAATTGCAGAGAAATATGACGATTGGAAGCTACTATAAAGGATGGACTGAGAGCAGCTTTTATCTAATTGACAGACATACAGCGATGACTCATTTGCCTTTGCATAACTTTCTCTCCAAAGACAGAACTTTAGCTACGAAACACTCCGCAGCTTCACTAATGTGGAGATCATGTGTTGATGAAAACTTGAATGCGGATATAGAAAGCTAACCACGAGGCTAAACTCAGGAGGATGAGACATTACATTTATTATCCTATAACGTATATACTGTGGTCTATTTGAAATGTGTGCGATTAGGTTTGTGCCTTAGAAAAAGTCTGTATAGAGAATTGCACTTGTCACAGAGGACTGGTTGCAAGAAAGCAGATATGGAAACTGAATGCTTCTCACACACTTCAGCATACCTTTAAAGAACCACACCAAGAGCAGCATGACTTCAAAATTCAACTAGAACAGACCACTGCCAGTGGATTAGATGCCACAGATTAGTACAACTGTAAAATTCTAGCATCACTTCTAGTAATGTGCTTCCACGACCACTATATCAATACTTAATTGTCACTCCAAAAAGAACCATAATTAACTGTGGTCGGAAGAAAAAAAAATATTCTAAAAACAGGTTGACCCAATCCTTCCAGCAATGTTAACTGAATGCCAGTCTTGAAGTACTTCAATCAACCACATTTGAAATATGATTTCAGAAATCAATAGAGTGGAGGAACTGTAGATAAGAAAACAGCTTAATAATAATAATAATAATAATAATAATAATAATAAAAACCTTACTTGTTACTATGTCAAACAGTTTTGACACGAGACAGAGTTTCCTCCTCCCATCCTGAGATAACACCCTTCCTGTGCTGCTATACACAGCAGAAGAATTACCTTACACCGACCAGGTTATCCTGCTGATACTCTGTAGTCATCCATGATCCACCACAGCAGCTTAACAGCCTTTTGCTGTTAAACTTCGAAATTGATGCTGGACAGTCCTACTCTTCTACACATCCATTTAACAGCACAAACTTTGTGTTTGCATGGAGGAAATATACTTAATAACTGTAGGGGCTGACTGCCCTCAATTAGGCACAAAGTGAAACAACCAAGCAACGCTACAAGGGGACAGACTGACTGTGGACACCAAACATCAGCACTCCCATCAAGTCAGGGAGGATAAAAATAGCAGGGGCAGCTAGGACCCTACAACAGTGCATCACACAGGAACTGTGCAACGAGGAAAGACTCAGCTTTTGCAAAAATAGGTAGAGGGACAACTGAAGGTAGAGAAAAGAGCTGAAACTATAAAAGAGAAAAGAATAAACACTTCTAAACTATAACACAATAAAATGTATATAAAATTTTTTTGATCAGTGGAAGGAAAAAGCATATCAGAAAACTAAAGAATCATGAAATACATTATAAGAAGAGCTTAGCTGGGCTTCCTACCCTTTACCTGACACTAAAGTAGAATGAAATCAAGAAAATGATCAGTACATATACATCTTGCATCTTCATAAGCCTTGCTGCAGGGTCAAGTTTTTTATCTTGCTGTTTAATTTTCTTAACTTACATGTGTTTGTAAAGGGAAGAGGAAAAAGTTAAAAAAGAAAAAAAAAGACTAGGAGTTTTGCAAGGTATCTTTTTTCTCCCCCCAAATTCTAAGACCAGTCATATGAGCTAGCCAAAATGTTATCCCCACTTGAGTGGACAAAGGGGGAAAAAGCATGAAGCAACCAGCCTCTCAGTTCCTAATTAAAAATACAGTATTACTGAAAATAGCTACAGAAGTCAGAAAAGGATAGATCTACTAGGTTAAATGTTTCATTACTATCATCCTTGTCAATTTTAGTGCTTCTTCCAGATTAATTTTAAGGGATCGATTTTAAAATTAGCAGAGGCCAATGTTAAAATTATATTTACATGTAGAAATTGCCAATTAGGTGCCCCCAGTATGCAAATTTCCACATCTTCTCTAGGGAAACCATCTTCTACTGATAAATTATGAACAGTTTTTTTCAGATTTTCAAGTTAATTTTGTATGTTGCTACAGTAATCTCATAGTGTCTTAGTACAATATCATAACATCTTAAATAGTCCTCTGAGACTGGTTTGACCCATACCTAATTGAATATTTGTCTACAAATCTACACATGTTGCTTTTATTAGCTTTACAAATAATCCTTCAGACAGTTTTCAGTGTGATTTATTTAGCCTGCATTCATCACTGTGTCTAATCGTTATCAAAACAAAAAGCATGGAAGGAGAAGAAAAGGAGGGGAAGAAAAGACAGAATAGCTTCTCACTCCTTTTCATCTTCTTTCCTCTTTATTTTCTTTTTCACTCCCCATAGTGCTCTGTTATCTTCACAGGGCTCTTCTTTCCCCATTAACACTGCATTTTATTTCATTCTTCCTCTTTCTCACCGGGTTCAGCAGCCCTCTATTATTTCATTGTTCTGTTAGGTGGGCTAAGGCTTCCTTTTCAGTATAGAATTGATTGCTTTACTATAGGAGTGTCAGAAATAAGCAGGGAGATGAAAAGAGAAACACCCACAGACAATCTCTCTTCAGGCAGAAACAAGAGGTGACAATATTTCTGACAATAATTACCCATATCCATTCTGATCAAAACACTGCTGACATAGGCAAGGGAATTTATATATATTAAAAAAAAAAAAAAAAGCAGAACAAAATAATCTTTGTTGTGGAAGTCCTATGCATAAGGCATGCCACTTGTCAGTGCATCAGCTTTATTATTCAGTTTGACAAGGCTTTGATGACTTTCCAAATCCAAATAGAGAAACTGTTCTTGACCAAAAAAAAAAAAAAAAAAAAAAAAAAAAAAAAAGAGAGAGAGAGAGAGAGAGAGAAGGGGGAAGAAAAATATGGGAAAACATTGTGTAGGAATTTACTTTTCAAGAATCTGAGAGCATGGCTATTTATTGTCTTTTTTTTTAAGTGGAGTTTTATACAATTTGAAAAACTTTTATAGTCCAAAGACTGAAAGAAATGGATATTTGTTCTCAAAATCTTCAGCATTTGATCAAATACTTGATCATAAGGAAAGGTGTGCTCCAACAGAAAAAAAAAATATACATATATTTCAATCTGGAAGATTGTTAACTTACCCTCAGCAGGTTATCAACAAGTATAATCTTATATACAATATTCAAAAACTTATAAATTATTTATGAAACTGCTTTTCAGTATCAAAGACCAAATAGACTTAAATTCCTAGTGCCCAGGTCTTCAAAGGCTCTACTTAGCATCACAACAGTGAACTGTTAGTTGTCAAGTTAACCCCCGGAATTCAGCCCCAGGATGGGCTGGAGAGATGAGTGGCTCCGGAAGAGTTTTGGAAAACAATAGTTAAGCAGCTAGACAGAAACAGCAAGCCAGGAAAAGGACAGGGAAAACAAGACTTGCTTGATATCATGTGAGCGGTGTCAGAAACAGAACCCAGATTTCTATTTCCTTGCTGAGACAACTAACTGTCCTTTTGAGGAATTAAACAAGCAAATTAAATCAAACTGAATTACATGTTACAGAATTAAATTAGTCAAAGGGGTTGGACTCATTCTGTGGTCCACTAACTTCAGTTCAGTTTCACTAAAGACTCCCTCAACTCACTTATTCCCTCTTTCTCTTCTTATAGTTTTTTTCTTTTATTTCTTTAATCTCATCTGCACAGTCACCTTTTTAATAATACACACACACACCTGCATGCATAGCTTTCCAAGGTACATTTTTCTTCTTTTATTTCTTGTAACTTAGTTGAGTTTAACTGACCTACTATGAAAGAAACAGAAGTACTCGCTAAGTCAAGAGAATTCAAAATTTGTTTCTAATATAATACAACTGCAAATTTGCAATTCATACTTTAAATATGATGAAAACACAATCCATGAAAACCATCTCTCTAATCTAGGCCATGAATCAGGTATTGGTATTGCACTGTAAAGGATCAAAGAAATTAAGGAATCCTCCACTGTGCAAGCCACTGTGGACTGAAGAAAGTCCTAGGGAATGTTAAACACGAACCTGCAATGGAAGGAGTTGGAATGACTTAACTGAGGTTTCAGTTGCGTGCTCTGTCTGGAAGACTATTCCAGAGCTGAAAAAACAGATTATATAACACATATACAGTGAAATGTTAGAAGAAACAAGAAAACTATGAAGAATCTTGCATGAGACGAATAAAGTTTTTTGTTTGATTTGGGGATATTGCTGTTAACTTTTCAGTGCAGTATTATTGTCATGATCTGAGCAGCTTTCACATGAAGGTATCATCTACTTACTTTACAAATTTAATTAATCTTCACAAACCTCCCATGACACATAAATACTGGAATATAAACTTTAGAAAAGGGGTAATAGGTTAGAAAGATTTTCCATCCTCACCATTTAAAAGACTACAGGAATATTTATATCTGAGATAGAAAAGTTTGTGACAGCTCTTGTGAAATATTTTCATAAGACTTTGAAGCTAATTCTAAATACCATATTAATTTAGATATGCCTTTTCTGATGCTGCGATTAACTCACAATGCCATCAGTGGGAAAGGGAATCTTGAAAACTATTGCATATAATTTTTAATGCAGTAGAATATTTTAGCAAAAGAAAACCCCAACACCAAGATAATTTTCAAACATTTAGCTCTTTTCAAAAAAAAAAAAAAAAAAAAGTCCATCTTGTATGGTGAGTTGAATGAAACTTGCTTGCTTTTCACATGTTATTTCTGCATATGGCAAGATTTGTGAGACTTGGTGACTGTTCCAGAGAGAAAATGGTTTGCACTTTGTATTTGTACAGGACAGCAGGCAAACATCTTCAAACTCGATAAGATGAACTGAAGAATAATTCATCCTTTCTCATGAGCACACTAAAAAATGATATCTCATAATCAAGATCACAATTTTGTTGTACAATTTATTTTATATCATCCCCCATCTAGTATGTTACCTGCAAGGGAAATTTCATAAGAGCTTTCTAGCTGTTGTGCTCTGCTGTACAGAGACTCACTGCTTGATTCTTAACATCGCAGTCTAGGGAGCATCAGCAAGCTGCAGTGGCATGTGATCTGAGCAGCAAAAGCAGGCTGCAGAGCACTCCTCTCACATTAGTGCAGAGCTCAGCTCATAACTTGAGTTGTGATGTTCTCTAACTCTTAGTTAATCCGCAAAAGTAACAGGTGTCTTACAGAAGTAGGAAAGAATCATAAATAATCTTTAGGGTTGCAAGAAGGAAAAGTTATGTCTTCCCTGAGAAAGTCATAACTGGTATAATTGCTACAGAATACATATATCATCTTCCAACCAAACACCAAAACGCCTTTTATTTAGCCTTATCAGGAGCAAACAGGAATATCTGAAAGATACGAGGTTTTTATTTGATTAGCCAATATAAACGATTAACACTCAATAAGAATGTATCTATTATTTAAAGCAGTCACTGACATTATTTTGTATTAATTAAAAGAGGAATAAAGACTGCTACTGATCCTGTGTCCCACTTTGCAATAGCTATTCCTTTTTTCTTTAAGGCCTCTTCAACTTAATCTTCAGGAATTTGTAAAATGTGTATGCTTATAAAACCATGGTGACCATAAGTGACTTTAACAAATACTGGCTAGAGAGTAGCCATCATTTTCTAACATAAGTATGTTGATTACAGATGGCCCAGATTTAGGTTCCTTAGAAATATTTTTTTGTATATTGTCGATAAGCATTGGTCATAAGGCTATAATGGACATAATGTTATTAGCCAGATGGGCAAAGTGCAAACAGCAATGTACTTGCAATGTTTCTGCACAGACTTTATCACAATGCTTAAAAGAGATCACTAATGAAATGCTCTAATGCACTTTGAAGAAACAGGAGGCCAAGCTAGGAATGACTACTTCAGCATTTCACATTCAGGTCTATCTTCATCCTCTATTAAATTTCCCTTAGTGTAGATATTATTTTTCATGTAATACATCAAAGAATAATGTCTTGCCAAATGTTTCTTTGAGATTACTACAGGACTTTGGGTTTCATTCTGCATTATACTTATCAGAGTCCTTGCAGAGTGTGATTCATCGTCACCTATCTCCAGTGATCTCTTTAAATTAGGTCCTCTTCCTGCAATGTTCACTTACAACCTTGAGAACTGTGCGTCCTATAGGAGATATTTACCCTCTCAACCTATCTAATAGATATTCCTTCTTAAATTTGCAGAAGAGAATTATACTGTTCAGTATAATTCACCCTAAATGCTCCTGTGTACCAGAATGCTCCAAAGAGATTTTGATAAAAAACCAAGAACATTACTTACCTTGCAGAGCACCCTGAAACTCATAGTCAGTTCAGTAAGGAAGTCAGTGAAAAGACATTCAGACCTGATGCATAAGATTATTTTTCCTAACCTAAATCTTCTTAATATTCTTCTACTCACTTGCGAACACATGAAGTAGCTTAATCTGGCAGAACTTGGACACCTAGAAGAATAGTCTCCTGACAGCTGGTTTTCTTATGCAAACCTGTCCTTTTAGCTTTCAGCATACAAGTTATACGCCATTCCCATGCCAGTAAGGTAAATCTAGAAGACACATTATAAAAAGAAAGGAAAAGGATGTACATTTCCTATTGGTGACTCTGAGTTTAAATCAGTGTAAACTAGCTACTCTAAAGGAAGTTTAATTTGTCATGCAAGTTACAGTAACCTACATTCTCCTCTGATTTGGCTGAATCAGTTTTTTGTGTTTTTCTTTTTTGTTAAACCAAAATCCTCAGACTTTTTCCTGTGAGTTACTCCTTTAATAGTATTTTGGTATCATTTTGTACACAGGGATGCAGACCTGATATGTATTATAGATATCTAAACAAATTTTATATTTATGTCTAGAAAGACTACCGAAACAACTGACCTGGAAAACACTAGCTTTGAAACAAAGATGAATTTTTCTTATTGACAGTTATGGGTAGCAGAAAAACAGCAATGTTTAATAAGTTCTTTGTAGAACTTTTGTAGAACTTCTCTGGGTATTCTGGAATATATCTCTCAACACAAAGGAGATAAATGAAAATACTGTTAGAATGAATCATCGTAATTTTGCATTAAGAGTCAAGCATCCTTGTTTGCCAGTAGGTTGTTTACATATGCTAAAATGAAAACTATGTTATTCTTCAGTAATGATCCAAAATGCTTTAATTATTCTCTTTAAAGTGATTGTGTTTTGGGCCATCACAGAAGAATACTGTAAAAATTTAAACAAACTTCTGACTTTTAAAGCCACACTAAAAATGAGCTATATCCAAGTACAGAAAAAAACAATATTTTATTTATAATCTTAGTTTAGTGTTTGAACTACAAATTCTGGTTCTAGAATTGTTTAAAAGACCATGGGTTTCACAGGTTTGCACAAGTAAATTAATTTCCTGGGTTTTGTTTTTTGTTTTTTTTTTTTTTTTTTACTTTTTCCCACTTCTTCACAGAATGGTCCTTTTGGTAAATACAGAGAAGGTCATTACATGAAAAAAAAATTGTTTGTTTATTCCTTTTTCTCACTTGTAAAGTTGCTGCTAATATACCATTCCCTGTCAAATAATTTCAAAAGGGCATGTGAAAAGAAAAGAAAAAAAGAGTGACAAAATAGACCGAATCTCACAACTAGAATTCACCATAAAAGTTCCCAAAGTGTAACAGAATTCTTACAAAATTTCCTAGACCAGTTCTTTTAGGGAATCAAGATCTCCTATGAAAAATATGGCAAATGGGAATCAGGGTAGGCTGGGGAGGAAAAAGGGAAGGAGGAGGGTAAATAAGTGCAGCAAAAACAGGTTCTGAGGAATACACATAATTTTGTCTGCTTTAGATCACAATAGAATTTTTAATAAATAAATTTTTTTCTTTGTAAAGACACTTTTTTGAAACAGTAGATTTTGCCCAGTCATTTGTGTCATTTGTTTTATAAACCGTCTTTTGTTGTCCCCCCCCCCCACCCCATAATGTCATAAATGTTTTAGATTTGAGTCTCTTGTACATTGTCTTTTGAGTTCATTCGGATCAATAACGGTTCATGCACTGAACTGTGTATTGAATTTATTGTGTTAACTGTTGTTGTGTGGTTGAAAGGAGACTTGTAAGAGTTATAGTGATTTAGGTGCTCATGCTCTATTGCTGGCATGGGCAAGTGACTCTCTATGGGTGTGTCACCTGTAAGCTCGTCATCCACATTAATGATCTCTACAGTCCGTGTTGGAGCATGATGGTTCTGCCGGTGATGCTGTTTCCTCATTTTGTAGAAAATTACCAGCATCACAGCAGCCATAAGAGTGATAGCCACAAAACAACCAATTATGATTTTGGTAGTCTTCATAACCTCATCTATTCCTGGGATCCCGTTGTTTGCATCCGTCACAGGGATGGTGAATGTTTTTTCTGTTGATCTTGTGCTCTGTGGAGTGAGTGAGGTTGTCATGTTAGTGGTCTCCCAGTTGGTAACTGGTGTGGGCCCAACCTGCTCTGTGGTCTGTGCCTCATCCTGAGAAGGTTCCACAGTCTCTACTGTGACGGTCGAAAAGTATGTGTAACCAGGGTTATCCAGGGCAGTCACATTCAGTGTGGCAGAAGCTGTGGTATTCCCAACAGAGTTACTCACCATGCATGTATACAAACCCGTGTCTTGCACAGTTACCTTTGTAAAATTTAATGTGCCATCACTGAGCACAGCAATCCGAACTCTGTATGCCCCATGCGTCATAACAGATCCATTTGGAGTAATCCAAGATACAGAGGTCAGGGAGGTTGATGCTCGGCATTTCATCTCTGCAGCCATGCCTTCTGTGACGTTGAGGTCCGCTGGTGGCTCCACTATGACTGGAGCATAACATGTGAAGTAATTCAGGTCCAGCTCACCAATGTACCTTCCTTTCAAACTGGGAGGTGTGTGGCAACGGGCACAGCATGCAGTATTGGAGGGTGCCTTGTCTTTAATCCACCAGCTGAGCCAAAGGATATCACAGTTGCAGTTCCAAGGATTGTGATGCAAGTGGATCCTTTCTAGACGGAGTGGCGTGAACAGGTCATGAGGCAGTAGTGTTAAATTGTTGTGTGCCAGATTGATCTCCACAAGTGACTGAAGGTTATCGAAAGCATTCCTTTCTATCACTTGAATCTGAGACTGTATCATCCACAATTTTTGAAGATGCATTAACCCTTGGAAGGAACCTGGCCGGATGGCAGTCAGGTGATTCCCAGAAAGATCTAACTCATCCAGTTTTACAAGTGGCGTGAGGTTAGGAATCTCTCGAAGGTTGCACATGGCAAGGTTCAAATACCTCAAATTGGACAGACCTTCAAAGGCACCTTCTGAGATATATGAAAGCCTTTTCAATTCCCCCAAATCCAACCTCCGGAGAGAAGGGATTCTGTTAAAAGCATAAGAAGGGATACTTTCAATGGGGTTGTTTCTCAACCACAGTTCCTTCAGTTTTGACAGATATACAAAAGCCCCATTTGGGATAGTGGTCAGACGATTGTCAAAGAGTTCCAAAGTATTGAGATTGGCCAGACCATTGAAAGCCCCTATCTCAATTGTTCTGATGTGATTCCTGCTGAGCTGCAGGATTTCTAGGTGCCTCAGATGTTTGAAGCTATTCACTTTAATGATTTGGATCTGGTTCTCATGGAGATTGAGTAACCGGGTGTTGGTGGAGATACCGTCTGGCACGTCTCTCAGATTTTTCCGTACGCAAATCACTTTACTGAACTGGTTGCTGCAGGAGCAGACTGAAGGACAAGTTTGAGCCCTCACTAGACCAGCCACCACAAGAAGCTGAAGAGCCAGCAGCACCACAAGCAGGGGGTCAAATAGGGCCCTGTTAAACCTAGGACCTATCATTATCTGCTGTGGATGTAAGGTCATCTTGTTCAACATTCATAATTTATTTGGTATTGGTCCTTCTGGAATTTGAATAGCCTGAAAGAAAGAAGGGAGAAGGAGAACATTAAGTTAATTCTGAATATTTAAATCCACTCTCTAAACAAAGACTTTCAAGTCTTTTCAGTCAACTCTACCAGTTTCATCAAATTCTACAGCTACAATTTTTACAAATTCTCATACTTTATTTCTCGTACAGCTGTGTCAGTTGTAATTTGCAATGAGATATGACATATCCAGACATTATTTTTTTCTGCTCATTCCAAATAATAATATACGTAGCTGGTTAGCAGATAAAAAGTTCAACTACACTGGACACCTAAAAGAAATGTTCTAATTCAAGAAGAGAGTTGTAAGTAGTGACAAGGGCTCAACAGGCAAAAATGAGTAAGATAGGAATCACCAAAGTATCCAAGGTTTTAACTTTCTTCATACATTCTAAGACAAGACTTAACAGATATTATGAAGAGCAAGTGGAGGCTCCTGTTGCGTGTGGGTGAAACTCTTTGTCTATACAAATGTGATTGCTGCATGGGAGTTCAACTAGAAGTAAAGCCTTTAATACTGATCGTAGCAGCTGATGCAAACGTTAGAGTCAGATCTTGCTTTTTTCAGATTTTAAAGACAATAATGCAAATGAAACACAGGTTGTGTGAAATGCTGAGCATCAGTCCTCCCCCAGTGTTAAACAGCATCATCCAGTTTCATGATATTTCCTCCTCCATTCCTTTGTTTGGCAGCAGCAGCAGAGAAACACTCATTAGTAAATGTGTGCTGAACACAGAAATAAGAATAGCCATTTAAGTGCTGAAAAATATCTCTGTAGCTGCAGGGTTGACAATTTCATTGGTATCTCTAAAAAAAATCCTACAGATCTTAGTGTAATGGGAAAAAAAGACTTTTCCACTACAAATGATCATTACCATTCAAAGTTTTTCAGTCCTGATTCATTTGTGGTAGCTCTTAAAGCTCGCAGCCCTCAGTTCATTTTCAATCTGCTGCTCACTGCAAGGTCCCTCTGCTGTAGAGATTAATGAAATTTCCTATAAATCAGCCAAAAGTGAAGTCTTATAAATTACAGCAAGCTTAAAGCATATTTATAACCCAGAGCACCCAAATGCATAATACATGTATTCAGTAGAACAAAACACTGTCAAGCAGAGGATTTCTACTCCAAGCTCTGAACTGTTTCATTTTGTGTAAAAATCTATATTTCTTGAAAAAAAAACAAAGCAAAACAGAAATAAAATATATTAACTTGCATTTCACAGTAATTCATTTAATGACTTTTTTCTAATTATATAGTCAGATAATATATTTTTGAGAATTTACTTCCTCATTTTTTTGAACTTGTTACAATGTTTCAGACCTAGCAAGTGTTTTCTTCTCACTTTTAACAATTTACTGAAGAGAAAGCCAATGTAACAGTTAAAAACCTGTGAATGGTAATTGGAAGATCTGGGCTGTATCTGCTTGTTTGATCTGCTCTATAAGTGCTATTTATAAAACCTCAGTCTTGTTATGAAAGATTCATGAAACTAATGTGTTTTGCAACCTTGAGCAAGTCACTGAACTTCTCCCTCCATGGCTTACACTTCTGTCAGATGTCTCTGGAGAACCCTGGGGCTGGGGGGTCAGATGTCACTGCTCCCAGCTCTCCCTCCCTTCCCTCTGCCAGTGGCTAACCACTGTACTCCAGAACATCAGCTTCATGGGTTTAGGATAATGTACTAGACTCTGATCAGGTATGGCTGTGGTACATGCCTTCCTTTCTACTACAGGTTTACGAAGTCATTAATCTCTTCAGCAGTGCTGACCACAGCAGGTGGAGACACACTCTCAAACTACATCACTAAAATTCACTACACTAAAATTCACTAAAAGACAACTTCCTTTCCATAAAAAAACCAACTGTAATAAAAATAACTGCAAAATGGGGGTGAAAAGGACCAGGTTCCCATCTTTCTTACACTGTCATGAAGAAGAATCTGCCTGTTGAAGTCAACAGAATCACATCAATGAGCACAACACCAATTTCAGGCTCTTCTTTAGTTAAGATCTGTGATCTGTGAGTTTTGCTGTTGAATAGTTATTAACCATCTCCCGTGATCATTAATACGATTGTATTAACCTTTTTGTTTGTCTCTAGTTTTTTTTTTATTAGGTAGATTTGTCTTTTTTTCTCTTTCTCATTTTTTCTTAATTCTTTTAAATCTTATCCCCTAAGGACTTGGACCGAATAATGAATTCCATTAACAAGTAATAAAACAGATACAGAAACACACTGAACCGATCTTTTTTACCACTGCACTGGTGCAATTTTATCATCTTCACTGTAAGTGAGATGAGAACTCAGACTACTATCTTAAACTTTAGGGCCGCCAGTTATCGTTGAATGCCTGGCATGGCATGGGGCTTGCTTGTAATACTACAGGATTCTTTCATGTTTTATCTCATACCCATTTGCTATTTTGCCAACCCATTGCCAACTTTGCAAGATACCATATCGCTTCTCTACCTTTCTTTTTGCTACTTTCCAGCCTCATTCCTGCACATACCTTGCAGGAGTAGGAAAACTATGGGATTATTAGAACACGAAGGTGTAGCAAGAATAAGAAAGGATATGAGAGAGCAAGCACCTTCAGCATCAGTCAGTGTATACATAATCTTCTTTCAGTTGCTTCCTTGCCAGTCTCCATAAAGCCAGGCATGTCAAACCACGCTGCAAGCACTCCAAGGCACTTCCCTCCTGTCCCTAGTTTTAGCTCCCAAAGGTAGCTAAAAATCCCACTATGCCCTTCACCTCCACCCAAACTTTCCCTTTCCCTCACTACCCATATGCTCTATGGGAAAAAAAAAAGATAAAAACCTTATGAGATATGAGACTGATTAGCATAATCTGTTCCACCCAAAGCAAAATGTTTCCATGTTTCGTTTGCAAAAAGTTTTTGAAAAGAAATGCTCTTGTTTCGTCTTGAGCTAAATTCCCTATATCCTCCCTATGTTTGATTACTGAGTCAAAAAATGAATTAGTCACACAGAACAGCTCTTTCCTTGTGCTGAAGGCCAAACTAGCCTTTGGCATTTATGTTTACTTTTCTCCCTGGGTCCTGTGCTAAGTATGTCTCAATCAGCCATACCTCTCAGCACTATGCTCTCTCAAAGCCCCTGAGGGAATGTTTCTACATTATTTAAATCTATGTATACTTCAAATATAAACTTGCTCACTGACTTCCGATTTGTTGCCCTGAGTGTGTAAGTCCAAAGTCAGGACTGCCATTTTCTGAGACGTCAACATAAAGTTTTAGATATGTTTCCATGTGTTTTTGTGTCTTTGTTTTTTCTGCCTCTAGCTACATCCTGTTTAATACATGAGAGATCTACATTGTTATTCCTCTGGAATCTTTTTTTTCTCTCTGTGAGAAGCAGTGAGAATGAATCTTAGCTTTTGTGGCCACCATTTGATATAACTTTGGATTTATTTACATTACTAAACTTTTTTCCCTCTGTTTTTGTAAATAGAGGAATCAAAACGCAGTATTTAGCAAAGGACCACACTAACTGGGCTTGGTACTGCTGAAGTACAGGGGATTTGATGATGCAAAAAAGCCACCATGCCAATAGAAACTGCAACAGGCAACTGCTTGCAAGCTCTCACTTCCAACCTGTGAGCTTTGCATGAGCCAAGTAATATACTGCAGTGAGATTCCTCGTGGTGATATGAACGTATTAAGAAGGTCCTCTCTATTATACTGGTAGCTCTCCACAGCTCAGAGCTTAAGCATTCTGGAAGTCTTTGTGCAGTCATTTTATATCAGAGTCATTTTAAATCATAGTAATACACTGGGGAAAAAATGTAGCCAGTGCAAAAACACACTGGAAAATTCATTTAAAGCCTTGAAGAATATTATGGAAATATTTTAATGGACTTTACATAAAGACCCATCTGGAACTCTGTACTACAGTAATTTGCTATTCAATATCTGTCTATTATGCTAGAGACACACATGAAGGTTTAGTTTTATAAAGCCACACATGGACACAGACCATCAACCAGCTTCTTTGGTTTCCATTGACAACTTTTTGTCTTCTGAGGGATATTTTTGCATTTTTCTAGTGCCAAAATATCAACTCTATGGTCAATTCAATAACACTAGTGCCCTCTGCTGTATTTATTTAAAATGGAGTTTAAAACGCTAAGGATATCCTTACTGCACAGCGAGTTCCCCGAACACCATATAATTATTAAACTGTGTTTCCAAACATGACCTTAAATCTGTCCCTGGAATTGCTCTAATTACCAAAGCATAAATTATCTGTCATTCTAGTACAGTAATGTATATTTTGTTTATGGTCATGCAGACATACATACACACACACACGGGAATTTTTGTTCTCTCTTTCTACAGAATTCAGACAATCTTTACTCAAATAGGCATTTGATATGCACGTTCTTCTCTCTATATGCACGTTCTTCTCTCTATAGCTTATCTGATACTTCTTCAGTTAGTCCCAATGTAATACATATTTGCCTTTGAGCAAAAAGCATTGTCTTCTTAAGATCCAATACAGAAGACAAAGGACGTAATGACAAAGCTAATCTACCTCTGCAGAGAGGTACAGTGCAGGTTGCTTTAGGGACAGCTTGAAGGATTCAGCAGTTATTCTACTGTAAATTAACTTTGCTGAACACATGTATGCAGAGAAGTCTTCCTAAGGTGCACTGAAATGGAACAGATGATTCATTTTTCTATTTTTTGTAATTAGGCCTTAGGCCTGATGTGCTTTGCTCATTTTTTATTATTTTACCAATGTAAAGTGGTTATAACCGCTCTGATCACTGGCAGATTTTCCTGTAAGGGTGGACTTTGATTATAGAAGGGAAGTCCCATACCATTCCCAAACATCAGCCTAATGAGATATGGCAGGTAGCAGAGATATTTTTCTAAACTCCAGCGATCCTTACCTGCCACACTGGCAGTTTAATTGCTGTTAGCAACTCATACTCAGCTTTCTAGTGTGGGGGCCTATGAACAATCATCTCGGCAGTGGAGAAGACCCAAAGACCATGGTTTTACGCCACTTCCTCAGATGCACAGATTCTTTTCAATCACAGATAAATGTATAGGCCTTAATCTATTATACAATATATGGTTTATGATACAGTGTGATCTAACACACTTTGGTTGACAGCTGTGCATCTGTCCTAAAAAAGCAGGCTGTGATGCTGTATGTTGCTATACTGAAAATATACAAAGAACGTTTCAGGTATCAGGTGATTAAATTATTTGTATACAGATAAATCATCATAACTATATCACAGAATAAATCTAAACTAAAACCCAATTAAATCATCGCAACTCTCCTTCAGGCTTGTGCCAGAAAGTTCCAAGATAAGGAGCATTAAGATCACTTTTTACAACTAAGCTGACAACATGTCAATGCATTCAGAAAAGGCACCTTTGCTTCACTTTGTATAGCACAGTTACGTGTGCTGTACACCACACCTTTTTAAAGAGCTTACTGAGAAAAACCCTTTGCTAAGATATCTGCATTTTTTAGTAAACAAGCCACTCTACAGTTACAAATTAAATGGCAGATTTCCAAACATATGAAGAGGAGCGAGGTGCATCAAGCAGCTAATTATGCTGGAAAGTCTCTTCTGGTAGTATCAGCACTGGAGCATCGAAAATAGTTTCTGTATAGAACAGAGCATGGAGCACAATAATAAAAATAGGCCTAAATCCCAGGATGACCTTATGCAGAGGTGACTCTTTCGACTCTCTTTGAGGAACTCTGAATGCTCCCAGGATGTCAGACCGATCCCCTTTTAGCAGCAGTGCCAGCAGAGGAAGACAGGAGAGTTTTAGTCTAGATACCAGGAAACAGGCACACAATCTGTTTTAGCTGCACAGAATACTGAAACACATTAGGGTAAACCCTTGTCCCTGAACAGAGACTGAACTGTGGGCAGGGAGCTCCACTGGGGTCAGAAATCCTCAATCGACATCTGCTCCGCAGATGCTCCTGCAGCCTCAGATGTGTGTCCCCATATGGCTGTGGAGCGGTGGGCTGGGGGAACCACGTTGCTATGGGTTCGATCACCATACCCTCCTGCTCCCCTTCCGCCTTTCGGTCCTGAAATTCCTTTCCACCTGGCTCAGCCCCCAAGGAATAGCACTCTTCAGCTCCAGAGGAGTACAAACACCTTGCGTGCTGTTCTCTGCCTGTATATGGTACACCACCACCATTTTTTTTCTCCATAGAATTTCTTTGCCACCAACAACAGAATAACATGCTATGTCCTTATTAGAGTGTTACAATAAACATAATCCAAAATCAGTAAAAAGATTGGCTAAAGTCTGATTGCAAGTCCTTCTCTTCTTAATCTACTGTTTAATTTTTCTCATAGATTGGTTCCCATCTAAGTTTTTTTTTTTTTTTTTTTTTTTAACAGACTATTTTACAGGGAAAACTCATCATTGCAACCATAGAGCTGTGTATCCTTTCCTCCATTCTTAAAAATCAGTTTTCCCTTTTCATTGCTGTAGGACTTTAAAAGTCTCAACAACAGTTTGGGGAGCCATTGCAATAATGCCTAACAACCTGGGAGGTTTCAAAGCCCAGCAGCTTTTATCTATTTGGTTTTTATTTTATTTTTAGTTAAATGCAGTAGAAGGCAAAGAGTGCTAGATAGGCAGCCCGGCAATGCAATTTGATTACTCACGAGATTAGGTAAATGGAGACACTCACCATGCAAATTACTCTCCTCTTTGTGTGTCTCACTGGTTGGCTATGGGACACAGCCAAGATTCCCTATGGCCCCCTGAAGCATGTAAGTGTGGGAGGTTGAGCTGATATTGCTGTACCACGAATACTTCCCCCTTTCCCTTCTGCAAACCCTCTAAGACTCAGCTGAACTAGTAAGACACTGACCTGTAAGACCTAAATGTGGTTGGACACATTTAATCCTACTGAATCACCATTGATTTCAGGGGAGGTCAATCAAGGATGAGTTTGATCCAGTCTGCCTTTTTCTTCTTTTCTTTCATTTTGTTTTACAGAAAACAGATTTATTTTCCAGCATGATTTTAACCCCTTATTTTCCAGCACAATTTCATTTTTCTTCTACTACATCTTCGTGAGGTTTGTAGTTTTCTCCATAAATTCAGCTAACATAAATGAAGCTGAAATAGACCTTTTTAAAAAATGAGATATTTAGTGCACGTCAGTCCAGGCAAGATTATTTGCATTTCAGCCAGAAATTAAGAGGTTTCACAGACTTTCAAATTATATCAGTCTGGCAAGTCCCTTAATTTCTAAAATTTCTTTTACTCCCAAGCTCCATTTCACTTTGTATCCTCAATACAACTGGTAACATTTGCTAATTTTATAGGACAAACACAGAAAACATCAGATAAAATGTAATGGATATTTCTGTATGAAATACTGATTTTTGTTAAGAGGAATTTGTTGATATTTTTTTGGCCCTTATACTTTGCCTAGATGTCACCTGAAGGGTGAAAAGGCCAAAATAGTCCCAGTCTCTCTGTTGAGACTGCTCACAATGGTGTGAATAGGAGCAACCTATGAGCTGTCCACTATCAACTGACCTAAATTCATTTAATAAAAGCCACCAAAATACAGCTAGGTACATAAACATTCCAGAAATTTAATTGGAATTAACTTTGAAAGTGGGTTAATTATTGCATTAAATCTTTGTGTGGTCACTCCTATTTAGAATCTAATTTAAGCTAAACTGAATCAAGGCCATTGTAATTTTAATTAACAGTGTCCATAAAAGAATGTAATCCAGTTTAGCTAGTCCATTTTCAAAGTTAATTTGGATTCATTTTTTTGAGACCCCATGTAGGCATTAGGAACTTTCATTCTGTATTGACTTGGGCTCATTCAAACCAATTGCATACAGGTAAAAAGGTTTTCTACCTCATCACTGATCTCTTGGGTTATTCAAGCCCCACTTCACTCTTCTCACTTCGCTAATTCAGTTGATAAAACACAGTTTCTCTGAGGGTTTTTTTTTTGCTTCCCACTTTCATCTTCTATATTCTTCTGGACAGATATTTATGTGGAAGAAAAAAGGCAACTGTACAGAAGAAATTTTGCAATAGCCCTGAAAACCAAATTCTTCCAATTACTTACAGCAGCATATCAGTACTTCTCATGTGAAAACCATGATACAAACCAAAGCCATATAAGCACTTTCAGGAAATCATTATCTTACGCTAGAAATACCTCAGCAGGTAAAGATTAAGCTACAATAGCTCTATAATTATTAAAAGAATGCTTTCTTAATCCATTTTTGCTTTATCATCAAAGCAAACTCACAGATCCCCTTTTGGAAGGCATCAGTGAACAACAACAAAATTAGTAAAAAAGCGAACTTTATTAAAAAATTAAATGATAACCCAAAGCAGCGCTTCCAAACACTGCAGTTTTCACTCCTGTCATACGGGGGTCATTATCTTGGAACACCGTAGTTCTTCTTTGTTTTAAGCAGACTAACAGTGATTTAAGACTACATCTATTTAAAGGTACTGCACTGATGCTTCATTTTAAACAAACTAGTTCTGGTCTCATAGAGTATTACCATTTTTTTCATATGGAAAGATTAAATTATATAAATCAACATCATCTTCAACAAAATACTGCAAGATTTTTAACTAGCAGGCAAAATTCTGCAGGTTAAGGCTATGGAATGCTATAATACAGTGTTTTAAAAGATGCAAAGGCAAAAATATGTGAGGCTGGCAGGAACCAAGACTTTAGCCCCAATGCCTTCCAAAGCTTTTTGCTCACAGTGTATAAAAAAAGATGTAGGAAATGTCAGATCAGAACACCACATAGTCTAACAACATACATACAAAAGCAACCAGTACAATGAAGATCAAGGATAAAAATTGGCAATTAGAATATATACTTGCCCTTAAGAAAGTTTCTTCCAAATCTCATAATATTAGGGTTTATTTTTTAAAGCCCAAACCCTGAGGGTTTAACATCCTTTCCTAAATTACAATTTACATATTTGCCTATTGAAAGTGCCAGTGCTGAATATTGTTACCTATACAAAGTTTTTCTTTGAATCTTGTTGAGCCCTTGACCTCAGCAGATAATATAAAGTAGGAGACAGAAATATTTGTGCCAATTATTTTAGTTTAATGAACATATAATGCAGTTGGGAATCAGTAGTACTTTCTATATTTTGGCAACAGAGATGCTCTGGTTAACTTTGAAGTCATCTAGAAAGATCTTGAGATTATTTTGAGATTAACAAATCAGAGGATAGTCCACTCCAGTGGCATGAAAAATCATGTTTGTGATTTACAAAGTGCAGTTTTTCCAAATTCATTTTGTAATTTGAAAAACAGAGCAGATTGTGAGGTGAAAGTTAAATATATTAAAGCAGCAGTGCAAAATCTGCAGCAATGCTTTTTGTACTGTGAATTAAAATCTGCTTAAATACTTCAGTGCAGTAACACTGTCTTAAGAGAGGTGTTCTCCTGTTTTTAAAGTCTGAATTATTTGATGTTGAGCTGGAGAAGTGCTAGGTAAGTTTTTCATAACCTTGGTAACTATGGGCTCACTTGCTAGTATGCATTATTGTAGAGGACCTTTTGTGAGAAACATACCCAGCTAATAACACACTAAAGCACCAGACTCCACTTTCCATCATTGCATTTATAGTGACTAACTGAGTCCAAATTACTTCCTCATTCTGTTAATAAACAAAGAGACAAAGAGAAAAAGACAGAAGATAAAAAGTTAAGGCTGCAAATAGCCTCGAGTCTGGCAAATGATGGTTAAACTTCTTTGTCCTTCGTAGCTATGGAAACCCCATAAGGTAAGAGTGGAACACAGGCGTTTTGTGGTCTGCAATTTACAAGCTGTTTATTTAATTATGAAGGAATATGAAACTGTTAGGGGCAATGCAATTATCATACTGTGATAGCTTTTTGGTTAAAAAAATAGGTACAGAGAAATAAGAAGTTAATTTTTTGGAAAATTGCTTGTTTTAGGACTTCTTGAAACTGTAGCACATTGTTTTTTTACTGAGATTTGCTCCCCCCCCCCCCCCCGAAAGGGTGCGGGGAGCCAAAATTAGTAATATGACATTTTGCAATTATATCCCTCCATAGATTCATAGTAATTATGTCCATTCTATGCCCAGTGAACAAAACCAAGGTCAGAGTGTATTTCAATTAAACCCTAGGTGTTACCAAAACGCAGCACAGCCAGAATAGCAAGCACATTATTACCAGATCTATCACTGCTGAGCAATGAATAGGTCACAGGTGCTCTTGCATACAGTATTTGTACACCTTTGAATATCACAAATGGGAAAATGTTTCAATTCAATTTAGAAGGCAGCAAGTGAAATAAAATTAAGAGTGAAACTATGTGATGACTCATGAGGCCTATAACAACTACCTACAAGTATTTTCCTGGATCTGAACAACAAACTCCGACCTGATACTTCTGTCATTGGGAGCTCCAGAAACGTCGGGGCTGCAATGCCCTTTACACACAATGGAGTTTTGACAACAATCCATCCTTGACTGGGTTGCCTTAATAAGACATCAAACATAAATGCATCCTTACAAGGCCTCTGAAAAGTAGGTAGGTATTATTATTTTTAGTTTACGGCTGCAGAAACTGAGGCATTAATGCATTCAATCAGCTGGCAAAACATAGTATAGGTCTATGTGGTATTTTGCAAACAAGAGCTCCACAATCCACACTGACTAGGTGCGCGTTCCTCCAAATTACAGCGGTGTAGCAACTGTTAGATTGTTGCTGACCCTGAGCTGATGTGCCTTGCAGCACTGCTTCGGCCAAGTGCTCCCAAGAGCACGGACAGAGTCTGCATCAAAGCGGAGCGTGGATGAGGCTTGCTCTCAGCAGTCCACAAGAGACCATGTGGATATGCTGTAATGAAAGTTGTCAGCGGCACAGGCAGGACTAAGACTCACAACTCCAGAATCTCATTTCCACGGGAAGATACACTTTGTGTGCCTATTAAAGGGTGTGATGACGTTTTAGAAGACCAATATGCTATGACATTTAAATCTAAATTTGACAAAATACTAGAAAATGTTCTGTCCTATTCCACAGATTCCTGTATTACTCTGATGATAGTGTTTGAATACCTTCCAGAGATGCATTAAATATCTAAATTTGTCTTTTCATCTGTGCATTCTTTCTCTCATCTCTTCTCTTAAAGAAGGACTGTATTCAGATGGTGTTTTGTTGGTATTAAGTATCTGCTCCTAGCCGTTGATACTACACACAGGGCAAGTTTGAAGAAATACACTGTGAGCTTAGAATGATAGTTTACCATGTTTGTTATGCCTTTTATTCCTTCCTGAAACTCATGGGACATCTCATAAGAAACGTTTCTCTTTTACCAAGAGAACAGACCACAGAGGCTTGTAACACTGGATCATCTGGGACCCAGTCCAGTCCTTCCTGCAATGGGAACTGGCAGGGGGACTCCTGGGGAGCTACTGCCACCTTTTCCCTGCAAGCAGTTCCCAAAGCTTTCTCCCCCCAGGGCTTTCCAATATGTGTGCTATGATCTTCTGATTCTTGGCCTCAGAAAGGTTTTCATATAAGCCTCACATCAGACAGGGTCTTGGCAAACTCTGAACAAGCTATTCAATGTAAATGTTTAAAAGAACCAGAAAGAATATTGCTGCCATAGAAGTGAACAACTGGCAAAATGTGATGTTTCAAATCATTATCCTTTGGGGACAGCTAACCAGGAGATATTTAAATCACTCGAGAAAGAGCAATAGCTCACATTCTGGGGTCTATTGCACTGGCTGAGGGTGCAAAGGGAAGAAAGGAATCATTAAGAGATTCAAAACTGTTTCACAGTAAAGAAGGCAGACTGTCTTCTGGTCACGTCCACACCAGCCCATGAAAATGTGAACTCAACCTTTCCCGTCTGCCATAATCATATTCTCTCAAACACCAATCCTACTGCACCAACGTCTGTTTCTTACCTAGCAAAGAACTGATGCTGTTTCACAAACCATAGTACTTCTGAAAGACAGCATGTTCCATAACTAGTTTCACTCTAAAGTGAATCATTACTAATGTTTTAGTTACTAAGAGCCAATAATGACTGCACTGGCCCCTTGCATATGTTTGTATAAAGCATAGTTGTAGGGTCACACACATATATGAAAGACTACATGTGAAATATGGAAATGATTCACACTGCAATTTTCCACTGCCCCTATCAGGTGAAAAACATCATTTCTCCATATTTTCCTAACAGCTTAGTCAAGCACTGGAAGCGGAACCTGACCCACCACAAAGATACAAGTAATTGGAATTTTTTAACTGTGTTGTCTACTTTGAGCATTGTAAATAAAAATAATAATGTATTTTTACTTTGCATTGTTTTAATTTTATTTAAAAGTTAAGTTAATTTCAAAGTAACTTGTTAACACTGAAGCACTCTGTTTCTATGTACTAGGCACTAGCACACTTCTGCGTCATGGATTTCAATGTGTTTTTCCAGGGTATCCAAAACATTGTAGTGCACATCTCCACAGAATATATGGACTGATTCAAGAACGAGTAATGAGTAATGCAGATCTGCATGGAAAAGTTAGTGTTAATAAAGAAAGCTCCTTTGAATGCAGCAGCAGGGTGAAACAAAGGCTCCAAAGGAGTTTGTGACAAGCAGTGGTAAATTATATGAGTTATTCTCTTCCTATCCACACCATCTATAACTCCAAAAATCATAAATGATAAAGACAAAGAGATAAGAAGTCTGTGATAAGTCTTACAGAAAAAAACTAATAGATTACTTCATATAGACATGTTTTGTAAACTGACAAATGTACTTTTATATGATGGAATATTTTCTTTATGTAGACTGCTTATAGACCATTTATTGAAATCATTGGCCAAATTCAAAGTATTGTAACATCAGTGTGAGATTCATATTGATGCAGGAAAGTTAACAAATACCTTTTAAGGAAATGAGCAGGTTCACTGATGTACTATTTATCTGCTTCAAGCTAAACAACACGATAAAATGTCCAGTATCAGAAATGCTGCCTGCTTGTTCATATGCAGTGATCCTGAAGTGCTGATACAGTATTCTATATTCATGAGCTGACCACAGACTTCCATTTTTAACTAGACCATGAGAGAAAATCATGGGAGAAAAACAGCTCCTACAGAAATCAATGGGAGTTTTGTCTTTGATTTCAGTGGAGCCAGGACTCCATCTCGTATGTCAATAAGAATTTGCTACACAGAGCCTACTGCAGATTATCGTGGATGCAAGTACGAGGGCTTTGGCGCCATTCTTTTAGGATAGTTTTCAGGGAGATGGAAATTTAATTTTCATTTAATTAAAACTGTCATATAACATAAAAGGAAAAGTAATAACTGAGCTAGCTAAAAAAGACAGAGTTCATGTCTGTGAAAGTGTGCTATGAAACAAAAATAATTTTATACTTTAAAATATTAAGATATTAATATCTTAGATTCTTAAAAGATTCCAAGCCATTACACTGCTAGTTCAAATCCTTTAAAATGTGTATATCAACAGAATGAATCCAAGGTTCAAAACAAATCTGAAAATTCTCTCTCCAAAGTGGAATAAATTTGATGGCTGATGTTATTCAAGGATATAAACATGCCTGTTTGCCATAAAGCTTTCCATTACTCTGCTGACTTGTGTAGCAGTACAAATATATTTATCACAGACAACAGTGATACTACGTATTATTAAGGATGTCCAATATCTGCCATTACACAACACTATTTTCAGTTTCTTACAACTTGGTAAAATTTTAACCATTTACAGATGAAATGTTCCATGTTAGGGATATATCCATACTATATTCATTGAAGGTTATACAGAAATACTTGATATACTTTAAAGTATATACTTTAAAGCAGTTAGCATACCTTATGGTAACAAACTGTTGCAAAAACAGGGAGCTCATTGCCTCTACATACCCAAGTATTAACTTCAGATTATTTTTTTCATTCTGTGCACTGAATGACACAGGGTTCCTATGAGAAAAATATGATGTCATTATGTAGTTAAAGATAGTAATAAAACACATACAAGGCAGCCAACGAGGTTTGCACACAAATGCACATATTTATGTATGCGCATGTATACATAATACCCTTTGTAAATTATAGTTCAACACTTTCTAAAAAGCTATTTGTTTCCTATCAGGATAAAAGCAAAAAAAAGTATTTTCTGAATTTTAAACTTCTAACTAGTGCTTAAGCCAGAGAACATCAAAAATATAGTTGAATGACAAAATACTAAGGTAAGCAGATCTCTCTGGCTGACAACTTTTTCTTGGATTCTCTTCTATGCCATCTACTCCAGCATACTGCATGATGATAAATACATTAACAATTTGCAGATAGTTACTAGTAAGAGGATCATTTAAATACTTCAAGTAGACAAATAAACTGATAAAGCAGCCCTCCCAAAGGTATGCTGGTGAAGCCTTTTGGCACCATCATGCCCTCTTCTCTTACGAGACTATTTCACATCAGTTTCATGTGGTTTAGGGCTGCTATTAGCAATGATAACTGTAAGTGCTTACCAACGTAAGCACTAATGTTGCACCGAAATACAGGTATTGTACAGTGTATTTATCCCCAGCGCTGCTCTGCCTTGGAGACTTTCATCACACAGTGGACCATTTAGTCTGGAAGTTAGAAAATTAAATGTAGACTATTTTTTGCTGTTTGGCTGACATTTCTAGCTATATCCACTTTTGCAACCATGCCTAATGGTGGCTATTACTTGGTTGTCAATGTCTAACCTTGATCTGCAAGAATGATTTCAAAAACTGAGTTTCCGTATTTGGGGAAAAACACCTTCATTTGTTTATTCGCATTGCTGTCCATATGCTCAACACTTAGGAAAGCTCAGGAGCTGACAAGATATAATAGTAGCAGCTAGAACCAGTGAAGACCACCAGGACTGTAAAGGTTTAGTCTCACAGGGGAACTTCACAGAAGCACAGAAATCCCTTTTATTAGACCTGATTTCTGGACTGGGATCTAAATCTCAAAAGGATTTCAGTGAAGCCAGGAGGGCTGCTGGGTATCAGAGATAAGGAGTAAGCACAGATTTAAGAACTTCCCATACTACTGCAGCCATAGCTCTAAAGCTGACACTATCAGGGAGAGGATGATGGAAAAATGAAAATTTTTATATGTGAGCTCATCTGTGGCTCTGAGGAGAAAAGAAATGTGATATACATAGCACATTCCTGTGGCTTCTCTTCATTTTAATACTTTCCATTCCAGAAGTGCAAAGGCAATCTTCTTCCCTATAACTCTGCAGAAGCTGGCAGAACTTGATCTAGTTCTTAGATGGGTAAACCGGTATTGCTCCATTCCAGCCAATGAAACCAGACTGACTTTTATTCCAGCTGAAGTTTGGGACCCTTGTTACCCTCTAAACCAGACTGACCCATTCTTGAGGAATATCAGGAGGTTCAGCTAACTAATTGCTAAGAAAATGTAGCTTCTATAAAATAGGCTTCAACTGGCAGGGATAAGGTGAATCCTTTTGTTTTAACAATAAAGCAGATCTGTGTCCTGATGGCTGAAATGCTGAAGGAGGGTAATAGTACATTAGAAGACTGGATTTAGTTTTAGATCTTAAACAATGACTTTTGATTTTTTTTTTTTCTAAATGGTAAGTCTTTCCTTTCTTTCTCTCTTTTTTCTTCCTTACTGCTATGAAATACAGGGTTGAAATGGTAGCTATGAAATAATAGGCAGCAGACATACCCTGTGATGAATCAAGAGAGGTCCTTATCTCTAACCTTTATAATGTGTTATATCTGGTGTATGTGGGATTTAGGAGGTTTTACACTGACTAATAGATGATAATAGCTTACAGTTATATACTGACTTTCATGTAGAAGTTTTCCTGTGAGCTTTAAATCTTACATTGACAAACAACATATAGTGTATCAGAGTCACCTTTTCCTGCACCAAAATGCAGCTGTTTCTGGAGAGAAGCATAGTAGCTATTTTATAGTATATTGTGTTATGTCAAAAAATTCTGAAAAGTGCTGCCTTCAATTCAAATTGAAAGCATATTTTTGGAAATATGGGATATTTATCCACATTGAAATTTGACCTACAACAGTAGGGTAAACATCCCTACTGTTTTGGAAGGTGAATTTTGCAAAGAAAGCTTAACTCCCAGCAGGGTGCATTTCTCATTTACCTGTATCATGCTGGAGAACAGGCTTTCTGTTAGCGCAGCACTAGAGTGCTGCTGCAGGATTAGCCTGGAAGAACAACTTCCTATTATGGAATTGCTAAAATAGCTTCTTGCAACTGTCTCTCTTGTTCAGCAGATGTAACGGCTCTTTTTTCAGGACAGTCAACAAGCTTGGTATCCAATGCGAGGAGACCACAATTCTATAACCTTGACTCAACAGTAACGCATGCATACTGGCACTCAACTATCTATCAGTATTTGTAGAAAGATGTGCTGGATGGTCTCTCCTATCCTGACAGCCATCTTCAGTAAGCCAGCAAATGAGAGGTTACTTGGAAGACAGTTAGCCAGGCCTTATCTTGCTTGTTCTTTAAGACGAAGACAAATGCTGCAAGGGAGCAGCCATCATCTGGCAGAATCTATGAAAATTCAGTATCTGCTCTTTAGGCTACCTTCAGCAACTGCTGCTTCCTTTCTACTTGAAATGGGAACAAGTTAAAGCTCAGTGGCAAATATGGGGATTTAAAGTCCTCTCTACAGGTAACCACAAGTACAAGAGAGCAAACCTGTATTAAATTTTACCATAATTCTTTACGACTGTTTAAGGAGGTAGAGTTTTCTGCTGCTCAACAAAGCAGCCCATCAATGTAAACTGCAGGACTGCAGTATACTGCAGTCAGCAAAACAGCCTTAATAATCTCTCCTGAATATATAGAAATAGAATAGCAAGACACCTTTCAATTTAATTAAGGGTCTGTCAGGAACTTACAATCTAAAACTTCATTTTTCTTTCTTAAAGAGTACTAAATCCTCCTTTTAAAATTTAATTTACCTGCAGTATGGTGTCAAAGTTGTCAGAATTTTTTTTTCCTGAAACGCAGTACAAATTGCTAAGTCATTTAAAAATTATATAGCACCAAAAAGCACAGATTTTTTTTCTTTTAATGGTTTGGGGTGCTTTTTTTCTCACCAGGATCCCTCACATTTACACTAAATACAGCTTCATTTCTCAAAATGAAATTTAACAAGCAGTACTTAAGAGTGAGAAAGGCACTTACTAGGCTAAATTCAATTGCTCTTCACTGCTATTCTTTATCTTCCAATTTTTACTGAAAAGCAAAGTAAGAACGTACTAGGGAGTGAAAAGAATAAATTCATTAGTGACTGCAGAAGAGGAACGCAGCCACAGCAGACATTACACCTGAAAGTTGGTGTAGGGCTGTTACTGTCCTTCTCTTGAAATTCTTTGTTTCTCGAACTTGGTTCACAGATTCTGAGCAGGCAGTTGCTTTACCTCCCTTGCAACCTGCAAGGACTAACGCTGACTCTATTTACAACAACAACACCTTCACTTAATTTATTTCCCTGTATTGCCAAAGTAAGGTTTATAGCTGGGTGCACATTCTAAAGGGACCACTTGTGATTAGTTTGGCATTCATTCTTTCCTTCCTTCCGTACACTAGCATGAACTAGGAGAACCATCCCAGGAAGAGACCTTACGAAGAGCTTATGCCATATGAAGCTTACAGGCCATACCACTCTGCCCAGTATATTGTGCAGTAATCATCAGTTACATGAAGAACTGCAAAGATCCAGACTTTATACTTCAACTACAGTAATCTGACTCTTCGTCCCTCTGAAAAAAAAAAGAAAAAAGGTCCTTTTTCTGACCACACACTGAATTTTGCTATCTGGGGGCATTCTTTTAACAGGAAGTTTCCAGTTCAATTCAAAGCATGAAGATCAGGTCATTCAACACAAAATTTATTGCAGTTATGGCTGCTGAACCAGTGCTTTATAGCATGAAGAGCGCCTGTACAAAGTCCTGACTGTGCTGTAATACTGTTTACTGTCAAAAGTAAAATTCACCAGCCAGATCCACAGCATGTATAAATCAGTGTAGCTTCACTGGCACAGGATCTGGCTCACTGCATCCATTTAGATAGTTTCACAGTCTTCTGATCCTACATTTTTATCCAAGTGCTGATGACAGGCAATTGAGGATTAAAAAAAAGAAAAACATCAGAAAGGGTACCCACTCTTTTAGTTCATTGTTAATGAAACAACTGTTGTTAGATTCAAGGATGAAGATTAGCTTTTTAAATATGTCTGGTATTTAGTTCATTATATTCATGGAAAAATTACATTTAATGTCATATTTCTCAAAAATGTTTGACCTTTATCAACAGTAGGGTCAAAAAATTGCCGTACAACTTTTCATGTCTCTGTCTTTTAGGATGACTAATGACTATTGGATTTCTGTCACAAAGGCGGTTTCTAGAAACTGTGGATTAAATAATGACAATTACAAGAAATTCAGTGGTTAATACTGGTGAGAGTCTTCTCTCTGGAAACAGGGCATTAAATGGTGGAGAATATGAGTACTGCTGATGCATTATGACTTGCCAAGTTATATGGTCAGTAACTAACAAATTCAGGATGGGCACTCAAAGGTCCTAAGCTCAAGCTTCCTCTTTTCATCTAACCCAAATTGTCCCCTAAATAATATTAAATCCACCATAGGTTTACTTTTATGATCTAGTATTAAATGTTCAGTTGTTTTGAACCACAGAAATCAAATGAACCACTTCTTACTTTTCCTATTTGCCCAGACCTCTCACTCAATTACTTCAAAAGTGAATCAGAATGAGTTCTTCCACATATTTCTATTACATTTTTTGTGCTTTAAAAATGCACTGTGATACATTTTACATGTTTCTATGCCATTTTTACCTTCAGGGTAGTGCTATATACCTTACCAATATTACGTTTTCATATGCAATATGCAGAAATCTCTCCTTTCTGTTTAAAGTTACAGATTCATCTTAAACATGAGTTAACAACATATATTGGAGAAGATCACAGCCTTCCATTATCTTGAATGTTTGATCTTAATAAGGCCTGACTGCACTTCAATCCAGTTAGAACAAAGTGTGCAAAACTATCCAGACTGCGTTCAAAAATGGTAACCATAATCTCTGATGTTTTGATTCCTTTCTTATTCATTCAAAGGCAAGTGTGAGCTAATAGAATTTTTCTTGTTACTTAGAGCAGCTGTTTGCAAAATCTGGAAACTATATAAAGGCTTTGCCAAGAGATTGTACTTCAAAAATTAATCTATAGTTGATTGAAGACCTGAAGTTCATTGTCAAAATTGTATTTAAAAGTGTGATTTACTATAGCTTACAGTGTAATTCACAACATTTGACCAAGAAGAAAATGACTAATATTCACTTAAAAGGGTAGAACTCTAGGTTTCCAGGACACGAAAATGCCACTTGTCCATGCATACCATTCTTTCAGGGATTTTTTTTTGTTGTTGCCTTATCATCGCCTACCTGTACTATCTGATACCTGCAGTGTCTGAGCAACGGTGATGATTAATCTTCAAGAGTTAAGTTTAAACATGCTACAGAGAAACACGAGCACTGTCTGTAGCATAGTATAGCATGCAGACATGTGAGGGAGAAGCATGAATACATGTTTTCATTACTTGCACAACTCTACAGATACTGAATAATATTAGGTCAAAAGTTTGTGAAAAACTTTTTACTCATTAAATATTGACCATACCTCTAATGAATAAAAGCTTTTATTATTTAATCTGTTTAGTGTTTTTTTTCTTTAAAGCATGGGCCTTGAGAGTAGCATAGGGCCTTTCGAAATTCTAGCAGTACTGTACAAAACTTCTGCTAATGTCATAGTCTAATTCTTTCTGCTTTTGTCACCCACAAATATGTTACCATAATGTTACCCATTTGTCAACACACAGATTGTCTTGGGTGATTGTACAATAATAATTAAAATAAAAATCTGTGGCAATGTGTAGACTTCATGGGTCAGACAGGGAAGTTAATCAAGCTACAGATTCACCAGTACTGAAAGCATAGTCTAAGTAACTTAAATATTTAGATCTAGGGAAAGAATTAAGGGCAGTGGTGTTGTGGAAGGGAATAAGAGACTCGACAGAAGAAACAGATACTTCACATACTGAGCTGGCTCCAGGTTCACTTCTATACTAAATCTCTGCCCATGGTTTCTCAAGCAGTACCTAATGTTCCTATACGAATTATTGCTGCCGCGATGCAGATGCAGTGACATAAATGACTATAATAAGGAGTAGAAAAGGTGGATTGGGCTAGCATTAGTCAGATATACAAGTTTTTCTTAAACTCCTCAGAACAAGCATGACCTTGAGCTTCAAAATTCACAGTATGGACTGGATGACTGGTCAACCAAGTCACTTTGTGTGGTCTCTGCTCCCCATCTGGGTGACTGGAGGATGAGCACTTTCAGGGCAAACAAATTATAGCTGAAGTTGGAGTTTGCAATGGTAAATTGCCCATACAATTAAAACATGGCCACATATTTTTGCTGCAAGGCAGCACAGTAATGAATGAATATGGTCAAGCAGAATTAAAACTTTGATTTTGTAAACAGACTGGGGATTATTTTACCTACCACTTGCTCACTCAGAGTAAAGCTGAGTGGTGTGTGTCAAATTTGCTGTTAGTTGAAACACTTAGGTGAAGAAAACAGCCATATACCACAGCTAATGGAGTTATTCCCATAATACATGTAGCAAAACTTTTGTGCTGCAATGCTGAAGATTATAAATTTGCACCCTGCTGCTGAAAGATGCTGGGAGGGTCATTACTTAGCCTGAGCTGAAGCTGATTTGATCTTGAAACTCAGCAGAGCAGCTTCCTGACTCAAGATCATATGGTTATATAGTCTTTATAAAGAGTCAGAAAGGAAAAAAAAAAAAAAAAAGCTCATCTGAGTTAATTACTACAGCCATATCTGGCTCATTAGTGCCATTGATTCATGTGGTGTGAAAACACAACTGAAAAGGTTGCACCCCAGCAAACTAAACAAGAGAAATGCTCTTTTATAATTATGAATGAAGTAGAATCTTTGATTTATGGTTAATTATTGCTTTGACCACCTGATTTATCCATAATTTAAAGCTAAACAGGTAGACAATGCAAGAAACATAGGGCTTGCCAGAGAAATTTAATTTTAATTTAAGTTTAATTAGAAGTCATGTCTTTTTTTAAGTTGCCTTCTTAATATTCTTTCTATTCTTTTTTTCTACTTTTTCTTCATCTCCTCCCCCATTCCAAAAACTCTGCCAGCAGAATTTACCAAACAATAGCCTGTTATGCAAGACACTGAAATGTACACAGTGTTTTTGATAATAACAAAATCCAGAACCCTGGAAATACTTTTCACAGAGCCTGGGGATAAAAATCTAAAGAATTTAATTTCTATAGACCTTACAAGAGAGTTTATCCATGCTACAAGATAACCCCAAACCATTATCTAAAATAAATCATTTTTAATTAGGTTGTAAGGAAGTAATTCTGGTTTCAGTAAAATCATTAGAAAAACACCTTCTTTCCACAAGAGTTTCATTATACTCTGTATGTTTTTAGAAGAAAAGAAGTGCAATCTTGTTTAATTTTTACAAGATCTCTATTTTCTTCATCCCTGTTAAAAGCTACATCCAGATCATCTCTCTCAAACATATTTTCTGGTAGGTCAGCTACAGATAAGCATATATACTTAGAGAAGGAATGGGCTGAGGCCAACATATGTCACGGTAACCAAATCTTTAATTCCTAAAAGAGGAGTAAGGTATCTACGTATTTTTGAGAATCTGAGCCTGAGTTACTCTGTGTCTTTTTATTGTTTGGTTTACTGTTATCTTCCTGGACTTTTTAAACTTACTATCTTGGATTCAGTTGAATAATATAGAGACCTCTTACGTCTAAGTCAGAAAGCAAAGCATGTTGTGATGCCCTCTATCCCTAATTTAGTCTCATTCCTTTCAAGCTCCTACAAATGCCGTACTCTAGACAGAAATAAGAAGAATGATGTCTCTCAGAAAGACTGGAATTATACTGTACAAGGAATGTTTATACAGAGGGTCTGAAACCACTACTAGTCCTCTGAGAGAGTCCTAAGGGACTAGGATTTAACAACTTGAGTTTAGTGCTAGGCAAATGAAACAGAATTGCTTCTGGGAAGAGGAAGTGAAATGGGAAGACGAGTGTCTTTGTTACCATTTTCTATTTCATAGAACAATCCTACCTCAAAGCTGCTAAGATCAGTTCCTCAGATACTCTGTTTGCAAAGATGCGATGTGGGGTTCCAGACAAATAATGCCATGTTACAAATGCTACTGCATCCTGCCAAGGACTTCAGGCCAACTGACTATCTGTTCTGTTGTTAGCTGAGAGATGAATATATATATATATGTATAAACATACAAAGCATACATGCATCACAGACTCACATGCTTAAAAAGGAGGTAGGGACAAAAAGGAGGTAGGGACTGCAAGTAAGGCCTCAACAGAGGAAAGACACTCACTTGCCTACTGAATAACCCTAGTCTGGCTTGGTTTGAGGGCAGTCACATGTAATCCATTAATTTGAAATCTAATTATGCTCTGCTGCTAAGCACTAATGCACAGAACCTTACACATCCAAGGAGACATTTCGAAGCGTTTTCCTTTGCGGAATGTCTGCAATACCTACTTTTAAATTAAGGACCCAAGATTATACCTTCACTGAAATGAAGCTAATATTTGCACAGTGAACCAAAAGAACATTCTCCTAATGAGCAGTGTGCTGTATTAGGGCAGACGCAAACATGAGACAACTCCGATCCAGTCCCCACTATCAAACAAAGTCTCCATCAAATGTGTCTGGTGGAAGCACAAAGATATGCTCCTTTGTGACTGAAAAATTTGCATTTTTAAGAAAAGAATTTGCTTGCTCAGTGTTTTAGTTACAGTGGTTAAAGAGATCTTTGAATCCTAGTTCATCCTTTGGACTGAATAGCCTTGGAAAACGAGTCCGCCAACAAAAGAACAACGACCTGCATACCCTGTCTAAACTTCACTGTGACTCTTCCAGGATTAAATCACGTGGAAGATCTTTCTTTATGTTCCTCTTTAAAACACAGTTCCTGCAACATCATTGATATCCTTATGTCCAAAAATACTACAGGTTCTGGATTTTGTGTTTCATTTGAAAGGATCCAGCAGCACAACAAAGATGAAAAGCTTACTTGGGCAGAGATTCAGCATGCGCTCAGAAGACCTCCTGAAATATTACTTTTAGGTCCTGCATCACCAAAGATTTCATACTAAAATCTGTCACTTATGGTTTGGTCCTTCTGATACCTTGAAAATCAGATGACATTATGTACAGAGAACATTTTATTCTTATTATTATCATCAACACATACAATTCAATCAAAACTGTCACAGCTAAAAAAGATCAACAGAGATTACCGCTTTTAAAATTACATGATCACCAGAACATGGAAATCACTATGAATTTCTAAGAACAGCTGTAGGATGGACAGTGCTTTTATAACCCATTAATGCTATCTGAACTTGTACATCCTTATCAAGGTTCCGCTATTTCAACAAATTGCTACTTCAGAGGAGCTTTATCTGAACACACAGTGTTCCATACCGGTGGCCCTGCAATCAGCAATAAAATATAATGAAACAACATTAACAGCACAGTGTGCTAGCTTGAGCCGCATGTAATTCAATAAGTTCTGTTGGTTTGGCCAAGGCAATTCCTGTCTGTATGTTACTTTCTATCGAGTTTGATCTGCTTAAATGCTAAGCATACATTCTGATTTTACCACATTAACATCAAAACAAAAATTAGAATATGAAACATTAATAAAAGCAAAATGATTTGGCTCAAAATCATTTAACCAACCTGCTGGCTTGAAAACAGAGGGTATCTAGCAGGTTTCTGAACTACCCATGCTCAAATTTTGTGTTTGTACTGTTTTTAGCTCTCATGATTTCAATGCAAGCTTGTCATGGCTCATGCAGAGCAAACCTGCAGCCAGGATGAAGTTAAGGCATATACTTAAATGAATGTACACCATCTTAAAATCTGTCCTATGAGGATTATAATAAGAAATGGACATATAGAAAACTATCTAAAGACCAAGATACCTTTAATTTGCATGCAGAAACAGTATGAAAAAGTCAGTCAGGTCTAGGATTGTTTGTGATAAGCAGGAGAGTCTAACTGGAGGTGGAGAGCAGGGACTGGTGCACCTTTTTCTCTTCTCTATGTATCACTTGACCTGACTACTAAAGCAAATTTTTGTTAGGCTGATACAATATTTAAAATTAGCTGTGTTTTAAGAGGAGACTTTTCAGAGTCCATCCCAAATGCTGATTCAGGCAGCCTCTAGCAGTAAGGATGGAAAGAGAATTAAAAAAAAAAAGATCAGATATACTTTATACCTCACAGAGTTGAAGTAGTACTCTTTCTTGGACGTCTGGCTTGGACATCTATATATACTATATAATATACAGGTCTTTCTGTACTTGACAGAAAGAGAATAAACTATACATCCTCTTATGCTTTAGGGATCTGAACCCACACTGCTGACACCAAAGGCTATTTATTCATTTCATGAAACCAAATAACTAATCTCTTAAAACTAATGTCTACTACAAAATATTTACGGGTGTTATTGTTAGCACTTTGTGCCAAAGCAAACATGCAATTATCTGAGACATTAATTACGGATGAGACGTTTATGCAGATAATCATATGTACATATAAACATATAAGAAAATTAGCAATATCAGCATCTGTCCCTTCAGAAGCCTTCAATGCAAGAGCACAAGCAAACAGATCAAACTGCAATTATTTCTTCAATTAACACGAGAGCCAAGAGTCCAGAAGGGATGATCAAGACAGATCAAAAGTAATGTCACTATAGCAAATGTCTGAAAAGAGTTCCCTTATCTGAAAGGATGCAGGTTTTAGTTATTTGTCTAAGTGTCCTCCATATTAAAGCCTCTCTGGTGCTGCCATCCTGCAACATTTCACTGAAATTACTGGTCTGCAGATTGTCTACCTGAAACATTCAACAAAACTGTATGCATACCATGCCTGATTTGGAGCTATCTCTATGTAATACCCTGAGGGGAAACATTACATGCAGCTGCAGCCCTTCTGTTTTTTATTATTGGTATTTCTTTAGCTAGTTACCTACTGGCATATAATCTTTACCAACTGCACATATTTGGCTATAAGAGAAAGTAAGTATGCCCTTGCAATGTGCCTTTTCTGCACAAGAGCAAAGTATTTTCTAGCCCTACCATCAGTAAGGCTGCTGCAGCCTGTACTCTGTACTTCTGTAAAAGAAGCAACTGCTCTTTTATTTCAGGAGGCTAACAGAGCCAACAAAATAATCCCTTGTCTTTCCCATACCCAATTCTCTAGTTACATTGTCAGACACTTTGGGCTTCATTTGAAACATCAGGTATTGGTCACTGCTTAAGGCAAGACACTGGACTTCGTGGTTGTACGACCTGACCCAGCATGGTAAAGCCCCTGCTTCCAGGCGGCAGCCTGCTGGATCTCCCTACGGCACTGCAGCGGCTGCTGCAGCGACCACGGCGGCGTGTGCAGGGGCGCGCTCGCCTCGGGGAATTCACGGCTGTGCACTGCGGGCGAGGGGGTGGGCGTGCGGGGCGCGGAGCCGCCGGAACTGCTGGCAGCCCCCTCGGGCTCTGCTGCAGAAAAAATGAGTGCGAGGGAGCTGCTGACAGCCTCCACGCTGGATGATTGGTTTCCTTCTGAAATCAGGAAAGTAAAACAACACTCGGCAGCGATGAAAAGAAGTAAAAACAGCCCCGAACTATCGCTTCTCTCAGCATCCCAGAGACTGGCTCGGTGCCCAATGCAAAATTACATCTGAACTCTCACATGCAGCTGAGCAGATGAGAGAGAAATGCTGCGGTGTGCAGGGGCTATTGGAGCTGAAGTTCCCCTCTCTATTTGATCCTAAAAGCAGCTGAAGATCTCGACCTAAGGATTCCACCTAGACATTATAAATATATTTTTTCGCAGTCTTGCACAGACAAATGTAGTGTTGTTCAATGATGCAGGAGTGCCCCTATAGGAGACTTAAAACTCCTTATTCAAGAAAGCTGCAGCTCCTGGTAACAGTTCCCCAAAGCTGGGCTCTCACATCTGTGCTTCCCCGAAGCCAGGGAACCTCTCTCGGCACTGATGGCCACCCGGAAAGCAGCCAGGCTCTGAGGTCCACCGCTACATTGCACCACCGAGGGCAGGAGCTTGGCCTCTAACATGAGGGCAGGGCGGTTTATTGATACTGCGACCATTCAAAATGGCTCAAACCCAAAGCTTTAGCAAACTGAGTTTTAAAGCTACAAACCCTTGTGTTTTCAAGCAAGCATTCGTATATAATTAGATAAATTTAGAAAGAAAATTCTCCTATGCACAGGTTATTTTATAACTGCCATCTGTGCAGGGTTTTTATCCTTTCCACTGAAGCGTTTTGTGCTGCCCACTCTCAGAGATGGGAAACTGGATGAGCGTAATCACTAGGCTGAGCTAGCAAGGCAGTTCTTCAACTCTCTTCCTACAGGGAGGACATATGAATGAGGCTACAGATCAGTTCCAAGAAGAATGGATATTTTACTTTCTAAGATATTAAGGTACTCGTTCATTACAACCTGAAAGGTGAAGCTCTTCAGATAGCTGAAATTTAAATCAATCTACAATTCTTTTCACTTTCATGTCAAAATCTGCATTTTTTACTGCAATAGGTAACATTGCTAGCCTTCTAAAGCAATGTTGTTAGTTGTTCTCTATGCTGAGTTAGGGTTACTATATGTGAGATCAGCTTTTCTGAGAATAATCAGCATACTGTATTCAACTCTTGCAGGGGAAAGAGGAGCTAGTTTTGATTCCTCTTCATTTCAAGTTTAATTTTCTCTTCTTAATCTGAGTTTTAAAGGGTCTCACAGAAGTGTCAGCTATTGCTTGATGATGGAATTTCATTAGTCTAAGGTGACATTTTAGGTTTTGTTTTAATCATTTCTAGTGTTATTGCTTCCTGCAGGGAAGGATTCATTTAAATACTACACATTGCTGAGCACAGTAAAGACCTCCTTTGGCAGGATATGAGAAAAAAAATCACTTATTGCAGTGATAACTATTCAGACCCCAAAGAAGGACAGAGAGTAGAGAGGAATACAGCAGTCTGAGAAACTCTTAAGTCTGGCCAACTTTTGTAAAAAGAGTAATCAGATGATAATGCATGGTTTGAAATTACTACGGAAAATCTTTTGGCACTGAGAAGCAATTCCATCTCCCATGACCAGCATCCAAAAACAAATCTATGGCATTTCCTTCTGCACCAGACATATGTGTATATATGCATATACAAAGTCTGTATTAAGACGCTGAAACTTTATTTGCATTAACAAGTTCCCTTAGAAAGAACTCAAAATATTCAGCAATATACAATACACAGGAATTTGAAGAATCTGTAATGAAATTCTTTAGACCACAGCTGTCAAAGTTCAGCTCTACATTTTCTAAGTTACCTCCCATTCCTACTGATTTACATTTACCATAGCCAGCTGCATTCATTAAAATCAATGTCCGGCTCCCAAATACTATTCTATTAATTGTTCTAGAGAATGAAAGCTCAAGTTTCTGAACACAGCATGCTCGGTATTTATTTCTAAAGTTGTATTTTAGTGATGGTGCATAAAAATATGACTTAAACATTCAAAACTTTAATAAGGTACAGAAATGATTCACAAAATTAATTTTGTATCTGTTAATTCTCTTGCTTTTGAGCTTAAAGACAAGCAAACCATTTTTTTATCACTTGTTTTCATAAATCTGTCTGGAGCTTAAGATCTCAGTTTAAAAATATGGCTCTCTTTCCTACAAGGAAAGAGAAATGAATTTTTGTTTATCAGAAACATCATGAAGAACGATGACTCAATGACTCTACTAAGTAATGAGATTATCAAAGCCATTGGACACATTTAAATTTTGCATTATTTAGATATTTACATTTTCCATTAAAGAAGGGGATTTTACAGGAATGTACTGTCAACAGAAAATTTAATTTAAACCCAAGGGATTATTGGTCTTTTTTTTTTTTTTTTACCTTTTCTTTTTTACATTTTAACATTTTCCTGCAATGCTGTGATCCCAAATCACAACATTGTGCCGGGGCGTGAACAGCAGAAACCAAAACTGATCTGTGTTCATGCATTGTCCAAGCTGAGGAAAGTGCAGAGTGCAAAGAGCATGTGCATTAGCTATAAAAATTCTGTCAGCTTTAATAATTTATGTTATTATTAGTAACACTGTGTGAGCAGGCATGTTTCCCAGGATTCTCTATACACAAAGCAGAGTCCAAAATTCATGCCTTTCCTGTGGCTAGGCTTTATCATTGCATGGAAATTAGCAAAATAGCTTAGCATTAAAAATATATACATGTTTCTACGTAGACCTCCTCAAACTTCACTGCTGGTAGGTTTTCTCCCTTAGGATACCTTCATCTTTTCTCTTCAAAAAAGCCATTCCTACTTCTTTTATATTTAGGTCATGATAATGAGTTACCTGCCTCAGTGAGTCATTGTGCTGCTATTGACAATCCTTATGATTTTATAATGAGTTATTATTTTTAAGTGTCAAATTATATTACCTTCTCACAGTCAGTCATGATGCTTTCTGTTCTTTGAAATAACTGCTGGCCACATTCCTATATTGGCATTTGCTGCAGAAGCAAGAATGGTCCACGTATAAATATCCACTGCTTTTTCCTGTTTTTAATAAAATAAAGGTAGGCTTCCCTGTCCCTGAGAGTCCACCTCCTGGATTTGATTTTACACTTAATGGGCTGAATAATAAGACTGGTCAGGAATTTTACAGGACTTTTTTTTCTTTTCCACAAAACTCTTGCCAATAAGACAATTTTGTCAAGGCTTCCAGTGGAGTGGGAAGCCCAGGCAATGTGTGAGCCCTGTGTAGAGACTATGTCTATGACCATCCTTCCACCTGCTACTGAGTGAGAGGCTTGGTGGCCCTGGACAAAGTAACCTGGATGCTCTATAAGCCTGGCTTAAGCTGATTCTCCAACTTTCTTGTTGCCAATCTTTGCACCAAGGCTCCTGTAAGAAGAAATACTGGTTTCCTCAGCAGCCCAGGGATCTTAATATTTTGTCACTTCAGTTTGATTGAAACAAAATCTCGGAATTCCTATGTCACGTTAAATTCATAAACTTCATTCTGCTATTAATACTTTTATTTGTGATTTTTTTGATTTTTGCAGTGATGAATTTCAGCTCCCAGTCAGTTTTACCAGGTAAAGGGAGGAGGACATGTACGAAGAATGTGACAGTCTGAAGGGTAGCAATAGGAGGTTGAGGGTAATGCAGATAAATGCAAAATTTTGCAAAATAGGAGAAAACAGTGCAGGAGAGAGATTGTGAAGTTATAATGGATAACTATGAAAAGAATTTTAGAGCAGTCAAAAAGCATATTAACATTAGCAGTTATTAGAGAAAGAACAGAAAACAAAATAAAAACATCACCATGCCATTTTAAATGATTTACACTTCCATTTCTTGAATATTATGCCACATTTGAGAAAGGATTTTTAGAAAGGAAAAAGATTCACAGAATAGTAGCAGAGATGATGAAAGACATGGAATAGATTCTGCAGGGGCAAAGACCAAACAGACTAGGATTCTAGGAAAGAAATAGAGAGGGACAAATAATGGGAGTTGATAAAATCATGAGTGATATGGAAAAAATGAATAGGAATTCACCAATTTTTCCTGCTTCTTCTTACTTGAGAATTAGGAATTATAAAGTGAGTGTATCAGGAAGACCTAGGGGAAGTAGCACATACAGTTTGCCTGCTCTTGCTCTTTGGTGTGTACTTATAAGTACTGCTGGAAAGAAAATACTAATCCAGACAATCCCATGGTTTGAACCAGTATCGCCATTCTTATGGTAACAGTGTCATTCATCGCCATAAAAGCAGTTTTGCATCAAAACTGAGGAGACAAACTAGCAGAATGAAAAGCCACCAAGAGTACTGCTAAAATATCATCCCAGAGAAGTCCCAAGTTGAAAATACTGCAGAGTAAATCAATAAGTCATCCTTATAATCTTGTTCTTTTCCTATATTTCTCCCTACATAACCACTCTGAACTAGTACAGGAAAATGATACTGGACTAGATGGATCCATATTCTGATTTGGAAAGGCCATTCTTATGTTCATGCTCTTAAGAAAGGATGCCAGAGGTGAGAGACCAGAATTATTAGCAATATCATACGTTAAAGGAAACAGGATGATTAGATCTTCTAAAGAACTAATCCTCCTAGTGAGAGACTCCCTAGTGAAAGGAAAGAAGAGGCAGCACAGTGATTTGAGAAGAAACTGGAAAGAGCTAAAACATACCTGATAATATTAGAAATGAGGAGGTCTACCTTTCTGATTTTGCATTTCAACATGAATTTTGGACCTTAAATCTGAAAGCAAGTGGGTGGCTAAAGAACAAAAAGAAAATGGATAGCACATCCCACAAAGTGTGACTAGGATTCAAGACAGAACTCTTAAATACTTAATGCTAATGGCAGTGGAGTCAAGAGAACATACTTAACCCTTTTCTTACTGGATTGGTATCTGCATACTGAGTGGGATGTTTTAATGTTACTAGTACCAGCTAGTTACATAAAGAATTTCCTTAATCCTGTATATTTTTTAATATATACCCACACCTCAAGAAATCTCTCTTTTAATTCAAGCATAGGAAGTGTAGAAAGCTTTGGTGAATCAGTGGAGTTATTTTACAGTAGCAGAGAAAAATAATAATCAGTTCTACAGGTGGTCTTAGATGGTTAGGAGCTTAAAGGAAAGACTCAGTCAAGCATCTCCAGTGGAACGCTACCAAACAATACACCATTCACTACTGTAACACAGACAAAACATCTAAGTAATAACAGGATTCCACATCATCCACTCCTAGAGCAGACAGAAACAACTCTATTTTTCTGTTGCTAAACAGCTTACATTGTATCAATACCACACAGTAGAATAAGATAAATAGAAAGCAATTAATTTGTTTCTCTGCAAAATATGTTTCTAAGTTAACCCTCACAAGAAAACTTAACACACAAATATTTGACATGAGAGTGCTATATGCACATACATATATTCAAACACACACACAACTGTGCATGTGTGCACGCACACGCAAATCCTTGTATTTTAATTCCCAACCCTTCTGGATTAAGTTTTCATCTCTTAATTACTCTAAACAGCTGAAAAAAATTTCCTTTGATCCTTGTTTATGTATTTGTTTGTCCAAAGTTAGATGCCCACAGGGGAATTATCTCTCAATGTTTTAATATGTGATATAGCGATTGCTGCTGTTAAAAACTTAATGGACATGTTGATTGCCACTATGCCACCTTTTGCATTAAATATTAATCCTTTACTTATACTCCAAGATTTAGTACAGGGGAACATCCTCTAAATTGTCTACCAGCATTTAATTGCAGAGCAGACTTACAGAAGCAGAACAAAACCTACAGATAAGCAGATAACTCAGACCCTCAAAATAGCTTACACGTTCTTTTTCTAGTATTTATTTTTATTGCATGGCATACTGTGGTCTTCTCACAAACCAAGGTCAACCTTGACCCATCTATGTTCGCATTTCCACTAATTTGACAAGGTTGGGGCTAAGCTCCTCTTTGAAATAACCTGCAGTTAGAGAGATTTCATGCTCATATAAAGCTGTAGTGATTTTAGTGTGAACCTACTCATTTAGAACAATTTTCAAGTTTTGGGCCTTTCTCAATATTCCATGTGAAGCAAAACCAAAATTGCTCAGGAATTCTGCCTTCCCTCTAAATAAAACTGCAGCAATATCCTTAGGCAATGTTAAATGGAATTAGACTGCTGGAAATACTAGGCACATATAGTTTAAAAAGCATGCAAAGTATTTCTTTATACTTTTGGAAGTAGTATGTCTCTTTCCCAAATTAATTATAGCTGGATTATCAACTGCATTTCCGTCTTTTTCCCTGCAGTCAAAAGACTCCAATTACAAGCATATTTTCAACTTAACGTCTCTGTTCTGCTTTGTGAAACGACCATATTCCATGTGTAGTTTTATCCCACAATGCAGTTGGAAAGCATGTCCACAGGTATCTGAAGAAGCTGCGATTCCAGACATGCCTTCAATGGCAAGGAAAAGCAACATTCGTTGATAATCTGCAAGTAGGGAATTCTGAAGCTTGGTGTTTTCATGCTCAAGAAAGAAAAAGTTACATAAGTTTAAAATATATACTTTACGTATGGGAGTAACTAGGCCTAGCAGTGCAGATAAACAGAACACAAGAGAATATTTTCTTTTCCTCAAAGAAACTCAAGAAGCTCATGGGACATAACAGCTTGCAGAGCAAGGAAACCCTGCCTACGTGCCTGGGAGGTCTGTCACTGAGCTGTGAACCATGAAAGCTGCTGATAATAGAAATAAAATGGGAAAAAATAACAATTTCACTGATAGTTTGAAGGGAGCTTCCACTTCTTTCCCTCCCAAAATTTCTGAATTTTTCTAGTAAGTAGAAATCCTTTCTTTTTTTTAAAAAAAAAAAAAACCCTACTGCTCCTCATTAGAGACTTACAGAAGCATTTTATGACAGCATCACATAAGCACCAAACAACACTCAGATTCGCTCAGCATTGGCCTGTGGCAGACTGATGAATGAATTTTTTGCCTTAAACATTTCTTGGTGCATGGGGTGCAGGCAGGCCACAACCACTGGGCTGCTGCGACCCCTGAGATGGTCTCCCTGCGACCACCCGGGACACACCAAGCCTGCACTGAACGAGAACTTCTATAAAACCTGCTTGGCATGAGTGGCTAAATTTGCTGAAGCCTTAGGCCGCACTCCCTAGTACAGTGAGAAAGGGCCCAGAGCTGCTGCAGGCGGGAATGATAAGGGCGTTACCAGCAATTTGCATTCCTGTGCACTGCTGAAAGAGTGCTAATTGCTGGAGTTATCACCTTCTTTGTCAGGACCTTGAGAGCTAATGGCTGGACCTAAGAATGGAGACACACCTGTCAGCAGAAACGGCAACAGTAAACGGCCTACCTAGGGACAGTGATGAGACCCAATAAGGAGCAGGAGACCCCAGACCCAAATATTACTATTGGTCTGAACTACCACGTGAGGGGTGGGAAAACTTAATTTGAAAAAGCTATAATTGCCGAGGGATTTCTTTGTTCGGCCCCCCCTCTCTTGCTCCTGCTCTCGTCCCTCGCTCCTCGTCCCTCGTCGGAGGCCCCCCAGCTTGAGCTGTGATTCGAGCGGAGTCAGCGGAACATCATCGGCCTCGGAGTGGTGGTAGCTAGCTTCCTCTCTCCTTTTCCAACTTTTCTCTATCTTTTCCCCTTACCCTTGTTCCCTTTTTTCCCTTCGCCTCCCCCCCCCCCACACACGCCTTTTCTCCCCACTTCGTGAAAAATAAAGGTAAAAGGTTGTACGATATTTGACCGGTTTTAGCGTATTAATCTCGTCCTTGGGATCGTAACGAAACCCTCCCGATATTGGATCGGGACATGGCCTAATTCTGATGCCAGAGAAATCAATGAAGTGAGAGCAAAGATGGTTCAACATGAAACGCTTTCAAAAATCTCACTCCTATTCAACATCGACCTAGATGTAACCAAATGATGACTGAATTGAAAAATGTGGGCTACACATCCACTGAACTCTTTGTATTCTATGTTTTAGAGTTCAAACTATTTTTAGTTTTATGCTGCGCAACCAGGTAGGCATTTTTGTGCATTAACAGCTTAATTATGTTGGTTTCCCACCTTTTTTTTTTCTTGAAGAGTTGCCACTAAGATTAAAATTCTTGTTCAAAGCACATCTAAGCAAGAAGGTGACTTTAGGGTTCATTTTCTAATTGATCAAACAACGTGCTAATTAAATGCATCTGTGCCTAATCAAAGTATAGATACAATGGAGAAACACAGTGAAACTGTCAGCTAGGTGCATGAGACCCAGACCATAAAGGCTACTGAAGCTCAGTGTGTTTTTTATTTACATTAACACTAGGATTTTCAAAGGAGTCTAGCAGAGGGAAATGGCTGTATTTCTTTTGTTTCCTTGGTTAGCTAAGACTGTGGTTTAGGGGTGTCTGTGCATCTTAGCAACAATGTCTGTTCCACGGGACTGCTCTTGCCAAGCTTGCTCAGCTCCTATAGTCTTGACTCAGCACCTATGAGGTTAGTGTAAAATTTGGGCTGAATTATCTAAGTGAATGGTCTTGGTTCCATACTCAAAGTCAGACATACAGATCTGGCATGTCTGTAGTGTTTAATAAAAACCTTGTTTCTATTGTTTTAAAGCACTGACTCACAATATGGTATAGGCAAAACTGCTTTATGCCATCTCTCTCTTAACTCTACAGCCAGTACTATTTTATTTTTCAATAATGGCAACCCCCATTCTGAAAATACAAACAAGCAGCTGACTTGAAAGCATCTGTTAGTGTCTATGAGTCATCTGAAAAGAAAAGGAGATTGAGTGAAGCTACTGTATTCACCACATTAGCAGAACCTTTCCCATACTCGCACAGTAAGGCAAGGACAGTGACTTGTGAAGGACTGCATTATTTGAGAGCAGATATAACAGTCTATGATTGATAACACAGGTTGGAGCCAGAGATAATACAGGTTTAGGTCCATCTGAACAACAACAGGTTTGTCTCACTGATTCAAGACCAATATATTCAAACAAGTGATAATATATACTTTGCACTGAAGTGTTTCTCATGCAAAGGTGATATAAGTTATTTTTCATTACTATTATTATATGTATTGCAGTAACATCTGGAGGTCCAAATCATGCCTGTAATGCTGAAAGACTTTGAATTCACCTTAAAAGTGAGGACAGATGCAAGATGATTTGTTTGATGCCATTTACTAAATCAGGAGCACAACCATGACCAGAAATCACTGGCATCACTCTTCTACCTGAACTTGTGGGCAAAACTCCAGTTGTTTAATGATGTGGATAGAAACTCTAAGGCATGTCTCTGCCTGGTGTCTTTCCTGGTTAGGAAACATTGCCTCAGTGTTTAGCTTGCCCTGGAACCCAGCATGGCTTTCCCTTTATCTTACAGAGTGGCATCTCCAGAATGGAAGGAATTAGTAATCCTGTTCATACACAGCTTACCACATACCCATTAAGTGGTTGAGTGTTTTTGAACTCCTGATTACTATGAAAGATATGTAGCAATAGCCCCCAACAGAGGGAATTAAATGCTGTCATCCAGATGCATTTACGGCCATTTTTCTGGGTACAGTAGAGATCTCTGGTAATAATTCATACAAAAGTATTTCCAGAAGTCTAAGTAGGATGGATCTCACACTGTGGCTCTTTAACAGAAAACTGAAATAGATAATATGGTTTTATAAATTCAAACTAAACAAAAGTTAGTGGGTTCCAAAGCAAGAATCTAATGAAATTCACTTTAATGCTATATTATGAGAACAGGAAAGAAGACGAACTAAAAGCCTGTGTATTTATACAGACTTTGCAGTTAAGCCAGATCCCAGAGACTCTGCCTCTAATGATCTTCTCGAACATAGTCATTGTTCCTTACGGGAAGTATCAGCTGGTTTTAAAGCAACTTCCTACTGAGATTAGTTTAATATATCTACTACCAGCTCCCCAAAGATGACCAATGTACTCTGATTTGAATCTCAGCCATTGTGGGAATATCTAGCCACTGAATTTGAGTCTCCTATTAAATTCAATTTCACTTCATATGCTCCAGAGACTGCTATAGCAATAGAAATTACACTATGACTCTCCTAAATCAAAACATTCCAGTATTTAACAATTTCCATGGAGATTTCATGAGTACATCAGGAAGAAAGTATGTGTGTATAGGAATATACATATGCATATCTATATAAACTGACATATAAAGTTCCAGTTACGTTATCAAAGAGATTTCATATCTGACTTACAGTTTTCAGAGGTAACAGGCCATTCATCAGCAGTGCTAATCAATTACCACCAGTCCTTTCAGTTCTTCAGTCTTACTTTTGATTATTTTTACATGCACATGAACTGAATAACTTTGTCTGAGGTCAAAAATAAAAATGAAACCTATACCAGCATGTATCTGTAAAAAAAAAACAAAAAAAAACCCCAAACAAACAAAAAAAAACCTTCCATTTTTTCATTATTCTTTTTTTAATATAAGCTCGGAAAAAAGAGAAGCATTAGTTCAGAGACAGAAATTGTTGTTCCAAAGCTTAGCATGGTTAACAGTTTCAGAGTCTACTACCTGGATGGAGTTGAGAACACAGCTTTGGGGAAAGATCTTCATCTGGTAAATCTATAAAGCTCTAAAGTGTTAAGACTGACAGAAGCTGAGGGCTTTACCCAGATCCAGCCAAAACCCCCCACAAGAATAAGTTAAATTTAATTTTTCTGCACTACTGGGGAGGAGTCAGGCAAATTCCAGGAATTATAAGATAAAATAGAATAAATGGATAAATAGATAATAGTAGATAAAATCAGTAAAAGCAGCTTCAGAGTCAAGTAGTAGTCTTCATCCCATAGAACCCAGACTATTGACTTCTTGACACAAGCAATGGCTTCACTGCCTAATGTTTTGCCATATACAGATAGCACTGAGGAACCACTGCTGTTTTTCTGTCCTCAGAGGTCTGCTGCTTTAGGCAACTGCCTATTTTATTCATTTCTAGACCTCTTTTGAAAGGTTTAAAATCTCAAGAACTCACAAAAAGAAGCCTGAAAGAACAATATGTTTTTCCTCTTTTTTTGATGACAAAGGATTCCCAGCTTGGGGTTTCCATTTGCCTAAAGGTTTTTAGAACTGCACTTTGTATCTTGCCCTCAAGAAGCTTTGCAAGAGTAAAGCCATTTAAATCATTGAATCTTCTGTAAATGTGCTATTTACAAATTAGGTGTATTGAGAAAGAAAGAAGAGTTATAGACAGAAGAATGAACAACTAGCAGTGGTGAAGCATGAGCAGTTCTACTGAAGCCAATGGTTTACTAAAAAAGTCATTGCTCAAAAAAACTAAAAAGGGGGTTTGATTTGACTTTGGCTAACCTTTCAAAAACTTGCAGGAAACATGCAAGGAAGAAGGAACAGAAGACTTGTTTCCTGCTCCATGCCTTTGCCAGAATATCACCTTCCTATCATGGAAAGAAACTTACTTCCAGTCCCTAAATTCATGCTTTTTAGATTTTACAGCAAACAAGTGAGCACAGGTATTTATTGTATCAACATGAGAAATGTCTGGCAGCCTACCCCTCTGTAAATACACAGAAAGCACAAATACAGGAGCAACGCCTTTTTTATGCTCTTCTACTGAAATGTTGGCACATTAGCAGTCATATTTTACCACATAATTAGGACATTATGAAGGAAAAAATCAATTAATAGATGTTTCCTATAGGTTGGAAATATTGCAAGTAACACATTGTGTCTTGAAAATTAAGTACTTGGACACTCTTTTGAAAGGGGCCATTGCCTCTCCTGTTTCTAGGCAGAGGGAAACTGAAGCAGGGAAAGATGGGATGCCTTGGCACAGACTACGCTGCACATCAGTGGCAGAGCAGGGAGAAGAATTCAGATCTCTGACTTCCAGCTCACTTTATTTCCTCCACAACAGATGCATTATCTGCTCAAGAAGAGGGAGTAGTTTCATCCAGATCACTGACTAATTGCTCTTGTGTTTATCCTGCAATCTGCACTTTACATTTCTTCACAGTTCGAACACAGTGCAAGATGCCCAGCCAAATGAGAATGCTGTTTTCTCTCCTTTCAAAAATCAAATGATCCTTGCATAATTTGCAGTTACTGTATTAATTATGAAAACATCTATTTACTTAAGATTTTTCTAAACCACTCTAAAAGTAAAATCATTTAAACATTGATTCAGTTTCAGTGCGCAAGTGAACTGCCCCCAAGGAATCCCAGCCACTGAATCGCTTGAAAATGCCCTTGTAAATTAGCAAGCATTGCACAAACACTGCTGGCAAATTCAATCATTTCTGTGTCGTGCTGCATTGTTATCTGCTGTTCACGCAAAGAGCTGAAGTTCATTCTTCCTTAATTCCAAGCAGGCTAGTGAGATGATACGAATGACTTTGCTTAAGTGGCACTGACTCTATTAATATTTAACTACAGAGAATAATAAAAACAGAGCAAAAAGGCTTAGAAATTAAACAATCACTTGTCTGGCATTTCCTCATGCTCTCTATTTTTTAAATATCTATTATCTCCTGAAAAGTACTTTTCCATTAAAAAAAAAAAAAATCTTTGTTCAGTAATTGTCTTTAATGTAGAGCTATTAGAAAAAAGAAATACAAAAAGATCAAGGTTTGGGCTACAATAAATCTTATGCCTCTAGATCCCTATGGACTTCTACAGAATTAACTAGGGCCAGTATTTTCTAAAACAGATGCCCATAACTAGGCCCAGTCACTGGCTTCCATTACAGCTGTTGATATATCAGCCCTTGCAGAAAATCAGACCCTAGGCAGATATGAATAAAATAGAATAAAATAAAATAAACTTCTTGTTTATTATTTCATTATTTGCTTCCCAAATTATAGGAAATTTTGAGATAACATTGAAACCTATGCTTTTCAATGAAACTGTAATATCACTTATATATTCATTCAACAACAAAGATGATAATAGCATGTGAAACTCCTATGAACCATATATGTCAATGATAGATAATCACTCCTCCTATAAATCTGCATTACACCTGCAAGCAGCCATTTGTAAGTGAAAACTATATAGCTAAAGAATAAGAAATCAGATTTGAAAATGTATTCTCATATTTCATAAACTGTTTCTTAAATTTTAGACCTAATGTCTTTATTGTATAATTATTTTGATGAGAATATAATTATATCTTAGTGATTAATACAATTACATGAGTAAATATTTACCTCTGTTAGGTACTATAAATCCAAATATAAATATTAAAGAAAAAAGGCTGCATTTGTATTTTTTCCATTTTCAGGATTAGGTAATTTTTGCAGAAGATTATGAAACAGTTTCTAATTCTGTAAAAGGTCTAGAGTTCTTTGTATATAATGTCCTACTGCACTGCTTTTCATTACAACAGGGTTAAAAACGGTAACTCTCAATGGAGCAGTGACAATTTAATTGAAGTTTGCAAATGCTGTGTTTCCAATATTTGTAAAGGAGTATGAAAGATGTGCAGAGCCATTCTTATTACAGTATTACAACTGTTATTCCCTGACAGTCTATTAATATTTTCCCCATTTTATTCCCTATACTCAAATAATTTGAATGTTGTTCTCAGACATATTATAAACCTTCTGCTTCTTCTATTCTTTTAGTTTCCTGTACTCACAGCAATTGGCATTGTCTATATTTGTATAGACAAACAAATGTTCTTCCTTAATTCTGGAGCAATCCTTTCTTGCCTGAAAAATAGAAATGATTAAGCAACAGTTGGGTAGAGAACTACAGCCCTAGTTGGCTGCCCCTTCTACCAGCTAATATTTCAGCCTTAATGAAGTTAGTCATCTTACATTAAATATAATGGTGCCAGGCAAATTGTGAATGATGCCAATAACTTGTATAATTTTCTGAAAAGCCACTTTAGCTTATAAATTGTCTTACTTCTTCATTCTCATGATCTTGCTAATGGAATAATTTGAAATTAAGGCAAACTAAAAGTATAAATAAACTACAAATAAAATGGAGTTATCTGCTATTAGATGTGAGGAGGATGCCAGTCTTGGGTCCTGGTCTTACAAGCACTTAAAACAGACATGCTTTTACTTACATAGGAGGTTTACTTACTTTGTGAGACAAGATTCTTGTGTATAAAATGGGAGTAGATTTTAGTATAGGCAGGAAATTGATAAACTGATGATGTTTCACTTATGACATTTAAGCAAACGAGAATATTCATCACAACAGGGATGATGCCTTCAAATTCCAAAGCCTTTTGAAATTCAGATTCCACCAGTCTAAAACTCCAATTATAACTGGATACAAGTGTTCTTCAATATTTCCTATCTCAGTTTTGTATGGTATTGCTCTGCACTGTTAAATGGTTCCTGTAGACATAGTTATGTTTCAGAGACTATGGCAAATGAACAGCACTTGTGAGGTGTATTTTTTTTTCCCCCAACAAAAAGCATGAACCTATGGTCAAAGAGCAAGTTGTGATTTTGTTACCCCCTTTGAAATATCTCATGGTACCAAAAAGTATTAATAAGTAATCCTTTACAGGTTTTGGCCCATTTAAGACTGTCATGCCAGGAAACATGCCAGACTTGTAGCATTCTCTGCCTTGTGAACTCACTAGGGAATTCAAAATGATGAGGAGCCAAAACTGAGATACAGGCTGCAAGCTTGGAAGAAATGGCTTTTGAGTTCCTAAAGTTAAGCACTCTAACAATAATGAAAGTAAAATCATAAGGTGCTCTCCAAATGCATGCTTCAATCTCTATTAAACATCCATAATTGTTAATCTTAAAGCCTAATTTATGATATTGTTATTTGCACTGAATGTTTCTAAACTGCAGACAAGGTTGATAGGAAAACAATCTGCATTTTTCAAGAGGTTTATTTTATAATTAAAGACTCCAGTGGTTCACATGAAACATGAATAATGAATCTTTAAAATCGTCTTTGATACATGTATGTACAATAAGCAATCATTACTTAGAGGTAGAACTAAAATGTGGAATAACACAGGTATAACTAACAAAATGAAGCATCCTGTGTGGGGAGATTAAACAAAAAAAAAGACCCAACCCCTCAGGATATTGGGCTGATATCAAGGAAATTATAGGAATTTATTATTATGACTATTATGTATTTATAAAGCACCTTCCAAATGAGCACTTCAAAGGACTTGTCATAGAATTCATTAATTAGATCTCAGCAATCCAGTGAATTAAGCATTATGGTATTCATTTTAAAGATTGTTAAACTTGGCATGGACAGGTTAAGTCACAGAGGCAGAAGAAAAGCTCAAGTATCTTAGTTCTCTTGACAGCTAGGGAGCTGGAGGGGGAGACTTCAGCTTTCTGTCGTGAAGAATAGAGAGGGGAAAAAAGTACAGGTTGTGCGTGGAAAGGGATTTTGACCATCACAGGCTTAAGTGCTGTAAAGAATCAAAACTCAGTGAGGAGCAATGAGCAGATAGAGCCTGGAAAATAGAGAGAGGAAATAACTACTTTTTTTCTGTGCAGTGAGATTTAGTTAACTAAGACAAGAACCTAATGCGAACTGGAGGTGGCACAGAATCATTATGGGAAATTATAGGCAATATTGGGATTACTTTGATAGTAGACATGTGCTAGATGCCCACCTGATCAGAAGAGGCAAAATGAGGAGGAGATGATAACTGAAATGAAAAACAGGCAGATGAAAAGATGACATAGCTAGCAATCAATGGGAGATTTCAACGGCTGCCTGGGCAAATGCTGGAATCCATTAAATTGGATTAGAAAATGTCACTAGTGCAGCAGCCAGTCAGATTCACTTTACAGTAGTTTGGCACAATGGATAGGTCATATTTCATTAGGATTAGCCCTGTTTCCTGTTAACGTTGTTCCGTGAATATCAAGCAAGAAGCGATATGGTTCCAATTTTCACAACTTCTCAGGTTACTTGTATGTACCACTGTGATTTTAGATACTCATCTACAGCATATCTACAGCATATGTTTTTGCTGTAGCTGTGCTTGCATCAATGTAATTGCATCTCTCACACTGTATGTATCACTTCAGCAAGCAGTGAGAATTTTAAAATTCCCAAAGTCTAAACCTGGATTATCACACAGCTCTTTAAGAAGCAGTACAGATGCTTATCTTGTTTTCTTATGCTTGAAGTCTTTCTCATTCTATCCATTTCTGCATATTCCCCTTTGATCACTTGCTGATCTGAAGTACTGACCATGTAACTCTGGTCACCATCTTCATAGCTCCTGTCCAGAACTACATGCTCTCTAAAGACATACACGTAAAGAGGCTACCTTTAAGCCACTGATACCAAATCCAGCAGAGTAAGCATCTCAGGTTTTGTCTTTCACCTTGAAGAAAAAAATGTAAACAACAGTATTTTTGATATTATCTCTTACTTCCTCATCATTTGTCACAGAGGCTGTAGCTCCCTCGGGGCCTGCTCTTTGCAGGCATCATGAATAAAGCAACATTACTGATTAACATATCAATTAAATGAAGGTCCAGGTGCATTATGAGCACAGACTGTAATAGCCACTATGACAAAAGAGAATAAAATGATCAAGGTAATATTATTTCCAAATCATTTTCCACAGTCTTGGTTTCAAAATGCGGCATCTAATATATATATGAAGCCATATATCTGAGCCACCAGACATAAAAAGTGATGGAATGCAGCACTAAGATATAGGTTTGGATTTTATAAAGCACTGATCCTCCAAACGCCTTGTAACTTAAAACTGAATGTCAGAATACTCACTGTATTACATGTTCTTATTACTCAAATTGAATGAAATTTCTCTGAGTGCTCTGAGGCTCATAAAAATTAGCTATTTAACGGAATGCCACAAGAACTGTCCTCCACAGACCTGGGATGTTTTGGAGTGGTACGCTGCTTTGCAGGAACTGACTTTGGTCTAGGGTTTGATCTTTCTTCTATCCTCCTCAGCATAGTATCTGAACACCTTCCACACCATATGGATTGCAATAGCAGAATTTCCTTGTCAAATTTGTATGTTACTTGAACATGTTATTTGACTGAACAAACTAACATAAAAGAAATCAGGAAATAAAACAAAAGAAAAATCCCTCCTCATAATCTTTTGATATTTGAAGGCAAATGCTGCATGACGGAACCAGCCATTTAACAGCTTATATCAAATCATGGTCATATCATGTAAGTATAGAATTTTACCTTACAACGAACTTGAAAAAAATCAAGATGAATACATTGTATTTCATTATGTCAGGATGACACTCGGATATTGAGGGATGTCTTAAAGCACAGGAAACAGCTTAGAATTTCTGATGGGAATCATTTACTGTGATAAGTAGTAACAGCAAGAACAGTTTGGGATCATCTCCAGAGAGATGCTGAGAAAGAATTTAAGCATGTATTTTAGGTCTATATCCCTCAGTGGGTTCAACCACTGTTCTCCAAATGCATGATGCCTCAGGAAACAACACATTTTTTAATGAAATGGAACAATTATTCTCCAGGACAGTGGTACTCCATGGAGTAAGACTCTAACCTGTGTGTGTAAAAGAAAATTGTCAGTGGTTATTTACCAAATAGTAACTTATAGCAGTATACTCAAGTAAGCTGACGCAAAGACATATTAATGGCACAAAGCCAGGCAGATCTTAAATACTCAGAGAAATAGCCAAATGTAATAATTAATGATTAATTTAAAAGTCTGAGGTTAGCAAAATTAATCACATAGCACAGAAAGATTTCACAAGTAGATAGGAAACATTATATAGGGAAAGGGGATGGGGCTGCATTGCCATTAGCTGCCCTCTGTGATAGCTCATTAGGTTAGCTTTTACCAAAGGAGTCAAACCTAAGTATGTGTGTGTAGTAGTTGAAACATAAAAAGCAAGCAGGAAGCTCCTTCTGGGGACCTAGAGCACTCAGATTTCTCCACATGAGGCTAGAGAAACGTTTGGGGATACGTTCCCCTGCAGAGTTCAATAGCAAAGTAACCATTAAACAGCCAAAAGCATGGCACCAGCAGAAGAGAAAGACAAAAGGCAAAAAGCAGCTATAGCTGCAAAGTCCTGTGCTAGCAACAAAAACTACAGCACTGAACGTAATGGTCATTACTGGTATGTTGCCATTGCACTAAGGAGAAAAATAGGGAGATAGATTAGCAAAGCATTAAAAGTGAGCACTGACCATAAAAAAAGAGTAGGGGATGTGTGTTGCTGAAAGGCAGATACTTAAAAATAGAAAATCTCTCTGACCATACATCAGTGCAAGGGAAGAGAAGGGAAGAAATTTTTTTCTCCTGATCAGCGTAAGTAATAAAAGTCAAAAAGATTGATACGGGGAGAAACTGCCGCCTTATTGGTCCAGAAGTGATGGGGAGGAAAGTCTACACTGGAAAGTCAAACCAACTTACTGTGTCTTGCATCATCACCAGTAAAAGATAAAATACCTCACAAGTCATAATGCTTGTATCCAAACAGGAGCCAGCTCCTGCTCCTACAGTGACATGGGCTTGGCCTTGAATTATAAAGCATATGCCTTTGTCAGTAAAATAGGCTGCAAAGATCAGCTGGGAACAAATTATACTAGGTAAGAAGGCATCACCTCGCTTGACAAACAAGTAGGAAGGCCATGAGGCTCTGTGCAATTGGATCTTTCATTCCAGATTTCCATCTACTGGCTCCTATGCCTAGCTGACTGGGCTTACTTAACAAGCTTAGGAATAGCCTCACTTTGCTGTCATATATCTCCTAGTAAAATAAATACTGCTTGCTGTGGGTTGATGGGATGAGGTTCCAAGAGAGAAGAGAAGAGTCATAAGAGAACAGCATATGAGACATTTTCTTTAAAGAAAGGCTAGCATATGAGACCAGGAAGGGCACTGGATTAGTACTGGTTTCTCTAACTATGGGTCATAAATCTCTTGCAGATCATAAAAGGAAAAAAACGAAAAAGAGCCATCAGTGGACAACAGCTCAGTCCCTGCAGGGCTGGAAAATAAAAATGACTATTATTACTTACTCTAATTTTTACACTTCCCAGAAAACTTCAAATTATCTTTAATTGCTGGAAACAGTTCAACTCCTTCAAAATGAAGAAGTCAATAATCACAGTTGTTTTTCACTCTCCTGTCCCAGAGGGACTAGTTACTACTGACTGATGGAGATCACTAAAAAACAGATGAGCCTAAAGGGCCTTTAACTTTCAGAAAGTTGGTGAAATATAAGCATTAGAGTAAAAGATCTGGGGAGAGATGACAAGGCAAATAGATCATAGTTCTGCGGCCATTTCTCTTGGCAACAATGCCTTTTTCACGAAATTATTGCTTCCTGTATCCCCAACCACTTGTTTCCATCTCCTGAATATCCGTTTGGTTGTGCTGATATAATTCTTTGATCCCACTCCCTGCACAGACCTCCAGTTATTATTATTAACCCCTACGTTAATAACAAGCCTCCCCATAAAGACAGAATATCTTTAAAACCCTACCTGTTTCACCATGCTTTAAAACCCTACCTACAGGTTCCCTACCTGCTTTATTATGCAACCCCATAAATGGTGCAGGGGGCAAGCAATGGGGACAGAATCAGCTTAAGCATAATAAGCATCTACCTAATTGCTGCCTCAGAACGGAGGGAGAATAGAGCTAGGGGACAGAAGGACAAGGACTAATTACTAGCTAGAACACAGATCTGGGAGACAGAATGACAGTGTGTGTCAGGAAACCACAGTACATATCTGGGGCAGAGAAGGACAGGGTGAGTCAGCAACAAGAAAAACAAAAAAAAATCATGATTTGATGCAAATGAAATCAATGAGATGTTGGCAGAATTGTCTGCAAGTAGAATGTTTTTCAGTCATTTCCACGAGGTCTTTAGCAGAACCAAAATGATGAGGCTATCGAAGCTTGCAAGGGCAGAACTACAAGACCAAGTGAATACAGAAGCGTTGATTAAATGCAGAGGGAGGAGAGTAACAGTACATCGAAGGAGACCAAAAGCATCTCTTCAGCATTGGGAGAGGAAAAAATTGGAAGGTTAATCAATTCTACTTTTAACTTATATAAATAATACCAAGCTAAAAAAAGAAAATTAAGTCATATTATAAGAGAAGTCCATGCCTGTTTCTTTTGGAGAGAAACTGAAGTAGTGTAAAATAAGCAAATGACAGTACAAGTCAGGGCATCTAGAGGATTAGCCCTTAACGTCCGTCCCACGTTCTATCTACTGACAGAGGAAACAAAGGTCTAGGGAGGCACCTTACTTTCTGAGACACACTGCTGAGCTTAACTTGATATTCTGCTTTCCCTCTACATACAGATCTCCAGCTGTTTTTACTGGGAGTTCTGGGCACTGACTGACAGTGGGAAACCAGAGTTAAAACTTCCTAATAACAGCAGGAAAAAAGTGTACAGATGCATTACATCTAAAACACTCTCATAAAAATGTAAGTTCTTTCAGTTGCAAGGACAACGTTCTCTGCAGTTCCATTTTAAGTCATCCTTGAGCATGAATAAGGCAAGATCTCAATGGCTGTTGGTTATAGAGGAAGGAATACCTACGACATGATCACATTAGATAGCACCATAATACTTATGTAGATGTGTACAATATTATCCCTCCCATGTTTATTTTTTACTGGAAATAGCATATGAAATAAATTCATTTTGAAGAGCGGAGGAGAAGGAGGGGAAGGAGGATGGCAAAGTTCTGTCTCAGTGAGGTTTGTCCAGGAAAATGAAGAAAAAGTGAAAAGTGGAGGTGTTAATGGATTCTGCATGAACGCTTTTATTAAAATGGTCATAGAGTAACACAGGTTAAAATCATAAAGCTGAAAAGTTCCAAATTAATTTATGTATTGATAAGTTGTACAGCCCCCACAAATTTCATTTATTTTAATACTCATTATTATCAACACAGATTTGTATATGGAAGTATATGGGTCAACATATAGTTGTAGATATATATTGCTGTATCTGTCCTGCTCAGTATCATTTCTTATATGCACTAAGTCCATTGGCATGACTAGGGAATATGCAGCCTCTTCAACAGCAGATTGTAATGTATAAATAATGAGACTGAATTTGTCCTTCTTATTTGCAGGGCACTAGTAATAGCTGTGGCATTCTTGGCATGATAGTGGGGTAAGCATGATTCTGAGCAACCATACTTCTATGAGCTCCATGACCTCATTGTGAATTGAAGAAATATAACTTTTTTTTTTTTGATAAGCCTTGACTCTTATAAAAATAACAAATACCTCTTCTTTCGTGTCCTAAGCCAGTCCTCCCCTGCCTTTAATTTCATTTGTTCCTAACAATTCTGAAGTTTATGTTTGATCTGTAATAATGTATAAAACATTGAAATACATGTGTATAATTGAATTAACAATAAGAAAAGGTTTCTGCCCAAGCTGTTATGAAAATACAGGGAATAAAATAAATTCAAGTATATACACCTTCATGTACCTTAATGGAACTGCATCCTGTTACTAAGGCAAGAGGTCAAACCCTGCAAAAGGCAGAGAGAGTCTTTCCATCAGAATTAATAGGTTTCAGATCAGGACCTATTTACAGAAGGGCCTTGTTGCTTGAAAATGCTCATTTTTTACTCTATTTTTCATTCTTTGATGACTCCAGAGATAAGGAGTAATGAATGACTGAGCATACTGACAACTGCTTTTGAGACTAAAACTGGATCTGGATGATCCATAGTTTATTTTCGACATTTTCCTTGGTATAGCTACATTTTTTTTCCTAACTTGAAAATAAAGGAATGAATTAAAAGATACCTCCATGAGACACTTCTGTACTTTTTTTCAGGAAGTCATTTCCAAGCATGATGGAAAAAAGACTGCCTGTTATTTCATTTTGCAGACAACACAGCTTTGAGTGTTAAATCTGAAATTCTCACTGAATTCCACATTAGACTCTCCTAAAGGAAAGTCATTATTCACCCTTTGCTGAGGAAAATTTGAAACTTTGGCAAGTGAGATAAATAATGTCTAATATTCCTCCCTCACCACATTCCTTTCACAAAGGAAACTGAAGAAAACATTTGGTAAAATAGATTTGAAAATGCATGCCAGCATTTTCAAGCAAGAAAGGCTAGGTTTGCAGTTCCCTCACATCAGATTAAATACCAAGAGAATCAAATTTCACTTTTCACCTTCTAAAACATTAGACATATAGTCAGACTTTAATCAAACTGAAATAGGAAATAAAACAAAAATACAATTTACAAAATACAAAAATACAAATACTATTGCAAATAGCTGTACTTCTAGTTTGCTCAGATTTTCTTAGTGATCTTCAGCTGTTATCTGAATCTCATCGGCCTGTTAATTGGACAGTGGGAAGGTCTTTAGAAAAATATTTCTGGTAGCATTCTATCTGAAACGGAACCGTTAGAAGAAAAGAGGTCTGAGAATGCCCCCCCCCTCCATCCAAAAAAGAAAAAAAAAAGGCAAGGATGAACAATTTCCCAAACATGGAGTTCAGAAAAGTTGTAAGCTATTATTTGGTCTTGGATGAACATTTGAGAGGTTCTCTAGCTAGCATAAACATAGTTGAGCATAGCAGGTACAGTAATGGTGAAAACCACTGCTACTTTGAGGCAAATTCTTAAACCCAGCGCACACTTTCTACTTTTTTTGCTGTTAATAATGTTAAATAGAAGCCTGGTTTAAGTAAGTGAATAATCATTGCTTTCACTCTGTGACCATGCAGGATGCACAAAGTTTTTATGCAGCTTGAATTTATTACTGCTAACACATTTCAACCCAATGTGGCAGACAGGCCCCATTTTTCAGGCCCCCTGTTTAGACATGCCAGCTTGAAGCTTCATTTTTAAATGATGACCACATAGTCTCAAACTACTTACTTTACTAAAAAAAAAAAACAAAAAAACCAAAAAACCCCAAAAAACATCTTTTTCATGGGAATTTTAATTTCAATTTTTGGCTGGAGTAAAGGGATGGATTATGTCACTAACAGATATTTGCCAACATTACCCATTACTGTGGAACTCAGCAACTAGTTGTGATGCTTAGTATATATTTAGAAGAGCCCAGGACAGACAAAATAGGAATATCTGTTACTTAGAGCTCAAAACATATAGACTGAGCAGTACTGGAACTTCAGCATTCCTAGCAAAACTAAATGCAGATATTTGTGCAAGTGGCCAATAATCTATCGAGGTTAGCTATTAACCCCTTGCTACAGCAAGTGCTAGTCTATCTTTAAAAGAGTGTAGAGGACTGAAGAGAGGACCACCGCTGCCTCTCTTTATTCCATTCCCATGACTAAAGTAGCCTTGCATTCTCACAGAGCTAGAAAGAAAAGTGATAATGAACATAAGGGCTCTAAGTGATGCTTTCTGTAGGGAAAATGGCTTGGATTTCTACAGCAAAGGTGGTAAGAAAGGGGCCCTAACACCTAGTTTTTTGGAAAATGTCACATTTATTAAATGGTAGCTTTGTGTCCATTCCATGCATTGCCGCAGTTTTTTCATAATGTGATCTTACGCAATTCACTTAGAATGTTTATGGGTTTTGAGTTAAATTCTTAATCTCAGTGCTTCAGCTTTCTTGTTTGTAAAAGAGGAATAATGATCAAACAAAGGGAGTAGCAAAGATAAACAAATGATCTACTCACTTTTAAAATACACTGCTTTGAAATAAGATGTCTTGCTAAAGTCCACTCCTTAGCGTAATATTCAGGGAAGTTGAGCACTTTTGTGCTGCCTGGTTATTTAACACATTAGCCAGTATGCTGCCATTTTCATTATGATGTATTGTAATTTTAAGTATTGATCAGAGGCTCACTGTGTTCAGAGAGGCATCTCTTGTCACCATTCCTTTATGCATCTAAATGAATTAATGACTGTGAAGCAAATACTCTTGTAATCAGCACAGTAAAACAAAAACCAACACAGCTATAAGTCAGGAGGCTTAAATAAAGATATTGCTTCCCTCATTGCAGCATATGCCTGAAAGATGCAGAGCACTCTTTTGCTCTGTGCTCATACAGCTCTTTTCATAAGCCATCATAGGGACTGCCATCCTATAACAAGAAAACTATTGGAAATAATTCTACGACAATATATAAATAGATTCTTTGGCCAATCCAAAACAATGCTTTAATATATTTAAAATATCTTCACAACTTAGCTTTAGTTCATTTATGTTAGTTACTATGTTTTCTGTTGTATAAAATCAGCTGTGTTCATACTACTCACTTGCAGTGAAAAAAAATGCAGAAAAAAATGCAGGGTTTGCATCCAATACAATTCTTACTTTACTTTAAGTCAGTTGAAGTATCTATATGGCTGAAACAAACAACAGCTTACTGGATATTAAAGTAGTTTTCTGCCTTAAGGAGGCACAGCATATCCAGGATTGCCTGGTGATGTGGGCTGCCTCTCTGCCATCTGCTCCTAAGCAGGAAGAACATGGGACTGCTCTGCCAGAGGGAACTCCTTCCCAAAGGTTGGTATTTGGCAGCCACGGTCCCCATACTGATGCTTTACAAACAAGTAGGAAGCACTCCTCAGCACCTGTGTGTCAAGGTGCAGCTCCTCTACAGGTACCTGCATACATCTTCTTCTGACTTGTTACCTCTAGTGAAGTAGACAGCCTTACTGTTTCATACTGTGATTCATCTTGCTCCCCAACACAAGATGGGTTAAGAATAAAAACGAAAGATATACTTAGAAAGATTTGAGATAAAGGCTTTACATAGTGCATGTAAACACAGCATTGTAAGCAAAAAAGAAATATATATATATATGTATACACAAAAAACACAGTTCTAGTCTATGCCTACAACTAGCTTTCATTCACATCGCTCATGCAAATTTCTTTCAGTGTGTTCTTGCTCAAAGGCCGCATAGCTATGTTTCATGAAATCATACCCCTTCCATGTAGCTCCACAAGCGTACTTGTCATCTCCAGCTACTTTGATATACCTCTAAATGCCCTGGAGAGTTCTATCTGCAATCAGACAGTTTGTGTATTTAAGTTGTTTTCATTTTGCTCTTTTAATACTGCCTTATCCAGGCTGCTCATCTGGTAATCTTCAGTTCCTGTTAGAGATATCAATGCCTTCATAATAAATATTATACCAAACACTGAATATAAACACGTGCTGCTATGCTTCTGATCTCTGGTAAATGAACAACTTGGCACAGAGAGCTCACTTCTCACATACGTATAATTGACAGATCAGTAAGAAGTGATCTGCCTGATATGTCTGCGAGTAAATTTTTTCCCTCCCCTTTACCCTCCTTTTGCCTGGGTTCCTTGGTCACAAGAGGTTTAAAGTGGTTTGCAGATGAATTTTTTTGTTATCTATCAACCACGTGTTGCCAAATCAACAGCTAATTCTTCACCATTCCCAGAAAAGGAAAGTAAGGAAGTAAGGAAATAAATTTTACTGAGTGCTTTTTATTTAGATCAACTTCTCTACCACCAGTTTTACTCTATTTTAGCCAAAGTAAAATTTCCACTAAAATAAGTAAGTGTTAAGAAGTGCAAGACAGGAGCCTGGAACAGGACAAGAACCAGAACATTCAGAGGAAGGTACGTGCCTATTCAGTCTTACAAAGAATAAATAACCCCAACTATTCTCCTCCAGTACTTGAAAGGTAAGGTGAGCAGTTTTATGTCATCTATCATGAGAGAACTTGAGGGATGAGATGGGAAATCAGAAAGAGGAACACAGTTGGTAAGAAACGAAATAAAAATGGAGAAATAAATCCAAAGAGAAGATGAGAGGAAAAAGAAAGAGTATGGGTTTAAAAAAAGTGTGTGGAGGGGGGAGCTGAACAAAAACAACAGCCCTACGGAGAGGAAGAGAAGAAAAAGGAAATGAGACACTGCATCGTTGGCATACTGACACACTACTGGGGCCAGGTTTTCTCCCAGCCTTTAAAGAAGGAGGAATTTCACATAGTAAGTTTAAATAAAAAGAAGAAGACAACACTTTCTCCACATAGCACACAGAATTTAGGATATACAGTGTTCTCAGCTGTGGAGAGCGCAATGGATACGGCATTGAGTAATGCAAGTTAGGGCTGCATGGTAACTTGTCTCCTTTACATTTGACTTCTCGGATCATTCCAGAGATCCAACAGTCTATTCTTGTCATGTCACTATCTTTAGTCTTTTCTGAAGCATTAAAAGGAATTGCTACTAAGCTCTCCTGTCTCCATTTGTCTCTTGAGGGTTATTGACTTTGGTTTTATCTAAAGGTTCTTTCTTCTAAGATAAATCCCTGGAGGCCTCTTGGTGTAAAGAAAAGAAAAAAGAAGTGGAGCAGAGGAGGGGAGGAGGGGAAGAAGAGACTGAACAGAAGCTTCCCAGTCTTCATTTATAGAAATACAGAATATAAAAAATTACTCAGTTGAGCATTCCCTTTGTCTGGTAGCAATGGGCACTGCCTACAAAGTTTTGCATGGAAAATATTCTTGTTCTGTGACTGCAGTCTTACCAATTGCCAGCTGTGTATAATAGGCTGTGCACATGCAGGTCAGTATCTATAGCCATTCAAAATACCAGCTTTGTTCTAAACATGGCTATGTGGATTGGTATTAGGTGAAAAGAGTTTTTGGTTTGATCTGAATATCTCATTTCTGCCGTTCCTTTCCAAACTCTGGCACATGTCTCATCCTCAAATGGAGTTTTTCATTATGTTTAAGGACTTAATTCATTCTGATGTTGTATGCCCCTAATTGCCATTTTTTAAGATGGGAAACAAACTTTCATAGAGACTTGAACTTTTCCATAAAGCATAGAGCACAGCTGTGACAACTTTGACTTTACTACAGATGCCTTTATAGGAGCACAGCAACTGCCACAAATACAAAATTTAGGACTATTCATCTTACAATAGACCAAAAATAAGTATTTATCACACAAAAACATAACACCGAAATGCAGCTACCTCTAGAATAAATTGAGCAGCCAAAGAAACACACAGAAATAGTCAGTGGAAGGTCCACATGCTGAACTAATGTGAAGTTTAAGTGGTTCCGACCAGAAGCAGAATCTGGTAAGAATTCAAGAATATGTATTTGGTAGTGATGTCAGATCAATATTGTTAGAATCCACTCAAGAAAAAAAACCCTCTTGCTGAAAATACAAATCACCTTTAACCACGAAGATCTCAAGTCATATTAAAACCACATTATTTCCTTCCCCCTCCCTCAGTCAAAATGGCATTTCCAACAACACGCTGTATGAAACACAGTTTAAATGGTGAGTCAGAGACTGAAGCAGAAATCCATTCAGTATCCTGTGCAGCGCCTGAGAAGTTCCAACTTTATATAGTATGTTGCAGCTAAAGGGATCACAATGTCATCTCACCTAATTTCAATTTTATTTTATAACTTCTTTGCCCAGTGTAAAGCCTAGCATCCAGACTCTTCTCTATGACATTGAGATTAGATTATCACAAAAGCATTAACGAAGCAACACTACAAAACTCCCATGAGAGTCTATCCATTTTATAGGCAGAAAAAGGCCCATCTGAAACAGAGGTAGGCACTGCAGCCACAGCACTGGATCTCAGACCAGTTCCAACCTTAAGCAAGCTATTATTTTATTTTACTCACACTAAATTACATAAAACTAATTGATACAATTTTTATAAAGACTATTGGATCCCCCAAAACAAAAGGCTCTGGTAACTCATTTCTTCTACACAGTAGAAAACCAAATTAGCAGAAGAGTCTTGAAAGGCAGATTATAAACCAAAAATTATGACTGCCTTATAAATGCAAGAGGCAGGACCTATGCCTACCCTCACTTTCCTGCATCAGCCTCTGCCACAAATACTTTTATAATGTCTCCCAGGTAATAAAGTAGTTTCTGATCCTTCCAGAGAGGGGGGCTTTAGACTCTCACTCTCTTTTACAGCTACAGGTTATACAGAGAAGTAACTCTCAGTAATGTTATGCGACTGCAGATCAGGCTGTTCTCTTGCAGTTGCCAAGCCTGGTGAAGCACAGAAACAATCTGTGAATTGCAGCAGTGGAACCTCTGAATGGTTTTAATTAATCGATGCCAGGGACCTGGAGGGAGCTCACCAGCAACAAGAACGAAGGTATTTCCCAGAGTCTTTTGAAATCCTAACCTATTACTCAACCAGCCAAACCTTCTATACCCCTGAGCGAAGGAAAAAGCTTCCTAATTTAATGATGCTTTGTGCTTTTTGGGTGTCTCATGAGATGGGGGAATAGACCCTTATGATAACTTTTGCATCAAAAATTCCATTTCATTTTCCACCGGCATGATTTTCTATTGTTAATATTTTTACTCTCTGCATGTATTAAGGCACATTAATAAATGAAGGGAGCAAGTTAGCTTGTCAGATATTTCCTGAAGTATTGTGGGAAATGATTGGTTTAGGATGACTGCACAAAAACTGTTCAGCAAACCTAATTTTAGCTGAGGACCAATAAACATGTACATGGCATGGACATATTGAAAGTTAACTAGGCTGAGAAGTATAGCATATAGCTGAGCTTTTGGGACAGGAGAGAAGCTTAATGCTCACTGATCAGGATTTAACGTGAAGGAAAAAGCATTAGAGTCAGGCTGAAAGACTACAGATCTTTAGTTTGTGCATTCCCTTGAATTTCTCAAACATTAGCAACAAAAACATCCATAGTCACGGCTTCAAGGAAGAAAAAGAGTTTCCACAAACACAACAGTTAAGCTTGGAAGACAAGAATGAAATAGGCCCATCAGGCAAGATTATTTACAGTTAAAATTAAAGCCATTAAATCTCCCTGTGAAACAACAATTCATTATGCTAAATTGTTATATGGCTGATATGCTGGTATTTTAATTCTAAGTCCTACAAGGAATTTCTTGAAATGTTACTGCAGTCTTCTGATTTGTATTCTCTAAGAGGACCCCAGGAGGGCAAAAAAGCCCTGTAAGATTATAGCCTGCAAATTCTCCCTAACACAGGGAAGGCAGTTGAAACTCACTGCTCTAAGAAACTCTTCAAAGATTTTCAGGAGACTCAGTATGAACACTCAGAGCCTACACAGTATCAAAGATATGTGCTCCCATTCCCTAACAGTTTTGTGCCACATATTTGTTCCATGATATCCCCAGAGCTCAAAGAGCAAACTGTGTAGCAATATCCCAGGATGAATTACCTTTCTGTAGATTTACCGTCTGGGGAGGTGATGTTTCTCCTCGTTTCCCAAACTACCCCTGGACCTTCTCATCCTACTAGCCCATTGGAGACTGTTCCACAGAGCTGCCTGGACCCCCCTAGAGCATCCACCCTGTGGAAGAAACAAATATTGAAAATCTGTGATGCATCAATAAAATCTTCTGAACCCATGATAATTTGAAGACAGTGGGAGAGAATAATTAATGTAGATTAAAACAGGATATAGAAGGGCTCTCATTACACTAGCTAAGTAGGGAGGAGAGTTGTAGGATTGTTCTATTCCTTCAACATACTTGTGTGTATAATACAACTGCTGAAGGCACAATTAATTTCAGGAAGACTTGAAGACATAAAATATAAGCAGAGATTTCAATGGCAGCAATTAGTCAATAATGTGAATGCCTAACTTTGCATATGAAATCCTTGTCTATTGGAAGTGCTACTGAATTTTTACCTGCTTAGCAGTTAAAAGAAGGGTCTCTGTGTTACTACTGTATTTCTATGAGTTACTTCATTGTACACGTGGTACAAAATGCTGAGGTAGCATAGACACTTCTTGAGGACAATGTATGTCTTCTAGCATTGGGACCTTCCTCCATTTATAGTCTTATATGCACATGGAAACAATAAATGAAAATTGGAGCAAAGTTTTAAAATTAATTACTCTACTAAATTGCTTTTAAGGTATAGTCTAGAACATATTCCATCAAATTCCAATTTAAATCAATTAATAAATAAACATTAGAAATAATAATCATATATATAATTCCATTATTTGAAAACCCTAACAAGAATGTGACACAAAATTGGTCTTTTATTTCAGATCTTTTAAAATCATTGCTCATTTACTAAAAAAGAATAAATTCTGTACTCTCTTGTTTATGACAAAAGACAATCGAGTAAATGGTGACTCCAGATAACCCATAAGTCACTGGTACTGTTTTTCAAAGACATGCCTGCTTTCTATTCCTTTGGCCTCGGCTGCCTAGCAACCTCCATAGAGCTCTTAGTCTATACTAATTCTGGAGAGTTTGCATTTATATATTTATTTATGAGAATGTCTATAAGGAAGGCAGAGAAACAAAAAGCTGTTTGTTCCTTCCTTTTCACAACGGACTCCAGACATCTCACCTCAGTGAAGAACACAGTCCTTGGTCTTGCAGTGAGAAATTGCTTAGGAGCTAAACATCCTGATTTCCATGAGACAAAAGCTGAGACTCTGCAGGAAGCTCCTGCTGTAATGGGCACCAATATTTTTTGCCCTCCCTTTGATTGATTCTTTGATCTGCTTTATCATTCTGAAATACTATTTTCATGCAGCCTGGAGCTTCAATGTAACAAGAGGCAGCGTTTCTGCTGCTCTACTGAGTCACTAGCAGTTCCTACATCATCTGAGCACTGGAGGGAAATGGAGATTAAAACTCTGATCTCCTGCGGTGTCTGTGACTCAGAGCAGGATGGTTTGGAAGGAGATGGGACTACTTATAATAAGCAGTTTGAAACTGGATGCAGAATGCCTTTCCCTGAACCAGTTCAGAGTAAGAAAAGAGTTATTGTTTCCTAAAATGAGAAACAGGAAATGGGGGTGTCATCAGTTTCTCTTCAAAGAGAAGAGAAACTTTCCTCAGTTTTTTTTTTTTATTGTTATTATTTCAAAACAAAGGATTGCAAAGAAAATCTTCTCCCTAACACCACAGAAGAAAATACTTGCTTCTTTTCTTGCCGATTCTATTCAAACACCGCTTTCCAAATACCACTAGATCAATTTACTGCCTGATCAACACATCCCTTCTCTCCAATCAGGAAAAAAAAAAGAAAGAAAGAAAGAGAGAGATGGCCAAAGATCTATCCTAAGCCTAACTGGCTTTTCAGGATAATGAAGGCATGGGTAAGGCATGACAAGTATTCATAGCTTGTGGCTTACATGGCAACGATGTGGCTTTTGTGTCTCGCTATTTTTGAATCCCGAACTCATATGGCAAAGTATTCACCTACTTCTGGATCAAACTAACTGAAATATGACAAACTGATGCCTCTTGAGACATAGCAATATGCCAATATGCTTTGATCCCTTAATTCCATTTCTTCCTAATTAAGTCAACCTCTACCTGTATTTTGCACATAGGGAACATACAGGGAATCAGTGAGAGAACATAAATCTGAAATCAGAGCTCCAAACTTCCAGGTGCTGTTGCTCACCAGTGTAGTTATGTACACAAACATAAAGTTATTTAAACAGTATAAACTACCACAGAAGAAAATCCATCAGGTTTACTTCAAAGAAAAAAAGTGCCTGCATCCATTTGCTTGCAGCCATTTGCTTTGATTCACAGTCTGCTAAGACCATGACGACAATTGTGAGATTATGAAACTATTTGTAAATCCTGGTGTTTGCATGTATTCAGGCAGCAATGTTCACTTACCCCCAGTTTAATAGAAGGAAATAAGTATTTTTTTTAAACCTCCTTAATGTTATAACAGAAAACAGAAATTATATTGGATGATATCAGTGCCCAATGAAATACAATATAAACAACTAAATGGATGATAGAAAATGGCTCAAAACCAACCTCATGATTAAAAGAGTTTCATTTGTTTACAGGCACTTATGAACAGCGAAAACATCCATGGAAATTGAAACAGATGTGCAAAAGATTCATTAAACGAGGGAAAGAGAGTTACGGGCAGTAAACAGAGATCTGGGATTTCTTTTTTCTATTCACAGATTCACTATAAACAATTTTCTAAGTGGCTTTACCTCTGTTCTTCTATCGGATGACATAAGTTTGTAGTTCTCAGCAAAATCCACAATTTGTACTCCTGGGAGTTACTGTAATACAAATAAATTCTAATTCTAATCCATAATTAAGTAATTGCTTATTGATAAGCAATTTGCCCATATTTATGTTCCCTTTTCACACAAAATCATTATTAAAGCAAAAACTGAGTAGCTGATATTTCCCACCTTTGCAAAGTATGAGCATGTTTTCATATGCCCTTCGATTTTAAGCCAAGCTTCCTGGAAATAAACCTCCATGAAGAGTAACAGAAGCACAGACTTACTTGCCTACTTGCTCATTTACTTTAGTGAGCCGTCTGCTTTAAATGAGTTTGAGAACGTGTCAACTGACAATAGAAAAGAAAGAGATTCTTCATGCATTTTTATAAAATATTGTTATAATGAGCTTTTCTACAGAATGAAGAAAATGGGAATTGCGCCAAAGCAGCTATCAGAGGAAATCATTTGGAAACAAGCATAAACCATGGAAAGAGAAGTCTCTCGACATACATAGAAAAGTCAGTTGGAGTCAGTCTCATCCTAATTTCTGAAGACTATAATTAGGTTTATACATGTAATCTAGTATATGCATATTGTAAAAATCTCACCTGCCATGCACTTATGGTCAAAAAAGAAGAGGCATATCAAAAAGATTGATTTTGGCTCTCTTCCTCCCTTCCTCTGCACCTCAAAAGAAAAGAGAGAGATGCAACTGGCTTTGTTTTCAGGATACAAACTGGAACAAAATGCAGTTTTAAGAAGGTTCTGACAAAAGACATTATGAGGGAAACGAAGTTTTATTAGAAAAAAAGGTGAAAGGAAAACTATTATTAATATATGAGCATAATCTATCCTTGAATCAAGGTATACTACTCATCAAGGAGAACTGCAAGATACTTTTTGAAAACAGACAATAGTATTATTCCAACGCCCGGTTCCTCATGACAAGTGCACTGATTTTACTTCAGATTAATGCCAGTGTAACTGAGATCAACATTTTTTTTCTCTTTTTCTAAATTTTCTAAAAACTTATTATTATGGCAATAGCAACAGGAACTCACAGAAGTTATAATCAGGCTTTAGGAATTGTTCTCAAAATGGTTATTTTTTAAAAACTGCAAGGATATGAAATCAAAAAAACCTGCAGTTGAAGGAAGATTTATTGAAGAAAAAATACTTCTATATGTTCTACCATGATGACATAATATATAAAAAAAAAATAAACAGAAGAAAACCAACAGCAACACAGTTCCTGTTTTTAATAAATGTTCAGCATTTGGCTATCCATATACATCACGCATTCAAACAGAGGGACTCAACTGCCAAAAGAAAGGGGGCTATTTCAGATACTCCAAGTTACCATGCCTGGCACCGAGCTGCAATGCCAGGGAGCACAGGTTTGTTGTAGGTCCCATGTCATATCTGCCTGCCACTGTAGAAGTCCTCAACACCCTAGGACATCTTAAATAGCAATAGATGCTTTCATTTATGAATCTGAATCACTCATGTGCTGTTAGCAAAATATGTGTGAGCGCTGGGTTTTGATATGCTAGGTAACCGTGAGGGCAAAGTTAATAAAACAGGAAAAGTCACAATGTGCTATGTCCACATAAGACTTTCAACACTCTCAGAGGGTACAGAGAGAAAATGCTGCTCCACATATTTTCTTAAACAAAGCAATTCATCTTTATACCCATTCTGTATTATGAGTGCATATGAAGAAGTCAAGTTAAATCTCACCTCTGAATAACTGCTGATTCACTGTGCAGTAAAACTAGCTACCAGTGATTTCTTGATGATCTGAAAAGGTGCTCTTGCCAGTTTTTATTCCTCTCAGTTGTTGATATATTCCGCTATTTCAAAATTCTGTTTAATTTTATATGCTTAGCAGAAGAGAACTTTTCTACACTAAGAAATTGGCCAAACTCCCTAATCCTTGATCACTTATGGCAGGGTCCTAAATACATTTTTTCTTGATCTTTAGCCTAGTGAAATCCTGAGTAAGGACTATTCTCCTGTATCAGACCTATAATTTCTGAGTATTCTGCGCTGCTGATTTTTCCCCTCTCAAGAATGGCAGATGGAAACAAAACAAAGAAAAGTTGCAAGTCTGGTATGCTGATATTTTTATACTTCTGCATTTGAGTTAAGCAGATGGAGATTAGGTAATTCTACATAGCTCTCCCTCCAAAACAAGTCGAGTTAAGGTATAAATGTAAATTTCCAAAATCATGTCGAGCTTTTTCTGTGTGATCTGCTACAGCAAAGCAATTCATTCATATACTTACTAATATTGATTGGAAATGTTTTTGTACACCTGATCAATAAACTAGTTAATCTGTGTTGAACCAGTCTTCCAGACTATTTGTTGTATTCAGCCTAGCTAAGATAAAGCTGATGGAGTGATTCATTTCAGAGCAACAGTACAGTATGAAAAACAGGGCTGGTATCTTTTTAATAAGTGTGTCTGTGTGTGTGTTTTGTAAACACAAAAATGGCATTAAAAATATTTCCCCCTGCCAATATTCCTCCCATTTTCTGATCAGTTCTATTAACTACTAATAATAGTCTCCAGACACTCTTCTGACGAATGGCTGTTTAATTTAGTTTTTACTATGAAAGATGTGACCTGGTTTGTTCATCTATAAATACACATTTTTGTGCTGTAGATACAAATATGCATTTGTGTTAGTTTTTATCCCTGCTGTGTTTGTACAACACAGTGTGACATTCACAGACAGAAAGAAAAGAGATTGAAGAACATCTGATAGTGTTGTCTAGCATTTTAAATGCAGTGAAAGAAATAAATTAGTGCCAACTTCATCAACTGCTAAATTCACTGTGGCTGAAACGAAAGAAAGAGAGCAGGACAGACAGAAAAAAGTAAATCTCAGGTGAAAACGACATTTGCTCATGCTGTCTACAAAGGAATAGGATGAGTACTACTGATCTTTTTTTTTTTTTTTTTTTTTTTTAGCTATATTGTTGATTTTACATTTAGGTTTCCTCTCCCTGCTAGGGATCTGATATATTTTCAGCTTAGTAAAACTCCTGAGGAATTTTGCAATACCATAACATAAGATCAGGAGTAGCCAAGAATCATTACCTCTAGGAAAAAGAAAGATGGCAGTCTTGAAAAGACCAGAAGCTACAGAAAAACTCAGGAAACAAATTTAGTGAGTTCCAGAGACCTATTTTAGTCATGGGAAGTCACAAGTTTATTTTTTTAAGAAACAAAAATATTGTTTTTCAAAAGTAAAATTATTAAGAAGAAATAAAGTAAGCAAATTGATCCCACTTTCTTTGGAATACTATTCCTTTGCTATTTTATAACCTGCTTATCTCACCATTTTTGGAATCTTTTTCCTAATTAATGCCTCATAGTTAGAGGTTTCAATCATTACGTTGAAGTGGATTTATGAAAAACAGCTTCAAAAACAATACACGGAAGCCAAAAGCTTAATGGAAGCTACGGGATGCTCGCATTTGCTCGTTCATGTGGACAGCTCCTAGTCACAAAACATTTCCAAAGGCAATAGTACTCACAGTTTCAAATACATGAATGATGGAAAAGACCTACCCCGCTCTTTCATCTATTTTCTGCCCTTCATACCCTCAAAGTATTGCAAAAGAAGGTAATATCACTTGCTTGTGTTGCACTCAGGAAAAAATTCTTCCCTGAGGCATCAAAGAGGAAGATTTTCAGAGATACCTAGTTTTTAGCTGGCAGATTTCCTTCATAAGAATATGAAGAATATGATTTGTCTGATATTATATGTGCACAGCTACACATCATTGTTATACCTGTGAGAATACTCCCAAAGGGAAGTCTTCTCGGAAATTCATAAGATCATAGAGTTCTAAATCAAGAGGATAGTAATGAACTGCATTCAGGAAGTACTGAAGAGAAATAAGTAAATATCTGTGCTTTTGCCAACTCAAACAGTGCAGTCCTATTTATCAAGAATAATGCAACCTCAGTTGATAGCTTACTGTTTAATTAAGATACATTTAATGAATCATTTGGCCATCTAGGAATTTTATGATAATCATTATTCTGAACAAAAGACTCATTTGGAAATGAATAGGGGTGGCAAGCTAGAACTCAGACTGCTAAGCTCTAAAAGTAAAAATGGTTTCATTCATCTGGTGGAGTTACAGTTTCTTGAGTAATTCCAGTTCCACCCAACAGAGGGAGAAATGCTCATACACAAAAGTACAATTCATTATAAAACACACCTACTCAAATGATGGTATGAATTCTTGCTAAATTGATCAAATGCTTACCATAGAGCACAACAAAACATATTTTTATTTTAAGACATCATTTTCCAGCAGTCATGCAGGGAGCACATTTTATTCTGCATCTGCATTTGCAAAGCACTATGTAAATTTGTGGCAAAATAAAAATTTTAATAAGAATGTTAATGAATTGTTAAGCTCTACTTAATAATATCAACCTCAGGTATTAAACTGCTCAGATATTGGTTTTGAATAAAATCTGTATTAGTTCTAATAGAACTAAAATCTCATTTTCAATCTTTATAGCAATTTACCATACTATCAATACATCATCATATGCAATATGCAAAATACTCTCTATGTGGTGTGCACAATGTTCAGTTCAGAGATCTTAAAAAGGTATAACTAATTCATGTTTCATAGGGGGTTTTTATATTATATTTTTATAAACTATTTGTTAAAACAGATAGAGCTTGTTGCCTTTTTCTAATAAACAGTTGCAAGTTGGAAAATACCAGAATGTGCTAAGGAAAAGCACTGATAAGAACATCAACAATGTGTCACTACCTATTTGCATATATTACATCTAAACTAATTTATAAGTTTACACGAAAAGAGGTGAATATAAGATGGAGACTCTGGAGCATGGACTGATGCATAACTGATATTCCCTGCAACATACTGAATAGCAATCAGTGAGGCTTGTGTTACAGGGACATGCAATGCACTCTTACCTGCAAAAGAACAGAGAACAATTCAGCTGAAAAAGGACAGAAAACAATCAGAGTACAGAGATTAAAGATCAAAAGATTTCCATTCAGTATGCTACTGCAACAGGGTAGTCCACTAGGATACAGCACAGTAGTTAAAAATTATTTATTATTTTCCCATCTGCCAATTGTTTATAAAACAATGGCCTGTTTCCCTTACAACGATTTTTCAATCATTTTCCAAAAATAAATATACCTAAAATAATGAAAACCTGAAAATAATGAAATTTGCAGATTGATTATGTATGATTGGTCATCTAGGTTATACAGTACAATTTTGATGGTTCAGAATGGATGACCTAGCTTTATCAAATGGAAATAGGCAGAATGAAATATTGGTCTCGGAAGGTCTTTAGAAAAAGAAAGTGAGGTTTCAGACCTGGAAAGGATTTCAAAATCTTTTCCTGTCCTCTAAAAAGGACACTATTTGGAAATGACCTCCAATTTAAAATTAGTTCTATTCCCTCAGAGCAGTAAAAAGAGAACAGGTGCTGCTTCTCTATCAGGGACGTTTGCTTTCTTCCTGCTATACTGACTATTGTGATGTGAATAATGTTATCAGTTCCAGACCAACACCCCAACTGTGCAAAAACTGACAAAACCAGAATCACGCAAAAGAGGTACTCACACAAGCATAATGCAACAAACTGATAGAAAATGGCACAAACATAGCCAAAGGCAGAGTTGACATTTTTCAAAATACTGTCTTTGCTATCTGCCCAGCTTTGTGAGCCATCATGAGGATATATAGGCTCAACCTGTAAAGTTTTGCTCTCCAGAAAATGCAGTGCCCTAAAATGGGGGCAGACTTTAAGTTTGGAATCAAGTAAAGCTAGCAACTGGCATGCCTTATAAAGTCTTACAGTAGACTGAGACTCTGCAAGCTGGGTATCTGGTTCAGTCCTTCAGAAACTTTTGCGAGCAGATTTTTACCTTCCGAAGTAATAAATTATACTACAGCTCTGTGAATGACTGCTCTACCTGAATTAGCTATACATTAAAGCCTCACTTTCCTTTAATCTCAAATGAAGAATTGTGATGCTTGTAGGAATGTCCTGACTTTTTTTCCTATTTTGCTCTACACACATATTTAGTCCACTCTGTTAGATCCAGATTAATGCATAATGAGCCATGAAGATTCTGCTTAATATACTTAAATGTCTGTGATTTCCACACATCCTAGGGAAAGAAGTTACTAATTTAAAGGACAAGGAGTAATTTAAAGGACAAGTATTGTTCTTTTGCAAATAATCTGGTGGTTAGAGTATTTGAAAAGAAATAAAGAAACTTAGTTCAACTCTCTCTTCAGCTTGAGGGGCTGCACTTCGCCTCTTCAGAAGAATCTACCTGTTACACCTGAGGGGCCTGAAGCTGCGCCACTGTGCAGCTAGCTATGCAAAACTCCTGGGACTAGAAGGAAAACAAGGAGCATATAAACTGGTGATCAGCCTTTGGCAAGGGAGTATTGGGTTCTAATCCCTTTATTTGGCCTTATATCTCCAGTAACTGCACAATATAAATATTAAAAATACTTCAAGTTCGATAACCTGAAGCTGATCTGGAAATGAGTTCTTGTCTTTATAGTCTACGTTCAACTTTGTGACCAAGGGTACTTCAAAAACCTACAAATACCTACAGACACAAGATACAATATATTGACTAGTATTCTGGTATACCCTCAAGAAAGCAACAGGTATGTTCTGCTTAACAACAGGCTCAAAGTATTAATACCTTTTCAACAGAGTTCAAGAAGAAATTCAAGCTCAGATTAAACCTAGAGTGCAAGAAAAAGCTTAGTTGGTTGCCTAGCTGTACCTGTAGGAGGGTATAGGGAAGATCGTGTTGAACCTATACTGTATCATCTTCAATGATCTTAACCTCCTAAGACTCATGTTATAAATATTATCTAAATGATTATAGGCTATAAACTTCATCACCTTTTCAATTTTCATGCAAAATTCATCACTCTTTCAATTCAAAGGGAATGAATACAGAACTGGGTGACAGAGTTCAGAACACAACATAAGACAAATTCTGGACTATATTTTATTCTTGTATTTAATAGTTGCACTGAAGTGCAGAGTTCAGAGAAGCTCCAAAATTACAGTGGCCACACTGAACACAGAATACAGTCTAGAGTTATACCCTTGCCGGTAAAATCCTTCCAAGATAAGGTTATCCTGGTTATCTTGGAAGGATGCTTAACTGGTGATGTACAGGCTCCACCAATAAAGTGAATACTTCCAGGAACAAAAAAATATGGCACTTTCCAAACCATTCAAAACATGGATGCAAATTACAGACTATATGCAACAAAATTTCAGCACAGTATAAAGAAGGAATTTGAAACAGCTTCAGGATTTTTGTTATAAAAAATCTCTAAAATTGTGAAACTTAAATAAAAACATGACTTTTCCCCTTTCTTCAAATGTTCTCCAGAAATAAAATTTTTCCTTGGCTGAGATCCTGTATAATGAGGCCAAGTTTCAACTTGGGAAACAAATTTTTGTACCCAAGCAATTAAAAACTGCTCACAAACACAAAAACAACAAATTATGCTGCAATCGGAGTTCAGAAGTGGAAGTTCAGATAAACCTACGACTGTGACACATTAGCACGTCTTTGTCTAAGATGTGGTTTTAATGTTTAAGAGGAATATTAAAGTCTTCTCCCTGGAAGAATTTCAGACCTCTTCTCCTCCTTGGAGCATTCGAAACATTTTCCCTGATAAATATCCGGACTGTGGCCCAGAACCCATAACTGGTGAGGTAGAGTAGCTGAGCTCTGAACCACATGAACCACACAGAAGAGTGATTTCAGCATATCCAGCTCTCCATCTCTTTTGCTGACAGATCTCATATGTTATTATGACACCTCCAACGTTTGCACTTCCTACTCCTAGATCATGCAAGCAGGTCACTAGGTGAAAGCTCATTTTCTGCTGGTGTGCTAGTTGAAGAGACTACCTGGAATACTTGAAACACACATCCTAAACTAAGAAATAACCCCAAATTTAAATGAACCTCAGGATTATTAATTTTTGCTGCTGCCAGAAAAGTTTAACTTGATTTGCGAAAGCCTGGAAATGTCAGTTTTCTAATGAGTATATATTAATCGAAAGGCTACAGGACTGGCATTAAGCCAATTAAAGAAAATGGACTTATAATTGTGGAAAACAGCCCTAAAATGGGACAGAAACTGGCAATGCCCACAGTTTATATGCTAGAAGAATAACCAGTAGCCGGTGTAGAGAAAGAATACTTCATTTACAAACATTCATTCGATTATTCTTTGCTTATTAGCTAAGGTAGCCAAGAGAAATGCCACTAAACAAAACTGATGTCTTCTCTAGCAGTAACAGGAAGGAAAGGGAACATTTTATAAACGCATCCATGGAACTGATAAGCGATAACTTTAGTTATCTGCATAAGACGCATAGAGACAAGAAGCTTATGTCCCATTACTAATGCCACGAGCAGCCCAATCATCCCATCTACAATGACACTCGTAGGAAAGTATTTTGGGGCTAAACCATATTCCTTCTTTGACAAATGCCATTCTCCACATACTTTCAAAACATACGGCGCTTAGAGTTCCTTCCTCCTAAATACACGCTGTATAATAATTTCTAAAGAGCTAACTACTGAATATGTTTATCTGTGTTCCCAATGCAATTGATTGCTGAGTGCTTACCTCTTTCTAGGCTCAGAGCTGCTACTATCTAGAGGATATATTTTACTTTAAGTGAGAGAGTTCTCTGTTTTCGCAAAAGGAGGATGCAAGTTCAATATTATATCTTCAGGAAATTCCAGACGATCACAGACAGCAGCAAGTCAACAAACATGACTTCCCTGAATAATCACGATACGTAAAAACATGCAGAATACTATGGAAGGTCAAGTCTACCTACTTTTTTCTATATGCGATTGAAATTGTCAAAAACAAAATAATTACTGAGCTAGTCTACAGGTTTACTGAATTTTTGTATCATATGTTCAGGTAATGGCTCCTACGCCCATCCTAACAAATACACACAGCACAGAAAGATTTTGCTATACTGCAGCCATGGCAGGGTTATTTAAACAAATGAAAATGTCTCCTTAAGAGCTGGTTTCTTTCCGTGTTCAGTCACATCAGAGAGAAATAGAGCTAATGCTACGGTCTTATGAGTGCTTTATGCATTCTGACAAACCAAACGAGGGTTGTCAGGAGAGGCTCTAGGCAGCATGGAACTGCCGCAATTTTACATCTCATTGATTACCACAATGGGAATTGAAAACAGTTCTCTGCTTTCCACATGATATATAAAATACTCTTGCAGACCTCAGAAAAATATGCAGGTCTTCCTGTAGAGAGCAAATGAAGAAAAGCAACTTTGTACAGCATTGTTTTCTCCTGAATCCGAGTCAGGCCCACCTGACCTTTACGAAGGCTAATAATAAAGCAATAAGGTGACACACAGTAGAGCATGTCACTCTGTGAGTAGTTCTGCAATAGGTTACACGGAACAAAAGGGCAGTTCAATGCCCCAAGGCTTTGGGCATATGCTTCTTTTGTGGTAAGTGCATCCTGTATACACTATTAGCATTGCACAGAGTATATGGGAATGTACATATCATAACAAGGAATATTAAAAGAACAAGGCCCTAACAAAGCTGGTACGAAAATTAAGATATATTATTACTGTCACATTGCCTCAACCACCGTGGCTTGATCTTCTGGGGAGGTTTTCTACGAAATGTTCAGGGAACTGATGTTTTTATTGTTATTATCCAAAAATCTCAAGTCTTTCCTCTTTCCGAAGCTTTAGTGATCTGTTTTTGCTGGATCCATCAATCACAACCCACAGAACATTACCATTTTGTAAAGGATGGGCTAATATTCTCAGCACGGCAAAACAACCCTAAAAACCGCCCAGCATAATCTATAGTGACAGCACTGAGAGTCTGTTCTACTCAAAGATTGCAAATGACATATGTACTACCATGTGCTAAGCAAGCTGTGATATCAACTAACCCTTTGAGGTGCCTAGCAACCTCAGTAGCTTTCAGTGGGAATTGAAGACTTTCAGCACTTTGCAGAATTAGAGTCCTAATAAAAGTGTTCACATAGGATCAATCCTAGCAGCCCTCAATGCCCCTTAAATTCAGGAGGATGAAAGGGTACTCAGCACAAAAGCAGAGCAAGTCCTTAGCTTCTTACTGCCAAAACCAACTTAATTTAAAAAGGAAATCTCTGTATTAAAAATAATGTCAGTTTTATGGAAGTTCCAATAGACTGGACACCACACTGGGAATCAGCAAATCCAAGTTCTAAACTTTGTCATGCCTTTGCTGATACTTTAACTTTATTATTTATATTCACATATGAATACCTATACAAATTCTGTACCTATACATCCAATTCAGACCCATTTTTCACCGTATATATTGTATAATCAACCATTAGTGTAACAGCTGAACATAGTCAATTGAGTTTGAAACACTCCAAAAACTAAAAAGCAAGGTTCAGCAAGTTAATGACATCTATGTTACTCCTGCTAGGAATGCCCAGTCTCATGATGTTCAATGCAAACATTAAATGCAAGCAGTCCTAGGGACTCCCACTAGATCATATTGGGATCAATGTACGAAGTAAAACTAGGTCGGCATGACAAAGAAACATACTGAGCAAAAAAGAAACAAACCTCAAATGTCACCAAACTCCACAGACTACCAAGAGAACAAAACTCTCAGATGTTTGAGGGTAACTAATAGTTTGATCGCTAGCAGAACAGAAAAATCAAGATCTCTCCCCCACTCCAAAGGCAGCTGCTGAGAATATACAAGTAGCTGTTTTCTGCCTGACAAAGGTCTGAGCAAAGCAACAATCTACTCAGAAATGCAGTAAGTAATCTCATCCATCATCTTAACCACACAAAAAAATACAAGAATAGATTTGGGTATAAAATATCCCCTTAGGGCCCATGGACTTCCTCATCCTGTGATATAGATAAAGCAAGTAAGGCCCAGGGAAATACAGTGATGGGCTAAGCTTCCTGATTCCTGTTGAAAAAGCAATTTGTTAAAGTTAGGAACAAAAATTTGTCTGCTAGCCAGAACTAGCAAGCACTGAACTGAGCCTTTATTTTTTATGCAATAATAAGAATCTTGTTCACAATAAACAGTGTGCTGTGCAGAATGGCGTCTGTGACAACCATTCTCACTTATGGGTCTTCGGTCTGCTGGAGAGTCCTTAATGCCAACGATAACACTAATGGAATAATTATCATCCTTGGGTTAGCATTGTATTAGTAACGTATCACCTACCACTTCATGCAGTAATGATGCTTCACAGGATGTAGCCCATTACAAACTTATTGCAACACTGAACTCAAAAAGGTGGTTTTCTACATTTTTCTTTATTTTTCCACGTTATATAGGTATATAGCTAAAGCAAACATTATAACACCACCAGCAAGCTGGATGTGTGAGTCACAGAAGATTTAAAAGGAAAAAAAAGGAAACAGAAAGAGTACTTTTTATTTCAATTGATTATGACAGTTTGTAACACGAATAATGAATTTTAGTTTGTCTATTCTTCAGCGAAACTGGCCAAATATACTTATGGCCTCAACTGTTCCAGATGGTCATCAGATGCCATGAAATGCCTGACCTGATGATAATAGTCACTGCATGAATTCCATAAAGAAAACAATGAAATTTGGGCCATAGCCATTCCATGAAGACAGCGATTCGACAGAGTAATTGACAAAGTGCAATTTTGATTTACCATTGAGTGCAAATGTTTACCATTAAGAGGGACTATTAGAATATGCAAATATAACAGATTCTGGAATCACTCGTTTAATACACTGTAAAATTTGTTTCTTCTTTTATTACAGTGTGAAATACAAACAGTTTTAACACTTTCTCCTCCTTTTGCAACTTGCTGAATAGACAATATGTAGAATATGAGATTTTCTAGCAGACACTGTTTGTTATTTCTGTTTGAAAAGTAACAATCACATCACAGGCACTGCTACAAGCAAAAACCACTGCAGCTTAAGCCAACAGTCTCGGAAGGCACACTCTTCATCTGAAAACGTAAAATCACGATGATATACTAAAACATGATATTATACATAAAATGCTCAATAATTGCAATCTTAACTTTGAACTTTCCTGTAAACCTAGGTGTTTAAAGAGCTGAATTATAGCCAAAGCACTTTTTAAAAAGAAACTAACTCCAAGCTACTTAGATGGTTTTTTCAAGCTTCTGATTTTGGGCATGAAGTAATGGAAACCTAATGGCCTGAATTTCAGGGTTACTGAACTCCCAATGAGTTCAGAGTTATGTGTCATGAGCATTTTGTAAACTCAATCCTTGCAGGAATTTAATCTAGGTTACTCATAAACCAGCACCTCCAACACAGACCATTAAAAAAAAATGTAGGGCAATCCCCTCATCTAAAAAAGGATTCTATATTTTTAACCAACTTCTAAGAAGTAGTATGATCCTTAATTAGTGACATTATAAAATAATTCATAAATGGAATCCTACAGAAGTGCTAAGTATTGTTATGCTGCTCTCCACATTATTTTCTGTTTAATTTAATCAAAACTAAATATCGCAGGTATGAAACTTTAAAATATATGTGCATTCCTAATACAGATATGCCAATCTCCTTTATGCTATATTAGTGGCAATTGCACTGAGAGGCAGCTATGTAGAATAATGTTTGAAAGCTAATTGACAAAAACAGAGCTTTCTCTCAAGTTCAGCGATTTTTGGTTTCGAGGCAGAGGGATCCCAAATAACAGTCTCTTATCCTTGCTCTTTATCTCTGACAAGAAATGATTATCTCTGAGGAGGAGACATCTCAGTCACCAAAGCCTCTACCAGGTGCATCTTTTGCACACTGAAGATGTTGAAAGCAATACAGAATGACGTAGAAATTTCAGCAGTATACTTCACGCTAGCCAAGCACATCAGCTGCTCAGGTACCCTGCACGAATCTGATACAACCACGCCTAGAAATTTACCCTACTTCTAGTCGTCTTGTAATCAGAACCATTATGAAAAAGAGCATATCAACAGACGAGCCGGAACAGTGATCAAACGATTAGAATAACATTTTATGAGGACAGACTACTACAACATGGCTAAATAAAAATGAAAAAGGAATTTTATCATTTATGAATATCTGAAGATTACAGGTGTTGAGGAAGAAAATCTTTATTTAGTAGGGTAGAGGAGGGAGGATGAAACTGCAAGCAAGCAGAATAGTACAAAAGGAAGGTAGTAAGCTGAACATTACAAAAACATTTTCTGAGACTGAAATCTATCCAACAGAGAAATAATTCTGAAAGCGAGAAAATATAGAAATAAAGTAGACAAAGCATGAGGCTGCAAGAAACAGTTGTGTATTGATCATATGGAAGGCTAAATGATCTGTATTTGCTTTTTCTGCCTTTGAGATTCCTTCTTCTAGTCAATCATTCTGGAGCACCACTACATTTTAAATCCTCTTTCTTTTATCTTTTCCCCTTTCTCTTCATTTTACAAGGGCTATCAAAATGGATGCAATGTTACTTTCCGTTCTTTTCCTTCTGCTTTAAAGAAAGAGCTTGTATAATCAGTATATTTACCCTAACGTTTTCATGTCTGATTCTTTATCTCTGAACACCTATTTAGAGTAACATCTGGACACAGTGTTCAACATTCTTACTGTATAATACAGTCTTCTGCACCCATGTGATTTTTATAAGGTCACCCATCACCACAGTATCCCAGTAACCTTATAAAAAAACTAGATAGATAGATGAAGAAAGGTTTGGGCTGGGAAAAATGCTAAATACCATGACAGTTTCACAGACTCCTACATTCAGATATAGAGTTCAGTCACACAGAGAAGAGTAAGGCAGCACTCAATAGCTTTCCCAAAGTGAGGAAAAAGCCTACAAACCTGCAAGCATCTGATAGAAAATATTTCATGTTAACACAAGCCTGGAATGTAGGACTCAAATCCTTTTGGTGCCAGAATAAAATAAATACTTATCTCTCCTCGTTCAAAAAAATCAAGAGGTTTACCTTTACTGGGAAACTGCATTTTAAATACCTTAGAAGAAATACCAGGTATCGGTAAATCTGTCTTAGCTGAAATGCTTTAAATCTGCTACAGGGCAAGTGTGGTGAATTTCTTTTTTTTCTTTTTTTAAGTCACACACATTTTTTCAGTACGTAGCTTTTCAAATACTTTCAAATGTCAAAGGCAAATAAAGGAAAGATACAAAGATAGTTACTGGCACCCTAATATTGCATTTTTCCTTCAATAACTGCTAACACCTAAATTCTCCACTATAGGTATCTCTCTTGAACTAAAATGAAATGCTTCCATTATCATTTTTTCAAAACAAAAACCATTATCTACTATCAGCGTCTCTTGCAACGCATATCTGAAATATAAGAATTCCATAACCTCATCCCCTCTGCACTCTTACTATTACACCAAGGTCTTACCAAATGGGAATTTCTTGTCATTCAGCAAAACACCAAAGATTGCAGTCCCAATGAAAGAAATGAAAAAATCAAACAAAAATTACTTTCATGTTTTATTCAGTTTGCTTAAGTTCTGCATTTTATTTGTGGTCTGTAATAGAACAGTTATTTGGGGGTTCTAAGCATCTGTTGGTTTTGGTGGGGCATGTCCAACAGAAATATAGCACAACTGATTTAGATGATGTTTGGTGTGTAAGAGCAGGATCTTTCAGAGGACATATTAAATCTGTTCGGATTTGTTTTTGCACACACAAAAATTTGTGAGACATAATTTGTCAGGCATCTTTTTAAACTCACAGGAGCTCTCATCAACCCTCCCATTTCACCTCTAGGAAAATAATGGTTTTTGATTGATAGCCTGAAAGTATGATTTGAACTGATCTATTTAACTCTTTCTCTCTCTCTCTCTCTCTCCCCTTACTAAATTGATCTTAATTGCAGCATAATCTGATGAAAATCGAAAATTGGCAGACTCCACTCAAGACACACTTGAGAATGGAATAGCAGGGGCTTTGCAGATCTAGGACTGAGCAGCATAATGTGCATGCTGGAGAGCAGATGTGATAGAAAGGGTTTATGATAATAAGAAAGAAAATAAAGAAATAAATAACTTGTAGTCCTACAAACTCCTGGCCAGCTGACACTCTGTGTCATAGGAAACTACATGGAGCAGAAACTCTGGAGGGAGAACTCAGAAAAAACACTTGGAACTGAATCTTTCTGTGTATGCCTGAGAAGCTGCATGCAGTGAATTAAGTCTGGAAACAAAAAGTCACATGGAATACTACCGAAGTATTGGTAGGCCCCACTAAACACTAATCTTGTTTGAATTTGAAGGAGATTTTTGAGTATTGGTTTCTTTATTTGTTATAAAATAGAAACAAACTTTGAAATTAGTCTTTTCAAGCAGAAAAGCAAGAGATTTGTGGCTTTTTCTTGTAAATGTGATGAAGTGCTTCTTTAAAATATTAAACTAGTCACAGAATTTGACATTAAATTAGTAAATGTTTTATTCACCCCTATATTTTTTATATTTCTCTGTTTGGGGAGAAAGTGAGGAGAGAAAACAGTCAAAAAATATTCTCCAGCTGTGGCATCTACCTGTTAATGAGACAGCAACCAAAACAAACATTCATGTACTATTTCAAAAACAGATTCTGACATACACGGCTGGATGAGCTATTCCTGTCTGATAACCGTTGCTGCTTTCTTTTTTTCCCAATACAGACCAGTGAACTTCTGAAAAACTGCAAGTCAAAAGCTGGAAGAAAGCACAGCAATCTTTAAAGATGCCAGTCATCTTTCCTGATACTTTCCATGCTTTAGACAACTACAAAACCGGATGTGTCTACCAGGTGCAGTTTTGTGGAAAGGAGACCAAGAAACAACTGACCACATTAAAAGACAGAAACCGTACTTTACCTGAACACGCAGAGAATGGATTAGATAAGGCAGTCTGCTGTAGCCAAGCCGTACCTGGCAATTTGCTTGTCCTGGCAATTTACGTGACCCTTCCCACCTCTGTGGAGATGTCCTGTAAGAAGAGTGACCGATTGCCTCAGAGTAAAAAATGATTTACCCTAACTTGTCTCAAAGGCTCAGCCATTTGTCAGGGACAGTTGAATAAGAAATGACTCCATCCTTCCAGGTTCATGTTAAGGTAATTATAGGTAACATAATGCACATCTTGCATTATGTATGTTATCTATGGATCAAGGAGGAATTTTTCTGAAAATGCCATATATTATTGTAGGAAAAGGTGGGGGGCGGTTGCACTCTTTACAGAACATGGAGCGTAGTTCAAAAGCTGTTTTACACACACAGCTTGTCAGTCTTTTACTTGATCAGATGATATTCAGTATGTTCAGACAGCCAACAGTCAGTCCTCAGAAGCAAAATATATAGGTGGCAGAACTGGAGTCACAGCCCAAACCTAGCCTTGGTCTAATAGACATAAGAAGCCAAACCAGAACTCCACAATGGCAGAGCATTCTGCACTTGGATCCTAATCTCAAGAGCTGAAGGGAATCAACAGTAATTACCACTGATGATATCCTTACTATTAGAATAGTCAGTCACATCAAAATATTAAATATATTTATCTTTAACATACACTTGTGAAATAGAGAAATGATGTGATTCTACTACCACACACAGAAGAAATAAGATATTAAAAAATTCACAGATTGGGCCTTTTTTCTTTACTGAAAGAGGGAACTGAACTCTAATCTATTGAATCTAAAAAAAAAAAAAAAAAAAGGCAATCTAAATGCAGAACGATATCTTCAAGTGCCACTACTTTAGGATCCTGAGAAATTTTGGGACTGAGTCAACAGAAACATCTTGAAGTTCAACAAGAAAAAAGTGCAAAGCTCTGCATCCACTGTAGATCAATGCAGGCTGAGGTCTGCCTGGCTAAGCAGCAGCCCTGCTGAAAAGAGCCTAGAGGTTATGCTGGATGCCAGGCTGAGCATGAGCCACAACAATGCACTGGCATCACAAGGATGCCAAACCGTGCACCGTGTGTCCAGGAGGAGCATGGCCAACCAACAGATCAAGGGTTATTTATTGTCCTGCTCTACTTGGCACTAGTGAGGCTGCACCTGAAATAATGCAACCAGCTTTGGGCTCTGCAGTTCAACAAGGATGTGGAGAAACTGAAGAGGGTTCAGAGGAAGGCTACGAAGATGGTCAGGGTCGAAAGCACTTTCCTAGGAGGAGAGACTGAGGGAGCAGGACTTGTTTTGTCTGGCAGAGAGGAGGTTAAAGGGTGCTCTAATGGCAGCCTACAACCATTTGCGGGGATTTACAATGACAACTACAGCAAATTATTTGCAGGAGTGACAGACAGAAAAAAGGACAACAGCCAAAAAGTGCATAGTAGTATTTAAGCCTGGACGTTAGGGAAAATTTCTCCATTATGCAGCACAGGAGCCAGAGGGGCTGTCAAACATCCATTCTTGGAAGATTTTACAACTCAGCTAGACAAAGCAAGGGCTCATCTGATCCAGTGCTGCTGAGAGGCCCACTCTGGGTGGACAACTGGATTTGAGAAATTTCAGAGGTCGTTTCCAACCCATATTTCTCTGATTCTATGAAATTATAGCAGTAGAAATATTTTCACACATATTCACAAATACTTTCTCTTAAATATACAATAAAATCAATGAATAATTAAAATATGCAAAATGAATTATGTAAAAATGTAACAATATTAGGTAGTTTTAAGGGGGTTTTTTAGGCACTCCATTTTGAAAAAAATACACCAGAAATCTTTTAGAAAAGAGGAAGGAAAAGTAAGTTTTTGCTATCTAAACATCAAACTTACAAAAACACACAGGAAAACAATTTTTTTATGCTTTAATACTTTTACATAGGCACTAACCTACTTTTATAGATTAATCAACTGAATTTTATATGTGATATAATCCATTATTCACAAATAATTATTTTGTAAGTTAAAAAATAATAACTCTCTACGTGAAAAGAACAGAATGCTTGATCTAAAACCATTTTCATCTGTTTAATAATCTTTCCCAAGGGCCTAAAAGGTACTGAACAAGTACAGTCTCTAATGACTTTGTAATCCAATTTTGTACTTGGCTTATTATAGTAACTTGCATTTCTCTTCAATCGCTCAACTCTGCATGGTAGAGAGATCTAGTCCTGATCCAGTAAAGCGCCCTGACTCCTGCAGGTCCCATCCAGATCATGGAGCCTGGGTATTTCCTTTTAGGTAAGGAGGATAAAAGAAGTGGGCAGCAGAGTGAGTCTTAACACTACTTTCTAACCTAAAAGCAAGCTGAGCAAGGCTGATGCAAAGAAGATAGTAAGATGAACAGACTGCAATAAATTGTTTTCCTCATGGATCAAGGCAATGTCTGAGTTGGAACTGTAACTAAATCACAATTCCCTTCCTGGGATTCTTCTTGGATAGTGCAGCTGTATTCCTTCCTTTACTGAAGGAGCTAAACAACTGTTCGGTCTAGCTTTTAATTTACTCCCATCTGTATTGCTAAGTCATGCGCAATAAAATAATTTGAATTTTCAAGTTGGATTATTCATGTGGGTATGAGTTTTACGGTCATGCACTAATTATACTTTTTAATACATTTTTTTTCATCTTGATAAATATTTTTAAGGCACCGTTATTTTTAAGTGTAGCTTCTCTTGTTTGTTATCCTGTTTGTAATTAATTAAAAATAAGGTTTTTAGCCAAATAATTGTACACAATACTGACTATACATGTAATAGCAGTACTAAATTTTGCTGCACTTCTACTGTCCTGTGCAGAAGCAAGCATAATATGGTTGTCTTTTAGAAAAAGGATACCATTTAACATTGCTAGCTCTGTAGGCTATCGCCTACATCTTGATGACTCCTGAACTCCTGCAGTCCATTTTTGTCCATATAACTATTTATAAGAATAGCAAAAGCTATGAAAAAACAAAATTTACAAAAAAAGCCAAATCTTCCTGAGAATTAACACCAAATTAAAGGCCTTTGGAGGAGGAGAGAGGAAAGAGGGGGGAAAAGGTTCATTTATTGTATCAAGGCTCTCTATTAGTATTTAGATAGGATCTACTGCATGCATATGATAAGTGAGAACAATTACAGAATGACTTTTGATGTAAATTTCTTGGCCAGCTCTCGGACATTGCAGAAGAAGCCCAGCTGTTTCTTGACTTCACATTTGATATTAAACCTTGTTATATTTTGCTCAGTGCAAAGCAGAGAGATATTAGCTAAGTTAGTTACTATATAGGTTTTCTATAACACACTAAAGAGAATTGAAGTAGATTTTATAAAAGAATCGGATAAGAAATAAAGAAAGCACACCGTGCAAACACAGTGTATGTCACTCTAATACATTCTTACGCAGCAGGACTGGACTCAGACAGGATAGATGTGTTGCGTATGTATAGATTGGATCTAGCAATAAATGCAATTGCACAGTTAAGCTAAACTACATTTATCAGTTCTATTTAATAAGTGTGAGGATAGCCTGTACCATAGGACTGCAAAGTGATCATTCATCTTCTAGTCTATTCAAGCACACTGACATATAATCTAGCAACATAATCTTTGAAAAGGCAAACGTAAAACCAACTACACTAATTCTTTTTTATTTGAAAGACAGGTCTGATGAAATACATGATTTATATTATGTTAGGAGCCAACATTTTAAAATGGTGTTCCATGAGCTGCAGTCAGTGAGAACTGCAGCTACTGAGAGTCTTTGAAAAAGGCAGGCTATGCACATATACATGTTCAGATATAGGTTTAGTTGCCTTACTGAAAGAACTGAAGTTTGAGGGCTTCAGCTTACATCCTCTGCTATCACAGATAATGATGGCAGCTAATTCCCATGCCTCCTGGAATCCTAGAGATAAAGAAACTAGAAATACAAAATCTCTAAAATTGGTATTGGGAATTCCTGGTCCCAAGGCATTAATACTGTAACCTTGTTCTTTGAAGAGAACTGAACCCAGGCAGCCACTATTTACTTTTAGTCACGGTGCATAACAACTGTCACATATTTACTTACATCTCATTCACATTTATTCAGTAAAAATGCAACTAACTACGAATAGCAACTTAAACTGCTTGAGCAAGTTTTATCTCTAGTACAAAGTAAAGTACAATGAAGTTTTAAAAGGAAAGTCCCATTTTAGAGAATACTTAACTTTTTATCTCAGCTCTTTCAAAACATTGCAGTTTAGGAGGTTAAAAATATGCATAAGTTTCTACTTTGGCACTAACTCTTTGAGGGATGAGATATGTCCAATTTAATTTATTTTCCATCTGGTAACAGGAGTTTACTTACATCTGCAGAAGACTTATCTGCTGATCATTTCAAAGAAAGAATGTATCACTAATTAGGGCCAGCATTTCCATTAGCTTATGTTGTGTTTAGAAGATACTTGTTCTGAAAAACGTTCTAGTTTTTCACCCAAATTTAGAAAACCTATTGTATACCATGGTGAGTCTGATTCCTGCCAGATATGAACAAATAAGCAATAAAATTTCCTATTTAAATTACGATAATGTTAGTCATAATGATACCATTCAGTAGAATCACAGTTATGCAATACCATGTTTTCAAAGGTTCTGGAGCTATGGTACAATATTAACTCTCAGCATTGCAGCACAATTATTTTCATTTAGGGATTCAGAGGGTGGAGGGGGTCCTGCCGTGGTAAGACTTAAAGAAGTCCTTTAGCTTCCTACCTTCAGTCCACTGTTGAACACCCACTATTACTGTAAAAGTGGAAGAACTCTGTTATCACAGAGGAAGTAAATCAGATGGATTTGAAAAATCACTGAACTCTGTCAGGGATTTTTGGATGAAGAGTAGGGGAAGGGAGTAAAGGGCTTAGGGGAGTGGTGTCTGAAGCCAATCTGCTGTCTGAATGCAAAGCAAAGCAAGATGAAAAAAGGCCATCTTCTCTTCATCAACTGGAGTTTGTACAGACATCTCTTAACAGCCACCACAAAAAATAAAGAAAAATACAGTACGTTTGGCAGCTAGAGTGTCAGTAATTTTGTTTAAATTCCTAGACAGCCATGGCTCTGACTCATTTGATTTACTCAGTTTAATAAAATATGACCCTGTGGGAGTAGCCTGTTGCAAAATGGACCACAACTATCTTCTGCTTACAGTGTGAGAAATGAACTCTGAACATTTGGACAATTTCTCCTTTATTTAGTTCATTAACTGCTGAGGAACTTCTACATAACTTATTTCCTTAACACTCTGGCTCTACACAATTTAAACAATGAGGAAAACTTTGATAAGAGCCTCTGAATTAACATAAACTTTTTCCAGGACTTTTAAAACAGCATGAAGTAATGCAAAGGGAAAAAAAAGAAAAAAGGAGTAACAAACTGAATAATTATAAGATCAATAAACAATTAAGCAATTCGCTAAAGCTATTCAAAGGACCTTTCAAAAGAAAAAGACAAAGACTCTGTGTTAAACACAATTCTTAAAAGATATTTAATGTGCCAAGCAAAAGCAAGCAAGTTGGTGATATAGATCTAGATGTCCTAATTGTGTTGTTACCTCCACAGATGGGTTTAAAAAGGAAAAGGAAAATTAAAAAAAAGAAAAAAAAGAAGGATGAAACTGGAAAACACAACATAGATGCGTTTGTATAGCCTTGAACTTAGCACTACATTTTCACCCTGTCAGACTTCTTACTGAATTTTGTTTTACTGAATGTGTGGCTTTTAAGCAGTGATTCAACTATGGAAACAGTAACACTGTAATGAGAACCTTAAATTTGACCAAACATCTCCTCCTGAAAAGCCTTGCTCACATAAGCAGTTTTTAGTCACTAGAGTATTTTCTGATTCAGTAGCAGGCATGCCTTCCCGCGCAAGCTCAGGGTGAGCAACCTAAGCTGGGAAAAGGAGACATCACCAAGGCCTTTGGATGTGTGGGAAGGCTCCTAGGGCAGGGTGTTCACAGTAAATTGCCCTGAACTGTGAATTTCACTTCTCCCCTGCGAGTCTGAATCTGTTGACCTCCGAGTCACATCCCAAAGCCGGCGGCTTCTCCCAGGCTCCCTAGCTGCTTATTTGCATAAGAGGGAGGAGGCAAGTGTCTGGCTAAGGACAGAGCGTAGGCTGAAAGGCGTTGATTCAATTTCAGAGATTTTACTGCTGGTTCAAAAATGATACATAATGCCAGTTGCTGGCTTTATACCTTTCCACCCATGTTTACAAAGGGCTAGGTAGGAGGAGCAAGCACTGTTGTGGCTGAATCTCTCTCACTCCAAGTCAACATGAGCTGTATCAGGTCCTGACCCTTAACACAGCCAAAATTCTTTCTAATCACCTCAGATATCATCACTCAGCAATTAACTGTCTACAGCTTCAAGACTGAATTGCTCATAACCTTCCACTAAAACAAATTAAAGGGATCAGTTCCCTGAGTTCATTGAAAAAAGGAAATCTATATATTCAGGGAGTGCTACAGAAACCTTTCTTCCAGCAGCGGGCAGTGGTTCACCTAGCAAATACACAACAAATTGACATATCAAGCAGTGAAACTGAAGCAACCAAAGTTGTGAATTATGGCAGAGAACTTTCCACATTGAAAGCTTGTGAACTGCTGTAGCATTGACAAATATGGTAAAATCCCACAGAGTTTGGGGAAAACAGAGTTTGGGCACTGTGCTTTCTGATCACTCCTGTATTTAAATTAAAAATGAATGAATGATAATTTCTATGTAAAATGTGTAGCAGGCCTGGATATCTTTTACTCAAATAGTCCTTATTCACTTAGAGCTAGAATGTCAAAGCGATATTTGAATAAGCTGAGGTTCACAAGTATCATGAGTAAGAATTGGCTGGCCTGCAATCCTGCTTAACTTTCAGGAAGGGATGATTTTCTATTTGTTTGTTCAATTCAATTTACGCCTTAGGCAAAATAAGTCAGCAGAAAAAGGTCACTAAGAGTCTGAATATAAAATAGCTAGTGGTATCACAAAATTGCTGGTAAACTGGGAAAAATCTTTCTTAAGGATGGAAGCATAAGAAAGAAGATTTTGACCTACGTCTCTGGAATTGTTTCACTAATGGAATACTTAAGGATAAAAGATGTGCATGTCCTTTTGTTTTTCTGTCTTACTCTGCCCTGAAATGATATGTATTATGTATGATGCTACTGATTGCAATAAAAATTGCACTTATAAAATGCTTTTCACTCAAGGACCTTTCATGCAACTGTGAACTAAGCTTCCAAAACCTCTTCTTAAATCCACTCTCACTTCTTAAATCATATTGAACTGTCTTTGATGTCTGAACTCTCTTATATAGAAAATTTTGGCCCTATGAAGTGTGGAAGGATCTGTCCTGCAATATGAAAAAGTATCTTATGTTGCAGAGAGGTAAAGCTGAGTAGACGGTCTGTGTGATTTGTTTCACCCAACGCATCAGAGTCCACACAAAGACCAGAGTCAAGGACTCGCTAGTAGTAACCACCGCATTACACAAGAGTGCCCACTCTGCTACACCCATGTGTTTCTTCTAATCTCATTTTCCCGAGTACAGGGGGAAATCTGTGATACAAAATTTGATCTTTTTGTTCTTGCTTTTGTTTAGGGGGATTTTTCATTGCTTCTTTTGAAAAAACCTTACTCATTTTCCTTTCTTTAGAAGTTACTTCTTTACCTAGTTGCCATGCAGTCAGTGTTATAATTCTTCTGACAACTACATGACTAATGTGTGGAGATGTCTTACCCCCTCCTACACAGAGAGATTTACGGAAGTAGGTGCTTTGCTAAAGATATCAAAAAAGACTATTTCCCTGGTATTTTTCTATAATGCAACTACCTGTGCATAGGCTTCATTCCAGTCTGCTGGCCCATCTGCATAGAAGAGCCGGTGAGAACAGCACCATATCTTAGAAGTTTTTAACCCTTCATTAAACAGAGCTAGAGAAATGCTCAGGAAAGGGTAACTATTTCAAAAAATCACCTAGTTGCCCTCTTTTGAGTTCTTATGCTTTAATACTATATTATTTTTCCTCTAAAGAGCTACCAATATTGTTCCCCTTTTGCTATCATTATAGTCTCAGTCACTGTACTTTGCAATCTGAGTATTTTTAGCTCATTTGGCAGAAAAAGCCAGCAAAGCTGTCTTTTGTTCACTTCCCCCCTTTCAGTCCCAGCATCACTTAGGCTACAAGAAAGAATACACAATTCTGCAAATAGTGGTGGTTCCTGAAGAAACACAGCAGGGGACAAAAGGATGTTTTAAACACAGGGGAAGCTTTAAAGTATTCCACAATGATGGATATATTAAATATTTCATAGCTTTCACTTGTGTAGAAACTATTCTCACATAACTTTAATGAAAATACCTATTAAAAATGGAGGGGAAAACAAGGCCCAGACCACCACAATATCCTGATTTCTGCCTGACATGGGAGAATCCACAAACACAATGTCAAACACATGAAATTAAGTAGCACACAGCCTAGCTGAATTTAGATGTTACCTTGTACATAGCCTTCAAGCTCTCCTACATCTGATACCATATCACAGGCCTATAACACAGTGTCATCATGTTCCTGAGTTCATCCCTCTGAAATTCAAATAAATATTCTTCTCTTACCGTATCAAAACCTATCTATTCTACTTACTTGAGACCCTATTATGCTAGATGCTATATATACTCAGGAATCTGAAATGATAAAATGAAGGAAGCACATCTCCAGTTTGCAGATAAAGGCCTGACTTTTCATATGAAGTCTAAATATTTAAGACAATTATATATTTATCTGTGCAACCTAAACATAAACTGCCACACAGGTCAGGTTTTCAGTTAGTATGTACTAACTTATAGGCTCAGCTCTATATGCTAACAAAACCTTGAATGGTTACTAGTCATGGCTGAATTTTAACCACAGGGCAATCTCTGGCAGAAGCAGAATATTTGTTACCCAAAAGCAATCCTATTCTAACTGATAAAATATATTCTTGGCTTGGTTTTATTTTCAGAGAAACTAATAATTTAATCATGCAGAAGAACTCTGTGGAACAGACAAACAGCATTCAGTTTCGCAGAATAAAGAAACCTGAAGCTTGAGGTCTTCAGAACAAGAATGATGCGAAGTCATATAGACAAATTAATATTAAAAGACAGAATTTCCTAGATGCCATGCTATTTCTTTGTGTACTTGAGCAAACTGCCTGAATCAAAGAACTTTTTTTCATTTGTCTTTATTACAGAACATTTATGAAAGCAGCTTTGCAGATGCCACAGCCACCTTCCTCAAATTCATTCTAATGGGGAACAACATTTTACTTAGTGTACATCATCTTCCAAAACACTTCAGTGAAAGCTAATTAGATAAATTGTATTAGTTTTAGTCAAAACTTGAAATATTTCCATATTCTTCTATTAAAAAAATACAATATTTGGATGAGCTGGAACTGAAGCCAAATGTTTTATGTCTCTTCAGACAAATGCTGAGGCATTTTTGTATTGCTGGACACTGAGTAAGCTTTTCTTGGTAATGGTTTCATAAATGATAGAAATATACTTTAAGAAGTCTGGCTCTTCCCACATCTCCTCCTGGACACTGGCAATCTGGAAAAAAGCCTAGTTATCTGCTGCCTACAGTCTCTCACACAGGATGAACTCTGGGGATCTTATGATGAGAAGGATAGCAGTATAATGGGACATTTAAAATCTTTTGCTTGTCATCACTTTGATTATTAAGCTATACCATTTGATACTAACACATACATATAATATTAACCTATGACATTTTATATGCACATTCTGCACAAACAGCATTGTAACACCTTCGCTTTGGCAGTTAACTTTAGTTTGGGTTACAACTTTGAGTAAGAGAGCAGAGATATGGAAAAATGGCATCTAGGTTGTATCATATTTGTTTTCAGCAACTTTTCTTCAAACCATTCATCAATTTACTTTGCACAGCATATACATTACCACATTAGCACTGAGACAGCACATACATCATTTTCCACTGATTCAATTACAGTGATTCATTCTAGTTCACAGACATTTAAAACAGTCAATGCAACTTAGGAGGTTTTCAAACTTAGCAGCTTTCTATATATTCTTGTGCAAAACTGGCCCAAATATGAAGTTCTGATCTAACAGATCCCCAGTGGCTCTTTTAAAGAGATCCAGTAAAGGCAATGCAATGTCACTTTGGTTCACAATGAAAATCTAGCAGTAAAATTTAACTTTGACTTCTGAAACTAAGAAAGTGAATCAAGAGTGAACCAAGAAAAAAAGATACAGATTCATATCAATATCCATCAAACATCCTGTTGAAAACTGAGATATGAATCTGTGGACCACCATAGTCTGCAAGATACCTCTGCACGAGAGAAAAAGCCTCTGAATTCTGCTGCCGCTGGGAGGAGATGAGCTCCAGACAGACAATATCCATAAGGAACTCTAGTCAGGACGTGAGGAGCAATATAGCCAGAGTTAGCTTTACTAGTCAGCAAACTGAATTCATGTTGGCCCCTGTAATTATTTGGCTGGTCCCTAGGTAGGTGACTGGTTTGAGAGGTTATTACATGAACCTCTAACAAGGGAAGTTAGGGAGGGACTGGGTGAGAAAGGGTATATCCCAGGCAAGACTTTCTGCTAGACTTAGGCTTTGGTTTTCCCAACTCCCAAATAGTTGCTGCTCATAATAAGTTAATGGAACTATGATGCAACTTTTTAGCTATATTTAAATAATATCTTCATCAATTTAAACTCTAATGAATTAAACATTGCATAAAGTGTGTGCAAGAAAATGAGGGATACATATGAAAAGGGTGCCTCATGAAATCAAAAAACCTGGAAGTGCTGAGAGCACAAACAAAAACATAATGAGGAAATTATCCTAGACTGTCAGTTTGATAGAATTTCAATAATAGGAGTTACTGGCTTCTATGGGAGCAGTAAAGGATTTGGACATGTAACCTACTTCCTTGAAAATCCAAGACAGAGGGAACATACACATGGAAAAATGACTGGGGATATAGATCAGGTACAAATTTTTAAAATGCTAATTACTGCACGCCAGAAGCCCAGGCAGATACCCTTAGTCAGTACTAAGAGTGTCTGTGTATCGTAACCTAACATGCGGTAGCTATGTCAGCACTCTTAGTGCAGCCTAAATGCAGGTTAGTGTATTATAAATTCATACCATCCACAGTTTTCTCCCATAGACAAGCAATTAGATTATTTAACACATTTCCATACCCCTTCAAAAATAAGATTGTTTATCCGTATCCAGAGTATGGTAGAGAGTGCAGAAAGGAGCAGAATATAAGAAAACAAAGATAAAGAAAAAAAAATAACCTAAAGAGAAATTCTATCGATGAGTAGTTTCTAAAAGTCACAGTATTTTGCATAGCAAAATAAATAGCCAAAGCAGGATTTTATTGGAAGTACAGCCTTGTCTCTAACCACATCCTGAGCTTCCTAAAATCAGGAATATTTCAAAGGTCAGCAGGCTTTCAGCTGTCCCTGCTGTACTGAAAAGGAAGGTTGGTTAATTCCTCTATGAAGGACTCAAGTTCCCACTGCCTCGTATATAGTCATTTCTACCTACATCAGGACAGCATAAAATACTACTCTTTTGATTTCATTGTGTAAGAATCCCAGCGTTGCTCAGTGATAAATGACAATACAAGCCACAAGGAAAATCGGGCTTAATAAGTCTTAGCTTTCCTTTGGATACAATGACACAGTAATGCTGAACAGCACCTCATGAAGCACATTACTGGAAGAATATGTCCTATTATCTTATTCAGTGATTGCCTACAGAACAGTAATGAGAAGACAATTAAATTTAGTATCAAAGGATACACTATTGTTTTACATTTTCATTAGCTGCAGTTGATGTATACTGCATGAGCAGAGAATGATAAGTGGGGAAGGGAGGTCAGAGATGAAAAAAAAAGTATGATTGTTTCAACCTGTCACTGCAAAATACGCCTCCTTGCACACGGGTACTGCTGCAGCATCACAGACAGAGTGCGCATCCTGGAAACATTAATTAGGTCAGGACCTCCTAAGATGTACACATTTGGCAACTGTTTTTGAGAAAGAAATGAGGACTAGATATCTCAGGACACAGAACCTCGTGGCCGTTTATAGTTGATAGTGACTGAATATAGTTACCTACAAAGGAACGCCCTTTGCTATCGGAGAACATACACTTTGTCACAGTCCGTGACCTCTCGAATCAACCACATTCAGTTGTAACAATGAAATCGCCAGCTACTTTAGGAAGGCTCTTGAATGCAGGAAGCATTACACAAAAATCTGGCTTGGACTATGAAACACACTATGAAACTCAAAACTAAACTGAGTGACCATGGATCTCACCTCTAACTATGAAATATATACCTTTGTTTTAGATTTCCATCAGTAATTTCTCCACAAGGGTTTAGGACACATCCTGTCCCAGAAATTAGAAGGAGAGCAACTATAAAAACTAGAAGACAGCCCAGTCAGACTGCACATAGTTGCAGCCTACACCACCTAAAGCAACTGTGCACAGGTGCAGGGTCAAGTTAATTTTGTTCTTTGCTCTTCTATGCCTTCCCCTTTAAGCCATGTACACACACTAGCAAAACAAGCAAACAAACAAAAATCAAGTCTGCAAATGAAGTTATTTTATGAAGACCAAAAAATATATTTCCTGTCTAAAATGTTTAACAGCTATTGGCATGTAAGGTAGCACGAGAAAAATACAAACAGAGTATTGTTTAGTTGCCTGTAAGTACACAGAAATAGGCAGCAAGGTATACCAACTTTGATACCCCTATATTTAGTCTATCTCAGACTGGAAAAGAAGTTTTGAAATTCTTCATGAAAGGGAATCAAGCTGGCACCAAGACCAACTATCTCAAAAGCTGATTCATATCCAGAAAAGTACACTAGAAAGAAGCTCTGAGCCCACACATTTGACTCCCTTGGATTTAGGTGTCAAAGTTCTGTGTCAGCTCAAACAAATGGACTCTTTCAGGCTAGAGGCCCAGGTTGCTGAGAAGCCAGTGTTTCAGAGGTACAATACCCAAAGCTTGCAAATCTATCCACTCTTACTCAATTTGTCATGAACTATGAAGGAGATAGAAGCTTGATCACCACGATAAGTTAATGGATGGGCCACTGAATACAGAGGTAGATATGCATGGCAAATATTTGTTCATTCTCAGCAGTCTTCAAAATGAATCTCTATAAAACATTTCAGATTTGACAAATCAATCAACTTCAAAAGACATTTTTTCCAACCAACCAGATAGAAGTCTCAGGTACTGAGGTTCAGTCAGACTACTGCCACAAAGAAGCTGTCCACCCAAAACTTCTGGCGCCTTGTGCTAGCAACCTCAGCAGAGAGGATGGGCATAAAATCCTCTGTCCTTTGGGAGTCTCTTGCACGTTACAAGCTAGACATGTTTGTTGCTGATGGGGACTGGAAGATGGATTATGAATGTCAAGGCTGCATTGCTTCTACCTACAGAATCACAGGCTGAGACTACAAGGACCTCAGAATCATCTAGTCTGCTTTTCCTGAACGTCGCAATACAGCAAACCCAGTAATGTATGCTTCGCTACAACATTCTTCCACAAGGACACCCAATCTGTGTACATAGACACCAAGAGATGGGGAAAATAGAACTTCTCCAAGCAGTTTGTTAAAATGGTGAATCATTTTCACTGTTAAAAATCTATTCTTAACTTCTAATCTGAATTTGTGAGACCTCAGGTTCCAGCTATTGCTCCTTCTTAGCATTTTATTTGCTGCATTGGAAAACATTTAAACACCCGATTTTTTTCTCATTCACTAATCACATCAGTTCTCAGGTTTCCTACTCAATAAACTACAGTTTGAGCACTTTAAATTTATCACTGCATATTTTCTTCCTCTTCAGCCATGAAGTATTTTGTGTGTCTTTTCTTTTCAACACATTTTTTAAAACATGGGCAAACTGAATTGTACACAGAATTCCAGTTTTCCTAATGATGTTAAAAATCACTACTCTATTTCTCTGCTTATTTATCCAATGGCATGACAGAATCTTTTTTTAACACAGCATTACCGTCAGAGCTTATTGCTTGCCTGTTTTGATCCCAGATCCTTTTCAGACTCTATTTTACAGAGGAATGTCCCTCATTCGGAAGGTATAACCTGTATTTGTCATTCTTAAACATACCATTTTGTACCCAGTATCTGGGTATCTGCATATCTGCCTTACTTATCATGCTGCCACTACTTACTGTTGCAGGAAAAACTGCTCAGTTCACATAATTTTAATCAAATCAGGATTAAAGTGGTGTATTGATTTATCAACAACATGTAATTAACCAGCAATCACTGAACTATACATGCAGGATCAGATCAGCAGTACAAGAGATAAACCACAATACTAGACACTTACAAAATGAAAATAAACACCCTAAAAATTTCTAAACACCCCTATATAACAAATCCTCAAAAGTAGCATCACTCACATATCCTCATGGGCCATGTAGACCCCCTTTGCTGGGAGTGCAGGCTCCCCTTCTTGCTCATCTCTCCTCTTAGAGACATGGGTGCTCTAGCTCTGTGCTATCCCTTGCCATTCCCTGCTACTTGCAAGTGGACATGCCAGGGAGAAAGCACCCACAGCTCACATATGCATACCCACAGGGTGGGACCTGCATGTTGCATCCCCTATTGTCACTCCACTAGCTGGATGCAGGGTCCTCACAGCATCCGATGGCAGCTTGGTCAGGCCAAGCCAAAGGTTGCAATGACATGGGGCAACTTCTGGCAACGTCAAAGCAGTTTCTTGCTCTGTTATTCTCTCTCCTGCCCAGTTTCTCCCCCATTACAAATTTTCGTGCTTCTTTTATACTTCTCTTCAAGCTGACTCCTTCTTTGTCTCAAAAGATTTCTTGCATTTCTTCTCCTCTTTAGCATTATCAGTTTGGGGACTTGCCCTCTCAGTTTTGGGTATGTCATTTGCACACATGCAGTTTACACTCACATTTCCATCCTAGCAGCTGTTGAGATGCTGGCTATTGGGCCAAGGGTGGACCTCTTACACTTACATATAAATGCAATTTTCTCTCAGTGATCATTTATATATTACTAGATCATTGATACAAATATTGTAAAAAGAGTTATTGTACTTTGTATCTGCATAACTCCACTGGAAAAATCCCATTCAAAGATATTACCGCACAACAATTATTTCTATGAATATCTGGCAGGTTCTTCTAAGCTATTTAATAAGTATCCTATGCAGTTCAAAGTTCAAGTGTACTGTATTTCCATGGCAACTTTTATCTATCAACCTTGCAATATCATTATAGCCAAATCATTTGCTTAATAAAAAATACTTTCCATAAGGCCATACTGATTGCCATTAATTATTTTCCTTGCTTTAAATCTCTAACAGCTGGATCATGTGCTGCATTCACTGTTATTTTGCCTAAAACTTATGTCAGACTTACTGGTCAATGATTAACAAGGCCATTGCACTTGCATTGTTTGAATATTTTCCAGACATATAGTTAGTAGTACTCTCAGGAAAAAGATATCAGGATTATTGATTTAAAAATGTTTATTCCTACTAGATGTTGTCCAATAGCCTTTCACCTCCTTTATCTTTTCATGGTAAGTATACTTAATCCTGATTTGTCCAGCTACGGAAGTACTTATTGAAAACTTCTGTCATTTCTGCATCACTACTGCTAAAAACTATTTGTGGGATATCTGCAACAGCAATAAGAGGCCCTCATTGACGGCATATTCTGACTTCCATGCCCTCACCCCACCTTTCCTTTCCTATCAAGATTTTTTGAGATGTCTTTGGGAAATTCTCTCTCTTACCAATTGTATTCACTGTACAGCTTATGATTTATATTGGTTGTTATCTGTCTTCCTCTTTTTTCTCCTACTCTATGCTACTTTGTTTTGATTTTGGTTTAATTTTTAAATTTTTTACTTCATCCTCTCTTGTATCAAAGACAGCCTCATAGTCAAACATGAATTCTTTCATGATTTGGGTTTTTCTCTGGCAAAATAATATATTCTCCTTTCTTCACAATCTTCCATCTATATTTTCTCTCCAATCAATTTTTCTCATAATTTACCTCAGCTTTAGAAGATAGGTCCTTCTGAAGCAGCATTATTGGCTGCATTTTATCTTTCATTTGCTATAGGCAACGATCAACTTCATTGTTCTTTGGCACAATAAAATCTGATATAGATGATACTTGATATCTGATGCAAAACATTTTGTGATAGGAAATTATTATCTATAGTTCTCTGCAACTCTTAATGATATTTCATTATCACTGCATGAGATTTTCATATATATCCCCAAAACTGAAATCTCCCATAAAAACACAATTATTTTTTCCACACATTACAGAAAGGTGCTTAAGGAGTAACTCATCTTAAGCTATGGTTTGATTCAGTAGTCTGAAACAGATACGTCCAGTCCGTCACTTAGCGTATATAACTCAATCTTCAGGGCTAGTCTGCTCAGTGAAATGTGCATTACAGAAAGAGGAATATCAACAGGAATATTCGCTGAAGGTGAGTTTTTTTGACCACTTTCCAGTCCAAAAGAGAAATCCATTATGGTTTTAATTTCCTGCACCATATACAGTCAAAATTCACACAAGCATTAAATGCAATAAAAATCTTATTGAAGTAGGAGACTGTGCACTACATCTGAGCAACCTGAAAGGCTAATGGGGTCACCATCCTTTCCTTTTAGTAGCTGTGCCATCAACAACTCTAAGGGAAATGAACCTCAGTTCTTTAAATGATGTAACAAATATAAAAGTTTGCCTCTGGAAAAATAATATATAACCACTTGTAGAAGACCTTGCCTCTCAAACAAGGCCTCACAAATAGTGTACTGGCAGAGAAAATTCTTGTAAAACCAAACAGCTAGGTAAAAAGCCCTTAGCACAACATGTATGCCCTTTGGCAATGAAGCTCATGGAATCTAATATATTTTTGTGCACTTCATTTGAAAGTTGTATGCATTGAGGGAGGAAAAACTGTGGCTCCTTAGGTTAACCCTTTTCTCTTCTTGCAGATCCTCTTCTGTAGCCTTTAAAAGAGGAACTCCAAAACTTTTTGTTAACGTAACTATAACATGTCATAATAGTTATTTATGTGAACAGGCAATGCTCAGAATTACACCAGCACCAAACTCTCTTAGGCGTGACTGAGAATTCAGCCGAAAAATATGACATTTCACAAAATACTTGATTTTTTTAATGTAAACTGAGTTTGTGCTATAGCAGCAATAAGGACCAGATGATTTCAATAACCCATCAGTTATTACATTATACACTGATAAAAAAGAATCATTACTACCTGGAATGTCATTACAAACTGCAAAGGAAATGTGGAACATTTAGAAATTCAGACAGAAAAAGTGGACTTTGTAGCATATTGATTCAAAGTGACATTCAGATCACCTTTTTATGTCTGTAAACACAGGCATCTGTCATACTGTTGATTTCTGGAACTGAAACAGGTTTTGTGCTTCCTTTAGGAGAAGAAACAAAAACCTAAAACCACAGAGCAGGAACAATCCCTAACTGAAATCATTGACAAAGCTCCCATTGAGATTAGTTGGAGCAGAACTGGATTTCGTCATTGCATGGTGATAGAAGAGAAGAGGAAGAAAGAAATATGCAAAAGAAATGACATTATTTGGTTGCATGGAAAAGTTACTGTACAACAGACTGGCTCCTACATATTATTGTTTTGCATTAGAACAGAAAAATAGGCATTAGTGAATAAAAATCAAAAGAATCCTTTCAATTCATACTCTGCAAGACAGAATTCCCACTTTATACCAGTGCATAGATCATCATCCCAGCCTCCTCTGATGAAGACCCAATGACGAAGAAACTTGCCTAGCTCCCTATTTCAAATTCCAGTCAAGACAGTGGAATCTGATGGGTTTCAGTAATCTGAGTGGGCAATAGATTAGTGTACGAGAAGTTAGGTGACCATCCCCATCCTCATCACAGCTCGCCACCCTTTTGCCCATCTCAAAGACGCTGAGGGAAGTTCAAGGTACATGAACTGAATTAGCATCTGCTTAAGGTGGTCCTGTGCCTGAGGTGGTGATGCCTTCAGGTACACTGACAAGCCATGTGAGGAAACCTGCATTGCTATTACCCATGCTGTACTCACCTCACGGACAAACAAGAGGTTCTATAGTCCTTAATGTGCTTGACTTTATTTGCTACCTAACATGGCACATGAGTGCCCAGATTGTTGACATGAAAGTGAAGAGGTTTATAAGCAAAAATAAAATATGCCAGAGATCTGAACTACATCAATACTTTTTTAAAAATACTACCCACTGGCTCTCAGCATTAGGTCCAACCCTTAAAGCAATCATTCCTACATGTATAGTGATGGAGAAGCACTACCTACTGGGGCTTCCAGGAAGCCAGTTCATGTTACATTGTCCGTATGAATACGAAAGGAAACCACATCCATATTTCTGAGGATTATTTTGATGTACAGGACTGTACGGATCCCACAGCTGCAAAATAACTGAAAGAAGATCCTTCACACACAAATGGCATTTCTAAATGCTCCGAGTTACCGCTGGGTCTGCAGATGAAAACTCATTTATTTTACTTATTCTGCTGTGATATTCCTGAGCAAGGTTTACCTAATTGAATGTAAGGCATCATTGCTGGAGTTTTTTTGCTTTATTTTGGGGTTGGTTTGCTTCCTTTCTAATTCTCTCGATTTTCCTGCTACACTGCACCCCCTCAGTCCTGACATAACAAGTACAAGCTCTGCAGCAAATACTATGCGAGACTTTATTCGGCAGTCCATTGCTGCCTCTCTCCCTTTCACAAGCAGCAACAGCAAATCTCGTTTCCGCTTTGTGAAAACAGAATTTCAAGAGCTCTTACAGTTGGATGAGTATTTAAGTTTAGAAAAGCTCTGGTATATACCTGAAATGCATTTTAATCTGCCCAAGGAATAGATTCAGTCCTGGCAAGTTCATTGTTGTTTCTAATAGTCAGCGACTGCTACACTTCACTTGCCTGCAGCTATCCAATTAACATATCACCACTACACAAAATATTGTAATATGTTCAATGTCCTAACAACAAGAGCCTCACACTCCACTTCCATCCAACAATTTTCTCCTAATTGGGTTTCCAACATATTAGCAAATGACAGGGAAGAAGAAACAAATACACATGAGCGGACAGATAACGCAGCCATCGAGCTACTTTGCCCATTGCTGTGCAAAGTTCTGTGGCAAGATCCCTTGGTTGGTGAGGAGGGAGACAGGGAGCAAGAAGAAAAGCTCAACTCAAGAAGTGGAAAACATGTAACTTGTGCCCTGAGATATTGCTATGGCAACATTTAAACAAAGAACAGAAAGCCCTGCAGGATTCTGCTCTCGCTTCCTTGGATACCGAATGTAAATCCTCATTCTCTTTTATTGTGTGCGTGCACAAGCGCCTGATTTTCGCCTTTCTCTCTAACAGATAGCAAAATAACCAGGCTCCCTACGAGGAACTCTGTGTTAATCCATTTCCAGGTACTGTCGCTTGTGCATCTGCAACTAAAACACACCACTAGCATGCTCATCTCCCTCTTCCCCCAGGGGAAGAAATTACTCTGTGATAGTAAGTAACAGGGACCCTTCTTTTCTATATAACGTGATTAAATAAACCTCTCCAAAATGCCACAAGTCAAGCCCCAATGTCTTCCACCATAAAAGCAATTAAGGGGAGCTGAGACGAGATCCATTCTAATAGCAGCTCTCCAAGACAACTCCTTGCCCAAGCTGCCAGAATTGCAGAGGGTTACAAAGCTGGCTTTCAGACCTCCGTGGCTACTGCTATTACTAAATCTTTCTCATCTTGCTTGTCCTGTGGGGGCAGTCCTTTAAAACGGAAGGAGGCATATTTTTCATTATGCTTTTCATGGACCTGCTGGCAAGGGGATGGATGGAGTTGCAGAATGAGGCTCCCTCCTAGTAGTAGTCCAGCATCCATCCAGCTTGACTACTCTAGAAATAACTTGGTGGATGCTAATTGCATTTCTCTGGAGTCGTTTCCCTCCCAGACTGAAAATGACACTAATTCCAGCACCCTTTTCTCTCTCCTCCTTCCCTCACTGGCAACCAGAAGCAAAGGGCCATCTCCAGGCCAAAGCAAAGGCCAGTGGCAGGACTGAGATGGCAGCTTCAGCACGCTGCCACAGCGCACAGTGCCTTCCTTCAGCAAATATACTGAGCCTTCACTCGCTTGAGTCTAGCTTGTGCTTCTCACCAGCACCAAGCTCTCTCAGCACTTACTAAAAACCCGGCCTGAGCCCTGCAGAAAATATTCCTGTCTCGTATTGCAACAGCAAGCATTTTCATGTGAATGGGACACAGCTTTTTAGGTCACAGGTAAGTTATTTTAAAGCCTAGATGATGGAAGCCATGACAGTATCTTGGGAAACCCTCTCTTTCTCTAGTTTCACATGATTGCTTCTATCTATTTACATCTCAGACGTTCTTTGTTGGATCTCACCCACTTCAAAAATTTGTTTTTTACTTGCTAATGCTATCAGGGTGGGAGATACTGTGACACAGAATTTGCTCCTCCAGCAACCTGAACCTGCTCCTGGTCTAGATCAATGCAAATCATTCCTGATGTGTGAAAAGACACGCACTAGCTACCCCCTTGCATTACTAAACAACGGTTTGCCAATGAAACTTGAAGTTTGAGATTCATGATTTCTGACCTTCTGGAAAACAACTACAGCAAACATAGCAGGACTCTTCAAACACAGCTTTCTCCTTCCTTCTGTACTAGCACTTGGCACCTAAATATATACAGAATGGGCCACTGTACAGCGCCAAATTCCTAGCTGCCCGAGGTCATTACTGAATAGATTGCCCACATTTCAGAAGAGGAGACAGCCCACAGGATCAGCATATGTTGCTGAATGATACACCTGTGCTCAAGCACAAGCAGGTTGCTCCTCATTTAGGTACATGTTTGGATAGATGTTTTTGCCATTTCTTTTAGGACCAGTTCTTGGGGCTCTGGATAAGTCCCAGCACAAGCACTGAGAAATTCTAAACTCAGCCCTATTATGAGATTGAATGAGTTAAACTCAGAGCTGTTCCATGTGTCTTTGACTACTGTATTAAGTGAATGATTCACTGAAGTGTGAAACTGTAGCCTCTTTAGAAGCAGACATACATCCTCAGATTTTTAATGTTAACAAGGTTTGCCTATTTCAGCCCAAACTGGTGGCTAAATTTTGCCAGTGCTTCCTTATCACATCAAGAAAATCCTCCTGCTAGTTATTGTACAAAATGAATGAGGCACCTGTGGCAGCTTTCTATTGTCAAAAAGTAGACCTGCTCTATCAGATTTTCTGTTTATGTGCTCACTTGACAGCAATCCAGGGAAAAGCTTGGAGATGCCTTTTCCTTAGCCAGCTTCTTTTTCCTCCAGTAATTACTGAGCAGCTTAACATAAATTTAGCTGCTCTATTACTGCAACTGCTGATGTAAGTGTAGACCACAATAGGGCACAGACTTATAATAATACAAGAAGCAATGGAGAGCAGAATTTTCTGCTTATTTTCAGATGCTGGCAAACTTACTACCTACTTAGTGTCCCACCAGGAAACGTGTGCCCAGAGAAATAAAGGAGGCAAAAGTGTTTCATGCTAAATGATTTAGCTACGGAATACTGAGAAGGACAAGAGTAACTGGAGCTGGAAGGAACAATTTTTGTTGTGCCTGCTTCCTTCTTTATCTAAACACAATAGTGCAAAGGGTCTGATTCGTTCGTGTGGCAAAACAAAAACTTCCAGGGATTTCCTCAGGAGCAGAATTGGACCCTAAATTGTAATCCTCTACAAGTAGCCAATGCTTAAGAGGCATGACCTCCAAACAGAAGCACATGGGACACATTTGAATGGCAGAAGGTCTCATTTCCTTTACACCAAGAAATATAAGAGGCTTACGTGAAATAACAGTGGTGATGCAAGAGAATTTTGAAACGGGGGAAAAAAGGAAGAGGTTAATATTTATTTATGTATTTAGCCAGGGAAGTTAGAGCACAGGTTTCTGTTGCTTCATGCAGGAAGCTTGAGAAGGGGGAAACACTGCCAGAAAAAAAAAACGTTAAAATGAAGATTCGGCTCTACCAACACCTTTCCCATCCCTACTTCTTTCCCCACCTCCAGAATATTGCAGCTAGAGAAAAGTAAAATGAACGGCAAAGCTAGTTCTGCACCCTGCCTGCCAAAAAATGTCCATATCTGTCCAATGGTTCATTTAATTATGTGTTTCCTTCCCTCCTCCTCCACCAAATTTGGCCTAATAAAGACTTCCAGTTGGAGCCTCTACATGCAAAGGCCAAGGTTGAGGAGTGTGGAGGTGAGAGAGGACAGAAGGGGGAAAAAAGAGGAAGAAAATCCCTATCTACTAGGCAAGCAGTCGTGCCAGGAGAGGGGACAGAAGTGGCACTCTTTCCCACAGGAACACAAGGACCTCTATTTTAAACACCATCTTATCCTGCCTTTATTCCACACCCCCACATCACATTTCTCCAGAAAGAGACAGACATTTACTGATTTGTTACTTACACATCATTGCTAATCTGTGAACCCCACAAGCTACAAGCTATTTTTTATTATTTTTATCATGGTAATAACAAAAACCTCCTAATACCATAGTATCCTCACTGCCTGTCAATCAAAGTAAATCTCCTTCAAATGCCATGGAAGTCCTAGGGGAGCCAGGATTCACCACAAAATCACAAAGAATTTCCTAGGAGATCTGGAGGGCACGGGTGGCTTGTACAGCAGTTTTCAAAACTCCTCTTCAATAGCAGAATGCCCTCTCTCTGCCTGCTACTATTTGCTTTTAGCAATGGAGTGTAAAACACAGTGTTTCTCTCAGTACTGCGTCCTCAAAATCCATTACCACCTCTTTTCCTACCCCCCTCAACTCCCACCAAAAGCCACCCTTCACCTCCCTGCCTGATTATAAAATTTTCCTGTTAAAACACCATATTCATCTGCAATGTCAGACTGGATGCCAGGATTGAAATTGGAGCCCTTCTGTTTTAAACACTTACAAAATAAATAAATAAATCTCTTCCATGCATCCAATTCTATGCAAGTTGCAGCAGTTTGTACAGATTGGGCAATCAGGCAGCACACCACCACTCACTGCAGGGGCTTTCTCAAAAATTTTTCTTTGCTAGTGAACATTTACAAATGCTACAGAGAGGCAGGCATCTGCAACATCCTACCAAGGTTGGAGTTTCAGTAACAGGCACATTTCAGCTACTGTGGGATTTTGGTTCCATCCTCATTCCCTCCCGACCTCCCCCCCCAGCCATTAGCAAAATTCAATTCTTAGAATTAATCAGATTTTTTTTTTTTAAAGGCAGGGGACAGGTGGGGGGGATCAAACCAAGCGACAAGGGAGAAGGAAGAAAGAGGAGAGGCAATGGGGCATATCTTCTTTTACAACAAATAATAAAATGGAAAGTGCACTTACTGTATCCTCAAAGACTATCCAGCTGGAAATCTGAGCGGTTATGAAAAACCAAGGTGGGGGAGGGGTTAGGAAAACTATTTCATTTCAGCAACCAAACCAAAATTAAAAATAAGAAAGGAAAATAAAAATATAATATATCCAACTGCAATTTCCAATCACTTTGAGTCCATACAGGTGCCAATCCAACCCAACACTGCCAAATTCTCTCCCTCTGGCAATTTTTCTTTCTTCTTCTCTGTCCTTTTCTTCCCTCTGTCGCTTTGAACTTTTCTGCTTAAAATTGCTGTAGCGGTAGCATTGATGTTTGCCTTTGCTGGAGAAGAGGGGTTTAAAATAACAGGAAAAAACCAAAACCCTTACAGAGGATGAATGGTCCTTCTCCTTTCTGAAACTTTTTCATTCCACTGTGGATCCTTTGCCTAGTTTCCTTTTTCTGAGGTTTTCTGCCTCTCTGGCTCCTCTGCTCTCCATTGCTCACTATTTAGTTTTTCTCTGGAGAGCAGAAAGGGCTGCATTACTTTTTAAAGAACCTTCCATCTGTATTCTTTTAATGTAATTTTGTTGTGGCTGTTAAGATCCAGGTCTTGCCAGGCAATTTTCTTCTTCCCCCTTCTTTGCTGCACTATCAGTTATCCAATCCGTGCGTCTCCACATTAGAACGGAGGTTCCCATTCTTCTGTTTTCCCTACCCCCCCCCCACTCCTTCAGCAGAGAACTTCCTTTTGCATTGAAATTTTTATCTGTGTGTATCAAAACAATAAACTTTTAGTCTCTCTCCCCCCTCCAAAGATCTGATTAGATTTCCGATCACAACCCAGTGCGCAACTGGATTTTTGATTTCAGCAAGAAGCCAGCAATCCACAGCATCGGCACCCTCTCCTCGCTTCAAACTCCACGTTATATCCTTTTGCCTTGCCTCCAACTCCTCTGCATTTTCATAATCTCGCATTAAATGGAATGAAGGAAGGAGGGAGTGGAGAAAAATTCAAGGTTCCCACCAGCTGTCAAGAATAAATCCATCCCCTCGTTATTTTTTAAACACTTGGGATGCGTGTTTTTAACGCCCACTCTCCCCTTTGTCACCCCCCCCCCCCCCCCCCCGCCACACACACACTTCTCAAAATCCTTCTGATGTTAAAACTCCCCCGGTGGGGCACAGACAAACCCTGGGGAGGTGGGATTTGTCCTCTTAGCTGTGAATTTCACAAGCACCGGGCTCCCTTTGCTCTTCATTTCAGCTTCCTCTCCATCTTTTGTCCAGCAGCTATAAAGATCCAGCAGCACCGAGATGCATAAACTTCTATTTCTTCTTTGGGGAGAGAGGGAAAGAGAGAGGGGGAGAAGGATAAAAGCTCTCCAGTATCTACCTCCCTTTTCCTCTCTTTCTCTATTTCAAGTGCAGGTCCGATCTCATTTCCAAGCTCAGCCTCGTGTATTTCAGATCTACAAGTTGGATTTCCCTTCTGCACAGCAGTGAGTTAGGCTCCCATCTTCTTCCACATGCCAGTTATCTTCCCCCGTTTCTTCCTTCCTTCCTGCCTCCCTCCCTTCCAAGATGACACATTCCCAGGAGCGCTGCCGCTTCTTTCAGTTTTTAGTTTCATCCCTGAAACGCACAGCCCTTTGCACGGCAGAAGCCCCTTCTCCCTGCCATGAGCCTCAGCTTGAATCCCCCGTGTGCGTGCATGTACGTACGCATGTATGTATATATCCAGTTCCAGACAGCTGCTGCTGGTGCTGCTGCGAGTAGCTCCACTTTTCTGTCGCTCTGCCTTTCCCTCGCTCCCCACCTTTCGGGGGCACCCTAGGGTTCGCAGATGTCCCAGGGCCAATCTTCTGGCTACGCTCTTCCTTCTCCCCCTCCGTTCTCTCCCTCTTCCCCCCCCCCTTCCCCCCTTCTTTTCTCTGCTTGTGATCAGTAAAATACAATTACCCAATTACCTCCCATCAGCTCGGCACCCATTGGCCGGGCGCGTTAACACTTGATGGCGGGGACCGGGAGCGCGGCCGCTCCGGCGTGGCGCTGCTGCCACCTGCTTGCCGCCCCGCGAACCCGCCCGCCGTTACCTTAAGGAACCTCCAAGCGAGAAAGCAGTAATTGAAAAACAAGGGATCATCTTAAGGAAAGGAATGTCAAAACTCATTTTCTTAAAAGCTTGCCTGATTCTGGCAGATCAACCGATATTCACAGGTAGCCACAGAAGCAGAGGGAATGACAGTGAAATGAAACGAGGGATAACGTTCTCTTTGCACAAAAATAACAGCACAAGTGATTTGTATGGAGGGATAATCTGCTTTCTGACCAGTGAAATAAATGCTTGTTTAAAACTTGGATTACCATAAAAGTTACCTCAAGCTCCAGTTTGGCAGAGGTTCCAGGCCAAAAGCCCTATGAAGGGCCTTGAGGTTTCAGTGGGCTTAAGTGACAGTTTCAGCGAGGTGTTAAGTGACAGGCACACAGCAATACAATGTCCAGGCTTACGTGCCAAACCCACCGCAGCTTGATTGGGATGCCTTCTGACCAAGATTTTCCATTTGGGAGAGAAAAAGGATTGGGGATGCAGTGAAAAACAGTGATCTTCCAAGGCTTCTAAACTCCGAGTCTGACTTCACTAGTAAGACACTGACATTCGTGTTAGGGTCTTACCTAAACATGTTAGATGTACTTACTTAGATGTACGTTAATTAAAATGCTCAGAATCAGGTTTGTGCTTTGCATTTTCAGGGACCTACAGTCAATAGAAATTTTATAGAAACCTTTGCATGTATAAAGCTGGATATGCTACCTTCTGCAGGAGGAGGGGAAACAGAACATGGATGATGTATGCCGGCATTTGTCTCTCTCAAAATCAGAAAGAAATTATTTATAGATCTAACTCCTCCACACAACCCTCAAAAAAGAATTAGTCAGGCACTTTCATGGCAATTATAGCACACTTCATATATTAAGCAGTAACTTGAAGTTATTCCTTGAATGCAATGCTATAGCTTGCTCTTTGCTCTGTCCACTCTAAAATAGCCAAAACATGTTTGTCATCCTCAGCCTTCATCTTTGGTGTGAAACTGGCATACGTGAAATCTTAAGTTATATGTCATGATATAAGTGTTTTCTAAAAATTATAAAATACATAAGCTAGCTGAATTCAGCCAAACAACAGTTACTGAATCATGAACATTGACTTTTAGATTTATCCTACTGACTCAGCAGGCTTTCTGGCCAGCAAGGTCCTACCAGACACGAGTCTCAGACCAGGAACAGGGTCCTTCATCACTGCTATGTCAGCTGCCATCTCACCTTACCCTCCCTGGACACAACAGCCAGCACAAGCTACCAGCAAGGGATGAAAGATCCAGTGTGTAGTAATACTGAAGAACCCAAATGTAATGGTCTTTCCAGAATGCTAAAAAAGACTTGGGGGATTTTGGAGAAGGCTGCTGGTATGATATGGGATGAAGTTGCTGACAAGTAACTTTTTTTTTTCTCTCGGTGAGCTTATTTTGCTCCTGTCTGATTCACTGATGCCGCTGGTGTATTTTGGGCCTACAAACTTTTTATAAGAGTTTTTTTCTTTTTACTACTTAAGATCAGAATAAAACAGTCTTTTCTTTTCCCAGATGTATAAAAACATCACAGCCTAATAAACATCTGCTCCACTGTTTCTTTAAAAATGTGCCTGAACACTTTCCCACTAATATTAAAGAGCCTGTGAGCAAATGTGAAGGTTTCTACAACTGAATTAAATAAATGGGCCTTAGAAACAGAAGATTCTCAGCTTTTGCGGATTTAATCAGATTTGAAGGCCCAAGCACCTGCAGTAGATACAGCATCTCTGTGGATACAAACTAATATTCATTTACACTTTTGCAAGAAATTTGCATATTTTGTAGTTTTCATGTCCTTCAAATGCCATCAAAATACAAATTTCTAACAAATGTCAATACCTAAATATGTACATATATATATATGAAGATAATATATTTGCTGACATCAATATGATTAAACACAAAATTAGTATCAAGACTGTGATGTGCTGTAGGCTATGATATAATTTTCTCTTTTAATGTTTGTTATTTTTAATATACCAATTATGGTTTATGAGCTAATAAGCACAGAAAATAGAGGGATAAGCTACTGGGAGCATAACTTTAAAGCCATCTAATTTGTGATATTCATGAGATGACACCACATGCTATATGAAAAGGCAAAAGTCCTTTTATTAAACAAAATCCCAAATAAAATTGTATTATCTGATTTTCAAGCATGAGTCTCAGCTATGTGTCAAGCCTATTTAAAACATAAATATTTAAGTATTATCACAATAAATCATCCACTAGTCCAGTGTTAAGAGAGTATGATTATGGCTGGACAGACTTGTTTGGGTGACTTTTTTCTGCAGTGCACTCTATGTTGCTGAATAGCCTTTGAACTTTTTTTGCAGGTTTTCTGGGCAAGAAATACAATTCCCAACGTAATAGTTCACAAAGCCAGTCTAAGATGGTGTGCAGATATTAAACACAAAAGCACTGTATGCTTCACAGTATGAATCCATCTTCCTGTAACACTGTACAAGCACCAACAAGGTGATGGGTAGAAATGATCTTGGGGCCTCCCATCCAACTCCTGACCTGGGGAATTACTGTTCTTCCTGCCTGCTGCCACCTCCAGACTGGCTCGGGTGGCACCCGGCCGGCACTTCCCGCTAGCCACAGCGAGCCGCTGCCACCGCGGTACGAAAGCCCGTCACGCGGCAGAGGTCACTGGGGCCTGGCTCCACTTACGGACCGGGAACATTCCGAGTCGAAACGGTGACCGATGAAGAAAACGCTATAAGGGAACTAACCTTGTTTTTCACCTAAGCGGACAACTTTGCCTCATCTTGAGTACACAAGGAATAACAAAACTCGAATGGATGCACTGGCAAATGTTTACACAGGAAACACAGACGATCAGAGATTGGCCTAAAGCACCTTTTCCTAACCGACAGATGATGCGAGTTCAAGAACCGAACTTGCATGTGTGATTAGCACCAAGAAAGGCTAACGTAAAAGCCTAGACAGGCAGATTGTCCGTCATTTGGTGGAAGAGAAATATGATTAAAGCTTAAGCGAAGCAAATTCTGACTTCTAGATAAAGAAGAGGAGTAGAGGTCCACTGTGCAAAGAAACCTTAAAATTGAATAAACACTAACAAAGTTTAAGGAAAAGAGTGAAAGCAGATCATTTTGATAATACAAGGTAAAGCAAAAAGCAGCTTCAAAGTTATTTATTCTGAACCAGTGACAGTTCTGCCTGCCTTTTAAAATAAACATGAAGAAATCATAAAGGAAGCTGTGGAACACATTATTCTTTCTATTTTATTAAACATTGCTGACAAGAAGTTGTCTCCATATGGAAACAGTACTTGAATCCTCTTACAGCCTACTACTTTCCAAAAGGAACAAAAAATGCTGACAAACCTACCTTTGTCTACATGGATCTAAGATCAAGCTCACTCTAATTAATTTAGGGATTCAAGAGAGAGGCTAAAAAATCTCAGAGTGTATAGTACATTATATATTACATATACTCTCACAGGCAGACTGATTTTCATAACGCAATCAAAGCTCATGGTACGTACAGTTTTATGTGTGCGTGATTTTGCTGATTATTGAACATTTCTTTTATTATGAATAAACCTAAAATCAGATGCATAACCTCAGAAATGAGCAGCTATAATGCTGCCTCATTTATTCATTTTACATATTTTTCTTCTGATGTTTACAGTTCTAGTGTGAAGCTTTTTTTTAGAGGTAATTTCAGCTTGGTCACAGAGGCTTGGAAGAAGTAAAAGAAAAGATCACAGAATTACAGAATGGTTGAGGTTGGAAGGGACTTCTAGAGATCATCCTCCCCAAAGATTATCCTCCTTTCAGGAAGATCCGGGTAAAATAAAGCACATGTTTTTGGCATTCAAGAAGTTTAAGTGACTATTCAATGAACCCATCATAACCCAACTATAATATCAGAAGTCTATTTCTTCTGGTAAAGATGGAACTGAATGCTGGTTTTTGTTAATTTGATTCTTTTTGGAAGAAAGTACATGCACAGCATTTTTGTATTTTTATTGTCGAGTTGGCTTGACAGAACAAGCTTAGAAAAAAGTACTACAAATTTCATTTAAGAACCTCTTTGATGGTAACAATCCACCACTGAAAGGCAATTTGCTGTCTAGAAAGACCTGCTGTTCTATGGAACCGAATCCAGTATTGTCTGTTTCCATCATAACAGACACAACCAATTCATAATGTAATAGCTTTTAGAAGTATTCTTCCTAGAAGGAAAGAAATAAGCCTTATACTTATTTGGTAAAAATGTCTCTTCTAGTGTGCACTAAGGTTCTCATTCACCTGCGTGCCTAGGAGAGCTATGTGCCTGGTATCCACAGAGAATTAGCAGAGGAGGTTTTTTTTCTGAAACAAATGCTGCTTTGAAGAAAAAAATGTGAAAAAGATACACTACTAATAAAAAAAAGTTAAATTTTTCCTCAGTTTTCTCTTTGGACTCTTCTATTTCAGTTCTGACTAGGACCTATATATATAGCATCAGAACGTCTAAGAAATTATGGCCCTGTTTCCTAACCGAGGTTTATCCTTTAGGGTTAGCAATCACTTTTAAGCTTATTTTAGCAGGACTTTCGGGTACCTAATAGCTAACAGAGTTAGAGTGTTAAACCTTAAGAGTACCTGTAACTTTGGAAAAGCAACTATATATTAAAAAAAAGTAAAATTTTCCTTTGTACCCAACAGGAAGTCTGGTTCCACTGAGATCAATGACAAAATTTACTGACTTGAATAAGGCCATGATTTTACAGAGTATCTGTTTACATGTGGTTTTAAATTTTAACTTCCATTTCAAATCTGTCCGTAAAGATACTGTCTGCTCAGCATTTTCATCCAAGAAGAACATTCATGCTTACTCTGACTTTATTGCTACATTTACTCCCAAGAGAAGGAAGGACAAGCTTTTTCTGCTTCTGTGTCACAGACAACTCCCCACAACACGCGCGCACATACACACACTTGCTTTTATTCAAAATCACTCTTAACTCATATTTTTTTGGCTAGAAATAGACTCTGGTGGTGTCCCTTGTAATACAGGGCACACTTAATCTCTCCTGTGATGGTAGCACTATAGCCTCTTTCAATTTTTTTTTTCCCCACAACTTAGTCCAATGTTACATAGAGCAATTAGCCTAGACTAGGAAGAAGTGCCGGCAAAATCCTTCTCCTATGATCAAAACAAAACTGCAAAGTACAATCTTCATTTACAGTAGTAACCCTGCCACAGAACAAAAGCTGTGTAACACTACTACCAATAATAACAAAAAACTTATATTTTTCTATTCCAACTTCAAATCCTAGAAATGGCCATTTTTTTCAACTTCCTATAAAATACAAAAATTTTTGACTGAATGAATATCAGTTAATTTTCATTAACAAACCACTGCATTTAACATAAAAACACTAACTCACAAAATGGCTTGGAACAAATTGTCAAATACTTTCACTCCAAAACAGCCCTGAAAAATAGCCCAAGGTCTGCCATTTTTCTATAACATTAATTTCAGGCTTAGAATTTGATTCTAGACAAATTCTCTTGTGGCCAGGACAGAGCGCCACCAGCATCAGCATTGTAAATTCCCTCCACAGAGAGGAATAACTTCTCTGACCTCAATGGACTCTCTCCAGATTAACGCAGGTGAAAATGAGAGCAGAGCATGGTCCTTCATTTTATATTCATGTCCCATCTAATATGTATTTGGTTTTGTAAATGTCGGTAAAATAAAAAAGAAGAATAGGTATCTTTCTGTTACTTTTAAATTGGATTTTTAAGAAGGTAAAATTTAAGAACATAGACAACTAGACTCAAACATGAATGATGCATTACTTTGGAAATAATATCTTTATAGTGTGACAGCATTTTGGGGGGAAATTTTAAATAGCAAGAATCTGATACTCTGACATAGAGATGAATGTATCAGACTTCTTAATTTCTTCTCCTATGGAGTTATTTTGACCAGAAGACACAATTTGCATTTATTGAGAACACTATCTTAACTATATATGCGTCAAAACATTAATGAGAAACAACCTAGCAGCCATATTACTCTGCCTGTTTCTCATGTTTACCATAAATGCAGAGTGAAATGCAGTTTTGGGGAAAAGACCTTCAAACAGTTTAGCCTCTGAGCCAAGGAAAAAGTAACAGAACAGATTTCTAAATCTGGATCAGCAGAAAATGATAATGCCCTGCTTTAACTATGCAAGATGCCAAAGAGCTCCAGCTTTCTACAGAGTGGGGAGGGAAAGAATGGGTATATGTAAAGAGATCATTGAGAGAGCTCACTGCCAAAATGAAAAAAAATTAGTTCACAGCATAAATAACTGTTCCGTATAGCTCTGCATTAGGTGCTATGTTGCATATTCTTTTTACATTTTCACAGCTGAAAGTCGTTAGAAATTACAGTAGTTAAGAAAATAACTTCAATTTTCAACATCTATTTTCAGGTACTTATAGCTTTCTAAATAAGTTACTTTCAACTATATATCTTCAGCTTGTTCTGATACCAAAATCTGATCATAATTTTTACACGTCAGACAAATTTCCACTTAACCCTTTTTGGTCGATATGAAAAAAAAATGTACTTTATAGAGAATTTTTCTACTTTTTTTTTTCTTTTTTAATCACAATTAATTTATTCTTGACCCCCTCTAAAACAGTAAAACCTTTTTTTAGATTTAGCCAGATTCAAACAGATGGCAATACTATAATGCCTATGGTATGTACATAATCTGTTTTCTTACAGTCAGTTCTTGCAGGAGCACGGCCAGTGATGAGGACATCAAAAGTTATAGCCAGGATTCACTGGGATAATATTTCCAGAGTGCTTGTATGATCTCAAGGTAGGTCATTTGATTTCTCTACGCACCAGTCGCCTTACCTGTAAAATGGAAATAATACTTACTGAATGTGTTAAACAGGATGTTACACAGAAAACAGCATTAGTGTGACTAGGGAGTGTAAACAGTTTCACAACCATGTGATGCACCACACCATGCAATGCAAATAAGAAGGAAATAAAGTGGCAGAAGGGAAAAAGTCCTACCTTATTGTCATTGTTCTCTGTACCCTAGCAGTCCATACCTGATATTAAATAATTTAAGATCTCTGAATGCTGTATGACATAATTGTAGTTTGATTGATGTTGGCTTGAATAAGGACAGATTAAAAATTGAGGGAACAATTTAGGACCTAGCACTGAATTAAGGCAGGAGGCACCATATTTATGCACACAAGTGCACTGAAACACAGCATAAGATAGTTAAAAGACCAACCTTCACCTTGAGGTCTCTGGATTTTCTCCTTCAGTATTCAGGTCTCCCTTCCATCTTCCACATTCCCATTAAAACTGTACATAGTTTAAAGAACATAGGACACCTGAAATACCTAACCTTCTTTTCAGTACCACCTTAAAGAGGCAGATGAAAAACTGCAAAACAATAATGAACTGCTTGACGTTCTTTGGAATTAACTCAGCTACTGCCACTGCAAAAGACATCAATGGTCTGTCTACGCCAGCACGGTGTCACTTCTAAAGAGGGTACAGGATCATTCCATAGTAAGCAGTTCCACAACATCCATTTCATAAAGCAGTGTAAGTGGAAGAATAGTCCAGACGCATTTGCACTGCATAATGCTCTTTGCGAGTAAATATGATCGAAAAATGTTTGTTCTTCAGGGAAGAATTAAGGGGACAGTTCTTCCATAATGAGATGTTTTACTTTCTTTTCTCCATAGATAGGTAGGTAGGTAGGTAGATAGTATATATACATGCTGCAATTTTCTAGCACTCAGAAATGACATTAGCAGTGCAATGTTATTGAGACTTATCCTGGGAACTGCTTTATACTTAGATCACCTAAGCCCTAGGAAGGTTATAAGAAGGGGAAAATGTAAATCTATATTTTGGAGGCAGTAAGTGGAAATGTTTAATACAGATCTGTATCTTTTCCCTCATTAGGACAGCATTTCCTGAGAAGTTATAAAAGGAACCTGTGGACAAGAATAATTCTTTAATGACAGCATGTTAGAACTTCTACTAAGAACGTAAAAAATCCTGCAAGTCTAGACTGGCAAAAATGATGGTAAGAATATTGATTCTTTACAGTGTATATTTAAGTTTTGATATATTTATATTTACATTAAATAGTATATGTACATGTATGTATTAAATTATATTTATATATTACATATTAAATATTCATTTATGTTAAATGTGTATTCTTAATATTTACATATTAAATGTACATATTTATTTTTATCAATGATACTTTTAGAATCAGTTTTCCTTCCCTCTCTGCAAACTTCTTTCCCAGTCTGTATGGTACAGTTTTACATTGAAACCTAACTTACAGAACCAGATCTGATCTTCCAGATCTAGGGAAGAGCTGCCTGTTAAGGGGATTATTTCTGGTGATGAAGAGGGTAAAAATACTTGCCAGGAAAGAAACTTTGATTTAAAAAGCTGCATATCATGGTTACAGGTTTGTTTGGGAAAGCAGAAATCTGGATTTGGTCAGCACTTGTAGCAATTCCTATTTTGTTTTTTCTCTTTTTTCTATTACTCTCTCCTCACATTTTTCCCCTGGCTTAGACCAAAACAGCTTTTCTGCACTATTGTATTTGCTTTTCACAACTTTGTTCACACAGGTGGAAATTGCCTTCAAAATGCTAAAGCAATTAGTCCTCATGTAAGAGATGAGAAGTATATTGGCATCTATCACAGTACATTCTCCTGATAGCCTTTGACTGATCAGTAGGAATAGTACTCAGAAAAATAGAGTTCTAGACCAAAGTTTTCAAATTTTCCAAAATTTGCTAACAAATACATTTTAGTGAAAAGCTGGAAGGCAAGCAATGGGGGCTTTTATTTAAAATGTTTCAAGTAGGCCTGATTTTCAAAAGCAGGCCTAGCAATTTTTGCTAATCCACCCTGTTTAAAATGGGTTATCCAAAGATGAGGCAACTAAAATTAATTATCAGTTTTGGAAAACTTGTTTAATAAATCTGTGTCTGGAAACAGAGGCCCAGAGGTAGGAATCAACCGTTTGTGGTCTTAGAGTACCTACACTAAATTTTTTAGATTTTCTTTTCCAGAAAAGACTGAGATGATATCTGGGTTCAAAGTACAAAGTTAATGGAATCTCTCCCAAAAGCAAGGATATAAAGCTACTTTAATTTTGTATTAAAAGCTTTCACCAAAATGTGATGTTTAAACACAATTTAATTTTAAAATAAAAACATTGATAACATCAAGGTACTCCTATTTTGATAATTTGTGAACAAACTATTGCTTTGCTATTATATAATTAACTTTTTCTCTCAACAGTTTTTTCATTCTTAGGAAAATAAAAACACACAAAAATAAATGCTTCCAAAGTCATTTTTTTTTAACATAAAAAGTGTTTCCCCAGAACATTCTCTTAGCTATTCAAATAGCCATTAAAATCATGGAATTGCATTGAAATAGATGTTTTTCATTTCCACTACTATAGATATAAGAACCAAATATTAGTTTCTTCCTCCCTTCTACAACAGATACACATATTTTAAACGTATCTAGGGGCATACATGTTTATCATGGCACAACGTAACACTTAAACGTCATCTGCAAGCTATTTTATCTTCAACACCATTGCAGGAAGGGCTATTTTCATGAAAGAATTTTTCAAACAACAGTGACCTTTAAAACACAAATATAACTAATTTCTTGAATATCTATTTAAAAAAGGAGGCGTCTTGGTTATCATGGAGTATATGCTTATAAAAAACACAAAAGAACGTACTGGGATGAGACATAGATGTGGGCTGGTCCTTGAACTTGACAGCGCAAGACTTCCCGCTAATTCATAGGCAGAGTGGCACGGTTCCCATTAAACTTACGCATTTTACTCATGAGAAGTTGAGCTTGCTGAAATTATTCAGCATAAACTTTTCTTTTGCTAAAGTATGCAGTCTCAACAACATCAAGACATCACCAAAACTGAATTCACTCTAAAAATAAGGTCTCCAGGATAGATTTGATGTTGTATTCAGGTACTTAAACATGTGGGTTGGAAGCCTCTGTAGTTTACAAATTTTGTCCAAGTTAATCACGTAACTCCCATACCAGTCCGTCTTCACAACCCTTTCAAATAGGAACACTGTTTGTTAATATAACAGAAAATAACATGTGTGCTAAATGGGTAATGTGTACTTCATAGTTTTTTTTACAGGTGGTCAGCAGCATTCATGTCAGCTTAATCATGCCAAGATATTTGTGGCTATACCATTTTTCAAATGACTTATTTGTATTTCTTACTTGCTTTGAAAAGAAGAAAACCAGCAGCTTGTCACTGTGGTATTAGGTGGGAGGCAGTGTATAGCAGGATTATGAGTCAGTCATTAAGCCTGGTCAGTAAAAAAAAAAAAAAAAAAAAAAAGGCCAGGGCGAGCCTAAGCAGACAGAAAATACACTAAGCACTGCATTCACATATTCAAATTCATTTGAAGAACATACTAATATTAAGATAGACTGTCTGAGAGTCTACCTCCCTCTCTTGCCACAGAAAATGTCAAACACCTGCATCTCACATACTCCATCTTTAATAAACTGATTGATGTTTGTTCTGGACTAGTTCAGTAATATACCCACACCTACCTTTAGGATTTGATTTGGCAAGGTATTTAAATGGAGTATTTATAGGGCAATCACGCTGATGAAGACCTCGTATTCTAAGCTCTAGACTGGCAAGGATTTCTGCTTTGGTGAAGTGTGAGCGAGTATATAAATATCTGCCAGGCCTTTGTCACACAACAGTGTGGGAGGAGAAGAGTTTGCTAGGCAAGGAGCTAGAAGTGAGAGGGAAGCTCTACACACTTGCAGCTATGACACATTATTATTCATTTTGTGGTGTGTCAGTCCGGCTGTCATAGCGCTCAGCAGCGAGCCCACACTTCACGGCGAGACAGGGCAAGGGCACGGGGCGGCTAGGGGAAAGCTCTCTGCCCCGCTGCAGCCACGGCTTTGCCTCTCTTTGAGGGATGGATCCGGCAGCCCAGGCTGGGCGAGCACCAGCTGGTTACTGACAACCAACAAAATTCATGCACTACATACCAAGACCTATTTGTAAAGGCTTCCTGAAAAGGAGTCCAACTTCAATATGTACACTATTCACTTACTACTATTCAACCAAGTCTATCTGTCTTAGAGAAGGTGACCTGTACAACTACCACGTCAAAAGTGCAAACAGCTGTCCAAGCAGGGGTGTCAACACGACACTACGCGGAGTGAGGAGGTTAATCAGAGAAGATAGAAGCCGCAGGGTCAGAGGAGGCATAGTATAAAAATTTAAAATCACCCAGGATGAACATAAAGCAATAATGCGCAGGAAGTAAAGAGGTCATACACAGCTATCAGATCTTAAAAAAAAAAAAAAAAAGAAAAAAAACCAACCAACCAAACAAACAAACAAACAAAAGAAAACCCTAAGCACACACACAAATAGCCAGAAGAGGAGTCAAGTGGAGAGCAAGAAGGAAATGTGAATCTGCTGAACAACAAAAACTCACATTATGGGTATAAATAATTAAAAAAGAGCTTTTACAGCTTTGAAAATTAGCTTGTATGAACAAAGCTTTATATCTGTTATTTCCATTAAAATTTGCTTCCTCAAGTATTTGCAGAAAATGAAATCACAGTGAGCAAATTCACTTTTCTCCCTCTGTCCTTAAGCAGATTGTTATGTTAACATATCTCCAGTTTTTCTGCTTCTCTCTCTCTCTCTCTCCTTTCCCCCATAACACAGCAGCTGTCTCTGTTTAGGGTAATTTTTTTTCCTTATAATCTTCTGATTGGGAGTAAAGGATAGAAAATCTCAAAGTCAGAGTTTAGCAGCATTTCAGAGAAATAATTCTCAAACATAATTATGAGGTCAGGAAGCATTATTGCAATGCCACCGCAACCAGCCCAGCATGAGACCTTCTTGCTTCCAGCAGCTGCTATCAGTCTCATCTATGCTTCACTCATTCTAATATGCTTCTTTTCGAATACTGTGGATAACAGGATATAAGAGAAATTACATTAAATCACACTGTAATCCTCCTTGTTACAGCAACATTTAAGCAATAATGACTGAGGTACAGAGCATTTCCCAGGGAGCTACTGACTTAAAGGAGCTAATGATCATGGCCCTCTATCAATAATATCAATTCGTTATTAACATTATAATATTTAAAAACTATAATCTTATTTTCTTTAAATTAACAACAACAAAAAACAGAAAGTTCTATTTATGCAAGTCACATTATCACAGTGCATTTAAAATGATCAAATAGAAACCATTTCACAGACCACTGAAATGTGCCCAACTGTATGGTGGAGCATAACTTCTGGTAGATTATTCACAGCAGTATCGCACAAACCTTTCACATCCAAAAACAAGAACTGGTATTCCTGTAAAATTTGTTTTAAAATTTTAGTAGGCAAAAAAGGAAGTGGAATTCAACCAGGTCACCACAATATGTTATCATCATACAAAAGACAGTGATACCAAGGGAACTAAACTATTTAATTTGATCAGGAACTTAATAATCTAAGCAGCACAAAGCATGTCCCTCATAGCATGACCGTTTCCTACCTCACTGAATACTTTGAGTGCAACAGTAAGAGAACAATTTAAGACAGTGCTGCTGCTGGCAAAGATCAGGTAGGAAGGACAGAATGAATGTCAAATCAAAAACTAGAAAACTAGAACACATTAATACCTGCATCAACAAAACCAGTTCTTTCAGTGAATCCTGCATCATCTACATTTATTTTTTCACAACATTCAGAATTGTTATCCAAAGATTTTGAGCAAAATTTGGCATGACAGAAAAACAGCTTTACATGTTTTATGGAAAAAATAAGTGAGTAATAATCATCAAGAATTTAATCCTTGTCACTCCATGGAAACTGTGTATCGATGTTGTCAATATGAAATGATATGCACATGCTTATAGGACAAAGACTGTGACCACTGAAGGAAGAAAAGTGGTGAAAGCTGCTGAAAGCTGCTGACACACACTAAAATGCCTTTTCCTCACAAGCAGGATTAATTCTGTCCCCCGCAGGTGCTCATTATGGATTCTGTTAATGATACAAGAGAAGCCAAAATAACACTTAAACCAACACAGATTGTTAAAAAGTCAAAGTTTAATTAAACCAGATTCAGTTTGAGCACAGAGTAGCCACCCCACCAGCTTAAAGACAAACAAGAAGAGAGAAATTATATTATTTCTGTGTGTGACACTCTATTTGCAGCATTCTTGCTTTTTTTTTTTTTTTTAATCTTTACAAAGCACAAACTAAATGATAGAGTCATAGAACTATAATTTAGGTTGGAAGGGACCTCCAGGGGTTACTTAGTCTAACCGCCTCCTCAAAACAGGTCTAATTAGACCAGGCAGCTCGGGGCCATGTCCAGTCAAGTCTTGAACACCTCCAAGATGCCACAGCCTCTCTCAGCAACCTGTATTTAACCACCTTCATAGTAATTTTTTTATTTTTATTGCCCTTAATGTGAAGTATGTGAACTGGCTGTGAGACAGGAATGTTGCAGGAAAGCATTAGGTTGCAACTGTTGTTCTTTGCTGTCCTTGTTGCAGAATTTGCCACTGCAAGGCTGGGATGCAATGTCTGTACAAGGTGTATAAAATGGGAACCTGCTACATATCTGAGGAAAAAGCAGCAGCAGCTATGCTAATCTATGCACTAGAAATATTTTATGAGGGAAAACATCTTACAATTGTTAACATAGAATGAAAATGCTAAAGAGGCAAATCTAAAAACAGAAGATGAGGGAGGAAGGAATTAAGAATGAACAGGTAACTTCTTTATAACTCCAATATTTCATTGGCATTAGCGTGCCTAATAAAAGTGGTGAGTGTGATGCCAAATTATTGACTAAGCGTTGAGAGACATCTGGTTACCTTCTGAGAGTTTTGTTGATATCCTGCTGTTCCTTGTGATGGTCTGGTGTCCTGGACACATTCAGTATTGAAAATGAAGTTAGAAAGGAATGGAATTATCGAACTACAAAAGTTCATCTCAAATTCCAGTCTTTAAAATACACATACAGTATAACTGGTACCATATAAGCATTACCTAACCCTGTCAAAGTAGATGAATTTTCTGTTTTGGATTACCTTGGATCATTCTAGATGAAACTGGCCTAATCTGTCACACACAAATTTATGCTGTTATCATATATGATCTAGTTTTCTGAATTATAAGAAGTCAGGCTAAAAAGAAGTCTCATGGAAAATGCAATGCAACGACTTTTATCTTGATACAAAATTTTAAAGGTTTCTCTAACATACTGGTATGTAAGATAGAATGTGTTTCTTTTGTATTAGAGAAAGCCACAGATTCAATACAAATAAGATGATAGAAGCTATGAGATTTAGGCATAGGTAATTTTAGAATATGAATAATCTAAGGATTAGATTTACTGAGGTTATCTTAATATTCTGCTCTCAGGTGACATATGAAGCAATGTAAGAGACTCCTGTCTGTGGCTAAGCATGCTGTATCTTTAATGAAAGAGGAGGCCAAACATGTCCTAAAGACTAATTCTCAGACATTTCTAACCATTACTGGCAGTTCCTACTTTACTTGCTCAGGAAAGTACACATAATGACTTTATTGGAATTATCTTCCTGAGAAAAGTTGAATTATTTTATTCCCTTGCATAAAATGACTGTTATCTATGCTTATGCCTACTTATTTTACATATACCTATATAATTGTGTACACACAGACACACACACACTTATTTTGTCTGCTTTTTACAAGCAGAATTAGAGTATTTTTTCCTGCCAATATGGCTCTAAATATTGCCCTAGAGAAAGTAACTCTGAGATGCTGATAAAATTTAACAGGTTTCACATGAGAGAAGAGAAAACAAAATTATGAGAAGACATGAAAACTCTATTATGGATCAGCATATGAATCCAGGTATTTCCCGACAACTGTCATTCTTGTGCCAAAGTTCAGACAAGCAAAGAGATGTCTCACTCTGCCAAACTCTCTGTATGCTGCCTGCCAGCATTACAGCATTAAGGAAACCAAAACAGAACCAACTGATTAGAAACCTAGAGCAAAAGGAGACCTGATTGTTTCCTTTTTAATCATCTGTTTACAAGAACAACTGTAGATTGTGAAGACCTCCCAAAGGTTCTTTTATTTACTGTTGTCTCATCAAGGGACTTTCTCTATACAGGCTGCACTAAAGTTGGCTCTGATGGAAACTACAGCAAAATACACTTCTGGTTATATCCGCTTTTTTTTCCCCCTGTGTATGTAAGCCATGGTCACAGACCCATGGAAGAGCAGCTGTGAGACTGTAAAGTAGGATTTTGACTTATGCCTGCTGGATTGTACATCTTTTACACTAAATGGCTTACTTAAAGTTTAAGGATGCTTTGCTTTCAGCTCTCAAAATAATAATAATAACAACTTTAAAAATTAAATGGAATTACAATTATCATATGAAGTTAAAAAAAAAAAGAGAGAGAGAGAGACAGGATTGATTACTATTTATTCCCTACAGAAAACAGATTCACTAACTCTAAAACACAGTCCTGGACCTCCTCCAGAACACAGCTGGTAGGGGAAAATAAGCAAGACTAACTTGCATGAGTATCATCATAAATTGACCTCTGTTATTTGTTCTTCACATCCACATGAGTTAAAGCAAGAAGAAATCAGCTTCATTCAAAGCAGCAAGCTAGAAAGCCAGATAATAAGGAAAAAAAAAAAAAAACTTTCTAGCTTTCAGAAAATGTATGTAAAAACTTCTAGAAACTGCACAATAACCTTGTTTGTAATTCAAGTTCACAGCCCAAATCGGCTAACAGAAATATTTGAACGCGCCTGTCCTCCATGCCAAGTAAACTCAGGAAACAAATGAGTCAACTCTCAATGTTCTCCTTGCCCTCAATAACCATTCCAATGAAATTTTCATGAAAACCAATGTGCTTCTATAAAATAGCATTCTGCAGCAGAAAAATGGTTGTACACAGACTTTTCCAACCACCTCCATTTGTATGACCTCAAATTAAAAAGCATACTTATTGCATGTATGTATTTCCTGCATTTTTCAGCCTTATCTTGTCTTAAAATCTGATACACACAAACCAATTCCTGCTGGAATCATCCTCATGCTGCTGGAAACCAGGACAAAATGAAGAAATACAAACACCACATGAATTTGCCACAAATTCAGAGACTGAGAACAAAGCAATCATATCAGTGACACTGTTGAGAGCTGCACAGTTATTTTGCAGGGTCTCCGAGCCACATCTTGCTAGGGTAAAACAGATTGCAGTCACTCTTCTTCATTTGTATGGAACTGAGCCCTTTAAAGACTACAGTTCCCAGCACACACAGTGCTTAGCAACCTTCCACACACACTAGCCCATCTATCAGCTAGGAGACACTGCAACCTGTACCACAGTAACGCTAATGAAAGCTGCCCTGTAAAAGTCTGTTCCTGGGATATATTTACTTTGGCTGAAACATTTAGGTAAAATCTTGCCTGCTTCTTTACAGCTGGGAAGCAGCAGAATTTAACTACGGACTCGGGCCTAGGAAATCTGTGCCCTGCATGGTATCACAGACTCCAGTCTACGTTAGAGTCTGTTGCAGCTTGCTGCAAGCGCAAGTCCTCTGACACGTACGCCAAAATAGGAAGCACAGTCATGAATCTTGTAACAGTCACAAAGCTGTGGTAGCAATCTCAGTAAAACATGGCTAGGCAGGAAAGAATGAGACCTTCCTAGGCTCCCCGGAACTTCCCAATGGGAAATGCAAATGTTAAAGTTACATGGACTTGCATAATCCAAGCTGAAGGGGCCGGAAAAAGGAGCAGAGAGAAGCGTTCTGTGATCACAGTTGCTTCTCCTGCTCTGACTCATACAAAAAAGGACCAATATCCAGCTGTTCTAAACTGTGCTTGGTACCATCATTGGCTTGAAAAGAACAGATTTAATTGCTTCATTTAGCCCTTCACTTAATTCAGCATATTACTGTGCGTTTCAGCTGCCACTCAAATGAACAAGATGTGGTGCTGGGGGGAAGACGCGTCTACTGGATATCTCATAAACATGTAGTTGTTTCCCTTTGTGTGAAACAATAACCTACCTCTGAATTTATAGATCTTAGGAATAGCTCCTTCATCACTAGAAAAGGTGGAACAGCCCTGATCTGCACACACCTACTTGTTAGACTGGCCATGCTCTGATGATTTGCCTAAACTAAGTCACAAGAGAAAATCGACTCATTGCCCTTGGCAAAAATTTCAGAGTATCTCTCTGAGTGGCGTTGTGCTATTCTTGCACTTCATTCTCATAGACTGGTTCCCACGACCATAAACAGTTTATTTGCCTCTTGAAAGTGATCATAGTTAGTTTAAGCCACTAGTTTAACTAATTTATCCTATCATTGCCACTCTTTAAGAAAAACAAGTCGGTCTTGCAATCTATGGGAAAATCATTGCAGTTTTACACTGTAAGAGTCTGAAGAGAGGCTGTAAAAAGCAGTAACACATTATCATTTCAAAGTGAGAGAGGTTGTATAAACTAGTCTGTTCAAAATTTCAAAACTCAGAACAGGTTCATACCTTATGCAATATAAAAAGAAATACTAAAACTTAGAAATGAAGCGAGTTTATGAGGTTGGATTGTCAAAATAGACTTTACCTTGGATCTGGAACCCATCTCTCCTATTTCGTATTTAAAATGCAGAAAATCAGAGCCTTTAGCAGATTGTTTACTCCTCTACCTCTCTCACCAGGTCAACTGTTACCATTTCTGGTAGCTATTTTTTTGTAACTTGCTCAAAAAGACTTCAGTAATAGATATTCCACAATCTTTGACTCCAGAGTTTCAGTCTCTTTATTAGAAAGTGATTCCCAGTGTTAAACATGAAGCATCTTGCTATAGTGTAAAGCTCTTACTTATCCTGTCCACAATTCCCACTTTTCATGTGCTGAAAACTTTCATCGTTCCCCCATTTCCTTCCCTCATTCTTCTCTTCTTTACAATGTCAGTTGTTATGGTCCTTTCTCAAATGCCAGTTTTTCAGACCTTCTTTATGTTTGTTGCCATCCTACGGAATACCTCATTTTCAAAGTTCCATTTAAAATTTCATTTAAACCTCAGAAATCCTGAACAAAATACAACATTGTATTTCAGATCAAACAAAATGCACTATTGCCTCTGAAACAATTTTTTCAAGTTTGGTTTTAGTAGGAATATTAGAGAAATTTGTATTTTCATTTGACTAAAGAGACGAACTAGAGTATCAATTATGTGTATATTTCTACTTAAAAAGAGGGTGAATTCATGTTTGGTACCTTTCAAAGCTATGAAGCTTTGCACACAGAGTTGAAAATGTAAACCATTCGATAACCTCAATACCCAAATTATTAACAGACACACAATCTGCACTTACAAAAGAACTTATTCATAGGAGCTAGTGTGCTAGGATTGTCACATACACATCCAAAAACTGCTTTTGAAAATGTAAATCGTTTTGTTAATGTTTTGTCCACATCTTCAGGTACTTCAGGGTTATTTCCTACACTATATTCTGCAATGCTTTGTCAGATTCAGTGCGAAATAACTGTCAAGTCATTCAAGCAACATCGCTATTATTATATCCTTCAGATAGCTTTTCCACACTATAACATTAAGATTTTCCATTTAAATTTTCTTTGTTTGGTTGCTTTCTGTTTTGTTTTTCTTTTTCATTTGAAGCAACTGTATTAAACACAGTACTATATTTTATGAGGACAGACCACATACCACCCCTTTACATCATTCTTGCTTAATTCCATCTTCTTCCTCTAAATCTTCTGACCAATGCATTCCAGATGCTCAGTGCTCTTAATAGTTATAATTTTGATCAGCAATTTAGGAAAGAAAGAAAGAAAAAGAACATATATTATAGCAAAAGTGAAGATGAGAGAAAAAAATGTCATCATATATGACTCAGACTGATGATTTTCAGCTCTTCATGCTACCTTTGAAAAGTGACAATACTGATGCATGATAGGGTACAAATAACCATTACTTGCAGCAGTCTCTCTCTTTGTCATTCCATTGAAAATGCTTGTGTGGGTTTTACTAGAGAGGAAAAAAACTCTGAAAATCTCTACAAGTGCATTGCTGGGTTTAATAAAAGTATTAGTGCTGAGTGTCATCCTACAGTGTAACTTTTTCACCACTTACAATAAATGAAACTTCTGATCATAACTAGAAAGGAGAGGACATACTCTAAAATTGAACTTCAGGAAATAAAACATCTACAGAGAGAGAATGGAAAATACAAAGAGACTTAATCTACTCTTACCCAACACATTATATCACCATTGATGCAAAATAACTAGAAAACATAACTAAATCTGTTGGGCCACACCATCTGAATGGGCATATATAGAAAAATGAGATGCAACATTAAATTGCATGATGATGGTATCAGTTGAGGAAGCAACATCTATCCTCACACAGGACTGAAGTCTAAACTTTTTTCCATTTTGTAGTTTTCTTTTAAAAAGAGATTAATGAAAACAAATATATCTCTGTAACTCAATCATTTTAGGATGCTCTGAGCAGTCATAAAAAAACTTCTTATATCAGCAGTTGTTGGATGCTAAATATAAAAAGAAAGAAAGGACAGTTTGCTAAGAAGCACAGAAGAAAAGAATTCTGAAAATCTTATGTCCCATGCAGTTCCCAAAAAAACTACTGTTTTAATCAGTACTTTCAGCACCCATAATCCCCAACAATAAATTTACTGAAAGATCAACAAGTTCATCATAATGACTCCTTTTGAATAATATTTTTCAACTAAAAGTTAAAACTTTCTAGAAGTCAGCTTTCAAATCAAAGGTCAGTCAGGGTATTGAGAGCTGTGATATTCAAACGATATGACTTAGCATCCTAGGCCTCTGTCTGGAAGTGCTTCATTTTCCTTTTAAACCCCAGATTTGTGTGCCAGCCTGAATGACGCCTTTAGCCTGTTTAGGCTTCAGTTCCATCTCCACAACATGTGATACTTTACAACTTTAAGTGGAGTCATGAAAATAAATAAAGTTTTCTTTTTGTTCAGGTAATGTGGCAATGTCAAGGCGATAGACAATTTTTGTTTTAAGTAGGAAAGAAGGAAGGTTCTCTTCTACTATGAGACAAGTTATTCTAAGTTTTACATCTTCTCACTTATTAAACTAATCCACTGCAGAGTTTTTAAGCTATGTGAGTCATAGCTAATTGCAAACGTACATTCACTTTTGGAAGATTTAGTCCAAATACAACCTTCACACAATGAGACACGTTCATAGGAGGTCTGTTTCATATTCAAGAAGATTTCTATGGAAAATATTCACATTAGATGCAATTCCTCACACACACACACAAAAAAAATCTAAGCATGAGAATTAATAATCTCAGTGAAAAGCACTGAGATACTGAAGTACTAAAAATGGTAGTAAGAGTATTTTTCATTTCTCTAATTTTAGGATCCTTTGTTTGCTTTTTAATTTTAACACCAAAGCAATGAAGACAGCTATATGCTGTATACTGGACTACAGTATGTATTTCAGAAGCTATATAATAAGTTCAACTGGAACATGGACTCCTATGATTAATGTTATTTATTTATCCCTTCAGGACAATTCATAGAGGTGTAGAAACCCAACAGAAGGCCTAGCAATCACTTACAAACCATTTACGTTCTATTTGAGGACTTAAATAGTCTATAGGCCTTGTATGAGTTCTTTTACAGGAGCATGTCATCTGTTGAAATAAAGATTTCTTATTTATTAATCAGTACTGGGCTACATTTTGAATAACTTCTATACTTGAGTGACTGGAATGTAAAAAACAATTATATTCTAATAATCAGTGACCATTAGATCTGTGAAAGACCTAGAACATCTGAGGAGGCAAGGGGTACTTTAGACTTCCACAATTAGGTTTTTTCTGATGACAGAAGCTCCAAATCAGATCTGTGTTTGCAGCTCTTTGCACAACTAAAGCCAGAATAAATGTTAGTCTCACAAATTTTCCAAGCCATCTATATGTGTTTAACCAGATCCTAAGGATCTAACTTCCGAGGCATTTCTCCGGTCTCATATGTACATTGTTGCTTGTCAGAATTATTGTGTTTATATTTCACTGAAGTGTAGAGTGGCAAGAATAGAGAGCAATAAACTGTAACCAAAACTTGCTGTGGAACCATCAATCTCTACAAAACATACAACATTACAACAACTAAGCCAGAAAGCAAACCCTTCTATCTCAAGAGGTAATTGTTTCACTTTTCAACCTTCGAAGAGTACCTCGAGGTAAATAAAATAAGCACAGAGAAGTGTGAGGACAGAAAGAATGAGTTACCCATAACATTCCAGTGATGTTAACTTGAGCTGTTAACCACGTATCTCAAGGCATTTTTGTCTTCTTCTCATAGCAATAATTAAGAGATACTAAATTCCATACAATGCAGACATTACTATTTAAAGCAATACTGTCTATAAAAATAATAGAACTGAAGTTAATAATACTGCATTATTTTAAGGAGTTTCACTGTGAAGTAGCTGAGATATTCCAGACTGTCTAAATGAATCAACAAATCCAGCTGACTTCACAGATACCTATCTGAAACACCTGATGTCCACTCCAGTTTTTTTAATTTGCTTTTGTTGATATGCTTTCTATTTTACTAACTAGCTAATAGATGACAAGGAAAAAAACAAAGAGAAACGAGCAAGATTCAAAAGCTTTCCACTTCAGTTAATATCTGCAAGCAATTTACAAAAGAATAAAAAGCATCAAACTCTAGCAAAAGTTATAATGAAATATAACATCAAAGGAAAAATTGAAAGATTTTCTTTCTCCATTCAATACCCAAGGAAAAACCTAATCAAAATTAAAAATTCGATTCTTGCTTATGCATCTGCATGTATAAGAATGGATATTAGTTACTCATTAAAAGTGCACGTGGACACAGCATCATTATGAAGTTTTCTTAAACTTTGCAAAATGTGATACACCTAAGCGTCTATCAATAATAACCAGAAGTAGTATTTACTAAAAATCATTGGGTGACAAAGGGCTGGATGAATATGGTGACACGTTCTTGGCATGACTGAGAAATGAGCTTTGGCTTCATTGAGGTCTCTCAAATGTATCCTACATGTCTAGCTAATGAGGCAGGACAATCATTAAACTTGGCTGAATTAATATGATGTGAATAGAAGAATCTGCAGATGCAGTGACAGAGATGAAAGTAGGTCACATTCTCACAGTTTAAATAGAAACAGTCTAGACAGAATTAGCATGAGTCTTGTAAGTCATGTATTAAACCCCACAACCAGAATCTGTAACATCTATAATGACTGATAATAAATATAAGTAAAAATAAGACGAACAAGCATAAAAAGATCACAGCTATACTTAAAATCAGAAAAAATAAAAATGGCTTTAGCTAGAATTCAGTGAATGATTGGAGAACAAAACCCAGTAAATAATATGATTTCCAAAATCATCCAAAATAACTTATTTTACAACCACTTTGCAGTCATATCTTTCACTTCTTCTAGCATTGGTAACTGTAACAAAAAGTACAGCTCTCCGTTAGTATACCGACTCTATATGCATATTAATGCATGAGAGTGACAATACTTTACAAAAGTATTCAAAAGGTTTGTTTTCTCAAAAATTCTTGGTAGAAAATGCAACTTACTAAAAGAATTAAAACCAAAAGGCTGTTGGGGTAAGGATTAAAATAAAAATTCCCCCTCTGGTCCATTCTTTCCCCTGCCTTCCCACTTTTCTTCATTCTTTTGAAAAAAATACTAATGCAATATTTGGAGGACAGGGGAGATAGCAATGAAATGATGAAGACAAACAACTGAAATATGTAATGCTATAAACATTTGTGCTTTTACAAAACATTTCCTTATAAAAGAATGTTCTCCATTTAAAAAAAGTGTGAATAATGTTCACAGTAAATAAGCAGCTATATATTGATTTATCATTTGCTCTCTATATATGTAAAAATAAGTAATATATTAAATTTATATATATTTCTTTTAATCTGTCTCTCTATACATATATAATATTTGATCTGACCAGTTCTCAGGTGAACTTTCTCTATGAAATTGTCTTTTTCTGGGTCTTTTCCCCTCCTGAAACAGAATGAAGTGACTGCCAAATAATTTTCGAAGTCATGACTTTGCAGAATATTATATAGGCTGTTGCAGTTAGAAGGGTTTAATGCAGCAATTAGCATGTCATCATTTGAGTGCCTGATTGATCAGTTATGTCAATATTAGGATCCTTGTACTTCTAAGGGCAGTCTGACATAGCACTAAGAGGATGGTATTATATTTCATGGTACAACCACATTTCCATTTTGGGTAGTTACATTCCACCGAGAACCTCTACATCATCTATACTGCTTATAGTCTTCCTCTGTCCCTGCTTTCTTTTTTCCCTCCCATCTTATTTATAAAACAAATCAGCTGGAGCGTATGAATGTACGCATTCATTAGAATTTATTTATTACATCTTCCAAGAGACGCAAGTCAGAGCTACCTGTGCATGTTATGTATAATAGGTGAGGAGAGAATTACCTTAAGCCTTAAAGCATTTGCAAATCTTTAGTACATAAGGGACAGCATAGGCTGGGATCATATACCATTTTCTCATTTAATTTAGAGCCACACATATATTAAAGGTTCCAGCATTTTGTTTTTGCACCAAATGGTATTTATTTGCTACTGATTATGCATAGAGTAATCACTGTGGAGCAATGGTCAAAAATACTTTAGCTTGTTACAGTAAGGACAGACGTGGTTGTCTTGAGGTAAAAGTTCAGAGTTGTTGCAAAGATCTTACTTTCAGTTTTGTGAGACCATTCTGTGGGAGTCTAGAAATATTTAATTACTTTTCTGCATTTCTCTTTCCTTGTTTGGATACTACTACTCCTAATAATAATGTGTAAATATTTGTTTATTCAATGAATATTTATTCATTTTTGTAGAGAATGGGCTTTCTCCAACAAGGGAAAACAGTTTTTCAGCAACTTTTTTTTCTAACACTTTTGAAAGCAAAAAATGAAAAGCAATTTTGGGAAATAAATGCTTTAGCAAAACTTTGGATGGTGTAAAATATAAAACAGCAAAATATTAGTATTGTTCACATCTCCTATACGTCACTTCTCCTTCAAAAAGTATTTTCCCAATGTTACTTTTTTTGTACTGTCCTTTCAGTTCCAAAATTGGAGAAAGGGAAAACTAATGAGAATGCAACTCTAAAGATGCATAGCTTTAGAAATGGAGATTAATATATTTGAAGGATATTTAATTTACTGTTTTCAAAATTAAATTTCAAATGGAAAATTTGAAATTAAAGCAGGAAAAACTAAAACTCAAACTTTTTTAAATCTTGGGGGGAAAATGAATATTTTTTCAATCAATTATATAGTTGTTTTCAGTAAGGAATAATTTTCCTGGAATTCCTGACTAAATGGTTTTGTACAATGAGGCAGAAGCCTCTCTGCAACACTTACAAAAAGGCAAACTGAAATTTTAGCAAATGAACAAAATATAGAAACAAGTTAAATATTTCAGCTTTCTAGATCTTCTAAGAACTACTCTTACAGAGGAAGTAATAATAATAGATATTGACTGTTTTTTTTTCCTTAGGTTCACATAAGTACTGCGCAGCTTAGACTACTGCTGATTTATCCACTGGATCTAGCCAATACATACTAGCTTTTTAGTTGTTTTTTAATTATCGTTTCAGAACACATTTATAGTTCTTGTCTCCACAACCCAAAGCATTCAAACAGCAGTATCCTGAAATGTCAAAGAACTGATGCCATAAATCTTGTGTCTCAAAGATCTCAAGATGACACTGGAGAAATATGTAGTATCTTCAAACTTTCCTTAAGGTCAAAAAGCCAACTAAATATTTTATACCCATAACCCACAAGCTCATTCCTGTAAAAGTTTGAGGGAAGAGAAAGAAAAAGAGAAGAAAAGAAAAGATTTAGTTGGTAAATTTTTGAGAATTAAACTGACTACATTATAGGCCCCAATATCAAAAGCTACATAAGTTGAAAGGCATCTGGCTTGGACATATTTTTATATGATTGTTAGTCATGGATTTAAACCAAGAATCTCCCAGGGAGATTAAACAGCTTAACAGCCAGATGCTGCAGAGAAATATCTGGCATATGTAGAGTTGATAAAGTTACCAACTTCGAAGTGAACAGGAGAGACTGTAAATGTTCCCAATCATTACAATCAAAACAGCAGAATGTATAGGTAAAAGATGTTCACTGAGTAGTATGTGGCTTAAAGGAAAAACAAATACCAACTGGGACAAGGACCATATGGGATACATTTTAAGCTGAGTTATTCTGATATCCGGTATTCTAATTTCAACTACGCAGAACTATACCAGTGTAGTCAGGATAGCAAACAGACACTGTGCAGTCCACTTAGGGAGATGCATCATTTCTTTTCTTTTTTTTCTTTTTTCTTTTTTTTTTTTTTTTAATCTTGACAACTCTCTAGATGGGTCAGTAACAATGTTTTTCACTTTTATTGAAAGTATTATAACCAGTTCAGGAGAGAGATAAAAAGGTTGATTCTTCTCCTACTCTCATAGTCTGGCTTTATGCCAATGGGCAAAGGGCAGAAAAAATGGTCAAAACTTGTTATTGTTATTAATAAATTTGTCAAAATTGTAACATTTCATGGAAGATGTTCAATTTTGATGAAAATCTAATGAGATCTGCCTAATATAATGCCTCAGAGAGAAGGATGCCCAGTGGATTACAAAGGATCACGGGCTGCAGGACATTAGCAGGCAAATTACATCTCAGACATGGTTACATTCATTTTTGCAGAAAACTTTTTTAAGGTGGGAGGTTTTGGTTGGTTGGTTTGGTTTTTTTTTGTTTTGTTTTGTTTTTGTTTTTGTTTTGCAAAGTAGCTTTCTAGTGACATTAAAAGCAGCCCAAACTCGTTCATCACTATACCTCATTTTGTACTAAGTAGTGCAACCTGTAAAGATATATTCTTTCTTCTTTTCAGGAACAGGGGACTTCAGTAAAACAATGCCAGTTGATCTTTTCGAAAATTCCAAAGTCTGCTTTTGAAATCTCACCTGTAGGATCTGGTAAATACAGCTAACTACCTTGTTCAGCTATGCAGAATTTAATTTAAAACAAATTCACAAAAAATGTTTCTGGGGAAACATTCTCAAATCCTTTAATAACATCACCTTCCATAATTAGGATGGCACCTGTTCTTCCCCTTGTCATTTCAACAAGGCTACTGCTTTTCTCCCAAACAATTTCCAAGACAGCCTGACAGGCCAACAAGCACGTTGCGATGGATGAGAATACAGTACTAGACACATTGCTGCAGTGCTAACAGTACAAACCCCCCTTTACTAGTAAGGCAGTGAGAGGAGATGATCCACCTTGCCCAGCATTTTTATCAGCTGTATGAAATAGATGAGTAGGTTTATCTTACCTCTCAAGGGAAAGATGCCTATCTTTCCCTTGGCATAGGCAACATCAAGTTTAAAGCACTGGCTAGCATTTGTAGCAGTGAGGCAGAGACTGTGAGGCCCACAGCAAAAAAAGTTTCAGCTCAGCTCCTAGAAGCAGTCCCTCTGGAGCCCTCTTACAGGCTTTTCTGACTGTTAGAAGGTTATGCTGCCCTGTCTGCTAGACCTGTACTGGAGATGGGCAGAATTTCAGCATACAGTTTGGCTCTTGTTATCAGCTCCAAAATTCAATTAAACCTGCCTATGGCACTTCTCTGCTAGGAAAGGAACATTTAGCACTGCCACAGACACTCGTTCCGAGAAGAAGTCATTTTGAGGCCCCAGAGTGCTTTTTAAAATCTTTGCTGCGTATGCATGAACGCCAGAGTCCACAAGTACCTGCACACAGTCACTATCAGGAAAAGTTACTAATGGCCTCCATATACCGTCTTAAAGGTGACAACAGAAACCAAACAATGCCCATGGCTGGTTTTGACGACAATTCTGTTATTTTGACAAAGCACCTCTGCTGCACAAGGCAAACACTCTGGTCTTGCTCAAATTTTACAGAAGACATACTCTTCCTTCTAAGTCTTGTATTTTCCTGCATATACTAACAGGAATTCAAAAGAAAAAAGTGCAGCCCTTTGTTCCACTCTGGCCAGCAGAGATCTCCCATGGACACCCAACTAAAGCCTATCTGATATGCCATTTCAGTTTCAAAGACCCAACTTGTCACTTCATCCATTGACATGTAAGAAAATCCACGTTCGCATCAAACTACGTGTTTTGGGGATACACTAAAGACCTCAAAATCACTGGAGCATAACAGGACCATTCTCCTTGACCACATATCTGCTACAGCTTATACACCAGAAGAAAAATGGCACTTTAGGCCATCTATAGCTTCCCCATACAAGTTAATTACAGCTCTCTGAGTCAGAGCAAGGCAATGAGAACAAAGGTTTGGAATGCTAAAGCAGAACTCTTTACATCAACATAATAATTAGTGTATTTTTCAAATACACATAAAGCTGCCAATAAAGTACAACTTTTGCTTTGGTGACTGCTGTTGTCACTGCCCCATAGTACTCCAGTGAAAACAGTTACTTCAGTTCTTCTCTTGTATCTGGCACAAGCAGTATCACTTCAGTAGATCCAATTGTTGAAGGAGTTTCATGTTGAAATAATAGTAGTAAAACAGCAATTCTAAAAGGATACACAGAAGCTGTGTAAGATTTTTCCAAATTCTACCTTCATTTACAGAGAACTTCACAGGAGCTAACTGGTTTGCGTGGGTATAAACAGTAGCAGAATATTTCATCCTGAAATTATTATTTTAATTGGCAACGGAAGCTATAGTTACATCTTTAGTTAAAGGCAGAGAAATAACAAAATCTACCATAAACACCTCCTTTCATCCCTCCAAACCTAATCAGTAAGTAAAAACTAAGTAGGGGTAGGCAGTATATGTGAAAAAATGTAAACGTTCATTTAGTTAACCCATTTAAAGATGCTTTCCCAGTTACATTCACAACCATAAGCCTGAAAGGTATGAAAGATGAAATACTATCTGCAGGTGACTGTTTAGTAGCCTACATGAAAACAGGTGGTGATTTCCATAAATTTCTAAAACGTTTCTGTTATTTAGTTGAATCAGAAAAGCAGCCAGTGACAGGTTGGGTCATAGCTCCACCACTCTCAGTGATTCCTCCTGACAGTTATTTCAGCAGAGAAGAAAGCTTTCTTCAGTTTCCAGGTTGCCAGTCTGATAACTTTCAAAATATCTACAGTGATTCATATAGGAAAAGAAGAAACAGAGAAGAACAAAAACAAAAGATGCAGAATTGCTTGAAAACATTGAGATAATTGAAAGGAAAAATAGTAGCACACAAAACCTTGTTTTTCATCTTTCTTTCAAGAAAAATATTGATAATCTGAGCAGCATTTAGTAAGGCTGCAATAGAAAATTCTGACTGACCACGATATTCTATTATCATACAGAAAAATCTTACAGAATTTCCCTGGCAATCAGCCAAACATCTTCCAAATATTTTTCTGTAATAGCTAATTCCACAATTCGTATTTAAACCCATGATTAAGAGTATTAAGAAGATAAATATAATTTCAGACTTTGAAAGCATTCTAGTCAATAGATTAATTTTATTTAGAAGACAAATTAGTCCCCAGGTGAAAAATGTTAACCTATTTCAATACTTAATAGTCAGCTCCACTAGATGTCTTGGAAAAACATACTGATAATAAAGTCAGATTAAGTAGAAACAAGTATTAACAGATAACCAATTTTTGGCAGCCTTTCTAATTAGTCTGTTCTTCCTTAGTTATGTTATCTTCAAAGTAGGATGTTTAAGTAAACAGAGACTACTATATCTATAACAAGTTCAGGAACAATCCCAGCAGTCCTCCATCATTTAGTGTGTAATCGCTACCTGTGGAAGCCACTGTTGAAGACTCTTAAGTCATATGGCTATGATCCTAACTGCACTCAGAGGAGACAAGGCGGAGGTAAGGATTGGTGAAATCGCTTTAAAATCACTCCTGTGTTCTCCCCAGTTAGAACTATCCAGGTGCTTATTCTGGTTCCTGTCATAAATCAGAGCTAAAAATCACCTGATTTTTCAGTGGCTGCAAATAGAAACAATTAACCACACCAATGGGCATGGATGGCTGAGACGTAAGAGAATGCTATCAAGAGCACTCTTTTCCCTAGAAATATGCTGGCATCCAGAGGAGAAGAAAGAATTATTTTCTGTCGTGAACAACTATTGTATTTTCTCATTCTAATATAAAGGCATGACTTTTTTTAAGAGAAGGATGGGAACAAATTGTTAGACCAAGGGCCTGATACCTCCAAGTCTTCCTGTCCTGCTGCAATTATGTAGGAGGCTCACGTGAGAGCTCCAGTCGTTTGTAGTGCCAGCACAGCCACCTGCTCACATGGCTGGGGAATATGTGTCTAAAGAAAAGGCGAATGAGTTAACTCATTTATATCAATCCCTTTCTGCCTCCCACTCAGCTTCTGAACACAGACTGCTGCAAAGCTGAGAGCAGTCTGCTGTCTGGGCTCCCACAACTGCCTGACCTTTCCTCTAAGCACATTAGCCACAGCAGATCCAGCCTCAGTGGCCTTTGGGGGCCGTGGACTTTGTTGAGTTTTATCAGACCATCAGTGTTCTGAGCCCCAGGCAAATCCTTCAGTGCTGCTCTTCTTATCACAAAGTAATTACCTGGCTTTTTCAGGCTGGTTGGAATTCATGGGTGGAACACACTGAAAAGGTTAAGCAGTCCAAAAAATCAAATTAGAACATGTTTTCACTCAGTTTTCCTGACTTTATACCAGCTGGAGTCAGCAACTTGAGAAGTCTTACAGGCAACTGGACTAAATCTATCTGTGGTCAAACTGAGCAGTTTCACTTTTGCCAAAACCTCAAAGTTTGGGGATAAAAACAGGTGCATATATTCTAGTGACATTAAAATACATGCACTAGAGACAGATTTCTGAAATGACACAGTAAAATGCTCTGAGTGGGAGGATTATTTGCTTAAAAAATAGAGACTTTTCTCTCTAAGCAGAGTGACTGGTGACTATGAAATTTAAGCACTTTTTCATGTGAATTTTTAGTCAGGTGAAGCCCTTGGTAAATCAAAAAAGAAATTTCTTTGAAAAACTAATTTATACTCTCTCAAAAAGATCTGAGCAATAAGCTAGAGAAGCACAGACCAAGAAGTCCAGGGATACCTGTATGCTATGCTTTGTCTTGATCCAAGCGCCCTTTTGTTCAGATCAAGTTGGATAAACACTGAAATCTATGACATTTGCCGGTCACAACTCTCTCCACTTTAAATAGGTTTGAATTGCCAAGCTACCTGAATTTATTCATGTGAGATGCTGTTGCATACTCGACACATCCGTAAGATAATTCAGTAGCCTTACATGGGCTGCTACGCTGGGGGCCCTGCTGCCAATTACACTTTTCTCCTTACTAGAAAAAGACTTAGAAAGAGGATATACTTTCTAACATTTCCAAATGACACAATAAAAAGCTACATAATCAAAAATAATGACTAAATAGCACATTGGATGATTTGATATTTATCCCATTTTATGTGAAATTGATTTAACTTTAAAAAACATATGTCATTCAAAATTCTGAGATCTGGAAATGGTTCTAAATCTCGGACTAATATTCTTTGAAAAACAAAACCTAATCAGATTTTTTTGTGTAGAACATTGGCTAGGAATTTTGCTTTGGTTAAATTTAAAGTAATTTTTATTATGACATGAAGACATCTTTCAAATAATTAAAGAAATACATGGCTACTTACTTCAACCCCACCCCTATCTTTTTTGTGTCAAGCATTAGGCAAGATAATAATTATTTCTGAGATATTTTCATTCCAATTTTTCATACAAATGAGCTCTTTGTCAGCTTGCTACGTGAGTCTCTTTGACTAAGCTTTCAAATGGTGCAGCCTTTTGTCAGTGAGATTTATTAGGAAGTACAACAGTCTCTCAAGGGAAATAGTAGAAAGGAGAAGAGAAGATTCATTTCTGAAAGCAAAAAGCCCTCCAGAACAAAACATTCAAACATACATAGTTGCTTTTTAAAATTCCTCCATCATTACTTATGGCCGATATGTTGTAATTCGCACACAGGCTCTGTGTGTTTGTGTGTGCGCGCGCATGTTCACATATATATTGTGATGCATAGTTACCAGCATAAATACATGATTAGTCTTCCATTTATGCAAAAATAGCAGATATTGACTACTCATGTGAGTACACTAATATTAAATATTTACTATTATCAGATTTCCCTGATTAAGTGGACTTTTTAAACAAATAAGCTATTTTAATGTCACGTTCTTAATAAATTAAAGCATAGCTTTCCTTCTCCTCTTGTGTAGCATGTACTTTAATGGACTAATTCACATACATTTAAAAATGTGGCTGTGCTATACAAGTAAATAATTTTAATTTGGCCATCTGCCCTAGACTAGTGTCTTCAGTATAATACATCTCCAAGGCCATACTCAGCCTTCCTCTGAGGGACATCAGGGAAGATTTCTAATGGAAGTTTATGAGTGCACAGCAGATGTTCATTCCTGCTGTTTGATGATGGTGACTTCTGAAACTTTGGTCTTTTACTACTAAGAAATCTAAGAATAGAACAAGTCGTAAGAGCAGCATGTAAACTTCCTGCAAACACAAAGCTAGTCAGATCTTTATTAAATGAAACAATGGTAGAAAATTGTGTGAACAGTGGTAGGAACTTGCATGCAAACAAGTGTAGGAGCTTCTTGAATAGCTTACTTCTCATTGTTATATTCCCTTCCCATAGAAAGAAATTAAAAAAATTAAGACCTATGAGTGAGGCTCATTTTAAGAAAACTAAACACCTGATACTGTGTAAGGTTTTTGGGGTTGGGAGATCTCTACATAATCAGAGGGTTCTTATGATGAAGCATGTTCAACTAGATCACAAATATTTATTCATCTATTTACCTCACTGTTGGACTTAAAAGTTTACAGAGTGGAATGGCCATTGTTTTCATTCCTGTAAAGTTATTTTTGGAAATATTTACATATATATCCTCTTCTCAGATTCAATAGCTGACAACATGAAATCTTATCCTTGTTTTTTAAAAGAATTTAGGATAAAAATACTGCAGTACCTAAATGACAAGCCTAAGTCCCATTTTCCAAAATGACAGTGGCACCTATAGACCTAAATCTAATTAATAATCAATGGGGCTCTGGATTCCTACTCAGGTAATTAATTTGTGATTATAAGACTTAGACTCCTAAGTCACATAAGACCCTTTAGCAAGCTCCTATCAAGACTCATGAATAATTAAATTCACAAAGACTAAATGAACAATTATGTGATAGATACACTGAGGGATGGAAAGTTATTAGCAATGTTTGCTTGTAGTTGTCTGCTGATGCATCCACCTCCTGCTCTCTAGACCATCACTTCCATATCAAGCATGTTCCTGAGTCTTAACTTTTCTAGGAAGAAGTTGATGATTTCATTATACCAATGGAATTTAAGAATATTGACCTTATTGTTAGTGCTTTTTTTTTTTTTGGGGGGGGGGGGGGGACGGAAGGAGCAGGCTTCCAGGGATGACAGTTATCATGGTGATTTCAATAAAATGCACAGGAACCTGGGACTTAGCATCTGTTAAGATCCATAAAGATCAAAACATATGGTGAGCCCTGAACAGCTATCAGCTGGTGAAATCCTTTAGTCAATAGATTTCTACCAGGTACCTAAAAAATAACCTCACCCATTTCCATCTCTCAAGTGACTTGAGAGGGAAGAGGAAGGGGAAAAAAACAACTCCTGCAGCTTTCCAGCTTTCTTCTCCCACCCCCCCCCCCCCCTTTTGTTTTTAGCAGCCATTACTAAATTAGACACTGCAGTAGCAGATCCTTTCAATTCACTTCACTGGGCTTTAGATTCAATTTTTTAGTGACCAAAGGATAACAGAAAAAAAGATAATACTCTATCTTATGTTAAGCATTCAGGCTTCTGCAACCCTTACTCAGTGTGAAAATATATTTACACAGTATTGGAACTTCCTTCTTTTTATTTCAGTTCACAGTACATGTACGTAGGGAAATATTAAGGGGTTATACTAACCAGAAACAGGGACAAGACAGAAAGAAACATTTCCCAGCTCTTTTCTAAGGAGACCTGAACTCTTTCAACAGTCCACAGCATTCAGTCACAATATTGTTCTGTGCAAAAATCAAACGAAAGGCACAGCAGATGCAAATTATTCATGACTTTACAAGAGGTGACAATAATAATTACAGAAGTATAAATTCTTTTCCTTTCATGTATTACCCCTTCCTATGCATTTCCATCTCATTTTCAGGATAATTTGGTTTCGAGCCAAATACTTTTGTTTTGGTATTTGCAAGTTTTCATTTTTGTTGTTGTTATGAGAATGACTTACTGTGGGCAATGGAGCAGTAAAAGTGAACAACCAGCCTCCAAACAAATACGTGCAAAATCAACCTCATTTCCAGAGTCATTTCTTTTTGCCGTAGCAATTTTCCACCTTATTTGAGTTCTTATACTTAATGTACAGCATACATGTGGGGAAACCACAGCAGTCCAGAAATGCTTCTTCAGATACCCAGTTCCTAACTAGCTCCCTGAACCTGTATCTATTTTTTTAAATACGAAAGAAAAAAGTCTATATATGAGTAAAAATAAAATCTCTCTAGAACATCTTTCTACCAATTGCTGTTGTCTATCCCCTACTTAACTTTTATTCAGTAAAACATTTTTTTGAAACTATTTTTCTGAGTTCTGTAAAATAATGGGGCCACAAACATACTTTGTCAGCCATGCATGCCTCCACTGGGACCTAGTTTCAATTTTCTTGAGGAATTATATCCTTGTTCATTGTCCTGATAAAGTATTAGCTGAGTAAACGCAACCCTGACAGCTCGCTACTAACTAGGCCCTAGAAACTCATTCTTTTTACTCCTGCATCTCAGCCCCGCTCTTTTAACCTTTTCGACAAATCCTCACAGCTGACTGGCTCAGTCTCCAAACCAATTCTTGTGAGATTTTCTCTGAAAAATGCCCCAAAGCAACACGATTGCCCTCCTGCTAAAATGCTACTGAACTTCTCCTAAACTACAGAATAATGAAGAACTTGCATCAACATCCCATCTTCCAGGACAGACCATGTATCTATGCTTTGGCACTTAGTGACTAAGATTATAAATCAAATTAATAGATGGAGCAGATAAAACTATACTAAGGATAAACTAGGTATTGATAAACTTGATAAATCATGATATTACTCTGGTGTGCCATAGCACAGAGTGACATATGGCAAAACTCAATGTCATTTAGAATGCTGTAATGTGCTACAGTCTTGAGTCACGTCAGTGATATCACGGCAATCCTAAATAACAAAATAAAAATCTGGAAGAGTGATCTGTAGCAGTGAAAACTTTCAGCTTTTAGTTCTAGCTTAGCTAGACATAAGACAATAGAAAGAAAAGAGGACATGCTATTACTACCCTTTTTTTCCATTATCCCTCACCAATAAAAAAATACCTCTCAATTTAAGTAACTGAACACTTGGTAAGAATGGGGTTCAGGAAAAGTTACAAAGAAGGGCTAGTCACTGACTTTCAGATTATTAATTTCTGCCATTAATATCAATGTCATTGATTTAGGCAGGAAGACCAGTCGTAATGCAATCTCACTTATGAACATAAATACACAGCGAAAGAAGTTTTCGGTTTAGGATACTGTAGAATACTAAGAATGTACTACTGAGACCTTAAAAACCTGTACCCGCATAAAAGTAAGTACTGTCTTGGTCCATTGGCAAATCCTATTTTCTAAAACACTGTATGTTTGTATGTGAACAATTATATGAATATTCCATGAGTGCTTTAAAGAGATTTTCTTTATAAACAACCTTCCTTTTCTTATACATTTTTTATCTCGGAAGAGACTTTTAGTCAAAACTAATTTTGTATTTCTGAGGAATGTGCATAATTTCCTTACTTCTAGCAGAAAAAGAAGTATCAGCAGAAACATAGTAGAAGCAGATACAATATAATGGTTAATTTGACAGAGTAACAAAATAATTCAATAAATCATATGCTGTAGTTGTCATATACATTTTCACTTTCATGAGATCAGGGCTATACCTTCTGTACCAAAATCTACAATCTTCACAAGTTGTCAGGATTTGACAAGGGGCTCATCTAGAAAAGCATCAGGAAACAAAAATGAATTATTTGTTCCATGTGAGCACTTGAAATCTGGATCTCATTCGAAACACGACTCTGAGAAATGAAGGAATCTGCATTACAAAAATAATTTCAGTTTCCATTTCATGCAGAGTAAAGAGCGAGTAAGCCAAAAGGCATATTTTAAAAGAAATAAAAATAAAATATTTTATATAAACTTGACCTCTATCGGAAACTGGTGTATTTAATGGCATCTAAACTGACAGCCCTAGAGACCGACACACTTTATTCACAATGCAAGCAGAGAGTCTCACAAACTTTCCAATGAACTGCAGGATATAAGAACCATTTCCAGAGATGAGAGGATATTAATTAATTCATAAAGCTCTGAAAAGATTGTGGGGAAGAGCACCCTATTAACAGAATTTTTATTGCACATGTTATGATAGCTCTTTTTCATCACTTCACCTATTTATACAGTTCTCCCAACAATCACTTGTAAGAATTTCACTGTGCAGCCCTAGGGAGTGGTCCAGGCTCTATACTACAGAACATGGCAACAACACCACCACCCAAAATCACAGAAAAAGTTCCTTACCACTCTATCAGCAGCTGAAAATTCCCTTCTGACTTCAGAGCTAGTTACTGTACCCAGACACAACTGACCTGAGATTTCTATCAGAAGCAATGCATAGTCCATGTATTTGATTTCCAGAAAGAGACGATATTTGAATCTTCAAAGGAAGAACAACATACTAGCCCCTGTGCTCCTTTCATCCTAGAAGCTAGGCGAAGGAGTTTGTCTGTATGGATATAATATTTATAGTTTATGCTTTGAATAATTAAGTACAAAATAAATATAGTGATGACACTGTGAAGAGACAGTGATCAAGTCTCATTGAGGATATCAGCCAATCAAACCTCAATCATCTTAGTATGCCATTAGAAGACATGAACAAATGAAAAGGCTACAATAGAAGAAAAGGCCCAAACTAGTGTTAAAAAAAGAGGTTATTAGAATCAGGTTCTGTGAGGTCTTGTATGACCCATCTTTCTCCTAAAAGATCCTGTGAAGGAAGCGGTTTTAAGAATGGGTTAGATGAATAGCTGTCAGGAATCAGTTACATTTCATTTTACCTTTGAACGCAGAGATGGACTAGTTGACTCCTTCAGGTCTTTCTCTGTTGAGCTCCAATCATTCTGGATTATTATACTACTTGTAGTGTGTTTATTTGCTTTATAACTAACTATATCATAGTAAAAAACCTACTTAGTGACTGTAACTGTCTTTCAAAATATTAATTTAAGAGGAAAAGTAATTCTAAATCAATAGAAATAAAAATGTTGCGTAACCACCTCTGACTTTCATATTTTTTGCAAGATTCACGTTATATTCTGGAAGTCTTTGATGATAAGAAAAGACATGTTCTTTCTAAGGACTAGGGCAATGGAACATAACATAAGATTGGCCATCTCCTAATGAACCACAGGTAGTGATCCATGCTGATGTCACACCAGGAAAAAGTTTCACAGTGTATTTAGCTAATAAAGTAGTATGCAGCCCTGCTCCATAGCCCTGAGGTAAATTTACAGTATTGGTTTTACGGTCAATCAAAGAAGATTCTGGGCAAAAGAAGTATAATTTTTTCCTCATCTTTTCCATGGGTGTCAACTGAAGCTTCAGATCCAACTGCCATATGTTAATGTGAATACTATACTAACATTGCTACAGTCAGAAAATATCTAATCAACTTTAAAAAATATATATTGCCACAACCTTTGATACTATACTGAAGATAACAGACCTAGACAAGAAGTAGTACCAGAGCCACTATAATTTGTAGCTGAACAACAGACAAAGCTGGTGACAAGCAGATGGAGAAAGTCTACCAGCTATATAGCTCTCTTCTCTTTTAAACAGCAGTACAAAAAAACGGATCAGTTCAGAATACATACTGGTCAAATAGAATATAGAACACGAAGACCTGCTATCAACCTGCTGGAATCAGTTCTTTCTTTACTTGCCCAAGTAATGCATTTTTTAAGGATTCCGGTTGTAAACAAGGTGGGGTAACTTGAAGATCATTTAACAATTTGACATATACAGAGAGCAAGAACTGAGGCAAGAGCAATGCATGTGGCTCCCAGGAGGATAATCCACCTGAGTTATAACATTTTCAAATGTACTGCATAATGTAAGTATTAATAGGACACAGGTGCCTTTGCTGTTGCATAGAAACAGATGCACTGAAGCGAACCAAGTTATTTTTAATAAAGTAATTTCCATTTTAAACAACATAAGGTGGAGGCTCTAGAAACAGCTTCCAAATTCTAAAGTGCCTAATGCTGCCCACTAACACACAAAAGCATCCATGCTTTGCAAAAATATGCTACCATGTTTGATCAAGCATGAGAATTGGAGAAAGAATAAAACCCTTAGTGCCAAAAATTAATCCAGGAAACACTGCTATTTAAGCAGACCTACCAGGCTAAATGTCAAGGAGACAAAGAATTATGCCACAGAAAATACAACCGGCATACAGATTAAGCAAATTAAATCAATGTCATAAACTGGAAGAAGAAAATATATGCTGTAATAATATCCTTAGTTCGTACTATGACTTAAAATATAAGCAAATTTCTAAATACAATAAGCTACATTCACTGCAGGCTACTGTCATCACATTGCGATGCAGTCTTAGTATCTGATTGTAAAACAATGCTGGACTAGGCTTGGCTGTACTTGGATAGAAACTTCCAAAAAACACCAGGTGTTTCTGAACATAGTATCAGCGATAAACTACTCAGATTGGAGCCTTTTTGTCAGAAACATAATAAGCCAGTATTTAAGCTTGGCCTTGAAGACCTCTGATCTACATGAGTCTTTCATCCAAGTTTTATCCACTAGTCATATCTAGCTACTGAAAGAGCGCGCCTTTCGAGAAAGCACGGCTATTGTTGCTCCAGTGCCTTCAGCATGTTCCAGTCTGAGGAAACATACCACCTTTTCCGCAGGTCCTTCTCTACTTCCTCACCTAAACTATTTCGCAGCCTTGTTCAGTGCTAACAAACAGCTGTAGTATTCCAAACCAGAAATAGTTCATTTAACTGCTAAGCAAATGATAAATAGCTACAATTAGTTGCAGCCCAAGGGGGCAATGTTTAATGCTGATTACAGATTTGATAGCTTAGATTCAAAAGTATTGGCCCTAATAGTATTTTGGCTGCAAAAAATAATTCCCTTCTGGTACTAGATTTGATCCATAAAATCCAGATCTATGGCTACGCTTCCATATTTTTCTGCAATCCAGAGGGATCCCTGCTTCATCTCAATACATCTCTAGGCCATGTGTGCAAAGCATTATGGGAGTCTCTGATGGTAAAAGACACCATAAAAATATTTAAAAAATCATATCTATGGTCCATTAAACAGTATGATAAAGGAGGAACAGGGATGACAATGAGTATACAGATGAGTTATAATTTTCCATCTGTTATTACAAATCAAGATACTGGACATCTGCATTAACCCTGACAAGAGGAAAAAAATTATAACAACGTTGACGAGCACAGGAACTGTCCAGAAATAGCAAAATACCAGATGTAACCTACATCATGGTTTTATACACCTGGCACAGCTAACAGAAGTACTGTTAAAGAGACAAGGCGCTTTGGGGATGGTGGATTTCAGTGATCATTTGTCAACACTGACTGAAAAGAATTCCATATTTTTGAATGAAGAAATAATCTAAAACATTCTTTTTCTTAACTAATTACGTGCTTATTGAAAAGAATTTGAAAAGTTAGTCTGAGATATCTTCAAGGCAATTACAATAATCAAATCCTCAAACAGGAAACCCTGCAGATGTATTATAATTTTATCAGACCATTCTTCATTTTTCCATGGTGTCAGTGGGTTGTCATGATTTCTAGGAAGCTTGTATGGAAGTTCCTTTTCTTCAGGTGACGCAGCTTTCTTCTAATGAATGGACAATCTTACATTAAACAACCTGGGAGATTCATTTCAGTTTCTAAGTCTGCTATAGACTTCCCAAGTAATTTTGAATTTAATTTCACTGTACTTCATCTCTCCAGGTGTTCCGAGGATGCTAGCGTATTACAATGATGAAGACCACATAAGAAATTAGACATACGTATTGCCATCTTCTTTAACAAAAAGCTCAGGATTTTTTTCTCCTTCAGAAGACTTAAGAAGATAATAATGGAATGATATGCAATCTTAACATACTGAGGAGAAATGTTTTCATCAGGAACTTACTTTGTGTGCCTTGATCAGCTGTGTATCTGCACATTTATTTTATGGAAAAAATAAATGTCGGGGCCACTGGGTGAGGACTTTTAGCTCTTTTGGTTCAAAATTAATACTTCATAATTTCTACAGCGAGTATATATGTATAATATTAATCAAATGAGCATATACAGAGAGAATATAAAGATAATTTCACACATGGAAAAGACTTGTAAAAAGTGAACTCTCAAATGACATGCATCACTTCTGTATCATCTATAGCTAGCAACTTATTTTGAAGATGTGGTTACTGATGAGATAAATTTTCTGAGACCGCAGAGATTAATTTCTTGGTGTTTTTAAAAAAGACTGTTTAATGCCGAAACATTTTCAACTGAGATTAATTTATGAAACCTCTCTTTAATTTGGTCACTTTTTATATCCCTTATTCATCTCTTGTCTTTTTTCTTAATTTCATTCTACAGTCATCAACAAGACACGACACTAAAAGCACTATCAAATGCCCAGCAAAGAGGATGGAACAAGGGTGGAAGAGAATGAAGTGAAGGGATCAAACCATAAAAAGAAATAGACTGCTTTTATCTGTAGTGTAAATGCTGTAAGCTCCCATGCAATGTGTTCATCAGCATGTATTCTTGCTGATATTGTGTGAGTGAATGTAATTTATGTCCAGAGTAATTTATAAGATATTCCAACATGCTATACTCATTCTCCACACAGTAATAGATATGTGGGGTATTGTCCATAATACTGGCTGCCTATTTTGCAAAAGACTATTGCTTCCCTTTTGAGAACCTTTGATAATTGGCAACATTTAGAGAAGCAGCCAACATTTGACATTAAAGGTTCCAGCGGGTGCATCATGTGCTGATTGCTTTCTCTATATATTCGTTTTGTTTGCTCAGTAATGGGATAGAAATGAAACTACCACAAATATTCAGCTCACAAAATCCAAAGGAAGATAGACAGCCCGTTCCAGGAGTTGACCTGACAGTATTCAACCTTGATGGATCCAATTCAAAGATTCCCACCATGACAAAATAACGTGTGGCCCTTTCATAACCACCCTGCCTTTGGAAATATAATTATTGCCACCACCACAAATACTAAGATGTGTTAATTGTTGGCTGTTGCAGTTGCATTTTTGCAACCACTAATGGTACAAAATTAGTAATAGATGGATAGCTGTTCATCCTCCCCTGCAGAACAAGTTCACTCTAAATAATACTGAGTTCCTATAACAAAGCTGTCCCTTTTTGAAGGCCACTGATGTTTTAAGGTTCCAGTTCAAGGAGGGAAAGATAGATTACGCTACCTCACACTGAAATTCATCTGGAAAACACAGATGCCCCAAAATAATGGCATGGATCACACTAGAATACTTCTGGATGGAAAGTGAAAGGAAATCATTCTACTGAAACTGCAGAGCAAATGTAAATGGGCAGAACATAATTGTCAGAGTTGGAATCTGGACAGCACACTCAGGTTCAGATTTACACTTGATGGGAAGGACGACATATGAAGCATGCCACCTTCTTGGGTGCAAAGGCCTTAGTTTCCTAATGACTTGGAGAGAAGACTGCTGTCTACTGAAATAAAAAAGCCATTTCCTACAGATTTCTAATTACTTTTAACACTGGAAGAAAACTAGGGCCCTACTTCATCTCAGTTATGGAAGGCTATGGGAGCAAGTGTAGATTTTGCCATTTCCTTTGTGAACTAATACATAGCCATATATTCTGCTGCAGTCATTAGCTGAAGAACCCAAGTCAAAGCCGTACACAGCTGAGGGCGGGGGCGGGGGGGGGGGGGGATTATTTTCAACCCTGAAACTAAAGTTAAATCCTCCTACCTCTAAAACTATTTCCCCAAGTTCCTTAAAACAATATTTTATTTTCTATGAATATGTTCTGTATGAGGAAAGATACTTATAAATCCTGTTGGGAAGAAATACAGAAAGAAATGAACACATGTCGTAGAGCAAAACTGACTGCATGTTGGAAAGCATGAACCGAGCCAAAAGACAACCTAAATATTCCCAGTTACTTACTTTTCCTTCCGCTTAAGGAATTTATGATGGTGAGCTGCTTTGCTTCCTTCTCTAATAAATTTGATAATAGACTCTTTAAAAGCAGGAGAATCAATTGATCTAATTATTTTTTTTAAATCAAATATCATCCTTCCAACAAAAAGACCAAGGCAAACATGCCTTCTCAATCTCTCTCTCTCTCTTAAAAAAAAAAAAAAAAAAAAAAAAAAAAAAAGTTTAACTTGCTCTGAACTGAATGAAATCTCTTAGTGCATTGCTTCAGTGGATGTTTCTTTAGGCACTAAGTTTGCCTACATCCTGGGAGATCTCGGTCTTGGAAAAGGCAGTTTTAAAACAGGGCAAAGGCCATTCATCCTGGTCATTATCATTCTCAGATGCAAGCCTGCTGCTCTGTGGGACAGCATTCATAGAAGCCACGCTCAGCAAAGCTAGATCTTTGACAGATAGCTCCCTCCCTTCAAGAAGAGCAGGATTTCTGAGAAACACTTTTCTCCCTATTTTTTCTGCATAATACAGGAACAGAGGAAGATAGCTCTCCATGATCTAAACACAAGGGAGGAATTGAACCTTGGTCTTTGAAATAGTTTTACCTACTGCATTAAAGACTGCATAGTAAGCGAGATAAACCATCTGTGTAGATGTATACTGCGCTTTGGTACAGAATAAGACATTTCAGAGGGAAAAAGAAATAATATTCCTGTATTCACTTGGCAAATAATACAATGCAATACCATTACTAGCGCTGGGCAAATATTAATGCTTCAGAATTATCAGCGTTCCACCAAAAATAATTTGTTTGTTTGTTTACTTCCATGCTCATTTCTGTTTTTCTTTCAGCAAATAGTCTAGGAAACTGGTTTACTAGCAGAAATCTTTCCTGAAAATAACCATTAGATTGCAAATATTTACACTAAGAAATTTTTCATACGTCCAATGTATTTATTCAGGGTAGAGGCTGAAGTCAGAGACTTATAAGCTAGGAGCATGTCATTTTTCCACTGTATCAGAAATGACCATTATTTCTCATATTTTAAAAATGAAAAACTCACAATATTTGCTGATGATTGAATTATGGAAGAATTATTGCTGTAATTTAAACAGCAAATAATTGGAAATAACCAATACATTCAAGACGACACCAATTTCCTTGTGGAGTACAACTGAATACATGGTGCAATGTATCAAATAATCTATTATTTACTCACTCCATATAATCATATTCTATCTGCCTATTACAAGTGTGGAGAGAAAATCACTGAGGCAAAGCATAAGCAAGCCCTTTACGAAGAGGTTTACTATTAGGCCTTGCGGGGGTGGGGGGGGAATCAATGTTTCTAAAATAAACTTAATTTGGATCTTCCAATCGTGATTTAATTTGGGAAAAAAATCTGAGTTGTGAGGCTTCACTAATTCTCAATCTCTACAAACTTAAAATTTAGGCCCTTTTTTCCAGAAGTTTGGTAAATCTTTCAGATGAAACTCAGTCTAGTTTTATACAGAAATAAAAAAACTTGATTTCATTTAGTAAACCTAGATTAATCTTGGTAATTTTTAACTGATCTTTTATTTTAGCATTTGGATCTTGTACCCTGTCACTAACCACATTTCAGAGAGAACAAAAATATACAGGCAGAAGAAAGATTTTGTTTGAGCCCTGTGAATCAAATGTTATGATTTTTAAAGATTGTGAGGAAAATTTAAGTGAAGCCACTGTTTATTCCTTGGATTAACAGTAATGAGATCGAAACCAATTTTCATTCTATTTTACTATAATACTGGCCCCAATCTAGCAAAGCACTTAAGCAGATGTGTAGTCTCATTATATGCAAAAGGACTGCTCATGTTCTTAAAGTTAAGCAGCAACCCAAGTGGTTTATTGGATCGAAGCCATTTCCACAAGTATTCACTCCTTTTAATACTTGAGACTAGATCTGCAGAAGGGTAGAAGCTCAAGGCTGAGCTATAACAGCATGAGACATACATATAGGCTATCACCTGGAATCATGGGCAGTTCATACAATCCTAACTGAAGTATCCAGCAAGTATGAAAACGTTAGTTCAGCCCATTCACACAAGAATTGGATGAATCTAGTGGGCCGATCAATTTTTTTTTATGTTGAAATTTAAGAAAAAGAAGAACAGAGGAAAAGGAGTGTTTTGCTGTAGAAATTATGCAGTGTATAAACAGGTACCCAGCTGTTTTGCAACCAGGAATTGCTCAGGTTCTTAGAGTGCATGCTGTTGTGAGAAATGGGCATGCAGAATGTAGAATGCTGTCTATTTTCTGCAATCGACATCCCAAGACTTCCAACATTTTGGAAGAATGTTTCTACTCTTCCAGTGATTAAAGACATAATAAGAAATAAGATTATGAAACAAGATGAAAGACAGTCTTCAAATTGGTGGCTTACAGCAGCTTCCTATAACACCAAATACTGAAAAATAGTTTCAGTGCGTAAGGTACTCCAGCAGGCCTACAACAAGCAGTCTCATGTGGTTAATCAGACATTAGGGAAGTTCTGTGCAGAAGATTCATCAAACAAAAAAACTCACAAAGCACATGGAAAATAAAATCTTTCAAAAAATTGCAATCTCTTTGTCCAGACAGTAGTTTAAAGGGCTTAATAAATTCCATTTTTCCCCTTGACTTTGGATGGGACCATGTATTATTACTAGAAGACAACTATGTTGTATTAGTTAATCCAGATGCAGGCAACATTGAGACATAAAATATTGTAATTGACAAATTTTAGACTCCTGTCCCTAGATAGATGAAAGGGATCAATATTAGTTGTTTCTTCCTTACTCCAGGCAAAGTGTGCATGTGGAATAAGAGGTACACTGAAGATGATGGATGTTGGATAGATTTATTCCCTTGCTGCTTGTTTGCAATAGGTTATTTATCCCACCTGCCATCTGAGTTTGTATATGCCTTAATGATTCGTGTATATCTTTGATACAGGTATTTCAAAGCAGAAACATCCATTCTTAGACACAAAGACAGACATTGTCACAGATTTATCTGATGCTGTGAAGATGCTGAAACTACACATGTACTTCAGTCAAGACTAAAAAAAACCAAAAAAAACCCCACAAAACAAAGTACAATCACCCCATAATCTGCAAAAATTAGAAAATTAGAGTGATAGCTACAGACATTGCAACCCAAGATACAGCTGGGGATTTTAGTGGAGGCAAACCCCAAGCCTGTTACATCGATTTTCCTGTTTGTCAGCATTTGGAAATAGCCTGTCTATTTTCATTTCCACTTGCCCTTGAGGTATTTAAATTCCTTTGATTGATTTAGGTGTGCAGCATTCATTTCTGGATTTCTTACCGCTTCAGGATTGAACTATTTCAATGTGCTGGATCAAAGGAAGCCTCTACAACTCATCAATTTAATGAGAACTGGTCATTCATTTCTATTAGATTTCTTCTCTTCCTACCAAAATGAGTATGAGAACTAGAGATTCCTTTCAAAAAGTGTTTCTGCACACTTGCAGTAGTCTGGAGAGAGAAGGGAGAATAAAATGGGTGAGGGGCTAGAGGAGTGGGAGAAATTAATTAAATCTCTTGTTATCAACTAAATAGTTATTTACTTTAAAAAATAAAATAAAATAAAACCAGGATTGGCAGTGAGCACTACTTTTATCATTTTATTTTGATATAGGCAAACTATTCCAATGTGCAAACACAATCACTATAGAGAATCCAGTAATGAAAAAGACCAGTTTATTAATCAGACAAAAAGAGAATGATGGCTATGCTGCAGTTCAACAGGGGCTTTAAAGGACAGAGCTGTTCAATTCATGTTTAAAGTAGATATGCTGAAGTTTCACCAGCCCTTATAATTAAAACAAAAATAGTTTTAGAGAAATGTTGCAGTGAATTATTTGTGGACACTGGCTCAAGGGAAAAAAATGGATGTTGCAAAACATGACATAAGTTTCTAATCATTGCTCAGTTAGGGGAGCTAAAGTCCACAGAATCGTTCAGGTTGAAAGGGACCTCTGTACATCATCTCATCCAACTCTCCTGCTCAAAGCAGCGTCAACTACAGCAGGTTGCTCAGGACAGTGTTCAGTCAGGTTTTGAGCATCTCCAAGGATGGAAACTCCACAACCTTTCTGGACAACCTGTTCCAGTGTTCAACCACCCTCACAGTAAAAAAAAAAAAAAAAAAAAAAAATCCTTATGTTTAAATGTTATTTTGCAGCATTAGAAAAATGCTGTCAGGCAGGAAGAGGAAGAGAAGTGAGGGACCTTAAGGGGTTTCAGAATTCTTTGGAAAACGTAAAGAAGAAAGCTTAATAGTTGGGCTTAACCAGTGATTACTGGTTAAAAGGGGGCAGAGAACTGCCATCCTTTTGGGGACATTTAGAGGAATATTGTTATGTTTGTTGCCTGTGTTCAAACAGTCCTATAGCAGGTATGCGAAAGGTATTGAACATAAAAGTTCAGATAAAGCTTCTGCACAGAAATCCAGAGTATTGAATCCAGAGTTGAGCCTTAACTCAGTCACAAGTCACCACCACTTTCAAGAAATCCATTAAATTAGTTCATCACAATTACGTACCACAGTCAGACATATGGTGGTGCTACTTATCTCAGAGATCCACTGCTAAAAACTGTTCTGGTATTTGGGCCTGAGTGTGCCTGCCTCACATGGCAGAACAGTTGACTGTTTGCAAGTTAGTCAGTGTAAAAGGTCTGATACAAAATAATAAATTATTTGCTTCTCTCCATATCATCTTTTGATGCCAATATGAGCAGACTGCACATCTTCTGTTCTCTAAATGACAGTGTAACTTTTGCCTTTTTTTGCCCCAAGCTCTGAAAATGATTCTCTGCACTATGCTCATTGAGTCTGTGACTGACTAGCACATTTCAGGCATTGCAGTTTACATCGTTTAGAGATATTAAGATGGTTTTATGCCTCTCCCTTTGATCCTTTCTCCCCAACTCAATTAATTCTGCTAAGCTATACACTATATATTTAGCTCATTTAATCTTTGCTCATAAGTCAATCCCCTCTGGCCTCTAATCATTCTTGTTGCTCTTATCCACATCTTATGTATTTTTATTATCTGCTCCTACCACCTCTGAGATTTTAAGGTCAGATACCGATCAAGCTCAACATATGGGGAAGTATGTCATCGATGGGAAGAAGCGTACTAAAAACATTTGCAGAAATGTAAGAGTTTTCCCCCCATCACTACTGCAATCTGATTTGAAAGTGCCATTTAATAGTAAACAATCAGAATTTGGAATACAAAACAAACAAGTCAATACCCCTTCATGAAGTCTCTGATCTTCTGCAGAAAATACATAGACTGTTATTTACCTTTTATGGTTGCTGTGGAAAAAGCCACCTGACATATCAATAAAGTCTGCATGAGATTCCCTTCCTCTGTGATCTAGCTTATATATGTATTCCATCTGTGATCTAGCTTGTATTTGTATCTTCTACAGAATAGAAGTTCTAGAACGTGGCGAAGGGGGCCTGACAGTCATTTGAATGAATCACAATACACGACCTTTCAAGATGCTTTAAAAACCTTAGCAAATTAACATCTATTAGATTGTGAACTCCTCCCAAAAGGTGATACATTTAAATAGCTAGCTAGTACAATTATTAGTAATTATATTACTAATGTTCATACCAGTAGCAAAAAATAAAGATTAGCATACCTTATTATCATCTGCTTTTCAAAAATAGATAAACTGAGTCACAGAGTCTTAAGTACATTGTTACACCACCAAAATGAAACAGCTTTGTTCCAGCGTATCACGCTGGTGCTATACACCCAGGTCCTACAAGAATGGAACTTACCACATGGATGCAGCTGCAAAATCTGTCTTCACTGTGAGCTGGCTGTGTGCAGGCTGTGACTTCTTGTTAAGTAGAGCAACTTTGTAAAGACAAAATAAGTAAGTTTTTTTTACAATATCTGAGCTATTACGACATAATGCAAGCTTGCCTAATGACATCTTTGAAGTAGGCCAAATTCCAGTAAACAGGCCATACAGTGTAGTTGTTAAAGATGAACATGGGTTGGCATAGAACACACAGAAAGTGAATGTTTCAAGGAAATTTCACAAGACACCATTTACAGGAATAGCTCCTCCCTTGAAAATATGCTGCAAGTCATTTTAAAGGCTTTGTTAGCTCTTTTAAAAAGGCTAATCTTTACAAACGACTTCGCAGGAAGTTGAAATACTGTCTGCTCTAGAAACTGTGATCCTCTAGCCACAAGCAAGAGTAAAGAATATATAAATTTGTTCACTTTGACCTGACATTCCCTGGACAATTTCTGAGTAAAGAGAACTCAGCTTGAAGGAGACTGGGGGAAAAAAAAAAAAAAAAAAAAAAGACAACCCTGCTTAGCTGCCATTCATAATCACTAGCTGAATATTTTCTTAATGTGTCCATGAAAAATAATTAGTATGAAGAGTTTGGCCTACAAGGAACTGTCACATATAGGAACAGAAAAATTCTAAAAATAGACAAACGGTTAATGACACAAAGAGACTCTTATGAAATCGAGAATTCAAATGACAAGGACTTAATTGTCTAATCACTCTGATTTGTGCAAAACTTAACATAAATGAGCATGCTTCTGTTTGACAGTATTTATTTGCTGTAATAAGTGTGATAAACAGAGTAACTTTGACATGGCTTCCAGAAACTGAGAATGATAAATTCTTATTATATTTGAATAAATATAAAGGTAAAGGATATCTCATGATATGAAATTTTCATCCACAACATTTTAATTATATTCAACTAACTTTACTTTTGAATCTTTTCCAATTTCCTTTTGGAAACCTTAAGTTAATTTTTAAATTATACTTTCAAAATAAATTTACATATTTCCAGAAAATCTTAAGTTTCAGAATATTGAAGGGATAAGTTCAAACAGGAAATAAAACCCAGCTTTTAAAATAAAAATTCCTGTTAAAATAATTTTTGTCTCTTTGCTGTGCTAATTTCAGGATAACATTTCTCTAAATGAAGAAAATACTCATCTAGCTTTGCATTTTCTCTCTCAGATATGATTCTTCCTCACCAAAGGATGCAAGGTTAGAAATTGTCGGTATTCCAATTAGTTACTTTTGTTTGTTCAATATCATCCATATCTACCCCAGTAATGAAAGGGCTAAAACCAAGCACAGGCAGCGAATTCATTTTCATTGTGTACAGAGATAATAATAAATCATCTTAAAGTCCAGGTTTATTAGAAATGACTGAAATACATTACAGGGCAGCAATAACTTCAATGGTTGGTTTACCAACCAGTGGGGTGGAATTAAAAATGCATTAAAATTTATACAAAGGAAAGTAAATAACAGAGAGTTTAGATTGGTTTTGACATAGTTAAATGAAGCATTATTTCTCTTTGTGTGGCTAATAAAATAAAACTCTATAAAATAGGAGAAACATTCCATTTTGGAAGCTGAAATTTGAAAAAAAAATCCATTATAGATTTAATTTACTGTTTATTCCCTCCGCTGCACGTGCAATGACAGGTTTTCTGTCTGCCTCCCTAGAGCATTAGCTACACCCCTAGATTTTAACAAATAGGCTTTTGTTCAACCTTTGCAGATGTAAGTGTAAAACAAAGAAACACATCTGCACGGGAAAACGAGCTGACCTACGGTAACAAATGATATCTCACAATTATATAGCTCCCTGAATCCCAGAAGTTTCCCAAAGCTTTTCAGACCATTAGCCAAATTCCCTTTCATAGCCAAAGGTGCATGAAACAAGAAGAATGGAGATGTAAGAAGTGCAGGTTTGAGATATACTTCCTATACAAGAAGAATTTTAAGGAATTCTGAGGACAACATTGACCTAAAGGCTGTTTGTCCTCATGAGGCAGAGGCTGGAGATGATGCTATAGACCCGCACCCTGTGGAGATGAGCATGGAATTACTAGAGCTCAAGGAATTACAGTGCTTTCAGTAACTGCTCTTCACAGAAAAAGGTAAAAAGGTAATGAGAATGGAGCCTTAGGATGTATTTTGTCCCCTACTAGTGTTTTAGAAAGATACAAGACACTCTAGCCCATGAAGCATGGCTTACGTCCTAGAGATTGCATGAGACAACACATTGCCTGCCTCAGTTACAGTAATAGGCATTGGTGGCAATGAGAAAACAAAAAATACCCTTTTTCCATCTGAGGCTCATGGCAGATGCACTTAAATTCCTTTAATTTTCAGGACTTCTCCAATTACTTCTGAGTACTGCAGTTCTTCATTAGCCTCTAACCTACACAGATATTTCTACCAACACAAAAATGCAGGAAAAGCTCTACTGCTCTGACCTGATAGTATTTTACATTCACTTTGCACTGACCACACAGACTGCACACAGAAAAAAGCAGCCACTCATTATACCTAATGAAAAGAGTAGAAGAAAACTACAGTAGCAAATGTAATTAACCAACTCATATTTGACCACAGCATGAAGGTTATCAACCTGACATCTGTACTGTTATCAGATTCTTATTTTAGAGCTTTAATCTTCAGAGCAGTCAAGACCTGCTCTGTGTGGTTTTCTAGAAGCACAGCATGAAACTGCCTAGAACTGTTGCCGTGGATTAGTTAATATGAACTCAAAAGGATGTTGTCTGTTTCCATGTCCTTACCACTTCCAGGAGCCCAAGGTTCCCCCTTTAATATCTCTTTCAGCTACTGTCCAGGTTTGTCTGTTCATCTTCACATTCTCATTATGCCCTTCTTGCTGGTAGAAAAATAACTGTAGCTGATCAGTAAAATGCAAATTCATGAACAAACACCACCAGTCTGTATTATTTCTCAGAGCGCCCTCTAACCAAGTTAGGTAGGCCCAGGTCATCTTTTGTCTGCCCAGCATACAACTGAGATTCTAGGCAGCATCTCTCAGTTCAGGCTCCCAGCAAGAAAACTCCTGAGCCCCAAATAAGAATATTTGCCTACATCATGTCAAATAATAAGTCATTAACTTCCTTCCCTAGTCCCAGACCTTTCTTTTGTCAGATAAGTAGTTCATAAAATTCCCAAATAGAACAAGTTCATAACACTACTCCCACTGACATAAAGAGGACAATACTGTCAGGTACAATCAGTATTTGAATACTGGACTGAAAGACAGGTGCTTTCACTCAAAGAAAAGGAAATGAAAGCTTATGCTAAATCAAGTGTTCACACACCTATAAAAAGACATAAGCATTAATGTATATGAGAACTGGCTCTATGTATCAATTGGATAAATCCAAACATTTAGTCTATAAAAATAAGGTATGAAACTATCATCATAGCAGCACCAAAATCTTAAAGGACTGATTAAGATTTGAAAACACACTAATCTCTGCTGCTCATAAAGAAAACCTCTCTTTAGAGCAGCAGGAGGAATTAGAAGTAGTAAAGTGAATTATTTGGATGCTGGAATGTTTGAATTTTATCTTCCTCTGAAAAAAAAGATCAAGAATTTGCCAAAATGCTCTGAGAAGCTAAAAATTTCATGTTTAAGATGAAAGTGTTGGTCATTTGATTGGTTAGAAATCTAATGAGAGATTATTGAAGGTTTACTTATACAACCAATTTCTTTTCATAAGACAAACTTAACAATCCTTTCAGTTTTATTTAATTTTTTCTCACAGTATTTGATGGAATTACAGAAGTTATAGATAGGCATACAAATGCAATGCTACGGATAATCACCACAAACAAACCATCCTTACTTTCTTAAAGAACAAGAATTTCAGGTGAAATCTGGCGTAAGTATTCCCTTTAACAACAGTACGGTATCTCTAAGAAAAGCAGCATTCCTACCTACCTTGCACTCTCTCAACTTCCTCAAGGTTTCCAATAAAAATGAACATTTACCCTTTGATATTAAATGCAAGGTCGGACAGAATGAGTGATTGCAAACGGCCATTACTTTTCTGTCATCAAACCAATTAAGGTTTCCAGCTGTCAGTATCCAATGCTGCTGCACCATTAAAAATAAAGGGACATTGAAATGCATTGATCTGTGTCCAAAGTGGTTTATAGGAAAAAAAAATAGGCAGAAATGATAATTGTTTTAAAGTGTCAAACTATTAAATTGCAATGTAAAAAGGAAGGAAGGGAGAGGGCATCCCTTCAGTCCGGGTTACCCAGACCTCATTTGATGCAAATAAGCTAATTGCTGCTGCACCCTCCATTACTCTCACCTTTGACCAAGCAACCTGTCTTTGATCAGAAAGAAAAACCTTTGCAGAATACCTAAAGAGCTTAAATGTTCCACCAAACCTAATGACTATAGAGATATCCAGAAATGCTACAGGTATCTAGCAGAGATGTATATATTTTCCCAGAACATTAGGTTTTCAATTCTTATTTGTCATTGCTAAAAAATCCAACAAAACAAAACAAAACAAAACAAAAACAGCTATAAATTACTAGAAACTATTGAGGAATTAAACCTTGTAAATGTACTGGAAGTACTGAGCATACCACAGATTGAAGTGACATAACATAGGTAAAATATTTGCATTTAATAACATGTGATTAACATTTTTCTTTTATTTTGGGAGTTTTTGAATCAATCTTAATGCAAACAACTTCTTTAAAAAAGTCATATCTGGGAAAATCTATTATTTAGGAAACACTACAAGATTTTATAGTCAGTCTAAAATAAAAATGCAGTTACTGTTTTACTAACAACATGTTCTTCTACTTTCTTATATCCTTCCCCCCCCGTTAGCTTTACTGTCCTTTCTGGTTTCTTTTGTTTCTTTGAGTTTTTCTTCACAACTTAACAGAGAGAAGAAAGCTTTTTAAAATAGAAAGTGTTCAATATAGAATTCTAACTGAAAAAAAAGAAAACAAACCCATGATGATGAACAATTCCTCCTTTTACATGAAGAGTAAGTATAAGAAGAGAGAATAATGATCATACCATGATTACATACTGGACATCACTACAACAGCTGGCACATGCACGTTCTATGTTCCATATATTTTCTGTATTCAGAAATGTATTTTCTGAAATTGTTTAAACTCTTTTGTTCAAATTCATGTTGAAATTCATGTCAGGGGATCAAGTAAAAATCTGCATCCTCAGTATGTAAGGATCCTACTCAAGTATTTTTAGTCAGCTAAAACCAGGAAGACAGTGAGGTTTACAAAAGATCCAAAACAACTAACACAGCTAAGACCGTTACATAATCAATGGGATTAGTTGTTTACTAATATTGTTGTACTAATATTGGATGCCTAAATTTCTTTATAAATTTGGCCCATTATTTTTGAAAATGGAAATACCTTTGAAAATTGAAATATGAGCTAACTTGTCTCAAAAGTAGCAGCGACATTGGAGGGAGGGTCTGCTTGCATTATTCACTGAGGCTCCATAGATCCTCCATTCTAAGTTCACTGTAGAGGGATAATGTCTCACACTGAGTGATGCAAGCCCAGACAGCACCCATCTACTTTTCACCTTCTGTGTTTCTTCACTAGCAGATCAGATATTCAGTTTGTTGGCAAACAGTAAATATTTGGCTTTCCTTCATATATGACTGCTAAAAAGAAAAGAGGTATCTGCTTTTATACCATTACTGAAAGTTTGTGTTGGACTTCTTTCAAGGTCAGAGAAGTGCAGCTGGGTTGAAATCACATTTAGATAGCACAGCCAGAGTTTTTGAAATCATATTGATGGATGGGTGGGTGTGGGTGTGATTCTTCTATCAAAATACTTCAATATCAAATTTACTGTGATAATGATCTCCTGGGTTAGCAGATTTACTTTCATCATGGTTGGTTTTTAAAGAGTATGTAGTGCTTATGAAAACACAAATCAGAGGATTTGAGTACAAGACTCTTGTGACTGGGTCTTACTTATTTTATATCTCATTAACACATCTAGTCTAATCCTGAACACTTCACTGCCTTCTTGCTAGATCATTAAAGCTTTGAGAACCCTTCTGATACAGCTTTAACTATTGCTATGAGTGACAGATAAGTAACGAGTATAAAGATACTAAAATAATATCAATCAAGGTAAGAGTTTTAAAGTGTTTGGTAAAATTAAAGGAAGCTGCAAAGTTAACTTTAAAGCATGTGTCCTTTATTCTCAGCTTTACTTCGGATGCATGCCATCCAAAGAATACCAGATTTTTTTTTAGACACTTGTGCCCCACTCTCTGTTCTGTTTCTTTTCTTTTTTTTCTTTTTTTTTTTTTGGTGAAACAATCAGATAATGCCTTTTTTGGAATGGGAGGCAACACCATTGGAAGGAATATGAAAGTAAGACTGATACTCCTTGATGCTCTGTGTTGGAAATCTGAAATCAATCATTGTCCATCACAGAATCACAGTCTCTGAATCAGTATTTACAAAACAGACACAAGAAGAGTCAGTATCTCACTTTGCAGAAGATTCTGAAATACAAATATCAACTCAAATCACATCAGCTATGTCTTTGTGAATATGGATCTGCACAGTATATTTAAACATCTACACACATATTACTTGTATAAACCTTAAGGTGTTTTACACACTAAACTGCTGTGCTTTTTACATGGCAGGTGATTCTACAGCCCAAGCTGTAAAACCAAGGTCCTAGCAAACACAAGTTTTTAAATGATTTCATGATGCCATTCAAGAGCAAAAAGATCTTGTTCCTGCCATTCTGACAAACTTTCAAGATCCCTAGTTATGTTCGGATAACCTAGCTTTTTATTCTATTTTCAACTGAAGAATTTATTCCCTTTTCTACATCCCAATCCTTACCGTACAGTTAAGCATGATGGCTATTTAACCATGCAGTAGAGATGAGCACACACACTGAACCTTCCTCTGAACACAGCTTGGCCCAAAACAAATTATAAACCAGTTTATCAGGCTATCAGAGGACCACAACTCATGAAGCATAGCCAGGGCTCTTCTGTAGCTAGAAAGTCTTCAACATGCAGGCAGCAGGCTTTTCGAGGCTGCACTACCTGGATGCCAGGGAATGGCCTGCCTATGATCAGCATCGTTCAGAAAAATCACTTTGCGTGGTCACAATCTATTACTGCAATACATTCTGGCCCCGGATCAATCCTGATTATCCATTTAGTGTAGGCAGTAGCACTAAGCAGTCTTTTACAGAAGAGAGCCAAAACTGCTAAAATGACTTGTCTCAGACTATAAAGATAACTTTTTGCAAAGAAGAGAACTAAACTCGGACCATACAAGTCTCATGAGACTGCTGGTCTGTACTTCCAGCCTATTCAATAGTTCCTGGCCTCACCCAGCATCAATGGCCACAGGACAGAAATTCACACTGATCATCTTAGATCAACAGTATTAACGTAGATAACTTGACATATACAGCAAAAGTAAGCACTCTGCTATATAATAGGCAAACCTGGCATCGTTGCTATTTGGCTTCTGTTACATATACTTAGAAGATGACTCATGGTTCTCTGGCCTTACATATTTCCAGGCAAACTCAACATGCCATTTTGGTTCTCATTTTCCAAGGTGCCATGGAAATAACAGGCAACAGCATTATTGTACTGTAATTTACTGTTTTCTTTTTTTCCCCTTCTATTAAACTGATATCAGAAACAGCTGAAATGAAACTAGCTGTTTCAGTGATAATAGTCTCTCCACACAATTTCACTCTGAAATAAACACAAAGAAGCAGTCGCATGAGGCAGACATCTCCCTTTTATCCAACACGTCTAGTATAACAAAAGCTTTCTCATTAGCAAATGAAGTTGTGTGGTCCTGTGGGTAGTGGGAGAAGTAGTTATACCTATTCTTTGAAAGGAAAAATTATTCTTTCATTTTAACTGTGAGCAAGTTTTCCCTAATTTAAATGCTTCTTTAAAGGAGGCAAAAAGGCTCTAAGATCATCTTTGCAGATCATTTGAAAATAGTAACAGTGGCATAACAGTATTTCAATTCGATGCATCTTGCACCAAATACAAAACCTATGCTGCTTCTAACTGCAGAGAACTCTGTGGATGCTCAACAGTTCTGAAAATACGACCAGAAGTGGCTCAGTGACACACACAGCCAATAACTCCTTCTGAAACTTTTAACTTTTGTCTCCTTGGGAAGAAATCCACCCCATGCTGAGAGTGGGCACAGAACTATTAACCACCTAAATCATGACTGACTTAGTTGGTGCACAGATCTTGTACTTAAGCCCTGTTCAAGAATGACTTTCAGTTTTTGCAGCTCATTTTATCCACAATGTAGGTATAATAATTACATCTACAGGACTACTGTGAGATGCATTTTGTTAAGTCTGAATGACTTTGAAGTTCTTACATAGGAGAATCTAAATGCCAAGTATAATCCTGTAAAATGAAGTCTTACCTAAGGGTGTTCCACAAGCCTTGCGTTCGGGTATGCTGTCCCACTGGGAAAGAGACTAGGATCTAGAGTCACAAAAAACCCACCACTTACTGCTCTGCTTCTGGGCTGGGGGCAAAAGCTTCAATGAGTCTGTGCAACCTAACATACATTTCCAAAGCTCTGCCTTAAAACAGAGATGGGTGGAGAGGAAGGAAGGAGAGTCTATAGCTGACTGACAAAGGTTATGCTCTCCATTACATGGCTATTGATGATATACATAGGCACAGCAGAGAAACAGAGTAGGTGTGGGTGTACATAGAGGGCTGGCTGGGTAGAGAATGAAGTAAGCAGAGCTGAGCCACGAAATGTTTCCCATTTCTTCATTGTTTTATTATTTTCAGTAAACATGGATCCTTCCATCATTGTTCAGTAATTGCATGTTTTGTGTTTTGCAAAAAACCTAGATGCTGAAAATAACCACTTTAAACCCCTCAAGCTCTGAAGCTAGCAGGAAAGTCCATTCTTTTTCTGACAAGCTGCACTGGATTATTAGTTCATGTTGTCATTGTTTGAGTAAGGGTCATTGAATTTTAACATCACTACAGCCTTTTAAACGTTTACAGTGAGACAAGCTTGAGACCTCAGTGCAGCACTATCTATGTCTGGCTCTCTCTTCCTGTTTCTGTTGTAAAAGGGAAAGATAGACACTTATAGCAAGAAGCCCTCTTTCTTATCATGATGAGAGAAGTTGATAAATGTGGTTGCTTATTTATCATGGCTAAGATTTTCTACCAGCCTTTTCTTCTTTTTTTCCCCTAGAGCACGGGCACTAGTACTAAACCATAGAGCTTTGCAGTATTCTGGATCAAATACAGATTTTAAAAGCAGAATAATGGACTACTCTGACATAGTCCCCACAACCAGCAAGAGAGAATGCAGAGAGATCACACAGGCAATTAAAAGAGCTAAAGTAATGGAATCTGGCTTCTAGCTATGCCTTATACATACCAGTTTGAAACTGTGGCATCCATAAAAAAAATCCATATTCTATTAAAAGGGCTAAGCATTGCTAGGCAGGCTAGTTATGTGCCTATCAGAGGCTGAACCACTGGTCTTCCAGATGATCATTAATTAAAAGAAATGACCATTAAGAGCTTCTAATCAGCTATAAACTCCAGGCAGTAGGAGCCAAGGCAGGAATTTTCACCCATTCAGAGAACATTTTGCAGCTTAACTGAATATTTTTTTTTGTCACAGCTGACTGAGTACTTGACCCTTGTGCTCCTCCTGTGCTACATCACAGCTGGTTATTCTACACTGGCCCCTTCTTTTTCCTTTGATCTCCCCCTCTTCCTTCAGCATCCCTTCTTCCATGACTTTCTTATTTTAGCTTAGTCTTTTCCTTACTAGTTTGATCCTTACATAGTATCATAATAAACACTACTAGTACTGTTCTGTAGGCTGGTAAACAAGAGCTGAAAACCTGTTTGCTCAGTCACAGCCAGAACCTGTCAGGATACATGTAGTGTCCTCTCTCCTCTGGGACCCTCACTATCTCACTCCACACTCAGAGTCAACTAGAAAACTGAGTACTTCAAACTGAGCTAGTGCTATTATTCTACGTTTGCTTTCTCACAATTAATCATGACAAAATGAAAATTAAATGAATCAAAGTAGAGGCAAAATACTATCAATTTATATATTTGCTATAGACCACTTCTGGATTTTTAAGTAACATTTTAATTTTAACTTGCTGTAAAAGACTTCATGAAGTGCAGAGCAATAGAACGGATTTTTGATCTGTTGTCCATGAAACACAGGCAAAATCTCATAGACTACTCGCAGCAATATCACAGAACAATTACAAGTCAAAGAATCTCTCTCTTACTTGGAAAAAAAATAGGGAGAAGTACTTAGGAAATAAGAATATAGATGTTAGGCAAAATGGAATTTGGACAGAATACACACCATAATATATAACAGCCAAAACACTAGAAGAACTCTGTGGCAACATTAATGAACAGAAGTGCCTACTATTGCTTACAAAGCCTTAGCTTTAAGCTTCATTTAGAATTACTATTGTATTTACTGGGTTTTTTTTTTAAGGCAATTTCAGAAAAACACTGTATGCATATTTTTTCAGTCATATGGTATGATCAATATATCTCAGGTATCAATACAATTTAACTCTATAGAAGGTTATGAATTTTACACAGCTGTGACACAGCTATACTAACATGATGGATTGAATCAAAACTAGACTAATTTACTTATCTGCCCAGATAGAAAATCATCAAAATACCTGGAAATCCATAAGCCATATGCTGTAAGAAAATGTCCAGCCCCATCAATCACCATGAAGCTTTATTTATGCACAGCATTAATGGGCAAATTCACTGAAACCATGCAGCAGATTAGCAGCATATGCTACCCAACTGCTACCACCTTCATGCCATTATAGAAAGCAGCATGCATACACACATGCAAGCTGTGTCTGATCTGATGATCAATGTGGGCATCAAGCGATCCTCTGATTAAAGCCACAGGATATCCTGAAACATGAGTTCATCCGTTTTCCAAAAAGTGAACCTAAACTTTTGTTGCTGTTTCTCTGCATCTTCCTTACAGAAAAGGAAGAAAAAGGGATGAAACTCCTAACTCTTTATTTACTCTTTAACTCTCAGTATACTCTGAGAAGTGTAGAAGATTCATGGCCTTTAGGAAAGACAAGTTAAGTTATTTTCCTTAAATAGATTCAGTCCTTGAGATAAAAAAAAAAAAAAACATAATACTTCGGGAGCTGGCTTTGCAGTCGACTCACATCATCATAACTAACTTCAAATTTTCAGATCATTCTTATTTATACAGAACAATACTTCCTGGCCAAATACTCCAGTTAATACCTTCTATTTCTTTGGCATTATGAAAACAACTGATACAAGGACAACACAGAATCACAACAAGATCAGAAGAAGTCTCATCTGATATCACCAGATTAAATTCCAAAGATATTTTGGGAAGCCTGCATTTTCAGATTTTGAAGCATAACTTTTCATTGGAAACACAAGTGAACAGAAAACTCCTGACTAATCAGCCACGCAAAAGAAACAAAATGGCTGGAGTGCCATACTTACTGCTAAACAGCTCTGCCATGATACTTCTTCTCCACTGCACATCTACTATAGTGGATTAGTCCAATTTTAATTGACAGGGATCTCTAGGTATGGAATAGGGTACCCATGTGGTGATTTGATGCCAAATAGGTAGTTCAGTTTTGCACTCACATGTTAGCTGTTTCAGATGCATTTTTCTATAACGCCTCCAGCAAGACAAGCCTTCAAAGATCAGCATTGTTTTCTTGAAAATGGCAGTACTGGCAGCATGAAATGTTAAGACATTATGTGCCTCAAGTAGGGACTGCTAAAGTAAAACTGAAAGATTGCCTACAACAACAATACCTCACAGATCAAATTTTAATCCCAGAATATAGTCCATTCTCTTGTGCAGGAATGGAATGAAATGGGAAGGGAAGGGAATGATGAAAAATCTTCTTACAGAGTCACAGGATCTGAAAGCTCTGGGTCTTCTAGACAAGTTGACAAGTATCTTTTGGTGAAGACCTCACCTCTTAGAGATGATGTTTGTCTTAGGTCGGGGTCTGATACTGACTCCTATGATTTACTGAGTGTCAAGGGAGCTTTGGGAGTGGTTGACAAGAAGTAGATAACAGTATTTGCCCTTTGTCCTAATGCTCTGTTACAAAATGTGTTTGGGCTGAACATGTCTCTGGATGACAAGGTGGCAAGATAATGTTAATTATCAGCATCCTCTAGCTCCTTTTTTCCTACAGCCGAAACTGCTCAAAAGCTGTTTCTGGCTTACAAATCCGTAAGTTGACCATTGCCATTAAATAAGTATCTTTGGTCTTCAAAAGTTTCACAGGAAATCCTTTGGTCCCAGTTTGATGTCAGTAGACTAGAGAGTAAACCATTCTCTAATCACTATTCCTGCTCATTCATTCCTCAGGCAGTCACCGCTGTGTTTAAAAATTCATCAAAACTTTCCATTAGCCATATGTACAACTTGCCTTCAAAAACTCTTCTCTATGTGATGCCAGTGCTCTTTCTTCAGATCTGTAATTGAAATAAGTAGTGCACAACTGTACTTGCGGGGTGTTTTTGGTCTCTGCTGACCAATTCATTTCATCTGCAAATTTAAAGCAGTGCAGTGATGAATATTAATAGCACTGTTACTATGTAAAGGCAGCATTGACACTGATGCATGGCTAAATGCACAGAATAAGAAGGAGGGACATTCCCTCTCTCCTGTTAATGTCATTTTCTGACTATCCACTCCCCCTCCCCCACAATGCTTTTCATAACGTGTGACAATTTTTATAAATCTTTCAAGATGTAGCTACTTAATAGTAAGTCTTATTATAATATTTTCCAGTAGTAGATCAGATAATGTCCTTCTCCATACTCCGCCTTCTTTCACACTGCACGTACAACCCAAGCAGGAGGATGAGCATGATGAGCAGCTTGGATTGTTGTTGTTTCCTGTAGCAGATTCTCACTCTTTATACAAGAGCCTATTATGAAGTAGTGATTAGAGCTACATTATGCTGTATTATTTAATGAACTACCTAGCAAGGACTGGTTCAATGCACTAGGAAAGAAGCACGTGGTTTCTTACTTTAAAAGCAGCCATTTTATGAAATCTATCCTGATCATCATTATGATTTTATACAATAGGCAAAGCTGCTATGAACACCGAGTTTAAATAAAAACATACGGTTGCCTGCTATTCCCCCCATTTGTCAAACTATACCATGTTTTGTTTTGTAGTACTTTTTAGCACACGTTTCTTCCAAAAGCAGAGAAAAAAGGACTGGACTATCACAAGTTAGAAGTGACAAACACAGGATTTCTTTCTTCTACCAGATAGCATCTTGATGCTTGTCTTTGCAAGCCTAAGTCCAGAAACTTATTTTTTAGAATTGGTTGTCATTTTTTTGCTTATTTGCTTCTTAAGCAATACAAAATTCTGAACTAATTTCAGGAAACAGATCTTACAGAGAAGACTAGACTGACAATAAATGGGAATAATTGATAAAACTTTAATATATGATTATTTTACAAAAAGGCTGAAAGTTATTGGTTTTCCTTCCATCCAAGCTTTAAAAAAAAATAATTAAAAAAAATCCAGAGTCAAATTCCTCTATAGTTTATGAAATTGTTACTGATCATAACCATCATACTTACATTTTTGGTGCAAGTACTTTGGCCAATACTTCCATGATAAAAGGCACTATTTGTGTTAACAGTTGAGAAAAACTGTACATCTGAAACTGTAAATAAAGTTTTCTAAACAAAAGTTTGGAAGACTATCCATGTTTATTTTTCCAGTTACACAGAAAATTATTTCAGAACTATTTATATGTCTGAAGATGCAGACAAACATCTAATGGAATCTTAGAAGTCATCTACCTTCTTTGCCAAATGACAGAGTAACTTTATTTCTGCATAAAGCATTCATTGTTCTTCTCCTGCTAACTTTATTTGTAACTATCTCATTTACATTATAGCACTTCCAAGTCACAGCCCTGAAGGTGTCATGTTTAATTTACTTAATGAATATATGATAATTTATGTTCTGTCCTGTTGCTTGATGATGCATAAATGTTCAGCTAGATTCATCAGCTTCAATTCACTTTCAAGGAAAAAATACTCCAGGCTTGCAAATGCTGAGGAAAATGATAGCACTCTGAAAAGCAAAACATCTCCAAAGGATGGAGATGCATTTTTGACTTGTGCTTTGTGACCTAATTCTCTAGTTTATTTGAATAAGCAGCTTCATAATAATACATTCTCTTGTTATTATTAAATCATTTGCAGCATTTTAGCATATGTGAAGGGGATTTTGTTTTGTAATATTTCACAGATATAATGGAATCTAAAATAAAGATTAGTGTGGTATATTTAACACAAACTGATTTTTCTTAACTTTTTGTGCACTGCATCTTTCAATTTCTATGAAATTCTGCAAATAGTAGCCGTTTTAAATTTAAGTTTGCAATAGAGATTACATAGAGTTTGACCTCTGTTACAACAGACTTTTTATTTATTTCTTCAGGCAAATTGTTTTTATTACTTCACTGGGTGGGCAGTTATTCCAGCTAAGCACAAAAGAAGTTCAGCCGTTTAGCTGAAGTGCTTGAGACAAAAAACATGAACCTGAAGTTGCAGAGGAATAGTCTTGTCCACAGAAACGCAAAAGTGCTTCTTATGAACATTCCAAAAATCCCATGAAAACATCTTATCTGCATGATAATTTCTTCTAGTCTCCTGCTCCAGTAACTAAAACCACAGAAGAATAATACAATCAAAAATATCAAAGGGAAATATGTGAGGCCTTTCAGAACTTTTTTTTTTTAAAAAAAGAAAAGGTCACTATATTAGAAACAAGCAAAACTTTGATCAAAGACCTCAGTCTTTACACTAAGTGTTTGTGTCTCCATTTAGGACTACCCTCATTTTCTCCCATTTCCCTGCCTGCTCCTTAAGCTCTTCCCATTCACCGTTGTTTTGCTCTTCTCTTCATTCCCTGGCCTGACTCTCTACTCCTCATACACAGTCATAGCTTGCTGTCAGTCTATGGTTCACACTCCCTCTGCACAATCCACCAAGAAAGCAAATCAACTCTACCATTTAGAGGAATAAAACTTGTCTGTAAAGATAAATGCTTCCAGATTTTAAAGTGTATTTCCTATAAGTGAAGTCCTATCTAGGGTTAAGCTGATAAGATCCTTACCATTCCGAAACAGCCTGTCTTCATCTGTGCCTGACACCCTGCACAATCTCCCTCACTCTCTATCTTTAGCCAAAGGGAGAAAGCGACAAAGCTAATATTGGAGAAACCTGGTTCTAATCCAAGTTTCATGAACCATGCTTCATAATTAAAAATCAACATAAGTGCTACGAGGAAGATTTTAATTTTTTGCCATGACTTGTTTACTTGCCTCCAAATGCATTGCAAGTGACAAAAAAACTACACAGGTATGATTTCCTTTGCACAGGTCTTCAATATCATTACACGGAGGAAAATAAATCTGTAGCATATTATTCCATTAGCAGTGCTGCCTTGAGATCAAAAAACTGATACCTTTTCAAACATATACCCCAAAAAAGACAAGTAATTCAGGAAACGAAGAGCAAAGTGCATTCCCAATCACAGTGGCAGGTCCCATGGTAAACAGACAGGAGCAGTAGGCACATGACAGTCAGGAAAAAGATGCACAAATGGTTCTTGTGGGTCAAGATATTTTGTCCTTCCAAAGTGTTGACAGATGGACCATGATGAACAGATTCCTCAAGTGGGAAAAACAGAAGCCAAAGGTGATTAAAGGTCTGGCTGTGTCTCAAAGGTGAAGGTTGTGAAGGCCTAAAACAACTGTCAGCTGTATTTATACAGTTGTTTTCACCTTGAAGAATCACAAAGTGCTTTATCACAAAGGTTCCTCAGTTATATGTGCAGAGAAGTCTCTTTACAGAGAGCTGAAGTATTACTACCTCAGAGATGGAACAATGCAGATGTTTTGTTTTGGGGAGGTTTTTTTGGTTTTTAAACAGTCAGTGCAACAGACAAAACTTCCAGAGGAATTTAAGTATGCAGAATACAATCATCAGGATTCAAAATAAGCTGAAGTCTGAAGCTGATACTAGATTTCTTGAAAAACCTGCCAGGCAAATTCAATCTACAATGAACATAAACAGTCATGACTTTGCCAGCTGCTTAATCCTCAGAAAGGTAAGTGATGGCTATCAAGTCTCAGCTTCTTACAGTACCTGAAATCAAAGTTCCTTTTGAAATACCCTCAAGGACAGAAAAGAACAGCCCCTCTCACAGGACAGGACATATTACAACCCTGTTCCTACAACAACTTTGCTTAAAGATGTACTTCTTTTAAAACTAAGATCTGATCATCAAAATTAGTTATTTTATTCAAATTAGCTCTTTTCTATTTCTGATCGATAGTACTACATTTCTAAGCAGCAAAATAATATGGTATGTTTCTTAAGCGTTAGATTATAATGAAAGCAATTTATCTTCAACTGCTGTTTATTACTCATTAAAACAGCATCTAAGTTCAATATTAGGTGCAATGTATATTGTGGAAGAACAGTGGGCATTTTCCAAACCTCCCATTTAGAAAATGCATTCAAACAGATTACTGACACTTCGCAAAAGCTTAAGAACACCCACATAAATTCCCTTAGATTGCATGTTATTATATACACCTTAGGTAGAATTATCACACCTTATTAAACATCATAGATTCAAAGAGCTTTATTTACACCTCACACAATAGCCTTTGAGTTCTCAAAGTCCCCAAACTACATACTTCTACCTAGGAACAAAGTAGAGCAAATGACGTATATGTGCAAGCTCAATTACAAACACAAGATAATAAAGAATTTGATTTGGGGAGCACTATATAGTCAGTTTGCATTCACTTTCCTTGGTATGCATGACAACACAAGATTAAGCGGAAGGCAAAGTAGGATTAAGTGTGATCTAATACTTATTGCTGAGTGAGAAATGCAGAGTCCAGCTCCCAAGTCCACTGGAAATACTGGGTGGTGAGATCAGTGGGTTTGCCTCTAAGAAAGAATGAAATGCATAAAAGTACCTACTTTGCTTGAATACTGGGAGGTTTCAGTAATCATTTTGAAACAGATTAAAAATGCCGTGTGCGTATAAGTTATTATTGCTGTTCTGTGCTCATCATACCATGTAACCAGCATTCTGGACTTCCCGGTATGACTTGTGATTTACTGGCTGCTAGTTTGACTCTTGTGTTACAGCTGAATACTACGCTTCTTTTTAAACTCAGAAGGGTTGGCACCGACTTGAACACATAAAGGTGAGAAGTTCAGAGCATTAGACACCTATTTATAGGTGTCACAGGAGACACACTGATTTACTCCTGGGATTGTTTTTGACCAGCTGACCCATGTCAGGCTCCCTGCAGATGCCTAACAGGTAACAAAAAGTATCTAAGCAGTAATTTTCAAAGAGCTTTATCTAATCTGGAAATCACGTCGGCAAGACTCTTCCTACTAGGTCTTCACTTCCTGAGAACTCTCTGCTTATAACTACCACAGGTATTTTGAAAACATGCATTTCTAGGACAGTGATGCACTGATATTTATACAATCTTACTAGATACACCAGATGGTTCAACTATAATAACTAAATTTGCCAGATAAACATTACAGTTTGTTTTATGCATGCATTTTCCTGTCAATACCTTGTCATTTTAAGCTCAACATTTTGGGGTACTAACTAAATACACATTCTGTGGAGGAAAAAAAAAATTCCTTTAGGCTTGTAGCATTTGGGACATCATTATCTATCAACCATACATGTTAGAGGGGACATTACCAAATATCCTTTTGGACTGCCAAAAGGTAGAAAAACATACTTTCTTTGCTACAGAAGAGTTGCACGTAGTTTATTACTCATACACCAAAGCAACCCAAACTGGTAAATGGTATGCACTACATAATGCAGGCTGTCCACTAACCATACAAGTATGCATTCAGAAAAGCGAAACAGTTAATTACTTATTAATCTAGGTATATCCCAAACTGTGGGGCTAACAAGAGTTATTAATTTTTAATAGGCTTTTATTTCTTGATATCTTTTTCTGAATATAGCTTTAAAAGTAAACTGTAATGGTTACACAGCACAAATCAAATGGGAAAATATTATCCAGAGAAGTGTTCAGAAAAATACTATTCAGAAGTTCCTGAGGAAGCATCTTCATTTTGAAAAAGCGCCCTGGAATCTTCACTGCACCCAGAGCACAGACACATCGAACTGGAATTTCGTGCGTTTCATGTGCAGGATTAAAAGTTGTATTTGACCTGGCTGGGATTTCAGTCTATGGACATATTTGTGCGGAGCATTCATTGATACTTGTGTCTCTTTATACACATCTGAGTTTGTGTCTCTTTATACACATCTGAATAGAAAAGTGGTCACTAACATTCACACATTACGAGGAAATGAGTTATCTCCACTGCAGGAACTAAAGGGAACAACCACAAAACTGCTTTTTTAAAGATTACTCATGAGCTCTGACATAGAAAGCTGTCTTTACATGGGGCTTAAGCAAAACTCACATGCAGCACTACAGAAATTCCCGGTGCTTTGTGGACCACAAAGCTTATCTGGATCTGGACAACGAAAGTTTCTTTTAAATTTGCCTTAGTACCTTCCCTACAACCTCTAAGTCCTACTCCCATGTGGGGTGGCCACCTAAGATTTCCAATACTGGCACTGCTGTGCCTTTTCCTTGTTTTATTTAGGTTTTTTGTTTTAAAAAAGTGGAATACTAGATGCCACTGGTGAATAATTTAACAAATCAATAAAAAAGAACCCTAGAAAAATAAACACTAATTAAAAATTACTTATATAAATTTTCCAATTTTGTCTGCAACAAATTCAAAGCTCCAAAGATTCAGACAGTAAGATACAATGTAGCCGGCTTCCAGCATCACATCACTATAGCACTTTTAATAGGTTAAAAAGTAATAATAATAATAATACATGGAGAAGCAGCCAGCCAAGAAGAGATGTGCACTCTCAAAGCATTGGGGGGGGGGGGGGGGGGGGGAACGGACATTGTTTTCGCAGACAGCCTCCCCATGCCATTCTTCTCGTTTCGTTCCCTTGAGCATGGAAGCTACCCAGCAGGCATTTTTATCCAATATAGCTGCTTCCACATCACTTTCATATTCCTTTCAGTTTTTATATGGCTATTGCATGAATACAAGCATTTCTGAATCACCTGTGACAAACAGTTACTTCATTCCAGACACAAAGCCTATTCTTTAGAAATCCCCTACTGAGGCTCAACTTGTGCCAACAAGTACCACAGCCAAAGGCAGAGAGTTTTCATCAGAATCATCATGTCTTTATGTCCCATAGCAACCAGTGGTCCGCGCTGATCACAGCTAGCTGAATTACCTGGATGCCAAATACAGAGAGATTACCTAGCAGTTATAGTCTGGTTGTAGAAAAGAAATATATGTGTGTGTGCGCGTGTGTGTGTGCACGTAAACATATATATTTTTTTTAAGATTAATTATCTTTAAAAGCTTGTTCCTCCCACTTCCCCCACTTTAGATGGAATCAAGAACATCAATGAAAAAGGAGTGAAAGAGAACCATAAAAGAGGCAAACCAAACACAAGATGCAAATAAAGGGAAATAAAATTTCTGAATTCCAAAATTAACATTTTTTGCAATGTTACAACACATGTCTGAATACGGTCTAACCATGACTTGGAAGAAGTTTTGCTCGTTCGTGCATCCCGGCAGGGCACACAGGTGTACTCCTGTAAGCAGTTTGGCACAGCGTGGCTTTATGTGGTAAACAGACAGAGTGAGTAGTAGCCTTGTTACTGTGTTCACTACAGCTTTCCCCCTCTCAGCATGCTGTGCAGCAGGGCACTGCAGAGTGCTGTGCTTCACAGGGTGCAGGCACCGCTCTGCGGCTCTGATCCAACATCATGCTTAAATGTGTACTTCACTTTAAATATCAGGGACGTCACCTGACGCATGAATGGCTTGTGTTGGGAGGCCCAGAGAGCAGCCTGAAGGGCAAAACCGCCATCTGCCAGCACCGCTCGCTCGAGGAACATCCACAGGGCCGAGCTGGCGTAAAGGCATTCAAATTTACAAGCAGCAGCAGAGGGTATTTCCCATGCTTTGCTCAGAATTCAGGGACCCAACACACTGTGCAGCCTCTAGCAAAACCCTCTGCTTTTGCAGGGATAACTTCGGGCAGAGAAAACTGACTGGTTCTTCTTGTCAAAGGTTTTATGATCATTTCTAGAAGGAGATCTGTGTCCCCAAATGCAAGCACAGATCAGATTTGCAGTAATCTAATCTCAATCTAAATGCAGGCTGCCTGGAAAGACAAGTTTTGGTGCTGGAAATGTCTGAAATTCAGAATATTCAGCCACGTTTATGTCAGTAGCATTATTCCTGTATACAACTTTATTGACATTCATGTGTTTCATTGCATAAAGTGTGTTCCAGTCATCCTGCTGAGGTACTGGAGGAAATATGCTGATTTTTCCTGGAACACACTGAACCAAAAAGAATCAGTGTAATAGTTTTTAGTCACATAACTGTTCCTTGCCTGCACTGAGAGCAAACATACTATGGGAATGATATCTGTGTCACAAAAAGGTTAACAAAGTATTAACAAAATAGCCTTCCCCCCCCCTCCTTTTCAAATCTCAAAGATTCAGAGAGGCTTCAAATTAACTTTTCACATCTTTGACAAACCCCTACATAGCCAAAACGTTCTGCTCATCTAAACAATTCCTGTTGTTTCAGCCAAAGATAGGATTCTTCTGTCTTTTTTTCTGTAAGCTTTGTAATTGTTTTCCATTAAACAACCCTCAGCTTCTATCCCAGCCTTGTCTGCTCTTCAGACTTCTTGTACAGCCTTGGTTAAAACAGCAGGATTATTTCACCTGCATGTTTCTTAGCCATCTCATCTAAATGGCCATCCTAATCCCAATCACAGTAAAGTAGAATTCAAGTCCTGATAAAATTCTGCAGAACAAAGTTACTGTTGAAACCAGAGCCAGAGCAAAGAAACAAAGAAAAAAACACTTCAGCGCGAATTAAGAACTTCCCCCTCCCGCAATTAGTTTGTCAATGTTGCTTTCAACAGAAAAAAGAATTTGAAGTCTCTCTTGAGATCTACTGACTGAGACTTCTCGACACTGAGAAGTCAATCGATAAAGATTAAACATTCAGATTTGAAAACAAACGATGGCCACAAGATGAGCAAGGACTTTATGAACAGATGTTATCCTCATCACTATGCAACACAACACCTTAGATCAATTATTTTGACTCCTCCGGTGCTTTTTGTGCTACAGTTCTACTTCAGCTGCAGTTCATATTTTAGTAAAATGTCTTCATATGAAGACTTCCAGTGAGGGAGAATCGCCACATCTAGAGGCGCCTTTCAGTGTTTGCTTACTATTACTGTTCGGCCTTACTTTAGCCAGAATTTAGACTAACCTTACCTCTGGTACCCCTGCCTGTGCAGTCTCATTTCCAGAGCTGTTAACACTTGTTGCTCTCCCATAATAACAAGCAAGCATGGAGAACTTTAAATCGAGACATTCAGGATTCTCGATCTCACTATAAAGTGAGATAAAAACATTAAGGACTAGAAGCTTGTGAAGTAGTCATGGATTCTTAGATCATTCCGGTTAGTGACTCAGCTGGAGGCTGATACGCTGGTATTTAGGCATCTCAGACTATATAAAACATGCTGAAAAAGTCAGGAGGATTCTCATTACCTAGGGTGTTACAGTTGCAAAACATTGCCAAGTCTTGCAATCACCATTTTAGGAAAAACTGCAACTAAAGACAAAGGTTTTACCATCAAATATGAGTGATTCACAGATATAGCTCTGAGCTAAAGAGGTTTTTTCTCCATCTATCCGGGACATGAAGTGGATCAGTAGGCAGTAATGTATCATAACTCCCCCGTCTTAAACGAGAAAACAAAAATTGCTGTTCTGGGTGTGATTACGGGGACTCTCTCAGGCAGAGCGTTCATTCTTTAGTCCTGGAAGAACTCTGGAGCAGGTCAGATCAGGTGCTGCTGTCTCATCTGCAGTATCTTGCCTTCGTACACAGGCAATATCATTTATGACATATCGGACCAAAGAGCATACCCGCGTTCTCACTTCTGCCTGTCCCTCAAAACCCCTTCCTCCCAGTTACAACCCTGCATCTCAGCATTAACACGTGAATGTTAGTAGCATTATAAAACTCTTTCTAAACCACCAATGATTACAAAAAGCTGTCTCATTCTTCCCACACAGAAACTACAAAAGCACAATTAATGGGATACCGATTCTAAGACAGTAAACCCTCCTGACAGGCAAGGTGTAGTGCATCGGGTTTGGCGCTGCTCATTGGGGCTCAACGTCATGCTCGCTAAATCCACGTGGTTTCCAGTTAACACGGAAAGCAGTAAGCTTACTTGTGTCTGCCCACAATGTGCCACATATACATATTTGATTATAAGTGTTGCAATTGATTCAGAAACTAGAAACTTCTGTTCTTACTACTTTCTGCCAACATTTCAAAAGATTTTTAGCTTATTTTAGCTTGGCTTCAGAGCAGCAAGAATAGTAATACTTTCATTCTCAGTACCGATTCAAAAATTTTACGTCATGTCAGAGGGTCCGATTCTGATGTCCTTAACACTGGCTTTTCCATGGGATAGACCCTTTCATTGTAATTTCCTAGCAGAGCAAAGATGAAACAGAGAAATATCACTATTTAAATAAAACACTTCCTAGTAGGAAAATCTGGATTTCATTATTATATTTGTTATTCAAACTATTATAGCTTTATTCTTACTGCATTAACTCACTGCAAACTACTTTCACAATTCACAACCCTTGCTTAGTGTACCACTGATTATGAAATTAAGTTTATATATTCTGAAATCTTTTCTTGGAGGGAACTGGTTTCCCTTGTTTGCTAACTTTTATTCTCGAGATAAATTCGAGATAAACAGAGAGATAACGCTGTTTAGTTAAAGAAATTGCAAAAAAGGTTTTGTTTTCTGTCACCCACTGGTAAATCTGAAATGCCAAAGAAACATGGTTGGTTATAGTATCTTTAAATGTGTTTATGCAGAATCTAAAAAAATAATTACAATTTAAAAACTTTTATCATGCTTTAACTTTTCAGCTTATTCTCTTTTAGAATATGATTTTGAAACCATTATTAAAACAGGAGAATATCATTATGAATCATAAATATATATATACATTTTGCCCTCCTAGTGCATATACTGCAAAAGCCTCCAGTCTGAACATATTCAGAGGTGCAAAAGATTTTCACACAGAAAGTATACTATTTAAGCTCCTCCATATTTCAGGAAAACACTGATGGTTGTTAAGTGTTCTGCAAAAGATATTGGTGACTTCCACCTAAATCCTTTTTCCTCTCAGTGATGCTAACTCTTGACTGAAGATGGAAGGATTGTGGTTTTTTTAATACGTAGTTGTTACAGTAATAAGTTTTTCTATTAAACTCCAAATAACTTCTTCTTAACAACAGGCTTTGATTAGTGTGTTATTATTTGCTAATGCATTATATCTTATGAAACTCTTATTATAGATGGAAAATAGGAATAGTAAAATCAAGATCATGCACAACTTCATAATAAAAGCAGCTCTTTAAATGCAAGTTATTTGTACTGCTGAAGTTACTAGTTTATTGCTTCCTTATCAAACTCAAAGAACAGAATCACCTCTTCACAATACAATGTCTTTTCCTTTTTAACTGAAAGAGTAGCTTCAAAAAACTAAAGTTAAAAAAACAGCTATTTTTATAACGTATCTTCAGATAAAGTTACTTGGTCACATGTGAATCAGAGGAGGTATTTTGCCTTCTGACATAACGTAAATGCTCTAAATCAACTTCTAGATGCACTTAACTGATTCCACTAACTACATTAGGACCTAAATTTCCATATTTTGAGTCACATTAGAGTCCATTAATTAGATGCCTGAAGTAACCTAAAATTGATGGCAAGGATATTCTCCTGAATTTCAATTTCTCCTAATACTGAGAATATGAAAAGAACACTTCTGAAAATGTACTGAATAGAAGAAAAAAAAGTTAGAACTTAAAAGATTTTGAAAAATTATTCCCCATGGATAAAGGCAATTACAAGTGTATTACAAAGGCATTAAGGAAAAATACATATTCACAAAATGAGGACATTACTCAAACACAAAGCAGTACCTTGATAATAGAACGATAACAGTGGCCAATTACATATTTAGCCAAGCTTAAAACTGCCTCTCTAGACAAGAAACGTCAGTGATTCCGCAGGTAAAATTGTTCAGCACTCAGCGACACAAAACATGCCCATCTAGCTCACATCAGTGCTAGCTGAAGGCAATAGTAAAATGTTTCTTGACCTCAGTGAGGCAAAAAAGTCACTCCATAAACTCCATTTCAGTAAGTATATACAGAAGGTCAGAAAAACCTATTAGTAAATATAAATATTAATGAAATTCACAGGCAATTCATCTGATATTAGTGGAATTATACTAGGATGTCATTGGTGTAGCTGAGAGGAGAATAGGTGTTGAGTAGATTGAATTCGAATGCTGACTAGTTCATCAAGTTTATTGTATGAATCCATTACAATTATACTAGGAAAAGCATGGTAGGATGATATAAACAAAGTCAATCTTGAGCAAGACAGACTTAGCTTTCAAGGTAGAAGTTCTGTCAATTTTCACTGGAAATGTTTTGTTACAGAGAATGTTCTTTAGACGCACTAGGAAAATTGCCTGTGCATTTGCTCTCTACATATGCATTCATCCCTCTCCCTGGCTAAATTATCTGTGTGAGAGTGGGAGGGAAAATATTTTGAATACTGCCCTTCTCAGCAACTACAACTACTCCTGTGAATTTTACTCTTTTTCTTTAGAAAGAACAATAGAGGTGAGAGATCTTTAGGCAGGCAGGCAGGCAGGCATCACAGATAGACCAAGGGAAAGGAAACAGGAGGTCCTCCTTCTGCAGTTACTCCACAACCACTTATCCAAGAGTGGGGCTGAAAATGAACACTGAAAATGTAACCTAGGTAGTCACATCCCCAGGAAGCACTGATAAGATCTGATTCAGAGTAAAAGTGAAAAAATATATGTATTTTTGAATTATTTTAGAAACACACCATATTTTCTCTTTGCTGTTGCTGACATTTTACCTTGCAACCAGATGCATTTGTTTTCGTCCTTAGATCTGATTAGTCTTTAAATCTGTGTTTTACGTTTGCAAGTTAATACTTCAGAACTTAATTACTCATTATTCAAGGATGGATATCATGCAGGGAAGGTACAGACTAGAGACAGACGTGTATAATGTTTACAAATAAGAACCACAGGACTTGCTGGTGTAGGACTATAGACTACAGGACAATCGCCTGGGCCTCACAACTTTTGCAGAATCCTGAGCTCTAACCAGAAAGCTATGCTTAATAACATCAAACATGCTACTTTGTATTTCCAATGTGCTCCTAAGCATCTGTGATTTAAACAGATTTATTCTTGGTTCAAAGCTATGTCACAAAAATCGAAACTTCTTTAATCAAGCCTCAAAAGTGAAATCACAGATAATCTACTTACTGTAATTTGAGGTTACTGTTATCTGTTTTCCTTCTAACAACTGTACCCAACATCTATAATAGAAACCATAGTTTTTATAGGAGACCAGTGTTTTTCTGATGACAATAAGGTAAGCAACACATTCCAGAGCTACAGTTTGGCAAGGTAACAACGATTTTTAACTAATTAGTTTCAACAAACTGGAGAACGACAGCACCTGTTTCAAACCATTCCTTTTTTCTTAAATCACAACTTAATCTGAACTGTTCTTTTAAAGCCTTTGTTATACCCTGATTAGAACTGGATGGCAAAAAATTGTTTTCAGTTCTGGTAGAGAATAATGGTTTGAACAAAAAGCTCTGTTCCTTGGAAAAGCCTGTACAAAACCTGAACAAGTCATAAAATAAGTTTAGTTCCCCAAGAGATACCATCATACCCACCTTTTAATACTATATCGCACTGATCTGCAAATGATTTCAAGGACATCTTCACTTTGAAGATTTTTCATTGTCAAAGTGAACTCTATTCAAAACACTGTCGCTGAAGTGAGCCCTCATACTCTTTATTCCTGTCTCTCGGGGTGGCGAACTCTGCATTGCCAGGAACACTCTGCTAGCGCCTGCAAGGGCTCATCCCCCCGAGATTCCTGCCAGGAACTCTGCTGCTGACAGGCATTGAACAAACACATCATAGCCACGGGCATGCACATATGTATGAATCTCTACACTTCTGTTTCAGGCATTTCAGCACAGGATTTACCAGACAGGAGAGGAAGACAGGGCTCCCAGGGTGTATCAGTGTCCCACTCACTCTCCCTCAGTGTCCAGTTACCACGTGAGCATCACTCATATTTCCAGTACAGCCTGGTGCAATGGCTTCTTGTCCAGCCCTTATAAAGCCTGAAAAACTTGGAGAGAAGCTGTGGTGTTGCACTGGAAAGGCAACGAGTAACCAGGTTCTACCAGAATAAGGAAGGAGCTATAATCTTCCCCTAGACAAAACTATATTTTTAATTCCATGTCCCTCATATGACTCTTTTTACTTAATGATGTATTTTCTACGGTGATCTAGTTCTAGTTTAGCAAAGCTACGTTAATGAACTGTTATTAGCCAGAACTAGAACTGAACCAGAACAGTTTCAGTCACAGCTGAATTTGAACTGGAACTGAACTAAAAAGTTTGCTAGGTTTGATTCCCTAAAAATTGAGTTCTATTTCTTTTCCTGCCATAAAGCTCATATGCAGACTTTGGGAGCAATCAGATGTGAATAAAGGATATAGTAAATTTTCCATCATCTCAGCTCATAACCTGGATGTCATCTCTACCTCAGCCTTCAAAACAGCAAACTGCGGAATGCTCTAACGTATTTCTGCAGCACACAAAAGCTTTAAAATATTTCCACAGAAGTGAAGACTTTGGCTTCCCAACACTCCATGGCTTGCTGGCTAGGATACAGGCCTGACATGCGGGAAAGCTACAGTCAAGTCCTCCTCCACCTGAAATTTTCACCCCAGGTCACTTTGAAACAGGCAGAGCAGGGTCTTTCCCACAACCCCACCTGAAATCCTTACTTATCCTTACTTTCTCAATTGAAGTTTCAATGAAATTTATCAGCCTCAGTGAAAGGAGCAGGAAGAGGATTTTTGATACAAATTCTATAAATATGTGCTGTCCTGCTAAAGCATTCAGCTGGAAGTCAGTCTACTTTTTCCCTTGCAATGTACTGAATATGTGGTTGTTCATATCTTGATAGAGTAGCAAAGCTCTTATCCAGTCTTCTTCATCTTGTCTCTTGATCCTTGAGTTCTTCCACCCTGACCTGAATTCCTCTAACCTTGACCTTAGATTAATTCAAAATGGGCATTCTTTCAAAAAATCACTTTCATAACTTTGTTGTACTCATCTTTCCATTTTACTTTTATATCCATCTTTTGCATAGCAGCAAACAAATTTCCCATTCTCACATTACAGCATCTAAAGATCACGATCTCTTTTTTGTATTGCTATATTCCAGATTTCTCTCCCCCAATAATACTAACTTTGCCAATTCATATTTCCCACAGATAACTTCCAGAACCTTATACTTTCATACAAGTGACATGCTATCCATTTAAAAAAACTTTTTAACAACCTGCCTCTTCCTTGATTCCCCACAGACTGTTAACATCTGGCATCCGTTAGTTTTGTAGCACCTGTTGCTACTGAGATCACTGCTACAGGTAATTTATGGATTCGCGCCTGTTACTAGTGATAGCTTAACCTTTTGTCCCTTCCCTCTTTGTTGGTCTAGTCTCCTGTCATGTTTTATCTAAAGTTCAGATTGGGAGTTCTTTGGGGCAGGGAATTCATTATCTGTCTTTCTAGTATAATGAAGCCTTTTTTCAGATTGGAATCTTTCATCAGTACTTCAGCAGAAATAGCAATAATGATGGTCCTAAGCCTATGCTGGTCATGTATGATTGCCTAATTCCAAAATCATACTCCAGCACTCTTCAAGGTGCCCGCACTGCAATCATGATTGTTATCACACACATCAGTAACATGGAACAGGTGGGAGGACATAACACACAACAATTCTGCCCGACTACCAGCACTACAAAACTGCAGGCTTCAAAATGAGCACTCAAGGCTGATCTTTGACTTTGTACAATCCACCCACTTCTTACGCTGCCACTTAGTGAGAGGGACAAAACAGGAGAGAAACATTGAGTTATCCTGCCTTAGCTTGTCACGAGAGTCTCTGAGCTTCGGCAGATTGATCAGCGATATCAGACCTAGGACAGTGCTGCAGATCTTCATCTAGAGCTACCTTGCTTACAGAAATGATTTTTTTTTCTCCCCATTGCAAAATTTGTCCAAGTGTAATTAGAGGGTTTTTCTTCTTTGTTTGCCCAGAATTTCTAGATGTCCAGCAATTTTGTAGAAGAAACTCTAATGGACACTTGGACATCTGGAAACATCTGCTGCATGTGGGGATATCTGCTCCACAGTATATTCATAAGGTACTCAATATTAATTGGAAGTATGTAGAATTATACTTCTTTCCATCTGGGAAATCCTAGATACTCTTAGAAATACTTTTTAAACAATCTGGAATGGTGAAAAGCTTAAGTTAATAGAACAAATATATTAGATGTCAAAATACCTGTTAGGACAGTTGTTTTTCAGCAGTTACGCATGCCATACACAACTTCTGCTGCAACTGATGCAGACGGAATCCTCTTTTACTGGAAATAGCAAATCAGAGGCTCCTTACATAAAATATAAACAGAGACAAGTGATTGATTAAACCACTCAGTTCCTCTCCCTCTCTGCCTCCCCTCCCACTCCGAAAAACACACACGTTGTTCCCTGTGCATCATTTTTAAAAGTGTTTTGTTCACCTTTGAGCTTATGTATTTCTGTTATAATAAGATGAGCTTATGTATTTCTGTTATAATAAGATAGATGGAAAGAGAGAGAAACTAAATCAAAGATTCAGATAGAAAAGCGTAGCTTACTGACACAAAGTTGTGGATACATTTTTCTCTATCCCTTTCAGCAGTGTTTGGCCAAACTCCCATTGATCTCCCAGTTATTATTAGATAAAGCATTCATCTGCCTTTTCACCACTCCTACAGCCACAGGCATCACCTTAAATAAGCTGCAATTGAACATGACATTTAATGTCAAGCTCAGCACTGCTAATGCAATTGCAATTGTCTCTGGGACAACCTGTAGCATGACCTTCTTTCTGATGTATGTGAGCTGTGCATCCCTCTTTCCATCCTATTCAACGTTACTGGCTTAGACATTCTATGTGGCTAATATTGAATATCTTTGTTCCCTCCAGTCCATCTCACAAGCAAGCTGTGAGGTCCAGCTCCTCACCGCTGCCTTTTCTCCCTCCCATGCCTGATACAAATAGACCCACATCTGCAAGGTCTCAGGTAAGTACACAACACACACAGAGCTCACTACATCCATTTCACTGTTGATTCTGAGGGTTGGTCAGTTTTTTCCTGAGGTCAATGATTTTTTTTTTAATTTATGAGAATGAATAAAGAAAATTTATGCCCTTCTCCATGAAGGCTTCAAAAGTTATGAACACACTTTAGCCTGGCAATGGCACTTGAGCATTTTCCAGGGCACAGACCGGAGGTGGATTACACCAATGCAGGGAAAAAGCAAATGGAAGACTTCACTGAATTACAACAGCTCTAGGATTTCTGTTTCTCAAGCACACACAAGTAAACCTTTTTGAAAATGCATTTTGTGACAGAATAAGATATATTTGTATCAAATTATGATCTTCATACTCTACTGCACTCCAGATAGTAACAAGGGGAAAGTGCTAAGCACGCTGTTGTAAGACTATCACAGAAAAGCTGCTTTTGGCTTACTTGACTTTAGTCATAGTTCGCCAGTCTCAAATACCAGTGTCCTGGAACTTTTTCTTATTCCTCCTAGTTAGAGAGCTACAGTGATGATGGAGTACCATTTAAAAAAAAAAAAAAAAAAAAAAAAAAAAAAGGCAAGAGAGAGAACAGGAGAGACAGAAGAGAGCTTGAGATTTTGATAAACTATCCACACAAGGATAAGGTAGCACTACATCGGCCTTTGGAATAAAGCAGATTTCACCCAGTGCTCTCAGAACTTCTGACGTTCTACAGAACAACAGACAGAAAACTGGTGAATCTCTCTAACATGTTAATTCCACCAAGGACACAGCCTTACTGTGTTAGAACTATTTAGTGTTTTACACTGTCACTATTCACCATGGAGGGCTTTACACATATAATCAATAGCTACAGCAAAATCCCAGCATGGATATGATGATGATATTCATCCTGCTGTGGGTTAAAACTCAGCTTGAAGGAATACACAAGACAACTGAGACAAAAATGTTTTTTCCTTGTCAATACCAGCAATGCTTGAAAGATAATTTTAAAGAGAAAGGAAGAGAAGTAACTTTTCCTAACGATGGTTGCATGCCAAATTGGCCTGGTCTCCACTGGAAGATGAATCTCTGACTGAAGACACTGATACACCAGAGGACTGTGCTGCCATTCAGAGGGTCCTCGAGAGGCTGGAAAAGTGGGCAGAAAGGAATTTCATGAAGTTCAACAAGCGGATATTCCATGTCCTGCACCTGGGGAGGAATAACTCCATGCATCAATACAGGCTGGGGGCCAACCCACTGGAAGACAGCTTTGCAGAAAAGGCTCTGGGGGTCCTGGCAGACAACAAGTTGACCATAAGCCAACAATGTGCCCATGTAGAAAAGAAGGCAAACAGCCTCCTGGGCTGCATTAGGAAGAGCAGTGCCAGCAGGTCAAGAGAGGTGATCCTTCCCCTTCCCTCAGCACTGGTGAGGCTAGATCCAGAGTAATGTGTCCAGTTCTGGGCTCCCTAGTACAAGCAAGATATGGACCTGCTGGAGCGAATCCATCGAAGGGCCACAAGGTGATTAAGGGACTAGAACATATGAGGAGAGGCTGAGAGAGCTGGGATTTCACTGGAGAAGTGGAGACTCATGGAGAGGGTGGAGAGGGCAGGGAGATCATATCAGTGTGTGTAAATATCTGATGGGAAGGTGTAAAGAATACAGAGCCAGACTCGGTGCCCAGTGACGGGACAAGAGGCAACAGGCACAAACTGAAACATAGGAAATTCCATCTGAACACAAGAAAACACTTCTTCACTGTGATGGTGGTTGAACATGGGAACAGGTTGTCCAGAGATGCTGTAGAGTCTCCATCTCTGGAGATATTCAAAACACAACACCCAACTGGACAAGGCCTGGGCAACCTGCTTGAGCAGGGGGTTGGACAAGATCATCTCCAGACATCCCTTCCAGCACCAACTATTCTGTGAGAATGCTTCTCAGTCATCCCAGTGGTTCACAGGAGCAAACCAAGTTTTGGCACTTTCAAGCCAAATTTGGTCTTCAATATAATGAAGATTGATTACTTTTAGAAGCAACAACAAAATAGCAGAGGAATTTGATGGGGAGCCAGGAAAAGACTAAAAGCATGGTGGTTTAAGTAGGAAGAAGCTAAACAGTCTGTCACTATTTGTTGTTTTCACATTTCAAATACTATGAACTATAGAAGTCATTCTGGATATGATGGCTAGGGCTTACTGTAACCTGGTTGTTATGCTAGAGGAAAGGACAAGACTTCTTAAGAGAGTCTGAAGCTGAAATAAAGCATAAAAAAAAATGGTGACTGAAGGTGTATCAGAGTTTACATCAAAGCTTACCAAGGAATCAGATGGGAAGCTTAAACCTCAAAAGCTTTGAGAAATGGAGACTATTTGCCTTTTGTGAAAGCTAGAGACAACAACTTGTCCTCTTATTTGTGTTTTCTGTTTTTATCAGCATCTTTCTTTTTTCTTCAATTTAAGCCAACTGTTATTCCTCCAGAATCTCATTTCTTGTAAACATTCTGTTTTCTCCTTAGACACGACAGGCTATTGAATATAATCATTGGATAATTTGGTCCAGTTCAGTGAAATAGAGTATATTGCTGAAGGCTACTGTTCTGAAGCAATTCTTTTCTTGCTCCCTCCAATTCTTCATTTATGCCGTAGCTCACAATATTTTTCACAAGTCTGTTTTTTTCCTTATTTTTTAAAAAAGAAAATGTACTCTTTATTTAATCTCTTATCCAAAATCATTCTAACCTGCCTGTCACATGTTTTAGCACTAACTGGTTAGTGTCTAAACCTGGGGCTTTTTACAATGACCTCAAAGTGCTTTATAACATTATTTACTTTACAAGTTGAGTGATAATTTGCCTGTGTGTACACATACACACACAGAAAACAATGAAAGCTTTCTGTATTAAAACGTTCAAACTGTTTAAGTAGTAAGACAATTATTGCATAATTGCAGCAATTATCCAATGTTACAGATAGGAAAAAAAAAAACATGCTATGATTTTAGACTAAGCTAATAAAAAATATGCCGAGCAACTAAAAGGAATGATCTGATGAAGTAAAACTATGTTAAATTCCAGGGATTCATTTAATTGCAGCAAGGGGAGATTATTTTGAACAGGTGTAGCTGCTTTATAGTATAGAGAAGGTTTTGAAGTGTTTCATAAAGCTAAAATAGTGAAACAAAAGATGATTAAAAAATTGTCCCCAAGTTAAAATATTGTACATCAGCTTCTACCATAAGGGAATTTTCATGGTTGAAACATAAACCTTGAAAATGGCAGGGTGGGGGAGCTTATAATGAAAATACTGACAGACTATTAACAAAAGTAGCTCTAGCAGGAGACTCTACAGTTACTTGCACACTAGGCTTTTTCCCCAGTTCCATGTTACTGTAGTTATCATTGTGTTCGGTCAAAAAGCCAAAGATAAAGTACAAGTGATGCCATAGGGCCACTGATTTCTGAACATTTCCTGGTAAATGCTAGGAGTCACCACATATTTTTTTCTAATACCAAGACAACTGGAGGAAAGGAAGACAGTAAGTAAATATTTAATCCTTCAGCTAGCCACCCTCAACATTATTTTTGCTAGACAGCTAGCAGCTTTTAGCCATTGCCCCAGGATCCTGCCCTCTCCAGCTGTTTGAAGGGGGCATCTACATTCAAAGTATAGATTCACTATGTGTACACTTACACAAAAATACAGCAACTTTCTCATATGACCTAAACTATTAGTTTCATATATGCCAATAGTACTGACATGGTTCCACTAAAGGTGATGAATTTATGCTTTTCAAACTTTATTCACTGAAATACTTTTGTGTAAGTATTTACGCAAGGGTGTGAAACCGACACCACCAAACCAAAATAATAATTAAAAAAGGTAAAACCTATGTCATTGGTGAAAAACATCTGCAGTGTAAGAAGTAACAGACTGCATACTTTTTAGGATTATGAGATTAGTTATGGTTCCTGTAAGAGAATACTTTCAGATATGTGAGAAATGAGAAACATTTCATTAAATATGCACAGGGCTTTTTTGCATACTGAACGGGAAGTATAACTAGGGATGTACAAACTGATTTAGGCAGTAAATAATTAAAGCAGCAGTGCATAGCTGTGATACATGTTATTTCTGTACAGTAGCATGCGACAGATCAGGTATTAGATTCTCTTCCAGTTTTGGCATTGAAGCTTAGCAACAAGAAATTATGACACCTGCCAAAAGAAGTTAGGCTGCAAAAAGATCACATCAGAAGCTGTTTTTAAGCAGGCTCAACACTAGAGACATTCCTCTCCCTGCTACCACAAGAGTTGGGGAAAATGAGATGTCAGGAGCTGGTATAGATTTGATGCAGCATCTGACAGTAGTTACGTTAAAAGCACTTCCTTGTCCTACCGTCCAAAGAAACAACCTGTCAAAGCTCCTCATGCAACTGGGACATCATCACACAGCGGAGGTCTTGTCTCCGGATAAAATCTCCTGAGAACACTTTGTACTACCAAAAACATACAGTTCAGCTTTCTCATTTACGAGAGGGTTCAATTCTTGAGGAATCTATGATCCAAACTTAAGTCAGAGCAAAGTTTATCTTGCTGCAAGTTCTTTGAGCCAATTGGACATATGATGTTCTATTAAAATTTCAGAACAGCTGATCATAAGGTGTTTAAGGAGGTTTGATCCCAGTTCCCATTCTGTTTCACAGAGCATTAAACATTGTATTTCTCTCCTCCTAAAAAAAGTTACACCCAGATAAGTTTGTATTTCATTAAAGATATTGAAAGCCAACATCAAAAGATGAACAGACAAGAAAATATTTCCATTTACCTCACAGTCTTTCCACTTAAACATCTTATTTAATGTCTTTCTTGCTGGAGAATTATTTCTCCTCAATTCCAACACCTATATCAATGTGGTTAGCCAGGAAGTAGAAATATATTGCTATGGGGTGAACACAAGTGTCTCCATTATATTAAAGATGGGAAGTGACATTTTCTTTCAGAAAAAATTAATATTCTCCTATCAGATAGCAAGAAGCTTAGTAAGTGTGTTATCTGATTAATGAATAAGCTAATTATTTTTGTGATGGTGAGTTATGTTAAGTAATCTCTCTCTGACAGTTGACAAAAGGCTGTAGATTCATGTTAAGAAAAAGAAGGCGGCTCATGGCAACGTCTGGATTTTTTTAGTCAGTACTATATTAATTTGGGGAGAAGGGAAGCTGTGAACTCATATCAAAATCAGCTGTTAATTTTGATTTGAAAAATGACTTTTAAAGTAATAAGCAATTTTTACATTCAGATTTAATTTTTAATTTTTTTAAGAAAATTATCTTTTAATTTCTAGTCCTGAAAAGAAACTCCCTGAAAACAAAATGAAAAATGAATTCAATCAAGCTGACCACGCTATTTTTACTTTAATTTTCACTTTGTCAAGAGGACCAAAAGCAAGAGTACTGGGTAGTTCTGATTTTTTATTTTTGCCTTCTGTCTTTCTTTTTACCAGCACACCCAAGAAGTGATGCATCTTACCACTCTAGTGAGGAATCTTGCTTTTTCTTCCAGCACTGGGGGAAGATACAATCTGCTGGGTTGAAAAGGGGAATTCTGTTCTCATTTTAGCCCTTTTGACATTGTGAATGCTGTGAATACTTACTTGCCTTTTGTCTAGTTACAGGAAAAGGAAGTCTGATATAGTACGCTTGTATGCCTCCTAAGGTGCCATATGGCTAGAAAGTGCAGACCCTTTTAGTGTCACAATCTTCCACAAGAACATTGTGTGGTGCACTCGAAATACCAAATTAGAGTATTTTACAGTTAACACTTGAAGGTTGTCTTAAATGTGTATTTCAGGATATGACTAAGTCTAAATCACTTCTTTCTATTTAAACATATTCAATAGTTAAATGAATGCATTAATATTTGTCAACTCTGTAATGGGTAGCTGCTTCACTTATCAGATCCAAGGGGTCATTACCCTCCCACACATTTAAGGCCACCTCCTTCAATAATACTGAAATATCTTGTCATAGAAGAATTGCAGGAGCTGGATGAGAATTTTTTTCTTACTATGTTTCTTTCCTATATTACATTTCTCATTTCAAAAATACTTTAACCCAAATGTCAAACACTTGTCAACAAGGTCCAGCTGGGGACAACTGAAGCCTTCTACTTTGAAATCGTGATCTTATTTTTTTGTTTTTCCTGGTCTAAATTTACTAATTTTTCAAAATAAAGTGTATAAAATTGTTTTGAAAAGGGGTATTTCAGCACTTTCAGAAATCCCCTCCAGTTCCAAATACTGTTTGATTTTGACTGATCAGTCAAAACTATCTGTGTTGTGAGCAGTTCTGTCTCAGCAAATAAACATCTTTGGCAAGGATGCAAAGCTGGGAGTCAGTTTCTGTTTTTAAGAACTGTAACTTATTGCCTATAAGAAATGAAATGGCAAAAGGTACTTGCTCATATGATCAGGGGTTGCTCCTGCTTAGAACTTAAATCCTGCTTTAGATATCTCCATGAACTGCATGAAGTACCAAGATTAACCTCTCACAGTAACCTCAAATTCCAGATAGGCACAGCCAAGCATCACTCAAAAATTTTAAGTGAATTTGAAATATACAATGCATGAACACAAGATGTTTGATGGCATTTGTAGCATCTGAGACTATGGACACCATGCTTAGCCACAGAAGCAGTATTGCATATGCAGGACCATTCCAGACCACCACCTACATTTTAATAAGAACAGAACCTCTTTTTAGGAATGAAAGTATAGCTTAGTCTTTACAAAACACTAATTTTTTGCTTTTATCCACCTGTAACTTCCAAATGATGTGGCCAGTTAGTACAGCTGTGATGACTGCATCCATAATGTGGATGTTTGCCCACTGTGTAAGTGGACTGAGACCACCACTCATTTCCTGCCAGGATACATTTTCTTAGTTATTACACTAGGACGGATTTATGATAGTGACTACAAATAAGCATCTTATTATCCCATTCCCAATTTCCTGAGACACCAGTCCCTCTATGATGCTATTCTGAATGTTATTTCATAGTAAGAGTCTATCTAAATAGAGTAGGATCCCTTACTAAACGCAGTCTTGCCATGAAGCTGTCGAGCTGCGGGAAGCACGAAGGTTATGTAAATCAGTCTGCCTTTCATCTGAATTTTGCCTTAAAACACAAAAGGGGGGAGGCAGGGTAAAGAATTTTCTTTATCGTTTATGTAACTGAATTAGCCTGGTTCGCTCCATGTAATTCCCAGTGATTGCTGAAACACCCACTAATGAATACAACTGTAAGCAATTAGACCAGCAAGTTACTCAAGTCTAGACTGCTTGTCTGCTTCAGCAGCCGGTGAGAACATGGCCAATGGGAACATTAACCATTGTTTTACTCTTTCCTCCTAAGAGCAAAGGTCCTTTAGAAGTGCTATGTTCATTCATGCAATAATGACTTGCTACAACATACAGATACAAACTACAACAGGTTGTTATGAAGCCCCTCTCCTACTCTTGCTATGCGGTTAGCACAGAATCTTAATTTCTTAAATGGATAGGATATATTTAATAAATACAAAAATACAATAAATTTATAAACACTGTATAGGGCTGGATCAGGGAGTGGAAGATATTGTAAAATGATATACAGTTGTTTCTTTTATGTCGCTACGCCTCAGTCATACTGGGGGTTGGAGGAAAAAAACACAGGATGACTTCCCACACAAGAATATCCAAGTTTGGAACTCATCTGAAAAATGAGAAAGCTAATAACTTTCTAAGTCACTTATCCACAGAATAGAAAAACTGTCTATTACCAGAGCAGTTCAAAGCCAAGAAAGAGTTAAAAAATGACTTTATTGCCACTATGTAAGAATTGCCTGGGTCTGTCAGGTATGGTATCAGTGAGCTCTGACAGGAAGACAAGCAGAAAGAGAGGGAAGCCTGGAAGGGCCTTTATAGAAGGTTAGTCTTTTTAAGGTAGAAGATACTTAGATAACCTCATAGAAGATATTTAGATACTTACAGGCAAATGTGGACTTAGGAGAAAGACCATTGTTTTTAAGATGCACTGTTTTGAAGATACTTTTGTACTAAATAAATATCACTTTCTCTTGATGAAACTCTTTGATTATAGACTGTGGAGGTCATAATTGTAGGTGGAGTAGAACTGCGGAGTCTGGACCCCAGTCAGACCTGCTGAATGATCCAAGCTGAAGAGCACAATTGCATTCTGTTAAAGTATCTCTACCACCCACAGGGGATGTCAGGGTGCTAAACTTGAGCCTAAGTGAACTTGAGGAGTCACAGATGTAATTAAGCCAGTAATGAGATGAGCATGCTGACCTGATACTATTTACTGGTTAGCTAGTTTAATATCTTCATGCCTTTAGAACAATAAACAATACTTATCTCTCCCCCCCCCCCCCATTGTCAGTTTCTCTGCAAGAAGAAAATATTAGTGTTTAACAAGTATTGTTATCCTTTAAGGCAGAAAAAGTCATAAAAACAACCCCAGCTAAAGTTTAAAATCAACTTTTCTAGTTCTGGTATTAACAAATGTGATTATGATAATCTCTTGACATTAATACAATATCTTCTCACTTTAAAGAGATCCAGCATACTTTTCACTCTTGATATATATTGGAATAATTTCTTCTACCACTGAATGAAATCATAGTGAATACATAACAATACCATACAATAGAAAATGATAAATAATCTTGCCAAACAAGTAAAGCTTAGGGAAAAAAGGCACCTATTTCATGTCTAGCATATAGTCAAAACTTGAGTTTCAAATCTTGTCTGAAATGCAGAATCCATTATATCTGATGAAGCCAAAATAGGACAACAACAGAAAAGATAGTTCATCATTCATGCTTTGCAGGCCAAATACATCTTAACCATAGCAGTACAGTAGTTCAATTCAAACAAGAAAGGGATCTTACTAGGCCTGAAGAAAATCTAAACAGTTTATTTCCATATAGAGTCCTCCATTCTTTAATTCTTTCACATACTGTTTTCACCCAATAATATCGAGGTCCCCACTGAGGTACCAAGTTCCTGTTACACATACCTACAGAGACTGTGATCTGTGTTCTGCTTCACACGTACAGAAAAATGGAACAAAGACACATCTGCACCATTAGGATCAGGTATACCTAAACCCACTCCCAGAGCTGGGCAAACAAGCCAGCCACGGATTTGAGTCTACATACATGCGTTAGCAGAGCAGGCAGCCCAGTTAGATGTCAGCATATAGCTCATACAGGCCCACGAGTTCCAGACTTTAGCTCCACAGACATAACGGACCTGTGGCTACGTATTCTTCACTATATTCTTTACCTCTTGACTTTGAAACCTACATGCATGTATTTTGGAGCAATTTTATTAGCTTAACAAAAACCAAAATAGATATGGGCTGACTGAAATGGTTCCATACAGTGGAGAAGAGTGACAAGAGAAGTTTGCCTTCTGAATAAAGGAATGAAGCTCATATAGCAGATATATGTTATTTTCAAAGACAGGAATTCTAAAATCTAAACCAATGATCTATCAAAAAGAGTTTTAAGCCTTTTAGTCTCTAAATTATTTAATCTAACACTATCTAGTATGATGACAATATCTATTCCAAGGCTGCATGCTGTTTATTAACTTAGAGACCCAAGAACAACTAAGTGAAATAATTCTGCATGATGAATCAATTCACTACACGGCTGCTGAACCCATGAACGAAATGAAGAGGAAAAAATAAAGGCCTCAGCATTATAAGTCACTCCTTTACACACTTTTCTCAATTTTCTTTGTCACATAAACTGTCCTATTACTTTGTTTTCAGCTTATACTGTTGGCTTTGCCCAGCCAATGGGGTAGCTCATGTAAGACCCAGCTAGAGAAGGAACCAAACACTTATTTGCTTCAACTAGATTGCAGCAGTTTAATTTCTGTTTTGTTTTTTCCCAACCCAGTGTATTTATAAACCAACATTAATCCTGCAAAAACAGTCTCTGACAGTTTACCCTGCTTTATTTGGGGAAGGATCAGAAATGAAAGGCCATTGTCACAGTAGCGCACTCGGATCTCATTAGTGAAAAGGATAGGCATTCACAAATAACAATCCTCATATAAAACTCAGTAAACTGTTTGAAATTATATTTTATATTGGGAGCAGTAACTCTCCAAATCCACAGAGACTGGATTACAAAAATACCAGAGTTTTTCTGGGTCCACTTGGAGAGTGTTTACTGTTTACATTTCATTTTCTCTGTGCCAGAGGCACAAGACAGTTGCAGGGAAAAATAGCAGCTTTGCCATCCTCACGTCTTTGCAATCAGCCTTATCATTGATTTAGTCATAATTTCCTTGTAAACTTCCTCAGAAATCATTTATCCATTTTGGCAAGTATGCCTTCAAGTGTAATACATACAACCTGAATACAGGAGAGTATTTTCATTCTAAAAACACTGCAAGATTTTTCTACTTATGCGACTACTTATACAAATCAAACACACACAAACAAGCCACTGCTGAACTGAACTGCTAAGACTTGCACAAAGCTTTCATGACAAGACAAGCCATAAAAGTATCGTTTAGGTAAGTTCAGTGACACCATCAGTGCAGCATAGTGGCAGGTGTTTTACATTTTATGTAGGCAATACATGCTTTGCACAACCAGTCATACACCTATAACGAGCTAACAAATTAAGTGCATAAAATGAAGGGAGGTTCTAGGTAAAGGTAGAGATCAAAGGTTTCCACAATTCCAGGCTGCGTATCTCACAGAAAACCACACTCATCATCTGGTTGTAAGTTTTGGGGCTTTTCTGTTTAAGGAAATGACAGGTCACACCACCTTCTCTCAGAAAATCTTCTGTACAATTGTCCATACATTACAGACCACATACCTCTAAAATCCTTCCTCAGCCTCTCGTCCTCCTTTTGCAAGTACTTCTGCCCTGGAGAATTTACATCGGCTATGGTAGGGTGATTTTTTGTGTGTTTGTTTTTTTGGGTTTTGGTTGGTTGGTTTTGGCTGGAACACAGGCCATTGTCTTCTTGCTCTCTTCAGCACAACACTAGAAATCCATATTTCTTTGTCCTACCTGGTTCATAACAGACCAATTCTTGTGCAACCAGGAAAGTTATTTTAGTTTCTCTACCTCTAAAATGGTAATATCAACACTTACTTGGCAAGGGTGTTCTTCAGCATAATTATTTAAGGAATGTTTCAACTGGTGAGGTGACAGAAACCAACCACCTTCACGAATAGCTCATTTTTTATTAATTGCAATTGCTTACTTAGCACCCTGATTTCTTAGAAAACAGTAACATCTGCTACTAAAACCAAGACAAAGTAAGGAAACAGAACTGGGACAAACAAGCATGGATACCTACAGATCTTTATTCTTGCAATCCTTCTTTCTAACTCTCAGTCTCAACTTCCACAGATATTCTTCACAATTATACATACAGGTTTTCTCCAGGTTTATAAAAACAAAACAAAACCAACACACACAAAGCAAGAGCACCACTGTAGACATTAAAATGAACCAAGATCCATGTCCTATCCATACATCTCACGATCCTTGTATCGTAAGTAAATAAGACCCATATTGCTTCAGCTCCACCTTACAGAAACATTAGAACACTCCCTGGGAGCATAAAATTTTAGTGCAAGTGCACCCACAAATATATACTGGATTCTTCTGCCCAGTCTTGGAGCTGTCTGAACATCTCATACCCAGTTTTGTATTTATCTGTGATGGATGATGTGATACAGGATACACAAAGCAATCAAGTTACTAAGACGACAGAAAAAAAAGGCATCAGGAGTGCTGCCTGAGGCTTTGCATTTACTGACTCAGGCTTTATGTCTGTTCATTGAACTAGTTCACCTTTCATGGTTGATTTGGTTGGATGACTACCTATGGAAATAATTTTAAAAAGTAGGAAAAAATACTGTTGTGTTTTGTTGGAAATGAATAGTCAAAACACCTTCTGTGTTGCCTGCCAACAGAAAAGTAAACACAGTCATATTTGCAAGCAGTCAGCCTGCCTCCACCCCCAGGTCACAGTCTACATGTACAGCTCGGGCATCTGCTTTAACCAAGAGTTGAGCTGGGTCCCTGGAGGAAGATAATCATCTGCTCTCCATCTGAGTGAAGGACCCTGCCCCCAACTCACCAGGTGAAATGTAAAAGCTGAAAATTGCATTTTTGCAGATGCTATTCTGTCAGTAGCTGTTTTGTAGGTATTTCCAAAAGCTATCTAGAGAAAATAGGTTGTCTTTACTTCCAGTACTTTTGCTTCTCTTCTTTCACACTGACAACTGCTTTTTCATCTCTATCAGCCATTCTCATCTTTGTTCTCCTCTTCTAATCTCACATATTTTATAGGCTCCAGCCACTTGTTCCACTACAAACCATTAAACCTTTTCCTTCCTTCTCTGCACCTCAGTTTACGTGATTCCATTCAATACATCATTACCTATTAAAAAAAATTCTCGTGCTACTCATGTTCATTTACATTACTTGCCTTTTCTGTACATCACCTGTTTTAGGTAGCATTTCTCGTTATTTCCAGAACTGCATCTAATCTATGGCTAAATATGGCTATTAGTCCATCTTCTATTTCTGCAGTACTTGCTTGACTGTGGCATGATACTGCCTCTAAATGACAGATTATTGCTTCTGCTAGGTAAGGGGATCAATACTTCACCTTAATTGTAGAGATTCTGCTGGAGTGCTGAGCGTTCTTGGTTAAAGAGAAGCCAGACTGATGAGGCCACGTTTAAAGAAGAAAAAAAAGAAAAAAACTTGGTAAAGGGCTTCCGTGTTGGTAACTCCATTATTACTTTCATTTACTCCAATTGAGTTGCACTTAGATCCCCAACAAGTTACACTGAGACTCCGAGGTGTAAAGCTACACATAAATTTATATGAAGTCCAACGTAAGCCTTAATACAGAAAGTTTGCCACCTTCATAGAGGACACAGATGAAAGTAAAAACAAAACACAAGTTTTGGGGGTTTTTTTGTTTTGTTTTGTTTTTTAACATGTGGAGAATCTAGGGAGCAGATAAATTAGATGATTTCTTTATGATGAAAACTGGGCATCTGTGGCAGGGAGATAAACCATCACCTGGGTACATGACAAGGGCACTAATTACTCTGTATGCATCTGCTGTCAGTGAAGGATTTAACTCACTGTTCCTGTTTATTGTATTCACCAATTCATCAGAAATCCACAGACTGTAACAATCCACTAATTTGCTAATTAGATTCAAAGCTTGTTGATGGGAGCTTTTCCCATCACCCACACCCATTACCTTTTCCACAATTAATCCTTATGCTAGTGAATGAATGATGATGAAGTCCGTAGAAAGGCACTTCACTGAGATGTCTGGAATTCAGATGTTCAAATGTTCAGATTACATCTGGAAGAGGACACCTGCTGAGCTATATAGATTATCATTCTATTCAGTTCAAGTTTTAGTACCATCACTTTTACTTCATCAGGAAAAGAACACTTAGGATATGCTACAGATAAATGTTCATCTTTAAAAGAGTGCTTCTGATCACACTTTGTTCATGGTTTAAGACGATTTTAATTTAATTGTCAATGCTGATGTCATTCTCCAAGGAGAATGGATGTGATTTTCCCAGGCACAAATCAATGCTTTTTTCCTCCCCCTCTCTCACCCTTCCCTTTAAGCACCAACAGGTGCTTGTGGGAAAGCCACTACGCTAACCTAATCATGCTTGCTGTGATAAAATGCTAAGAGGCAACTCTGAGAGGAGAATGACAAAATGCATTTGCATAGTTTGCACTTCAGATTTTATTTAATTTTAAAAGAAAGGCCTGTGAGGCTTACTCGTTGTAAAAAACTGTAAATATAAAGGACCCTTTGGTATTTCTTAACGTAGAGCAAGTGCTAAGTAAAAGGTCCTTTGGATTCAGAGTTAAAGCCAAACTAATGAAGTCAGGCATCACAGCCTTGAGAGTAAGTCTTTGGAAGGAAGGTGTGGTATGAATAAACCATACTACCTTGAAAAGAGTCTATCAGTTACTTCATTAGAAGAAAAACAACTCGTTCAGCTAATGCTGCTCAGGACTACACAAATCCAATTTCCATATTGCATTGAACTGCAACCTCAAAACACTGTTCAGCTGTAAATTCTAAAATAAATATACACACAAAACTAATAAGTTTTTGCCATTTGCCGAAAAGCCCCAAAGACTTACAAAATGCTCTAGATTATTATCAAGAACTTCTTCTAGGTTTATATGCCTAAGCCTTGAAAGTCCTGTGCCCATATAACACACATGTGAAAGAGTTCGTTCAATATTCTCTGCTACCTTGATTGATGCAAGTATTTCCCTTCAACATATACATATTCGCAAAATCGATTTTTGTGATTCACTCCTCAAATTATTTAAATGCTTTCTAGAACAAAGACATTAATACTTACACTGCCATCACACATGCAACGCCCAGGTTCAGTGTTCTGCTTTGATGAATGGCTATTTGCACAAAGTAAAACATCTCCAAAAGGAACAACTGAGAAAAACCCTTGCCAAAAAGTTAGTGGTGTTCACCCAGAATGTGTAAGGCTGCTTTCCAGTTGTCAGGGTGCTGCATGGGCTGGCAAAGCTTGGAGGGATGCTGGGGCCAGCAGAGCAGGGGCCTTGCCAGCCAGGGCCTGTCCCACAGCCTCCAGCGAGGAAGGAGGGCAGACCCGGGGATGGCAGCCAGCTTTGAGCAAGGGCCCAGATCACCAGACAAGTCCATGGTGAGGAGGCAGATCTGAGCCAGGCTGGGAAGTCAGCCCGCAGGCCAGGATCTGGGTCCTGACCAGCGAGCCCATGGACAGGCGCAGGCCCATCACGGGGCACAGGCCTGGCTGCAACACCGCAGGAGCTGAAGTTCAGGGGGGGCTGAGCACAGGCACCTTGGCCTAGAGCGGCCCCATGGCAAGGGCCTGGCCCTGGCTGAGGCCTCCCCGCAGTGCTGTGGGGGAGCCTCTCCCCCAGGGCACCAGCAGCAAGGGGGCAGCCCTCAGCTGCACTGGCTGAGGGCAGCAAGTTGGCCCTGAGCCCTGGCAGCCAAACCTGCAGGAAGGAGACGCCCTCAGGGCCCTGACACCAGTTCATCTAGACATGTCACAGACCATGCAAGTACTCTGTCTATTAGACTATCCTGGGATAGAGATTTCTTTTCCCTCCAACTTATTACCTGCACAAAATATTTTGAAAAACCCTGAAGAGGAGAAAAGAAAATTCAAACTTTTAAAAAGTGCTTTGGGATATTTAGCTTATTTCCTACTCAGGGCCATGTAAACACACAGATACAGGCAACAATACTGCCATCTACTCTGATCACAGCGAGAAACTATCCCTCATAGAAAATGAAAAACTACCACTGAAGACCAGGACATCTCAAGCCATCAGTAAGAAAAAGCATCTTCAGACACACGCATTATCATTGCACCTGGCAACAACACACATGAATCAATACACAGGCAGGGACGCATACGACAGTCTTAGAAGTCAATGTGATTAGGGTCTACTGCAATCCTAGGGATCCAACTTACAAATAAAGAATACTTTAAAACCACAAAATGCAAATAAAAACAACAAACAACCCACAGAACATAGATCCCCTGACTTTTAGTTCCATTTGATCAGAGGAAGCACATAACTTATCCGTCTATGCATTCACACATATCAGTGCTTATTTCTTCTCTTTTTTTCCCCTTCCTTTTTTCTCTCCTACCTTTTCTTCTTTCTCCCCACCCCAAACCTCCCTCAGGAAAGTTTTCCAGCTTTTTGGTCTCTCACAAACATGCTAGCATCATGTAAGGTCTTTTATATATGAAATCATTGTTAGGAACATGCCGTTTACCTTGAACATTATAACTGAAAGTTTTCCTCTTCAGCAGATGTGCAACAGCCATGTTGAGGGAATACCCTAATATGCTGCACTTTGTATTGTAACCTACCAATTTATAAAAGTGAATAAATAACCAGACGTTCACAAAATTAAAAGGACAAGAAATGAAAGAAATTCTTCCTTAGTTTTTTTAATTATTATTTTTTGCCAGCATTAGACTCAGTAGATTTCAACATAGTGCTATAGCCCTGGCAGTTCCTACTTGTACAGAGCAACAGCAGAAGCCTTTCAGGAAACTGAACAACCTAAACCCGAGGGGCTCTCAAGCCCCTAAGTTTTACCCTCACAGAGACTGTAAGATTCACCTTCTTCCTTTTTGGCTTGGCACCATCAACACAGATCGCAGCTAGACAGTCACTGATGTGTTGGCAGCATTATGAAATAATTGCTACTACTGTCTAAATATAATTCTCTTCTCTCCCATATACAAAAGCATGAACAATAGCGCTGTGTACTGATAAGCAGCTTACACGACTCAGTGTCACAGAGGGAAAAGGTGTACCAAGCAACATGACCTGGCTGAATTCAAAGATTTAAGTGGACCAAGCAAGGGATATGCCACATCAGGAAAAGCTTTTCACATACACCATAACAGGCACCCATCCCAATTACCACTCCAACGAGCGGGCACAGTCATGCCCAGGAAAACATGACTGCCCTCCAACCAGCCACCACCAACCTCCCACCTCAGGCGCTCTGCTCCTACGTGGCACTGACATCCATCCCTCAGTGTCACCCCTGAGGTCTGTATAGCCAGGTGCTGGGTGAGGCTGGCAAGCAGATCTGCCTGTGGCAGCATTGCAGTGCGCCCTCCCAGCAGCTGCAGGCAGTCTTCTCCCATCAGTTGTTAGGCCAAGGCTGATTACACTCAGGTCCTGTTTGCGTTGCCCTGTTTGCAATGGCTCGTCATGCTCAGCCCCATTGCCTTAAGACTCAGCTTTTGGCCAAGACAAGACCACAATACACATCACTTGGTATATTAGATTTATATTAACAAAAATTGTAGTAATAGAGTACTGTTTCCAAACAGTGGGCCATATGAGATTTTATTTTAATGTAGACTGTTTTCTTTCACTCTGTCGCACAAGCCATAGGTACCTTTTTTTCCCCCCCTCAAACACAAGAAGGTTTAATATTGATGAACAGCGTACAAACTAGGATTCACGCTAATTGTAGTACTTGTTGCAGTGAATGAGCCCATTAGCACTTGTAGACTTCCTCCATAAGTCCTTGCAGGCTGCTTCCAGGATAAGAATCAGAGCAATATAGTAACTATGATTCAAATCTACTTTCACGCCCGATACAGTTTCCAGACCACCAATGGGTAGTTCCTTCTAGGCATACTACATTAAACAGGGGAATTTCAAGTTACTGTTGCCATTTCCTGTTAAGTTCAAATACTGCCTGAACTTTCTACTGTCAGAAATATGGAACAAATTCTCAATCCTGTGACAGGTAAGTCAAAATCCTAAACCATATAGAATATAAAATCAACACAAAGAGAAGAGGGATGATTTTCTGGTAACAGATTCATCTGGAATTAGACTTTTTTTTTTTTTTTTTTTTTTTTCAGATTTAACCCCAGTTTAAGACCATTACCTCAGGCAGTGAGATGGATGCTAATCTGGGTCATCTTGACTGGAAGTTGCTCTGTGTATTCAATCGCCTCTTCATACCATACAGCATGCCAGCTTTCTTGAAGAATGCCTAAAACTTCCACTAATTTGGGGGAGCAAGGGTATTAACACATAGCAGCTTTTGACATTGGTTTTATTTGGAAAGTGCTAGATTACATTAGTATCGCAGCTGTGTCCTTTCTTTGTACATATCCCCAAAGCATTATTACACAGAGACTGAAAGTGGAGATGGGACAAAAGTGGCGGCTAGCTTTCTGCTAGCAACACATTTCTTCGCTCCATAGATATGAAAGTTAAGGGTCCTTTGGCAAAGCTGTCAGGTGGGTCTAAATCTCATGTTAAAATATCTAATCTATTTTTGGAGATGAGTTAGGATGCTTGTTTACAAGTGGAAACTTCTTTCAGAGACATTTCTGTATACAATGTGCTTTTCAGTTCAGCAATGATTAAACTCTCCTTCACCTGCCTTTCTCCCATTTCAAATAAATTTCAAAAGCCTAGATCTGTCCTTCATTTTGACACTTTGAAAGAGTTTTTATTGCTATCAAAATGTCTTGTTAAGGGCCCTGTTCTCTGCAACACCCATCTAAAGCAAGTTTTTCTGCTAACTGAATACCCAATACTTAACTGTTTTGTCAACTGAAACTTGTAGAGGTTTCATTTTGGCTATAAGAGCCCATGAAAAGCTGATGCTGAATTTCTCTAAAGACTGTGAAAAAATACGTATAGAGGTATTCTCTAGCTAGCAAAAGGAAGAGATTATTTTAATGACTCATGTCATTAACAACATCCAACATTATGGACTATAAGCTGTGAAGCAAAGTGGTGCTGTAGAAACTAAAGCTGTGAGTTCCAAGATGTGCAGCACCATTTTGCTAAGCATGTTCCAGTCTTAACGTTCTCCTTTGTCTTCCTCTGATATCACCTAAGGGAACATTCCAGCTGCTAAAAATAAGTGTAATAAACAGAAATGGTAATGGGTAATACACTTTTCTTTCAACTTAGAGCTCCTGCTCTCTCAAACGTATTATTACCATGCCATTTACCCTCCTCATGAGCAAAAAAGTATTTGGGTGATGAAGAAGCAAAAAACTAATTTCTCTGTGCGTGTCCAAGCTGCTTTCAGATACATAATTTCTCTTAATTGTTGAATTTATTCATTTCAGTGAAGGTCAGTATGTGGAGTACTTATCCTTTAATGTCAATAGTATGCTCTTCTGATGGTGTCATTGATTATTTTAAAATGGATTATGTCACCTAGATATTGGCTGTATCAGAGGAGCTTCAGAAGCTTTTTAACACAACTTATTTGAAAAAGGAGGGACAAGAGCCATTGCCCTGCTCCTCCCTCCATAAAGCATGGGGAAAGGAAAAAAAAAAAACAAAAAAAACCCCCACACACATAGACAAAACGTACTGAATTAGCACATCACAGTCTGAAGAAAGTCACTGTTGCCTCCTCTACCATTCTATCACCTTCAGGAGGCATTATGCTATATCTTTTAATGATACTGCAACCACTAAGCCACCCTTCCAAACTCCATCTTGAGCATAACAGAAGGCATAGACTATCTTCATCTACACCAAATTATAAAGGAATTCTCAATGATAATCTCACCACAAAGAGTCTTATCTCTTATGCAGAAACTCAGATATGAAAGCATTATAGACAGTTTTGAACTGTACTGTCTGACCAAGTGGAGACAGCAGTTGCATCTCAGCAAGAACAGCAATGGGAAAACCGAGGAATCTTCTGCTCTTCTCTCATTTTAGAGAGGCTTCATACACAGGTACATCTTTAACCAAAGTCTGCTTTTCTAGCATCAGAAAATCTGTTGACAACAGTCATTGTGATGGTCAAAGAAGACAACAGCCATTACCAGGAGCAGTGCCCTGTATTCTTTAAGGCTATACCATACTGCCCATTAGAAACCTTCTACCAGGAGCAAAGCGGTCTCAACTCATCTGATAGCCATATAATGTACTTCCAACACAAAAGAGAATGAAATATGTCCTGTCTGCAGAATGTCCAAGGGTCTGACCAAGAGAATACCTCTGACAAGAGCAAGAAAACCATACTAAGTCCTTCCAACAAGCAGTAACTAAGTTTTGCAACTCTGCCAAAAAATTCATACACTTCTAGGGAGATTAAGCAAAATCTTGGGGTGTCTTTTACCCACAAGATTTCTCTCCCTGGGCCACCTACCAGACTGTGATTTGGCAATGACCAGCATAGGCCTTATGCAGGGGTAGGGATGAGGAGGACAATCTTTCTAGTAACTAGATCCAGGAACCACTTCTCAACATTCTCCAGCCCTGAATAAGGATTAACTTGCCAGCTTGGACATACTTGCATAAGACCAGCAATATTTGAACATAGTATTTGGCCTTGGCTGTTCTCCTCTCTACTGGTGGGGTAAGTAGATCCTGTGTCCACACTAAAGCACTCCATAAGGCAGACAAACTCAGTGCACAGAAGCACATGGAAAATAGCAAAAAGCATGACAGTGAGTTACAATCTGCATTTAATCCATACTTATCCCTTACTCAAGCACCTGCAAGTTTTCTCCTGGACCCCCACAGTGGTAGACTTGCACGTTAACAAACTGCAGCCCTGCAGAATACAGCACAGTGAAGGGTCTGTTATTTCTGCTTGGTGACCCAGCAGTCATGAAAACTATAGGCAACTACATGAAACTTCTACTCCACAAGACAGGAAAGGACAAGAGCAGGTGCACAGGCAAGTCAGCATTTTTAACTGAAAAGATATTTTAAAAAACTAATTACAGGTCAGCTATCAATGTCCATGGTGAGGCAGAGGCATAGCTGTTGCAGTGGTGGTACTCCTACAACATAGCTCAGGCCAGCCGTGACAACCCTGGCTGAAGTAATATGGGGCTCCTGGGCCCATGGGCAGTGGGGAGGCCCCAGATGAGGCTGGTCAGGGCTATTAGAGCCTATTTGTGCATTCACAGCCCTGTTATGGATGTTCTTGATCACCTGCTGGTGTGGGTGGGCCACTTATAATCATTTAAATTATAATCATCTGCTTGCTCCTCTGCTGCATCTAGCTGAAGTTGCTCAGTGTATGTCTACTGCTTTGGAGGTGATCTAATGATCTGTAGTAACTACACAGACATTCTGCCAATGTAAAAGAGACAGTCCAGCCTGCACTGCGCTCGCTGGGGCAGCTCTCTGGAGTTTCTTGAAACAGCAGTGAAGGTATTGACATGCCTGTACTTATCCTTACAACTCACAGTACACAATCAGTGCAATATTCAATTACATCCAAAGGTAATTTTTTTAGCAAGTTTTTTTTAATTTGCAACATGAAGCAGCTTTAATCTATAGTTCTAGCTGTGCTAAAATAGCACAGAAAACAAAAGCTTAGGTGAATTCATTAGACATTCATAGGGTTAATGAGAACATGTGAAATAAGATAATTTTTGAGAGATACAAAACCTCAAACTCCAAGGCAGAGATCAACTAGGAAATGAGAGAAGCTAAAAAGTTTATTCCATTATGATTTACTTCTGGGAATGGGCACAATCAGAGATTAGCACACTAGCTTGATCATAGGTTTGATCCAGTGTGAAATCTTGTATTTATTTATTTACGTGCCTTTGCTTACCTATAAGGTATCAGAACAAATTTTGACATAAAAAATAATGTATAGCTCTTCTAATTTTCAACCTTAACCAGAAATTAATTCATCTTATGCATCCACCTACTTCCCTGTATAAGTGTTTATTAAAAGGAAACATTTTATAGAAAACACGGAAGTACAAAAAGTTTCTACCTAAGTTTAGAAATCAAAAAGTACAACAGGGCCTAGGCAATTCTGTGCACACACAAGAAGATTAAGGCAATTAAAGACAAAGCCTGAGCCTTGGAAATAGAAAAAAAAGATTCCTAGTTTCTTGTTGAAAGAAAACCTGAAGCTGGTATTCTGTAGATGAAGATACATTGGGGAACCAGGAAAAATCCCCTTTAGTGGTCTTTACTGCTTATCCAAGGATTTCTCAAAACATTTTGTGAGCCTAATCAGGCCTCACAGTGCTTCCTCTGAAATGAAAGGGCATTTTTATCCTCACTTGACAAATAGGAGAACTGAAATACTGTGAAGTGAAGGCACTTGCTTTTGAAAAACAATTGGCTGAAAATGTTGTATAGTGCTGAGGTTTTTTCTTGGATTTAGGATACCTGGACTCAGATTTCTGCTCAATATAGAAAGCCAAGTCAGAGAGTAAAAGGTTAGTCAAAGTTCCCATATCATGTGTGCAGGTACTAGAGTTTTCACCAGTAAAGTCCTGTGGATACCATCAGTGATTCTACAAATACTGAGTATTGTTTCTATTATGTCAGAACTCTGGCAATTTTTCTTTCTTTCATGCCAAAACCTGAGGTGCACAGATGAGGTATTTTCTTCAGCATACCAACTCTGAGGCTTAAAATAGTAAGCAAATGCTCAGAGTACACCCAGCGAATACCTACAGAATTAAGGTCAAAAGAAAATACAGTTATATTCACCTCTTTCAGACTAACTTTTGTCTGGAAGAGGAGCTGTTCCTCTTGGCATGTAGGAGATCTGGGTCGGTTCTTCTTCCTCCTCCTGCCTTTTCAAAGAAACAAAAGAGCCATCCTTCAGTTTGTAAAAGGAACAACTGATTTCCAGTTTATACTGTTTTCATACTGGCAGGCTTTTATAGTTCCTGTCTCATAGTTACTGTAGTCATAACTATGGTCGGTCTCCAGGTATTGCATATATAAGTACCCTACAGTTCAGATGCCTGACCGGGGGGGCATTCTGAGAGTCAGGGATTTCCCTTTGTGGATGCAGACTTCAGTCTGTTGGTGTCTCTTTTCCTCATTTTTGCGACAGCATTCATAACACCTTTCTAGGTCACAGTGTGAGGAATACATGCTGATATTATTTAGAGAAACTAGGCCATATGGCAAGTCAGGGATTGTATTAGGATTCAGCAAAGCATATGTAGACTCCCAGTCACTAACTTCAACCATTAGCTTACTCTCCCCTCCTCCCATGTACTTCTCTACCTACAAAGCAGAAAGGCCTGAACCAAGGGGGTTGAGACCAGGGAGGTTTAAAGTCCTCAGGCTTAAGCAGCTCCCAGGTAAAGTCTGCCTGTGCCTGGATGTGGCTGCAAAATGTCCTAACAAAGTGGCCTTGATTCTGTGTTAACCTCAGCAACAGCCTGCTTGGTCTGCCTTTTAATCAGCTCCTCAGCTCATTTCACGATCCAGACCATTGCAGAAATACACCTCATATTTTCCTGGCACATCTCCCATAAACGCTAAAGATAGACAGCTACAAAGAACCCGCATTAGATTTTATTGATGTTTCCATACTTGGAGTTAAGCTTTGTCAGAGCCAGCCTCCTAACTACAAGAAACAAAAAGTCTATGTTTTTTGCAAGGCATTTGCACAAAGGGGCCCTTAATGGCCTGCCAGCCTCCTCACTCACTGACAGGCTTATTTGCATAAGTAGAGAAGCAGGAAGTGCAAGGAGACAGATGGATGAATATTAATTAATGTTTGTAATGCTTGGGAAAAAAAAGTAATTTGAAATTTCTAAACCTCACTTCCCAAACAAGCTTGCCTTATTTACATTATCATTTAATGCTAGCAGACAGAATGTACTAAGTGCATAAGGAGCTGCAAGATTTACATTAAGCATTTCTTGAAGGATAAGCCCAAAGGAACACACAGCTAAGTCTACTTCAGTGCCGCTCCTCCAGACACTGGCAGAGGGAAAAAAAGTCACTCCTCACAGGGCAGACAACTGTTAAAACCAGGAAACTATGTTCTTTAAAATTGCTATTAGCTGGAGATGCCAAGCAAAACTCACCAAGAAATAGAACTGTAAAGCTATTATTGAAAGTCAGATTTGATTCCTGCTTAGACACCAAGAGAGCAGCTAAGAATCGTAAAGGTTAGGATGTCAGTGTAAAGTTTTACTCTCCATGGTTTTGTGAAATGCAAACCACATATATCTGTGTTTATGGCAAACAATTACCACTACTGCAAAGCCTCTTCCTGACTGCCAGATTAAGCACAGCACAGCAGCTTTGATGCTCAATGTACTCCATATGTTGTTTCAGAACACAGCTGCTTCAGTATCAGGTACACGCAAACTTTACATCTACTTCAGTTCTGAAAACTACAGTGTGTCCCACTGAACGCAGATAGTACGTTATTGATTGAACGTATAACATTAGGAACATGGCTGCATTCTTTTCTCCACCAAGTCGGTCCGCATGCTGAATGACTGCTACTGACATCCATATAAAGCATCTACTGCGCTACTAAATGCGCTAGATACTGGCACACTAATGTTTTGCTGATATTATTGCAAGCTGGTAAAATTTTTTTGTAAGCCTTCATTAAATACCTACTTATCATACTTCAGTATGAAAAGGGCAGCTTTCACATGATTTGAAGATGATGGCTGAAAAAGGCAGATGAAAGAAGGGCCTTGAAACCAGAATATATTTTTTCACTATTTTCAGGCTTAATTTCCTTTTTAGGTAGGAAGAATGGGGCTTAAAAATGTATAAATGGATAAAAACGTTATGTCACTGATATGCAACAGCATGCTACCTAATTCACACCCAGTAGGAAATCAATGGACCTGTTCACATGTAGATAAGTCTAAAGTTCTATTAATTTTGCCACGAATTTATTCACAGTATTCCTGGTAACAACTCTGAAAAGTCAGGAAAAATGTATTAACAGCTGTAGAAACATTTGCAGACCAGCTTGCACTTAAACAATTTACAATGTGAAAAAAAATGCCTTATGTTAATTAGTATACACTTATGTAGCATCTTTCCTGAAAGAGAGCCCAAAGTATTATTCAAGAATCAATTCATAAGTAGAAGAAAGGCAGCTGGGATAAAATGCACAAGATGTTTCAGAGGCCACATCACACTCTCTGAGCAGAAGTGCTATTGCTTTTAACAGAGGTTGGATCGAGCCTTAAAAAAGGAAAAAAAAAAAACAGAAAGAAAAGCCTACAAAATATTTTCAGGCAGGTGTTAGACAGATACTTAACCTCACAGCAATGAACAGGAAATTTTCAAAGGCACAGTAATCATTTCAGAAATTGGAATTCCATCTGTACGTCATGATTACTGTTCTTGACCAAAAATTACTGGATCAAAGTTATTAGCAATGCCATCTCATTTAACTTTCTTCCTTTCCTTTTCATTATAAATCACACTCCTGTTCGATACACTTTAGGCTGCTATACTTGGATCCAACTAGCCAAAAAACCAAAGGAATAATAATTTAGAAAAGAATTTTATTTCTGAAGCACAACAGTTTTCTTAAATTCCCAAGAAGATCTTAACTGAAGTAGAAAACTTCATCCAGCTTCATCTATGATTTTAGCCAAGAAACAGAGATGAGCCCAAAACTCCTGAACAGCTGCATGACTTCCCCTTCTAGTGCAATAGTTCCTCCCTGTCACACACCTGGGAGGACACATGCAACCGGCACCAGAACTGCACAGCCAGGAAACACAGTCGCTGAGTAAACTCACAAAGTCTGGCTGCAATCTCTTGAAAGTTCATTGAGTTCAAGGTGATTTCATGAAATAGTTTCAATTTCAATCTACAGACATTCCCAACCACAAATGATGATGGTAGTCTAAAAGATGAACCAGCAGAAGCCACTAGTTTTAACAACTGCCCTTCCCTGATTTCTAGACTCATGGTCACTGGTTTACAGCAGTATAAACTTTCAGGGACAAATGATAGTTTAAGAAAAGAGGGATAGATTTTGTAAAGAATTTCTAAAACTGTGCAATTTTAACCTTTAAAACACACAAGGAGGGGCAAGCACTGTACTCATCTAGATAAAATACTAATTTCTTAGATATGATTCCTTGCCTCAAATTCCTTACTGCCCTTTAGCTATCTATAGTATTTTGATACCCATCCTTGCAATTTCATTCACAGATTTTCTGACTGGGAAGTCTTCCCCAGTTTTTGCAGTCTGCCATTTTAACTGTGGTTAACCCTACCCTCAACCATCTCCTTCCCTCCCTTTTCTTTCTTTGCATTCTGTACTGGTCTATCGCCCAGCTCAGCCATCCTTCACTGTTGGATTTTTAGATTCCTACATCAACAGCTCCATGTCTCTTTGCCTTTTTTGGAAGTTTCTCTTACTCCTTAAAACAGTAATTCTCTGCATTTGGGCTGGATAAAGATAGTTTCGCTTACCATTGTTCCATTTAGGCAATGGCTCTTCAGGTGTTGACAGCCTTCAAAGGTTTTTCCTGTCTCCAGTCTACGGAATCTGCTTTTCATCTTCTGAACACCAGAGGGGCAAGAATATGGCAAAATTTTAACAGTGGATTGAACATATTGTCTCAAACAGAATTCATAGATTGTTCACAAATAGATTCCTAATGTATAAGCATATCTCAATACAGAATAAGCATGATAGAGACAAATCATTACCATATTTTTTGTAGTTCTGTTCTATATGCAGAAAAAAGCCACGATAATTAATTTCAGACTTCTGAAAGTTATTGAACTTACTATTAATATAAAGGTTCCATGGCAGGGCTCATTTATAGTTTACTAACTTTCAAGCCCCTGAGAAGATAACAGCTGAGTTACATACCCCACCTAGATGAGCTAGCTGGTGTTATAATGGAATCAAATATCACTCACTCCAGCAGTACTAGCAGAGTCAGGTTTTGATGCGAACTATTTCTTCTAATGATATAAAGAAGACTGCAGTTTTCCATAACAGGCAATAAAACTAGAAAGAATGGTGGAGGGTAAGGTAAGTGTTAGCAAAGGAATAAATTTCAAATTGCGATCCATCACTGGAGTACAAATGCAGCTGGTCTAGTCTCAGGAAGATTATCAGTTGTTTATCTGCCTCAAATGATATAAATCACACATAAAAGAAGGTTTTGCATATGTCTCAAAAGACTCTGCAACCAAATTGATCCTCCAGCAGCTGTAGTGCCTGTGAGTATAAATCACAGGATGCCCAGTGAGGCTGGGATTTGAAATTGAGCTGGGACAGTTCAGAAAAGATCAGTCTAGTTTCCTCTAGGGTGTATTAATCTGCATGAGTAGCATTGACGAGGGGGAGGGAGGAGGAATACAAAAGGATGAAGAATGGAAATAAAACCAAGACAGTGTCACAGAGAAAGAGTTTAACCTCTAATTGCTGAAATTATGGGTTAACCACATAAACCACACAGAAAGGAGCTGCTTTTCCCTCTGTACCCCACTAATAATAAATTCATAAGACGACTTTGTTTAATTGTAATGTTATACTCATTATAATGACAACAGAATCTGAGGCTTTCTTTTAAGCCTTAGATTGCTCACTACGTGATTAACATAGAGTGCTCACTATAGGATTAACACAGAAGCTGGCGAATGTGAACCCATCTTTTCAAGAGGGAGCTGGGAATCAGCACTTCTGGATCATGTTCCACCATCTATCACAAGTGCTGGACAATCACATATGTGCATTTAAAAAACAGGACACAGCAGCTAACTTCGAAAATGTCCAGAATTACCCTATAGCCATATATAATTTAAATATAATGTCTGATATTTCTCAGATTTTTTTGTTGGATAAACACAGGGAAAACTCAAAGATAAGCCAAAAATACATCTTTCCTGATAGGCTTGTGAAGTCAATTTTATTAATGATTAGAAATTATTAGAAGGTCCTCAGTTGAAAGATGCAATAAGAAAACAAATAGTTATTTTGCTTCAAACTCCCTAGAGATGCCAACCCTGCAGCTTCCAGTATTGGCATAACTTTGGGGTGGCTTTTAGAACAGATTGCAGCATTTGCTTTCTCATTATAGAAGCAACCTAAAGAGCCACTGTCATCTAATAAGAGCAGGAAATGTTGAGCCTTTAATTGTTCCACTTTGTTCCAGCCTAGAGGTGCATGCATTCTTGAAGGTAAAATAATAAGTGCCCTACATATAGCCTTTAAGTGCCCTCCAGGCTTAAAAGGTTCTATATGAAAGTATGGGGTTATTTGGCTTGTCTGAAATGAACCAAGACAGACAATGAGATGTCCCATTTAGAAAATGGGACGCTAACAATTGAGAGAGGCCTTGGATCACGCGAGGTCTAATGCTCCCGCTATCACAGCCTTTCATGATTGAAGCACTACTGTTTGATCAGGCATTTTCTTCTAAATGACACCACTGATGACATTAATGAACCAGGAGACATAGTGAGTTCAATTAACATTTTTAACTTTAAAAAGTTATCCTGATTAATGTTAACCAAGACACAAAGTATAACAGGTAACACTAAGGAGTCCGGAATGACTCAATATGTTTAATGGTTGTTTTATTACATTGACTGTGATGTAAAGAAAGATTAGGAAAGTATTTCTTTATGTCCAGTTAATTCGCATTATTGCAAATTTTAGTTACACCTCCATTCCAAAAACTGAATGTTTCAGCCTGGTGTATAACTAAAGGTGATTTGTTAACATTTAAATCATGAACCCTGCCCTCAGACAAAAAAACAGTAAAAAACAAGAAATATGCAATTAGTCAGAGTGATGAAATTATTTCTAGAGGGAGGCTCCAACTGTGATTTCCATATAAGTTCACACAACTGCTGATCCTCTGAAAACAAAGCTAAACTGGGGAATTGTGATGAAATACAGTTATTGTGAAACAGAAGGCTGTAAAAATGTTATCAGTAGGCTTCATGTCACTGGATTTTTCCTTGCCCAGGCATCTCCACAGTAACTCCCTTTCCAAGCCCTTTTCCCTCAATGCAGTTGGATATTTTACATACGACTATTCATGGCAGTTACTGCAGGCTACGATTTCCTCCCCTGGACCTTGTATTTTGTTCAGCAGCTCTTCTATAGACCCTGAAAACCCAGCTGATCGCAGCCCCACATGTGCGGAATACCACCAGGGGGGTCTACGACCTATGGATTCTACTAGTTTCATTCCTTTCTCTCCTCTTTGCCTGATCACAAACTATTGCTCACTAAAAAGTCAGAATACTTCAGTCTTCTCCAAAGGTACACTTTGATATATTATGTACTTAAATTGCTGCCCTTCACTCGATTCCGTGTCATTCACAATCAGCATTACAGTGCTCCTTTGGGGCAAAGGTGCTTTTCCAAATGTCTTTTGGGCAAGAACAATGTAGCATCACATATGGTTTCCATTCATTACTGTGCAACTGCTCTGCTGAAAAATTGAAGGAAAAATTATAAAGTAGATTTTGAAAATGTGCTCAGGGAAGAATATGTGTCTGTATGAAGGGAGAGACGCACATGAATACACTTATGCAAAAACGCTGGTTCACCTTAAACTTTAAAAGGCTGATATATACTTATTATATTAGTTTATTAATATATACTGTAAACCTCTCAGTCCCAACTATATTTAGGAACCAAGCAGCTAGTATTGAGTAAACAATGGTCTGTATTTATCTGAAAAACAAAAAACCCACCCAAAATACCTCATTTAAAGGACTGGAAATACATGTGAATTCTTAAGCAGTTAACAGAGGTGAATGTCCTACCTTCTAAGCTCAACCCAACCAATTGGCACTTCAAAACCACCAATGAAAATACTCACCAATAATGAAAAACTGAAATCAATATTTATTTGTCCAAATACTGTAGCACCTAATCATCTTTAATACCATATGCTACAAAAACGTGAACATCTGGGAAGGCCCAATTCCTTCTGCAGAGCATTAGCAATTTAAGATCGCAATAGAGCAGAATAGGAGGACACATTCATCCATACGCACACACGCATTTGCATATGTAATTTTTACACTTCTATGTATACACACACAAGCTATGTCTTAAGTACACTGGGTAGATCTGTAGGTATTGCTAAGAAAAGCATGCATCCCAGGAAAAGCCAAGTCATCTTATATTCAAACCCTGAGATTATACTGATTCAATGGATCTTTGTTCTACTGCAGGGAAATCCACTTTATCTTTGTTATATTTCAAAATGCTCTCCCATTGTACTTTGAAGATAAAACATAAAGAGAGAATACATTATTTGGTTGCTTCTAAATTTTGAGGATGACCTAAAGGAGAGTTCAAACTAAAAACCAAAAATGATTTTACCTATACTAATTTCAAGACCAGCTCCAAATAATAAAGGTCAGTCACCTGAAATCAGGAAATTCTAGAAAATAATGATTTGTTGTTGTGTGACTGGGGGATGTCTTTTTTTTTTTTTTTTTTTTAATCTATCTATCTACTGTTTTCTGCACTTTAGGGTACATTTCATATATATTTGCAGATTTTTGCTATACAGCCCTAAGTGCTAGATATTTGTTATAAATGGAAGACTCTTAGATTCATTTCTATGACTGTGATGCTACAGAAAACCAATAAATATCACAAGATTTTCAAGACTGTGAGATTTTACAATCTTGCAAAAATATCATACATACAGTATGACTGCCTCAAAGCAACTCAGAGTCCTGAATAGACTAGATTTTGTGCAGCTTTAAATTCCCAAAGTAGAGAAAAACAAGCAAAAGCATATACAAGACCAAAAAATTGTAGTACAGTTGCGAAAGCACTTTGATTCCTATCTTCACCACACTTCCACTTGTAAATGCCACCTAGCACTGCCACCTAATGGTCCATCACATTCCTTACATTTAAATATTTATAAACTTGGTGCTCTTTATATCCTTTACAAAATTTCAGTAAGCTGATTTTTCACATTAAGTGGGACGAAGATGAATGCTCTGCGTATTTTAAGTAAAAAGTTAAATGAAAACAGTGATAGTAGAATCCAAAAGCATTGCAGCCAAACAGATCACCATTCATTCAGACTGAAGCCCTCCCTCCACTCCACCCCACCTACAGAGACATGCAGACTCCTTTCTCTTCTCCAGTAACCCACAGACTAATTCTGATTGCAACATTCTGCTAACACTTCCTTCCTTCATACTCCTACCCCTCCCTCCCTGATTACCATCCTTAGGGTTTCAACGCTAAATTCTCATCTGAAGCTTTTCTGAGCATATTACTTATATTTTAGGTCTCCTGTCCACTTAAGGCTACTTCAGCTGCCTAGGACACCCTCCAGTTGGAGTACAATTTTTACCCCAGGCAATTCTCACTCCTTCCATGACCCTCTCAGAGCCTCTTGGAAATGCTTGTACACCAAACCAGCTGCTGCCTCCTGGATTATAGTATCCTATAAAATCACAGTCTAAGGTGGATTGAGATAGTGTACAGAGTATTTCATCTGTGAAATAGCAATAAACCAATGTTACGTTACTACAGGCACTTTTGGTTGCCAGGTATAGGCTTTATTAAGAGCTTCATAATTTCATATTTGCCCATTAGATGCATCTTTTCCCTCTGAGCAGGAATAATTTTTAGGAGAAAGGAACCTGTAAGGGTAAGAATCTGGTACATGAATCAGATCGGCAACTATAAGCGACTAGATTATGCACTATACAAGCAGGTACAAGCAGCTGCAGCTGTTTATATACGTAAATTCTGCGTAAGAGCCCCATTAGCACAGTTACCATCTCTTCTGTCCACTGGGATGAGTGGGTACTGGGAACACAAAGTGGAGAGAGACATGTTTTGAGAGAACAATAGCTTTGGTGAAGCTTGGCAGTTTTGCAGGGGAGGTTGTTTCTGGTGGCTGAAAGTAAACTTCTGGTGTACCAAAGTGCTGCCCTCCAAGTAGGTCTCTTTAGACTGGGCCTACACAGTTATTATTTTAAATGTACAAATAAAACAGGGGGAGAATGTCCTGGGTCTTCATCCAATTGCCTTTCTCCCGGTGAAGAATTAACACTGTGGAAACTTCCTTCAGCAGGTCATGGGTCTGCATATACTGAGGAGACAATCCTACACTGGGAAAAGAAAGCTTTTTTGACACAATTGACTGCTTCTCAGTGATTTACATGAATCCCTGCTAAGGTGGTCTGGCTATTCCTGTGCTAAATCACTGCCCTAAGACATTCCTGTGAGCTAATTTTTTGCATATGTAGCAGGTTTCTGGCTTCTTTTCGATCTCTTTTAAATGCTTGTTTTCATTTATTTTACAAGGGATCTATTTGGCCTTTGAATACAAGAACATCAATACATATAGTAATGAAATAACCCATAAAGAAGAAAACATGTATCACTAAGAGAACTTAATCCTCACTTCAAAATGTATTTTGTTTTTTAAGGGAGTCCCTGGCTTACAGAAACACAATGCTAAAGTAACATTTATAATCATCTCAATTGTGTCTTGAAGACTTTGGCAAGATTTCATACATCAGAATATATTCACCCAACTTCTCCAGTTAAAAAGTCTTTCAACTATATCTGCACTTGAACTGGAGAAACAGATTTTGCACTATCAGTAAACAAAAGATTTTTTTTAATGAGATGTTGTTGGCCAAAACATCCATGGATTATATCATGGACCAACATGAACCTTCATCATATTTACCTTCTCCCTCTATACACACATACACATGCACACAACTTTCCCTTATGGCAGGCCAGCAGAGACACATACACATTATATACAGGGTCCACACACCCCACCTGCAGTTAGAAAGGAAAACCACACCATTGTGCAGAAGCTGAATTTGCCCATGGTGTGTTCAGTATTCTTGTCCAATACATGTCAAAGTATGCAGTAAGTATGTATCAATACATGCAATATTTCCACATGTATGATGACATACACACAATCCACAGATACATTTAGTATGAAAAGTAAAACATGACAGATACAAAGGCAAAATCAGCAGCTTTAGCTTATTGAACACAAACTTACTTTTTGGAAGAAAAACAATAAGGAGAAGAGTAATTTTTCCTCTTTCTTTTGTCTTGCACAAAAGCTTTACATTGTAGAAAATGCAGGATTGTCCTCTTTTTGAACCTTTATCTGCTAGGACACTGACAAAGAGGCAAATAATAACATTCTTATCTATAGGGCAGTTTTATTCATGGCTTAATAGAAGCTATAAGCCATTGCATTTTGCAGTTTATTAATCAGTAAAATATCTGGATAAAAATATTTGAGGGATATATTTGCAAACTGGGTTCCAAATTCATGAAAAGAATCAGTTAAAAAATTAGTATCCCCAATACAATGAAGTCTTTGTTTCAAAATGTTTAAAATTAGATATCGGTAAAAACATTTTGGTCTTTCCAAAATAAAACTTGATAAAATTCAATTTTATTTTTGTTTTGAAGAAGCATTCCTGATCTAAAAATTATCTGTCAGTGTTTTTAAAGCATCAAATCATCCTGACATAAAACAGTGTTTTTTAGCCTGAGCGAAGTGTATGTTTTGTCTTTTATTTTGCTTTTTTGCTTCTATATTTTTGTTGTTATTTTGTTTCATCAGGCCCTTCTTGAAAACCAAGTCCATTTTTGTTCTTCCTGGAAAGATATGTTTCTTTCTGATTTTCTTCAGTCAAGGCTTCAGAACAACTTGTTACTTGCCTGCTCTTATCTGGCATCACTCTGTGTAGTTAATTCATGTAACTCTTGGTTACTTGGTTAACTTATGGTGGGTTTATGTCACCCTAAGAATAATGGGAGGATCCTACCTGAGGGCTCAGAAAGCGGAACTCCTTTGCTTTCCTTGTCTCATTTTACTGTGCTCACTATCCTAACCTGTGCTTTTCTTTACAGCCTATTAATGTTTTTATGTAAAGAGATGAAAAATCATTTTCCAGGTTTTAAGCAAAGATAAGACTCCTATCTGGCAATGCTCATTAATAAAATACAATGGGAGCCTATATTCAGCGAGGATCTCCATGTCTGCCGCTAATTAACACGTTGGCTATGAATTGCGGCACGGTCTCCCCTTTTACAGGGAGACTTCTCCCTGCAATTACCTCGATAATGCTTACTCTGTCTAGAGATCTGATTTTATCCCTGTTTCCACTGCAGCCTATGTATTTCTATGATTTGTATTTGTGTGTTTTGGGGAAAATGATCTTTTCAACAGGAACATAGGACTGGAAAGACCACCTGGATCACACTGTAAAGTCTCTTCAAGAGCAGATGAATACTCTGAAACAGATGTCCAATTTAGAAGGTACATAGGACTTATAACATATTCTCAAACACCACCAACACCACTGTGAATTTAAGACCCACACTGAGAGACCAAATTCCACAACTATAATGTGCCACAGAAAGAGAAGAGATCAAAGATGATGGTAATATCATACATTCCAAAAGTAGGAATTCCTTAAATACAGTTCCTAGATCATCCTTGGAAATGGATCTATCCCCCTTCCTACATGGAACGAAGAGAAAACAAAACAAAACAAAACAAAATGAAAGAAGATAGCCAATGATCTATACTAACTTGATCTGAGGACATTAAATTTCCTTCTGATCTTAAATGATGAACAACTTAACCCTAAACACCTGAGCAAGTTATACAAACCAGCCACTTAGAATTTAATTCCAGTGCACCTTGCTACCATCTTCTCTCTCTTTGGGTTCTAGCCCTAGTCATTTAAAAACTGAATTCTGCAACTGGAGAAGACAAGGAAGAAGAGAAAAAACTCTCCAGCCTCAGCAAATGACCAAGGAAGCTGTGAAGCTTGGGATTAACACAAACAAAAGTGCAAATTAGGTGCTACCCAGACTCCTTCCAATAGCCTTAGATAGGCTCATACCGCAGATATGAGTATAATCATGTTCACCCTTAACTTCTAATATCCAGGAATTTTTGTGTGTATTTATATAACCCCTTTCATAGGTTTATGACAAGCCTCAGCTTAAAACTGTTTAGATTCCTTGACTCCACTACACTGTTTGAAAAATTATTTTAGAGCCTCACTTCACAGATTATGGGAGACCTCCTTTTCACACCCACTCCAAAATTATTTATGGCCAGTTAATAAATATATATATAGTTTTAAACTTATCCTTTAACCGAAACAATTTTCCCCTCCATGATATTTACTGTTAAAATATATTTATAGAAAATCACTCCATCTCCTCTCAGCTTCAGTTTGACTACGTTAGGCAGGCCATGCTCTTTCATGTCCTTTGAACTGCACCATACAGAAAGATATAATCCTTTACCTCTCTGTTCTCTGAGCATTAAATTTTATTCCTAAAAAAGTATACGATATGTCAAATTACATATTTTGTTGTATACAATGATGCTAATATTTCTCTAGACTAATAATACTTAATGCCTCCTAGAATCTCATTTGTCATTTCCCAGCTGCCGCATGCTGACGGCAGATAGTCATTCTCTAACTGACCACGGCGCTCCGATTTCCACCATCTCTGACTGGTAAGGCCCCAGTCTATTGCTCAGCTCCTAGGGGTCTCTGCATGCCTGACTTTAAGACAGGATTTCAGTCTCAAGCTCTTACTCAGAACAAGAGCACCCCCCAGCCTTCCCTGTGGACTGATTCTGTCCTGATACTGTCCTCTGCCTGCTGATAGCTCTCGCCATCGTGTCCCTCACCCAGCCACAAGTTCACACTCCCTTCCTACCCCTACATCACTTTTGAATGCATAAAGCAGAACTAGTTCCAAGAGGGATCTGTAAGGAAAATAAAGCCACTCTCTCGATTCTGATAATTCTCTTTTCAATATCACCTATTATAATTTTTATTTTAGCTGCTTTCTTATACTCTTTACATTTTTATTGGCAATCCCTAACATTTCTATCCTAAATAAGAATTCCTATGCCTTAGTTAAATTTAAGTACATTAAATATCTGCATTAGCCCTGTCTAAGAAATCATTTATCTTGTTTAAAAAGCTATTAGGTTGGATTTTTGCCTCCAGCTCTGAATCAGAAAAGTTGCAAATTTTACATTATTACCGTTACGTGTCCTTCATTACCTCAATCTTATTAGGACTACTTGTGCACCCAAATATATATTTATATATATATTTTTTAAAGGCCCACTACATCAACAAATACAATCCTTCTGTCATTAAGGTGGAACACAGTATCTGTTTAACAACTTCCAATGAAATATAAACAATTTTGGAGTGCTTCCAAACACTATTTTTAATTGAAATTACTGGTTAGGAAAACACACTTTCTAGCATTAAAAATATTAGAATTATAAACAAACAAAAATAAAATACATAAAACATTGTCTAAACATTATAATGTATTGTTTTTATGTTATAGTGTTTGAAATGAATGTCCTTTCTTGTCCTTTTAAATATTCCAGGGATTTCTTAGGAAGCCATAAAAATATTGTGTATCATTTACAGAATATTAGATAGGTAAAAATTAGAAATTAGAAATGCATGAATCCTTTTCATAACATTTCCAATAAAAATTAAATAAAAAGAATGTGTCTGTGGAAAATGCAGAAACAAAAATAAAATGTCAAAAGCCACAGTTCCTTTCAAAAGCGTTTTGGGGATTAATAACCATTTTCAATGAAAAAATCCTTTGAAAAGCAACAGGCTCTACGAACTATTTAACAGGAACACATCTCGAACTCCTGTGCATTAATCAATCAGCCTGAGCACACGGGAGAATGCCAGGCTACACGAGTTTGACACAGATGATGTCTCTATGAACAAAGTAACTCGATACACCTAATCGAGCAGATGACAACGGGGGACGTGCTGCTCTTTCGTCTGTCAAATGTCCAAACAAGGAACATGTTCCTGTGACATTTGCTGAAGAGTCGTTGTTAGCAAGTTCTTCAGTCAGAAGTACACATGCATAAGAACCAAATTTCCACAACTGTTATATGCATGATCTGAAAATCCTACAGTTAATTTGTGCCAGACTCCCAGTGTGCCTCACATCCTCCCCTCACAAATCAGGTTCACAGTGTATACGTTTTTATTACTCTCAAGAGTCTTCCCAACTGGGCAGTGATGTTTGAATCAAAGTGGGGTGCTGAACACATGCCAAGGAAGGCAGCAAAAGAACTACTTTATCATTTCAGCACTTCAGCCTTCTATTATGATTGCATTGGCACCTTTCCTAAGGTATAAGTGATTTTAATTTGCAACAGTGCTATACAGAAGGTGTGCTGCTATGAACCTTGCATTTTAATGCAAAACATTCTGGATAATTTTCAACTCAGTATATGGAAATTGGTGAAGTTCATGCACTTGGCTGCCTCTAAATCTGAAAATGCCACAGATCCACATGAAGAGTTGAACAATTCAGAAAATGAATGACCGTGCTGTGGACATAAGAAAGTTCTAGTGAGTTAGGGACTTTAGGTGTAAGAGACATGCTTGGATTTGCAGCAAACCTGCAGCTTTTTTATTATTATTATTATTTCTAATTCCCAAAGTCACCTATCACCCAGGGCACAAGAGAAACAGTACAGCACAAACACAAATGTAACATCCTTCCACCTTCTCTTACTCTAATCACAGCGTTTCAGTAGGCCAGGCAGGGAATATCAAGCCATGTGGTCCATGGCTTAACTCTCACTTGGGGGAAACCAGTGTGTTTTAGCTCTGGCTTCCTTTCTTAGGGGGACTAGGAGGGCCTGGCGGGGTAAGGGGAAACCAGCATTTCAGAAGTTCTAATGCAATTGTATGGTTGTAGTCACTCTCGTTTTACAATCCTCTCCTTTCCCTCCTCTCCCTCTGCCCCCACCACACTCCTCTTCACAGACCTTGCCTACCAGACTGGATCAGCTTGGATATGCCACGCTTCATCTGATCATTGCTGGATGTGAGCAATGAAAACAGAGTTAATGTTCCATAGTGAAAGCAGAAGTGACAGTAATGCCCAGGAATGGACTTTTAAACAAAAAACTCACTGGAAAAGCTCAAATGTCAAGTGTAACAGAAGTTTACATTACTTCAGGTTTTTTGACTTCTTGCCCCATCTTTCTTCTCTTTCTATCCATCCATGTATACAGAGTAACATAATTTACAATCTGAATTTAGCATAGCACTTTTAGTGATAATCTGTACAGTGAATCAGCAGGATCCCCAATGTGTGTGAAAACTCCTTGCAGTTGGAGGAAATAATTGTAATTATGTCAAGGCACGTGCTTTGAGGATGGATAGATCATACAACAGTCAAAATTCAATTGAACCTGACATTTGTTAATGCTACTTCTCTGAACTAGAAAGGGGGTAAGATCCAAAATAGTTTTTTAGGCTTTACCTACTCCCTACTGGCAGGAACTTGGTATTTAAAACTCCACCGGATCCCTGCAGCAAAGATCTCCCTCAGTTTCCCCAAACATTTTTCAGGCACTAACCAGCCCCTGCACCTGCCCCAGTGCAACGTGTTTCATTTCAAAAATTCATTTTCAAAATCAGGAAATTCTAAAGACTATGGTGGGTCATAACACAGAAACTATATTTGGAAACAAACATTTTCAGAATAAAGCTAGAAAAAAAACACCAGAATTCCCTATGAGCTGAAATATACCTGCGTACCACACACACCTGTGCAACTTTGGCTAGCTGAGTGAGCTTGCAGACTACAAGCTACAGCAGAATTTAATTCTGTGTTTATAAATGCCTATGACCTATTAGAAATCACGAGCCTGATTTTCAGAGCTACTGAGCACAGCTCTTCCATTTACTTTACCTGGAGGTGTGTGTGCTCTGTCAGCTCTCCCAGATATCAAAACTCAGCAACTTTACATAATTTTAATGGTCAGATTCTCAGACTTCAAAGGAGCTACACTGATTTTTATCAGCTGAGACTATGTCTGTTCATGCTGCATTTTGACTACTACAGCCTCTCTGCTCACACTGAAACTAGGAGAAAAAAGATTAATGAGATAGATAAGATAAATCAGATACATAAATAAAATAAATTAGATAATTAAAAAAAATGATGTTACTCCCAAGCTCTGATTTGACCCAAGACTTTATCAATGTGGTAAAAACAAAACAAAATAAAATAAAAACAAAAGTATTACTATAACATAGCTTGTTCCGGGAAAGAGTTCTTCTTTGGAAAAGTCAAAATGTAAATATACTAATAATCATTCTTCCATTTTATAGATAGAAACTAAAGTAAAAGGGCTGCCTTCTGACAGATTTCAGGACCAATGACCATTTGTCATATCCATTAGTTCATCTGTTTATACAGGAACATATCATACAAACTCACTTTCCCTGGAAGCTGACTATATTTAGCACTGAAAAATAAAAAAATAAACTCACTGAATATTACACTGGAAAATTTTCACAATTTTTGATATTTGAGGAATAAGTCTCTAAATTTGTTCACCCAGTAATTATATCACAGTCTCCCTGTGATACATGGCGCTAGTGACATATCAGTGACTCCAGTTTGGCAGGCACATCTATCTAAATGTCATACAAGCAGTCCAACCTGTGTTCCCACATGTAAGAACAGCCCTGGAGAGATCAGAGGTAGCGGCTGTCCCTGCCCCCATACGTAAGGAATGGATGGCACTGGAAGCACCTCTGCTTTCAAGGAAGGGAGGGGAAGAAGTACTGTTATTGCTCACAGCTTCTCCATTAACTCAGGCATAATCAACTGGCCAATACCACTACCTTTACACCACACAGCCTCAGACACTGGAAGGGATTCTTTGGTGAACACCTAGGAGAGCTTGTAGGCAATCTTAATTGCTACGACATGAATGTTTGTGAAGAGAGGGGAGATGCTGTTGACACTGACACTTCGAGGTCATGTGGGTATCAGGTCATCGGCTGCCCCCTCTGCAGGGTAGTGAACTTGGGAGCCTCTGTCTTCCTGCCCTCTGATCTCCTGGCCAAGGACCCCTTGCCACTCAGTACTGAAGATAAGGGCTGGCCATCGCTGCAGTGGGAACTGCGGGGAAGTTTGAAGTTGATGTGTGCTGCTCTCAATCACAGCACTGCTGCTGTGCTCCAGAAAACAAGCGTGCTTGTGCACCGCCATAAGGTTTGTTTTGTTGGTTGGACATCCACTTATTCTGCTAGGTCGGTTCTGCGCAGCTGGCACACAGAAGCTGTGTGTATCTATCATTCCGTAGATGCAGCTCCTGTGTGCAGAGAATGCTTTTGGGTTGGGCATCTACGTTTCACTGAATGAGAAAGAGGGGATCTGGAGCTTCATGTTTTCCTTCACTCTATATTCCTTATCAGCAGAGTAAATCCCACTTTGTTCAAGCCCCCAGAACTCTTTCCCTTAGCTATAAAGAGAGATGATAAAGAATTAGAAGAATTCCATAGCAGATTAACCAGCTCTCTGAATTCACCACCTTATCTTTACTAGATCTATTTCTCTCCTTCATCCGTTCATCCAGGAAGAGTGATTGAGAGCCCTCAATTATCTGAGAGGTACCTGACTCAACTTGCACACACACACACACACACACCCTGTCTGCATTTCCCAGCTCCTCTAGAAATGACTGTTGGTTGTTAGAGATCTCAGTTTCCAGTGATGACTCTTATCCAGCAGCTTCCAAAATTATCTTCAAATAGCAGGACTACGCAGTAGCCAGACTTCAGAACCATGTTACTTTTTCATTATGCAGAACCTATACCTGCTACCATCCACCAGCAGTATCCCTAGATCACTTATTTGTTTAACACCTAGCTTCTAGCCATATCCAATCTCTTCTCATTTTCCCATTTATTCTGATTTCACTCCCCTACGGTGCATGTTTATATTCAGAAGTGTTTAAATTGGCTGAATCAACTCAGCTAATTTCTTTTGGGTACCATCTATCTAATTCACCTCACACAGCACATGAAATGAAATAACTGTGTGTTTTATCTACATAAAGAAAAACAAAGCAAAAAAATACACAATATTAAGGTATATTTTCAGCAGTTCAGTTACCTAAATATATTATAAGCAGAAAAAAGGTTTTCTCTTCATGTACTATATGAAATCATAAAACTACTTGTTAAAAGGTTTAACAATCGTGTTTCCATGTTAAAGAGTTTAGAAAATTCATCTCAGGAATAATTTAACCCTTTTGGGGTCCACAAAGCTAGCAATTTTAATAACTTGAGTCTACGGACTTGAGAATAGATGTCTATTCTAAGCACGGATAAACATATAAGCATGTGAGCCTTACCAGTTGGTCTTTAGTGCTGTTTCAGTTGATGACTCATTTATTCTGTAGGTAGAAATAAGTATAGCTAATGAGATCACAGAAACCTTCTGACAGCTTTGATGTGAATACAATCCCTATATTAAGAATAGTGTGTGGAGGAGTAAAGAGGGGGATGTTCTCACTTGTTATCTGAAATGAGTATGGTGGATCTCAGCACAGTTCATAGAAGACTGATGTTCAGAAAAATCACCATCAACAGTCAAATTAAAACTGGCACCATTCTTGGCAGTACTAGCAAAACTTAATGATTAAATAGGCGCAGTAAGACCAGAACAGGCCTGCAATGCATTTGCTGAAAGGAAAGTGTCCTGGGAATTTTGATGTCAGTCCCATCTGTGCAATGAACCTGTGGTCAAGCCAACATTTTTAATCACAAATAATTTTAGTTTTTAAAATGTATAGAGTAAATTCTCAGCAGGCTTAAATCTGTGCTGCTCTACTGATTTCAAGAGAGTGATGCTAATCTTCGTAAGCTGAAAAATCAGCTCTTGTTTTCAAAAAGCTCTCATGGCATTCCTTAAAAGATATTTGTAGTTTACTACTACTAAAACTTTAGCTATGCCAAATGTTCAGTGTCTTCCCCTCAGAGCAGGCAACAGGAAGGATTCCACTAGGCAAATCAAGACTGGACGCAACTACTGAATTTCGCTTAGGTCACCTGCAGTGGGATTTATTTCATCTAACTTTAGCTATCTAAAAGTTAGACAGCTGCCCTAAACTACATACTTACGCAGGCTTGCTGCTTATTTGGCAAGAACAGACACCTCTCTAAAGGGCCATTCAGCCCATCAAAGCCAATTTCTCTCTCCTGTCGCAGAGAGCCCAGGCAGCAAAGCTATCATGGCACGGGTGCTGCTGAGGGACATACATGGAAGGAACTGTGAAGCTAATGTCGCAGAGCTGCTCAGGAGCCCACTTGCACTCCTAGGCTTAGCCCAATCACCTAGCCAGGAACTGAGAACCCCTAAGAAGCTGTTATCGCTTGCCACCTACACACTACTTCCCCTCCTCTGTTTTCTGAGGTATGCAGTATATGCCTTGCAGCTGTCAGCCATACAAAGATTTTGGTATGTAGATCACAGAACTGGAAAACTTGTGATCCCTGCTATAGGTCAAGTGACTTTTTCAAAACATTTATTTTGTGTTATCACTACCTACAATGGCAAAAGAACAGATCAGCAATACTGCTGCATCTGATGGTAGATACTCGTCGGGTCTGAAGGTAAAGGGAGGCTAAAGGTAGAAAAAGAGTATTACAAAGCTTTATCCTCCACAACCTTCAAAACATTACAAAAAGACCAATAATACAAGTGAAAATTTTAATGCAATGCAAACTTTTTGTAGGTCAAGATATATTAAACCAACTTTCCTTCTCAAAGCTGGTCACCCTTCCTTCTTTCTATGGAGCAGCTTTGGAGAAGCAAGAAATAGACCTTTTCTTGTGTGCAGAACATAGGAGTTTTAAGCATCATTAATTTTTCTGCAACTGCACACAGCAACAGTAAGTCAAAATATTTTCCACCCACAGCATGTGGCCAGGAAGAAACTTTCTAAGCTCTCTCTGGACAGAAATGGGAATAGGACTGAAGACACCTTGGGCATATAACACACTCAGACAGACTGATCAGCCCCAGACAAGATGCTATACTTGTCTCCCCTTCCTTACACTGGATCCACTTTGACAACATGATGTCTAAAAGCTGTTACTGCAGTCTGCACCATGACAAACCTTCCACAGCTTTGTTCTTTTCCTTTTATGCTTTGGATTTTCCTTTAGAGTGTAATAATCCCCAACTGTTCTAACAAGAAGGATCCTTCATTGTCAATAAATTGCATAAAAATTCAGGGAAACTTAACTAAGTTTGTCCTGGATAGCAGATCTGACTTACATTTTTGAAACAAAGATAAAAAATGTGGTTGTAGGAAAGTGTCATGGTCTCAGATCTTTCCTTCATGGGACTTACAAGGATATAACAGCTTTTAGGATAGTTAGATTGTTTATTAAGCTAAATCTACAGGTTCAGTAAAGTCAATCGTAAATTTACATCTCACAATGTTTACATTTCTAATGCATAGGAACATGCAAGTTCAAAACCTGACAAACACCTTTCCTTTCTGCCTCCTAATCATACCTGCCTGTTACTCTGAAAGGGAGTCTTTACATTAATATACCATTACACACACACACAGCCCCCAAGTAACCACACTCAATTTCAGAGTGGTTCTTGCTTCTCTGCCTCAGAGGATGCGCGATAATTGAAGGCATTCTGATTCAATGAGAGGGCAATTCCTCAAAGCACTAAAATGCTAATAAAAAATAATACTGACTTGGCTCTACCTGGAGAACTGCAGGCAGATGCTTGCTTGTCTAATTTGCCTGAGTAATTCCTGAAGTGAAGCTCTTCTGCAAGGAAGTATGCTGCTAATTCAACAAACTCCCTTTCAAGAATGAACTAAAATGCCTCTGGTAAAATCTTACTCTGTATTTTTCCTATTTTTCTCAGTTTTGCTGAAGCTGACTGTATTTTAACAAGTCTCAAAACCCTCCAAGAATTCAGTGCAATATGAGTAAGCAAAGGATCACCTCCCTGTCCTGCCCCAGTCTCACACATTTCATGGATTAACATGGCTAAGCAACAGAGGACAAAATGCTGTAAGAGTATTCCTTGCAATCAGCAGAGCTGGTGTGATTGAGCACAACCTCAAAGTAAAATCTTGTGAAAATTAACAATTCAGAAACCACTCTCCTTCTTCCCACAAAACTACAGATACAACAAAGTATGCTATTTTTTCACTCTTTTTTCAACACAGTTCTTCAGCTATATTACATCCTCCCTTTGGTCACTTGCTAGCTATAGTGCAAGTTTCTCAATACTGCATTCACGCTGCTGTGCAAAGTACCTGTCTTAATATTAATGTTCTGCAAATATTGTAAATAAAAAGAGTCATCTTATAACAATAGGTTATATAAAATAAAAGGCTTTTTGTTCTCGATTCCTCAAGGTCCACAGGGTGATAACCAGGGTTCGGAAACTGCACTGGTGTACACACAGCTGCACAGAGATTATGCTGGCCTTTCTTGGGCAAAGCAGTGGATGGCCTCAGTGCATCTGTGTGACACAGGCCTCACTTCAGCCCACTCAGCTTCATAAACAACGTAAGGTTTTGCGTAAAAGCCATGAAACTGAAAAGCCCCAGTCAAAAGAGGAAGAGCAGTTGTACTGGAAGTGAGAGTTACTGCAAGCAGCCCTTCAGCCCTCCTAGTAAGGGTCTTCTCTGAAGACAATAATAATAAGAATAATAGCCCACTGATTCTTCGAGCTCCACAGTGAATCTGCCAGCAAATATGCCATTTAGTGTCAAGCACCATTTAGTGTCAAATCATATTTTCAGAAACATCAGAGTGTCTACTTTCAGCCTAACAAGTCTTCTCCTCCTCACCAACTGAAAGCAAGTTTTAACTTTTAACACTTACTAAGTTCTAGGTACAAAGACATTCCAACAAATTAACGTCTCCTGGTTTAATACATAGAATATTTTAGAGTAAGAGAATAAGCAAAAAACTGCAGCCCAAACACAAGTGAACAATAAAATGGAGAAAATGTTAGCAAGCCAGAGTAATTTCTTGTAAACACATATTTAGAGTCAAATAAACAGCCATCACCAAAGGAGGAAAGTTTTCTTTAATGGAAAATAGGAGGGTTACAACCAGCAGACTCTACCTGACCTGGGCAAGTGCCTGCACATGGAGAGCTGGACTGAGTCCACATACTCTCTTCATAAATCACGTACATCTGGTGTGAAGGGCAGATGACAAAGCAAACAAGAAGCTGGATGCTTATCATCAAATGCGAGTGCACACAGTGCTGCATTTGATAAAAACACAGTAAGATGATTTTCCACATTCTTTTCTCCCCCCACTATGTTGCTGTTTTATTGTTTAGTTATATAAAGTATGCACTTTGCTAGCTCTACAGCCTAGTACAATTGCTGGAATAATCTCATGAGTGATCTTCCCAGTAGCATTGGCAGCTCTCCAGAAAAACATAACGTTTACTATGGTTTTACCTTCCCTATTTATCTAAATAAACCTGTATACAAAGCTAAACTTCCTATGATCCAAATCTATAAGGCTACAAGCATCTGAGAATTTCCTATTAATGCAGCTGCTAAAGAGTTATACACTCACCTAATGCCGTCAGCTCTTGCTGATATGCAAGCCTAACTATACTGAACTAAAAGTAACACTCATTTGCCAAGCAAAAGGAGGAACCAGATTAATGGCAATACTGAACTATAATACAAGACTGTATTTTGATAGCCGAATGAGAAAAAATGACATTCTCAGGATTTCACAAGTAATTTGGTGACAGATTGTTTAAACGTGATTAAATGGATTAAAATTTTACAGCAGAAAATGGAAGGTAGACAAATAGATTAGTGGATAATAAAAATACTTCTGTAAATGTAGAGTTCAGTAAATTGACAGAAAACCAGAAATCCCTGAATTTACTTCAGTAATTTATTTTGTATTATTGTTGCTCAATTTATTGTTGTTGTTCAATTACCTGTCCACTAAAAGTCTGAATCTGTTTCACATTTGCTGATTTTCATAATGGCAGATTAAAAGCACAATTTTATAGTAAAGGGTAAAAGATAATTCACTGTCTATCCTTGCTCTTCTTTAAATGCCATCCTTTATTTATCTGGCTACGATAAATAAAGGTAGGCAAGACTAAATCTTCACTCAGAATCTGCAAAGTTATGGGGTAAATTTGTCCAAACTGTCCATACATTATTTCCTATATTGTTGCACGGTATCTTGTACTGGTCTTCTCATTTCTTAGGGAGAGGGAAATTGCAGTGCACTCCCATGGCTCACAGCTTTGTAGCTGTTGTATAGTTCACAGTTAACCCAAAACAGTGGGAGTCAATGAGGTGCTTCCTGCTGGGCAAGCCTAAGAAAAATTACTCAGTGGATCTTGCTAAAACCTAATCCAAAAGCCTGGTCTGAATGGATTGGAGAGTAATCCTGGAATAGCAATAAACTTTTGAACTCTAAATGGAAGTACTGATAAGATAATCGATCATGATACCATCAAATTCCCCAAATTAAGGCAGTCTGCACAGTTTATGTGAAAACTGCAAACACAAAAAACTCCATCCTCCGCAATGAATAATAATAGCAATATTAATATTGATGATGGCCATGGTAACAAATTGTTTCCATAGTACAGGGTATAGACTAGGGCTGCATCGTGCTAGCTTTTTACAAATATACATGAACTGGATTGCAAATGCTGAGGAACAACTACACAGCAATACGTCAGGCAACGAATGAGAGGGTAGTGATCGAGAGAAGTAGCGTCCTCAGTACACCAGCAGTTTGCACATAGCAAAGAAGTATTATAGGCACCACGGAAAGAAAAGCTGTAAGAGCTTTTCAAGGAGTCAGCTCTGAAGACTTCTATATGGAACTTACTGCAAAAATATAGATCGGTCAGGGAGAATAAACTTCCCAAGAAGCAACTTCACGCTAACAAAAAGAGCATCTTAAAAAGTAGTGAATTATTATTGGTAGGACAGGGTTAACATTTACAAGAAGAAGACAAGCTTATTTTTAACAGAGAGATAAAGACAGTAACAATATTTGAAATAAAGGTCAGTATGGAAAATCAAGTAATTTGCCAGCACTAATCTCCCATGCATTTTTCAAAAACAAAGAATTTTTTTGAAATAATCAAGACAAAAAAACACTGCTGTGAGCCTGGACTGGAGTGGTAGCTGAATAGGTGACAGGAAAGGCCATAGGCAGAGACTTTAGCAGCCATCAGTTCACGACATGAAGAGAAGAATACATGATTGTATCAGGACGTATTTTCAAAAAAAGAGGAACTTTCTGCTCAAAAGTGATGGGGAAGGTCTTCAGGGAAGATTATTAAAAAGGTAGTTGTAAAGAAACCAATTAGATCTAATTCATCATTCAAAGATAAATATCTGACTGAAGAAATATTTCATTATAATAATTTTTTAATGCTGACAATAATAATTTTCTGATTCTAGTGGAACTTTTTGCTTACCCACAAACATGAACAGCAGCATTCATGTATTTCTATATAAATATGTGGGCTACACATCAATTAACACATATATTTCCAAAATCAATTACAATAGGAAAATAAGTAAATAAATAGGAATATAAAGCACTAGATTGGCAAAACTGGGCACTGAAAAACTGTTTATCCATGCACAGAATATTTAATGGTTGTGCTAACTTCTGCTATGCTTTCTTCTGCCTACATGTCTTAACACTTATCTGGTTGCATCAACACCATGACTTTATTTCCATTTCTACCTTCTGAAGACACTCCTAAAAGCTAAGAGCACACCAGCTACACTTAGAGAATAAAGATAAGTTTTGCCATAAGAACACCCGTCAGTCAGAACCTGGAGCGAACACCACTACCTTTTTCCAAGAGATGGAAGTAATTTTCATAATTCTCTATCTGGAATGGAAAGAATAATCTAGAAGGAAAAAGGTAATTTTCTGATTATTGTAGAGTTCAAGCAATCATTTCTTACCACAGAATGTTCTCAAACACATGATCATTTACAATATACTTCTCCAGAATTATATTTTATTATAGCACTATCCATATAGGAAAATAAAGGGATGTAATTCCTAAAATTGAGTGCTTTAGCTTCTGTTGACTTTGAGTTTGCTGGAAATTAGGTCAGTGGCTCAAAATCATAAGCTCCCTAAACTAAAATATCCTCCTAGAAGAAGAAACCATTGGCTCACGCTAAGAAAAAGGGTTTTTTCTACTTTACTCTCAAGACCTTATATTCCGTGGCCCAGAGAGAATCCTTTTTTTTTTTTTTTTACAGCTAAAGAAATAGATGAACCTACTGAGGTTTTACTGACCCAATAGGCTCTAAAAAAATCCCTGATGATTTCTTGGCATTTGCTATCACTTGTGACCTTTATTTTCTAGGAAGGATTATTATTACCTCCCTGCACTGTGCATTTCCCTACAGGATATCACCAGCCATATGTCAGCCTTCCTTGGGGGTTCTCATATACAGCTTGAACAATTCTTCACAGACTTCTAGTGTTCACTGAGAATTATGTACCATTTATTTCTGTAGTGATTCCTAGCTTTTTTCTATTACATGTAGACTTCTGTCACAGAGTTCAGTGCGTATTTACATAGATAAAATACAGAGACTTACTGGTATCAGTAAGTTAAGAGTGCTTACTTTTCATTAAACCATGCATATTAAGCCAAATATGTGAACCAAGACAGTTAAAAATATCTTTAAAAGACCTTTCTAGACTTGCAACTAATCATTCTATTACATACCATTTTGTCAGATGTTACTATGAAAATGCACTTGCCATGAACCTTTGATCCTCTTTTCTCACCTACACTTTGCTCACTAATTCATCCTCATAGCCTCTACTTTTGTCTCCTAAGGCACTGCAGAGATTCACATTGTTTAGTTTATGTTAGTGATTTTAACCCTCTGTCCCATGATTTGGGAAATATTCACTCCTGAATCTGTAAGTTTTGATATCCTATAATTTTGCAAAGCTGGAAATACGAAGATTTATAGTGAAAAGAGAGAAAAAATAATAATAATAAAAAAAGATTAAAAGAAAAAGATCCATTTGAAGTGATTTCTAGAGGATCTAAAATGCAAAAGTAATCCATAGGCATACAGATAAGAGAAACTGCATTCATGAAATTATTTTGCTACTTGATACATTACACTTTAAGATGGGGCGGGGTATCATATCTACACTCTATCACATGGCTAATGTTTTTTTTCCAATGTGTGGTGAGAGAGTTGTAAATGAAAGAACAGGAGTATTATTAAGAGTTGTAAAAGTTCTTGACTTATATCAGTACATTCAGTAACTGGCTTTAGCAGTACTGATCATTTTCTCAAGTAATGTTATTTTTTTCCTGGCATATGCAAACTTGAAAATGTTCTTCCATAATAACAGTGTCAATTCAATCTATATCCGTCCACAGGGAGTTGAAACTGTAGGAAATTTTCAGTACATTTGATCAGCAACATAATGATGTAGCTTTATGTGGAAACTGTATTTGTGGTGGCAGAGGAAAGGGAGAAGAGCAACAGTCATGTGAGTCACACAGTTGTTTGCTTAGACAGCAAGACGATCATGTCCACACCTTGAATCAGAAATAGAGCTGTCCTTCAACTTCCTATATTGCAGTTAAGACACAGTGCTGACAGATTTATGCTAAATATTTCAAAACCCCTGTGGGAGATGAGACAAATAATTTTCATTAATTTCAACTGGAATTGTGCACTCAAATTTTCATTGTACACTCCAATTTTCACCTGTGAAAATTTCCTCTTTTAGCACTTTAAAAATAGAGCCAGGGCTACGAAGAGAATAGGAGGGATGAAAAATAGTGATGCTTATATGCTTTCTGTCACTCTAGCTGTTTTCTTCCAAAAGAATTATTTTAATTAGTATTTAAGAGATACACTTTAATCTAATATATTTTTACATATTGAGAAACATTGCTGTCATCTGCTAGATACAATTCTCATAGCCATAGACTTTATGCATAGACTGTGTAAAATTATTAGATTTCCCCTGTTTTCAGGTTTCATTGCAGTTCAAAGACAGGCCAAGTCTGCTAGAGGTTTTTCAAGCCACATTGAGGAACACGAATTCACTGGCAGATTACATCTCTGAATGGGGAGAGGAGCCATAGGGAAAAGTTTAACCATTAATTTATGATGTCAGATGGACCAGGGTAGAATATTACCATCTGGACACACTTCTACTTGCTTGAATCAAACACCTCCAAGTGTTACTAAGACAGTGCAAATTCAAGAGAACATAAACCTACAAACATTTCAGTAAAATGTGCAAGTAAAAGCAGTGACCTACCCCCCCAAGCAGAAAGCAGCTCAGTCTTTCTGTGGCTGAGGAGGAGAAAGCAGTCACCATTAACTACTCTCTGCAAGAGTTGATGTTATTTGCTCAACTACTTGTTGGCGGCAGCTCAGTTCCTTGAGGACTAAACTGAACACTTCCAGCCATTAATAAAAGCTAATTCTAACTTCGTCCTTCTGGAATAACGACTGTTCCTCTACAGTGTCACATAAGGTCACACAGAAACTACCTTATCCAAAAGGCGACTGCACTTTCAAAAATTTTCAAAAAATGTTTGTACTAGCTTCTATCTTTCACCATTTGGACTTCTGCCCTTTGCTGTTTTCCCTCCCCCATTATTCTCATGGTGTTAATTCTAGCTTCCAGGTCTGAGTAAGTACCAACTAATACTGAACTTAAATAATACCAGTATTCTCATATTGAAGCATTTCTCACCTAAGAATAAAAGCTGTTGATAAAACAATCTCTTAAATTTCATTAGCTGGTTAGAAAGCCATGAATCCTTAGAGCATATTAAATTGATTACCAATTCCTGGACTAGTTAAAGTGTATCTACAATATTTTTCATTAATATATTGCAGTGGATTTGGGGGAGTACACTACCTGGCTTAAAAGTCATTAAGAATTGAGTAATTGCTTTCAACTGATGCTTTGTACTTGAGGTCTACAGAAGCTGCAAGCATGGTATCTTTTCCCACAGTGCATTGGTCCTCACACAGCCACTTGGGAAAAACTCTAAGAAAAATTTGCTGATGCAGATGGAGTCTGGGAGGACCCAGGTTCAGTACACCCAATTAGCTACCCAAGCAGGATGTGAAATTTTGAAAATAAAAGGTATTGACATATCATCTGTTGGGAGTTGATAACAAAGGTTATTTGGAATATTAGCCTCCTCTTCTCTTGAGAAAGGTTAGTTGTCCAGACTGCAAGATTCAGTGCAAAATTTGACCTGTAGGAGCAAAATGCCTAGGGCACATCCATTTATCTTCTTAGGTGAGGGAACAGAAAGATATAGCTCAGCCTAAGGGCTTTTGAGACATGTTTGGAAAGATTTGCTCCATTGAAAAAAACTTTTAGATGGGCCAACTCTTTCTGAAAGGAGCTGCATTTTACTTTTTTCAGGAAAGTTATAAGTTGCTTCCTTTTCAAAAGAAAAGAAAATTCACAAGTTTTAAAACTTCTGTTCCCTCAAGTTAAACCACCTAAAGAAGATAAAGTTTTTTTTTTGTTGTTGTTAAAAATGAAAGGATACAGTTAAAAACTCCTACTGCCGATGTATGATAGTGCAGCTGAACAGTTTTTGCATTTTTATTTCTATTACAAAAAAACTTCTTTAAGCACTGTGACATTATTTAGAGCTAAGCTACCCATGAAAAAAATGGCAGCACTATAATAACTGTTTTTATTGCATAGTATTTTGGATGCTATAATTTTGTCCAATGTATGCTTTCACACACAGCCTCTCAGAACTTTATAGTAGATAGTAAGGTTTTGTTGATCCTGAAAAACCTGCGAATCCTCTACCTGAGCTGAAGAAAAAAAAAATTTAACTGTTCTAATACAGCTCTGCATCATCCATGACAAGTCTGGGTATTTCTCATTTTTTTCAGAAGATAATAGTATAGGTAATTAGGTGCTATAAACACCATATATGCCATTTCTGTTTCCTCAAGCAATCTAAAAAACATATATTTCATGTAGAACTTTATGGAATGTTAATGTTAATTCCCACAGAAAAATTCTCTTCTGCGGTGTAAGACAGCGATCCTAAAATATATTTTTTAAAAAATATTTCTGTAGGTCTAACTGTAAAATATTTCTGTAGGACAGAAAATGTCTGTCAATTGTATGTCTGTAAACGGCCACACAATTTGAGGAGTTTTATATTTTAGTAAAAAAATCCCCAATACTATCCATCAGTAAACAGTATACAAAAATTCCCAAGTCACACCTGAAGCAGTAAGACACGTATAAATAAATGAGCAGCATTCTATCTAACAGGTGGTCAACACATTGGAGATAGGATTTCCCAAAGAGAAGTGGTAGTAATAGGAAAAATATCTGTGCTACAGAGCTATCTTTAATTCTTCTTTCTAAGAGGAAGAGCAGGAAGGAACACATACAAAATCAGACGTCCCATGTTCTCACATGTTTCTAGATTTGGAAATTCATTTAGATTTTCTGTCATTCTTTGATTTGCACCTAAGCTAATATTAACCAATATAAATTTATTTAACATCATCCCTGAAAGTCTCCAATTTTATTGCATCAGCACACCAAAAACTCTTAAAACACCTCTCAGCAGTCTCCAGAACACCTGATGCTTACCATTGCCCATTATTTTTTAATACTTTATCAGAGAATACATTAACATTCTACTGCAAGGCACACAGAAAGAGTGTTCTTCAGTAAGCTGGCTTTCTACACTTTCAGAAATGCAAAACCAAAAAGGAAAAAAATATTCTTTAGAAGAAAATAATACTCTTGATTTATACAGATTGTTTTTCTTTGGGGAAGAAAGTGATAACTGAAAAACAAAGATGTTCTGATAGTATCATTATTGCTATTTTTGTCTGTTATTTATCTGGAGAGCTTTTGTTGAGACCTGGATGCCTGTGAAACTCACAACTCAAAATCCTTCCCACTAAGTAGCAAACTCACAAGCAGCAGAAAGCTCAGAAAGTCATAGGACTCCCTCTAATGCAAAGAAAAAATACTTAGGGCTGATCCTCCTCTACCATAAAGTTTCCATTTAATTCTTTGCAAAGTGAATGTAAAACACTTATTCCAGTTCTGGTAGAAGTCAGAATTCACTTTTCACAACTCTGACTGTATAAAGATGCAAAGTAGTGAAGAATCAGCCCCACTGGACGGAAAGAGCCTCTGTACTCTAAATGCCTCCCATGATTCAGGATCCGCCTGTATAAACACAAAATGAAGGACTGTGCTAATATCAAGATACTTTGATGTTCTAACAAAAGGCTCCATGCTTGCCGTCCCTTACATCTGCATTCAGTTTTTTCTGCATAATTTGAATAATTCTTATATTTATGAGGTAATATTAAGTAAGTTAGGAACAAAATGTAATCTACGGCTTTGTGTAATGTTATTTGCTGTGATTCTGTTACTTTGTGTAATTTACAGAATATATTGACAAACAGCTACAATGCGCTCTATGCTACAGGGATGCCTGAGCTATTATTACCCTGACATACCATTTTTAGGAGTGTATTTCCGGTATCAACATCAAAACAAGAAGGTCATGCCATTTTTAAATTCCTTGTGTATTGCTAAATGTTTTCTCCCTCTAGCTAAGAGCTCAAGAACATCCATCCTTGGTTTCATTTAATTGCTGTATGAAGCTGTCAAAGCCAGAAAGAGGAAGAGACCATCAAACAGTTTTCCAAATACTTTCTTCATTAGTGATGCAACTAACACCCAGATCCAGAATACACCTCAAGCACAAACATGCACAACTGCAAGATTCACATAGATGAATCCTAAAAATTCTATTCCTTCCAAGTTACTTCTGTTTCCAGTGGAGGGCCTACAGTTTTCAATGTGAAAGTCTGTTTGAGATCTGCCCTAGAAACTCAACACCAACCCTTCTTTTAAAACTTTTTTTCTTACACAATCCTATGTGATTACATTAAAAAATACAGATGAAGCAGCCAAGACTAAGATTTGGGAAGAAAACAGCAGACCTAAGTAGATGCACAAAATTAATGAGCGGAAAAAGGAAGCGCTTTTCAGTTTACCTGTCTTCAGCAATTCATGGTATGATTAATTATCCTTTGTGCCAAAGTGTAGTCCACTTATTTTCTCAGATGGCATGCCATATCTTAGGATATTTCCATATTAACAATCTCCACTGGACACTTCTTCTTTCTTGCAACCTGCGTGCACTGGGGGGAAAAAGAACATTTAATTCTGTGGTGTTTTTCATTCTGCCAGAGCACCATATTATAACGTGCTTTATAATACCTGTATTTAGAAATCTCATGACAGTAATGAAATATAGGCACCTCTAAAGTACAAGTACTTAATATTTCTTAAGCAGAATATCTAAAAATACAATTCAAAAAGATAGGAAATAAAAAGAACTCCTATGGTTTTGACTACAAGTTATATTTTGTTCTGCTTATCTTCATACCAAAGATTAATACTAACAAAAGTAAATAACATTGAACTTGTTCTTGAGACACAACAGAACAGATAGTCTACGGTACAGCCATTATCCCATTTATCAGATGAAACACCTGCCTACCATAGCACCAATTCACATCATGATGCAATGACACAGAAAAAAACTACAAACATCATCATCTTTTTCTAAACTGTACACATAGAAACATCAGATAGTCTTTTTTTTTTAATGAATGAACTTATGCTTTATATCATTTGACAGGAACTGCACATTTGGCTATGCCAGGCACCCATGAACTTTAGTATTCTTTATGCAGAAACAATCTAACACAATACAGCTGCTTCCTGACATGAATTAAAACCTAGGTATCACTATGACATATATAGATCTTGATATTAACTGCAGATCTGAATTTTTTTTTTTTTTGTTTCTTTCCCCCATAGAGCAATCTTTTCATCACTCTGCTTCCATTGTGGTTTTATATATATATATATATATGTATATATATATATATTCGTATGTATGTATGTAAAACTGTTGTTAATGGTTACTTATATTAAAATGATTTCATTCACCTGAAACTATTTCATGTTATTCCACAGAAGAACATAAAAATTCAAAGGCAGGCATATACTGTGCAAACCTATGTTAATTTTGCACAAGATGCAACTGTACCAATGCTAAATATTTCTACCTGGCAATGAAATTTCTCTTAAGTAAAAAATATCCAGTAGTAAATAAATTGATGAATCCTAATAATTAACAGAACACAAATGTATGGTATCTGACAAGTTCATGCCAAAACCTTTCTATAGAAAAGATGGTTAGTGTAAGTGACTTAGATTTCAGAAGGCTCATTTCTTCTATGTTTAAAGGCAATATCTGAAGGAAAACTCAGGGAGAAAAAATTGGTAGCATTCCTTTATAACTAATATTGACCTTAATTTGAGATACTATAATATTTGTGTTTTTCCTTTTGAAATTTCAAGAATTACTACACTGCTCATCACTAACCATTGTGTATTATATCTCATCAGTTATATATAACCCTTCTGAAAAACTGAAAATGATCAATCCAGTTAATATACAGTACAGAAATATAGGGAATTTTTTGATCACATCAATCGTGCTTTCTGCTGTGTTTTTGTATCCTGAAGAACAATCATCTGCTTTTATTAATTAGTGTGAACCAGTGGATTTACTAATTAACTTGAATAAAATTATTCTGTTGCTATATTCTGTTCTCTGCTGACTGATTTCTGTCTATAGAAGAAAAAAATAGCCTCAGGATCTAGAAAAACAATAAACCATTACTTAAAACTTAACTGCTGAACAGAAGGCTACGGGAATACTCTAACAGAGTCTTACTATCAGAAAGAATTTCTACTTAGGCACAAATATCAAAAGCAAATATATCTGCCATCAAATTTATAGAATATAAAATTAAAACAGAAACATATATATAATTTTATAGAAAATTATATTAATATAAAATATAGAAAATAGAATACAAATTTTAAAAATAGATATACTTTAAAGTGAGAAAAGTCCCCCTTATACATACACCTACACCACTGACATATTATTCATCTTCCACATTAAACAAGAAAAAACAGGGGACAAAAGTAGAAATGAGACAAAAATGCATCAGCCATATCCACAGTCACAGATTACACCACAGTTTAACTTACTATTATATAAGGCTAAACAAGAGAGTTTATTGCTGTTCTGAAACAACGATTTTTCCTAGAAAAACTCTGTAGAAAGCAAATTTACTCCTGTGCTGCACGGAGATCAGAATTTGTCCTCATGTTACTACTAGAATTATGAGAGCCAGTTTGTCAAAAGGGAACACTGAATCTTGCAGTAATGCTTTACTAAATTTTAAATGGATTTCAAATATTTTATCTGCCATCAGTATTTTATCTCTCACACGGATGTTATGAATTACCTTTGGCAGCTGTACAGAAATGGATCAGATGGGATCCCAGTCTCCAAACCAGATCACATACTTTCCCTCTTTACACAGAGATAGTGAATATTATTCTATATCTACAGAAATCATTGCCACTTAGCATTAAAAGTATTAAGGTATTGCTTGAAGGAAAACCTTTCTTAATCTGTCCCATCCAGACAGTTCCATTTAAAATATATCACAAACCTAGTTAGCACTTAATAATCTAGATTTATCAGTACAACAACACCTGAAAGTTAGTCAAGATACTTTAGCAACAGCATAGAATTCACAAACACACGTACTCTGTATATAGTGGTAACTACCAAACAGTCATCCTCCAGCTCCTGTTCTGCTTTCAAACACAATTCAGGGGAAGGGTGGTGTGATGGTTACCAATAAGACAGGGACTCAGAATACTGAGGTTCAGTTCCTAATTCAGCCACTCATTTAACAGGGCCACAAAGGGTTATCATAGGCATTACACACAGAAAAGCATTCAGTATATGAATCCTTCAGCCTCTCTTTTCCCTGTGTAAAATGGCAATAGCAATTCATCATATCATTGACTTAAATTTATCTTCTTATACACGAACAATGGACAGAACTGTTTGTACAATCTGATAACCTGACACTGATGCTTTCATAATAAAAATACCAATGGTAATCTTTTTACAGTTAAACAAGTATTATAACAACAACTAAGGAATCATCTGATTCCATCTCAGAGGCCTGGGACCCTGCATTAATAAAATCTAATAATACAAGCAACAGAACTTATTATCTACACCTGTAAATCTACTAACGAGCATCTATGTTGTTGTATATCCAGCCACCTGGCCACATCTAGGCATGCTACCAAAAAAAAAAAAAAAAAAAAAACCATGAAAAGGTTTTTGCTTTATTACAAATCTTCACCTTTGTAAGAAATTACTATCTTACTTCAGAGAAGAAGTGAAATACAAACTACATGCAATACTAGAAAATACTTCAAACTATAAAATAGTAGTGGCTAGTCACTTAAGCTCAAGACCCACAAAGAACAATTTCTGTGAGCCTAGCAGGAATATGCACCATTTCTTTTGGAACAAGGAAGGAACTGTCCTGCCTTGAAAAGAAAAGGCATTCTCATCCCTTTTTTCCAGTTTAATTATCAAAGAAGAAACATTTTTACTGAGAAAAGATATGGTCATTCTGAGTTTGCCTCTTCCTTCTCCTGCTTCCTGATTCCTTTATGAATGCCTTCAGCCTCAAGATCAAACACTAAACCCAGCACGACTGAGGTGCCCTATTAATTTGCAAAGCAGCACATTTTTTGAAATACAGAGAAAAAATGTAATTGAATGTTGAGCTCTCTAGACCAAATCCCTGAAGCCAGCTTTCAAAGGCACCTATAATATGTTGAGGAAGATTATTAGAGTGAGCATTCAGTTTGCTTGCTTCTCCTGCTCCCACTACCTTTACAGAACCTTATTTCCTGATCATGTTGCTGCAACACAATGGCTACTGAAGAAAAGAGTGGTCTTTCGCCCATCAGCAGCGCATTATTTACTCGTAATAACACCTACCACATTCTACTGTATTTCAACAGCCTGTTGCTGTATCAAAAGTTTCAATTCATTTTTTCACCCTTTAATTTCAGATTCTGATTGGGTTCTGCTTTGTAGTGGTTTGACAAGATGACATCTGTCACTGTCTTCTATATTCTGCTTTATAAATGTTATGTCTCAATAAGAATCTGATAAACTCATCTTTCCACTATCTCTACAGCAAAGACTACATGACTGAGTAAGGACAAACACTCTCATCTATCTCCACTTTGTACTTAGATGAAACATCATGTAATACCTTATTTTCATAGTCCTAAACACCTGTCACAGAAATAATAGAGCCAAATTATTTAATGTAACAAACTTTTACAGACAAATTAGAAAAAAATCTATTGTATTACTCTTTGATGAGTGGTGGTTGGGATTGAATTATTCGAGTTTTCCTTCCCCTTCAGTAGTGTTATGTCTGTGTGCACACCAATAAGCAAAATGTATTCTGCCAACTCCTGTAGTTACCCAGAAATCCTAAGTAATAAATTTTCAGCCTCTTGTGCAGGATATGTTTGTTTTTTTTTTTTTTATAAAGGTTTTATTTACTGCATTTTTTAAAAAAATTAGGCTCCTAAATAGATTAGGTCAAAGTACCACATTGTAGGAGAGTTGGCTGTATTTATACTTAGGACTTTTACAGAAATTACTCCATTGTTCTTATTAAGCCGATAAATCATACAACTTGTTGGCATAGTCAGAGTTACAGACTTGGCATAAAACATGCACATATTTCTCTTATTTATGCATGGGGTGGAAAGATTAAAACTTGTTTCCCACACTGTATTATTAACAAAGACTTCTAGTACACTCACTGAAGTAAATTCAGTCAGCTCTCAACTAGAAGGGATTTTTAAATCTGTGTAAAAATAAGAATTTTTCTTTCTGATCCTTATGGGCACAGGAAGGCAAAGGGGAAGGAATGTTGGAAACTTCAGTGTGACACTCATGCACTCACACCAAGAAATGCCTTGCATGCACAACCCACTATGTGGCTTTTACAGTTGTAGCTTCCAGCCACACAGAACTGATTAAATTAATTAAAGACAGGTTGATAAACCATTTCTTTATCATGGCACAGGATATAGCCCAAACTTTAATCAATTTTTGAAAGATGTTTTCTTATTCTGCCATTACTTTAAACTGCCTGGCGTTTGGATGGTTTTTCTTTTTTTCTTTTTTTTTCTTTTTTTTTAAGTAGTTCTCCAATCTGAATACTAATTTCATTTACTCTGACAGTTTCCAACTACATATTTCTTCTGTGTAGAATCTTAGCTATCCCTACATTCCTATTAAAATACAAAGTAATTGGCAAGATAATGGTAGTTAACTGCTACGAGCCACCCTTTTTCAGTTCCTTCTCTGTGTCTGGCATCTGGTGGAGTCCTTAATACCAGCACAGAAGGCGTACATAGCAACCAAATCAGAACAGGTGCCTTTTTTACCTGCCTTACAGTGGTGTAAAAGATTACATTGGCTGCAAGTCAAAATTGCTATATTTAATTATGGGAATATCCAATTATAGCCAGGGATGTATTTGCACATCTCATTTGAAAGACAACGGCAGCAGGAGAGCCTCCCCCTCATCCTTGCTGGAGAAGCCACATGGTCCAAACAAATGGGAAGGCGCACCACCAGCTGATTCAGGGTGCCCTCTCCCAGGCACAAAATCTTCTCCGAGGAAATCCTTCTCACATCATGTTCAAATCTGTCCCTCTTACTCTTGAATGTAACAGGAACAGCTTGAGATACTGGGCTTTCGAAACAGGCTGGGAGACAGGACGGTGCAGCAGCATAGCTTCTTACTCGTTGCAAAGTTTTTAAAGGACATTTTACATATAAAGTTTGCATGAAATTGCAATGTATAGATTAATGCTGTTTCAATTCAAGTCTCCCTGTGCACATTCTATGCCATTTTAACATTGCATTATATAATGATTTAACTCATTTTTAAGCCATTGATTTAAGTCATTTTCAGCTGACTTGAACTAAATCAAAATATGACACTTATTCTGAAATATGAATGTCCACACTTGGGCTTACACTGAAATAACTGAAGATGTGAGTTATTACTGGATTTCACTACAGATTTATATCTGGACCTAAGTCATCTTCATATACTCTGTGATAGATGCTGCTCTCTCAGGAAAAGGCAATATAGATGAATCCCTTTACCACAGGAAGGGAAAACAACTTCTAGGCACAGTGAAAAAGACATATCATGATTACTATTTACATATAGAAAAACAAAAACTATTTTCCACATTGTTAAATTCAAATTAACTCACTCATCAAGACAGGACAATATTTAGCTGTAGTCAGAATGTATTAAAATAAAGGTGGCTAAACCAGAAAGATTCTCTATTTAAATTGCTTAAAAAATAAGCTTCATATTTATTCATTAACAATGGAACAATCTAAGTCACAGAATTTATTTGTGTATGCTTAGAATTTATAAACATCTAAAAATCTTGCTCCATGGCTAATTCATGTAAGATAATTATCCTATTATCATAAATATATGTATGTGGATAAACAATATTTAAATAAGTAACATCTTACAATCAAATTATCCTGAGGTTATGGTAATTGCTATTATATTTTAACAATGTCTTATAAACAGAATTTCAACCTGGCAGCAGGATGATATTGTAAAAAGTATTATATTATCTCTCTCTTAGAGCACAATGTGCTCAGAATTAAAGACATGTTGTAACATGTTCCGCAGTGTCTGAGAAAGTCAAAAGGAATCATGCTGCCATTAGTACTGAGATATGACTGGAACTAAAAGAAAAAGAAAAGGCAAACTGAAAACCTTGGAACTTGGATTTCTACACATATGTTTTTTCCTTCTTATTGTCATTTGCAGGTTTACTGATTTAGTTCTTTTTACTTCATAGTAAAATCAGTCCACATGTACTAAAAAGTGTATGTATCAAGCAAACATCAGTCTAAAACTCAGTTTTCTCAGAAGCTTCTGACCAAAACAGAGAACTCACCTAACTGGATAAAGTCATTATATCTTATCTTCTCCCTAAGCCCTTCTTTCACAAGCAGTATCATACAGAAAGGTTCCATGTGATTCTGCTTCTGCTCAGGATGGTTATATTTATTTCACAATTTGCAGTTCAGAGTGTCATGTCACGGCACACCTTTCAAACAGCACTTTAGGTCATTTCCCACCCTTCAGAGACTGGCTTCAATTAAAAGACATTTCTCATAGTTACAGGTCAACCAAGGTAAGACAGAGAAAGTACCGAAGGTATCATAAAGTACCACAGAGCACATTTGTTTAAAGATTCAAGAATTTTTTTACAGTTGTTTTTTTTCAGCAATACAGCATCCCTGTAGGCTGCAGATTAGGTTAAACAGGAAGAGAAGCTTGCTTTTCCCTACTGCTTTACTTTCCCTTCTCCTCCTCTTCCAAGCTCCATCTATGAACAGAAGCTTCCTTAAGAGGGTCAAGACACAAATCTGAACTCACATAAATATATAATTCAATAAATTCAAAAATAACCAAGAAAATTAAGATTACCAGACAAACAAAAACAAAGCAAACATTAACACACAAACCATAGCAACAACAACAAAGACTACAGCAGTTTCGCATAGGAAAGATGAAAGACTATCGCTCTTATTTCCTTGAGTTTCCACACAGGTGAATTACTACTTCAGCAATTTGAAATGTCTTAATCAGGATGTTTTCAGGACACAGATGAACTGAGGATTACACATAACTGCCTCTGGAAAAATGAACCTGAGAAAAAGATCAGCATACAATGCATTGATTTCCAAAGCAGTCAGCAGAAAATGAACATATATTGACCAATGAGTGGAATAATGGCTTTGTTGACAATCTTAGTGGACAAGTTCAGTCTCTGCAACTTAGTGGGTGATATGGTGAAAATCCCTATCCTCCCTATCATCTCTTTTCTCTGCCTTTCTTACACGATCATCCACTTTCAGTCACATACATGGCCACATGGCCACAGAGCAAGGATGGTGCATCATACAGAGCAGTTTGTTGCCTCTTCCGGCCACAGGTGACATGAAAACACTTCTCTTATCAGCAAAATGTTTCTACCTTGCCAAATAGCTCTATAGCTTATTGAAACGATTAATATTATTACACCCCTCCTCACCTCTTAATAAAGTTAATTCAGCTGGTGTCAGCAAATCCACAATGGACTCATGGTCCCAATTTATCCTTGTTAATGCTGTAAGGTCCCATGAGTATTATACAACTGACAATATGTGAGCTGCATGCGACTCTTCTAAATACATACACTACTCAAGAGGAGGAACAAAAGAAGAATAAATCAGTCTGAGATGGATGCAAAGCAGGAAAGGGAGAAGGTGTGACAAATGGATCCAAAGAGTAGATGGAATAAAAGACAAAATTGACTTTTCTTCTATTTAAGTACAAGCCTTAAAGCTAAAGTCTCTAGGGTAGCAAAAAGCAATTGCATTAAAATGAAGCAACTCTGGAACAAAATAAAAGCAGCCTATTTTTTTGTCAATCAGTCACAGCATTCAACACTGTAATGAGATGGTCTTTATGTCACAAAACCAAGGGAAAAAACATGCTGTGGAGAGGTGTTCACATGGGAGGAAACAGGATGGACCTGTGGAGAGATAAAACTGTTTAACTCTATATTACTTCTTTGAGTCTGTTAATCACAAGTGTAGGTGGCAGGGATATTTGATGGTGAAACAGCTGGGCTGTGGGAAACCTGTAGTCTGGAAATCCATAAAAGGATCATGGCCCTTTGCTGCCAAGAAAGGAGATCATTCTACAGTCTTACTTCAGTCTATTCTTTTATTCTCTCTAGGATCCTAAGTAGCTTCACATGGAAAACAAAGGTTGCTTTTTTCTTGTGTATAAAGTCTGTTATTTAATCTGTCCTCACTAAAGCATCTGAAAGTGGGCAAAAGAAATATGATCACATTTTATGGTTTGTCCAAGGTCTTTCACTCATGGACTAAAAAAGATTTCAGTTATATAGTTCAAACTTTTAAACTGCATATAGAAGGAATGAGGTGAAAAGTTTAAGACTACTAGACAGTCACTGGATAACCAACACAAGGTATCCATAATATATCAGGTAATGTTATTCCACTTTTAAGGCCACTGTACAAGATCTCATGTGGACTTTGGTAGATGATCCGGCCAACCATGTGCAAGGAAGATTAATTTAAGCTATAAAAGATAAGAGAATCATCATCAAAAGAAGAGAAATCCAATCTTATGAGAGGAATCAGAAAGCGCTTAGTCATTTACCCTAGCAAAATGAAGGTTAAGAGAAGATCTGATTAGAGTCTATAAATATATTGGCTGGTTAAAAGTAGAAAGATATGGGGAATTTTTAATGTAGAGGATAGTGTCATTAAAAAAAGTGTCTATCCTAACCATAAGCACATTTAATCATAAAAACAGAAGAAGTCTCTAAACATGAAAAATGTGAATTTCCATAATAGCTCTCTGCTTACAGAAGTAGACAGACAACCCTCCCTTTTAATCGGCAGTTAACAAAGCCCAGAGGATTTTGTTTTGTTAAAAAGGTTAAATTCATTTTAAGAAGAGAAGACATGATGTTACAATCTTACAGAAGGCAGAGCCAGAGTCAATAACGTATACTAGATCAACAGCATGAACAAATCATAATTTTACTTGATTTTAATCTCTGGCCAGCTTATTCTCAAAAAGTAGAATTCATCTTGATAGACTACCTTCAGATGCTTACTCTCCATAGACTGTTTCCAGAAGTATGCATTTCTTCATAGAGAACCAGTCAATAACATATATAGCTTTACAGAACTCTCCTTCATGTTCCACTGTGACGCTCACAGGATTAGCCTTTAAGTACAGTATTCACCTTGGAAACCAAGAATTTTTTGAACACTCTTCCCTTCAGAAACAAAATAATGTTTAGAATCTGTGGTACTTCATGCACATTAAAGTACAAATGGTCTGAAAACAGCCAAAAATAGATGCAAAAATGGAATCATGCAATTATTCCTACTCGTATGATTATTTACTTCAGTAGTCCCTACAGCTAGTCATTCCTCATCACCCCCAGCTTTACTAATGGGAGCTGTTATGGATGGATACAATGATATGCATGCACATTGAGTGGGTGTTGCAATACTCCAGGCATTCTCTTTTACTGACTACCTGACAAACAATGAAACTTGAACATAAAAACATATTCTTACTGGATTTTATTCACTGAGGCTTTCCTTTCTCTTTATTTTCTTCTAAATGGTTTAAAATAGAGATGCAGCTGAACTACATTAAGAATTCCAACACGTAGGAACAAGGACATGCCTACTAATGTTCTTCAGAACAAGAGACTGGCTGAGGGGGAATACAGAATAAGGTTTAAAAACATATTCAGATCTGCATTCAAAGTCTGGTGAACCCTGAATACAGACATGCGACAATGTCATCAAAGACAGCACTTAATGATCTACCCATCTAAATACTTATGTTCGGATAAGATTACGACGTCCATATTAGCAATTTCTCAGAGACAAGGTGCAGACAGAAAGAGGGGTGCTTTTTCCTTTCCTTGTAATAGAAATACTTGATGTTGCATCTCAAGGCTTTGTTTTGTTGACTTTGCAAAAATAAATTCCTGCCCCTGTCAGAATCCAGTACCCCAAAGGAAACAGCACTGTTGATTTATATAATTGCATAGCATTCTCAGTATATTTCTTTATTCTATGCATGTTAGCACTTTATTTGCTTTCATTACTCTGCTGCACATCAAGCTTTTCTGTATTTTCATTATCTGTCTACAGCAATACCCAGGTGCCTTTCTCTTGACTGGTTCCAGTTAATTTGGAACCTGACAACGTGTATCAGCATATTCTATTCCCTTTCATAATAATACGTTTTAAGGATCAATGATATGAGTGGTATTTTTTTTTTAATTAATGGAAATTAACATTTTAGTGATATACAAAATTAACTATTAATATATGTATCACTGCACTGGCCTTTCATTCAGATCATCAACTAGCCTGCCAAGAATCAAGTTTTTAAAAAATAAGCTGGATGGAAAAGTTCACCATTTTTTAGAAATGTCAGAGTCTGGAGAACTTATAGATCCAGCTGAATTACTGTGAACTGATAATTTAGCCAATTTAACCAATACATCACCCATTGAATTAATAAACTGTTTACCAACCTACCATGTTTTCTTACAACCATGCATTCTTTTCTAGGATACTATTTATTGTATAGGACACATAGCAGGATGAACAGGTAAGCAATACAGTGAAGATTAGTCTGAGGAGCATGTACTGTCCAAGGCATTGCATCAGTTATCCCATTGCTAATAAACATCAAATCCAGTCATCTGGGGAAGACTTTCAAAAGAACTTGCATCAGAGAAGTACATGTGCATGACAGAGGCAAGAAATGTAAAACATAACCTGTAATGCTTTTCCTACTACTTTTTGTTAAATACCTTTTTAAAAAAAAAAATAGTGACAGGTTTACTATAGAATCAGAAAATTATCCAAATTTGAACATGCTCATGAACAGTTAAACAAGGGGATGCTGAAGAGAAGGGGCCATATCCATCTGTAAGTTGTGTACTGCTATAACAACTGGCTTTTGGAGCAAGAACCATGAAAATCTCGTAGCTTTTGCCATTGAGAAATGCCCCATTCTCTATTCTTGTTTATACTCTTTGAGATGGGAGGAAAAGTTGGAATGTGGCCCTGGAGTCCTGCATTATTTTATGCTAAGGATTTTAGATTGCCTTAATCTAGTGCTATTCTCCTAAATAGAAGACCAACAAGAACAGAGAATGTGAGTAATCTTGTTGGGTGAACAAATCCCGCAGGTCAGATGTAAACACAGCTATTCAACTAAATGAAAAATAACTCACCCTTAAACATTTATGAGATTTAAAACAAAAACAAAACACAACAACGTAGCTTACAGAAATGTTGCAAATATTTTAAGGAAAAGAATGATCATTGCATTTGAAATTGAATTTTCTCTCTCTCAATAGGATTTTTGTCCTATTTGGAGAGTTCAGATAAATATCCAAAGTAGTGCTCAAATAGCCTTCTAGTGTTCTCCTGTTACCAGTGGCTTCACTTTAGTAACTTTTCTTGACTTGAGATCTTCTTTAACAGGAAAGGGTTTTGTGTCCTGTCCCATCCCCACACCCAATCAAGTGGTTCTGAGGAATCCAAGTACATGAATACAAAAGCAAAACACAAATACAAAACAAAACGTAGGACAGAAACACTGTCAAACCTCTCCACTCCCCAAACCTTGATGACTTCACCTATATGGCACCTCTGTCATAATTTAATATTTAAAAAGGATTACTTTCGTGATGATGTCCAAACAAACAGGCATTCACCAGACTAGTAAATCAACCCTCCAGAAATAGATCATTGGAAAGAGTTATCTGCAGCAGATTCCTCCAAAATCTAGTATGGTCAGTTTCTGAATCTTAACACTAAGTGCCAATGGCAAAAAGAAGACAGGGGATAAGGTGTCTCAAGAGCAGTCTTTTCATGCGACAGAAGAATACAGGAAAATGAGAATGTGAGCTAAAATGACAGGATGGCAGAGTCTGTACTTCTCCAGAAATAAAATGGGCTTAAGTGTCAAAAAGCTGTGCTGTGGCAGGGCTAGCTGTATTATTAGCGTTCCGCAACTGCCCCAACATAGCAATTCTAAACACTTTGTGTCTGGTCCCAATTTGTATTATGGGGTATAAGCTAGTTATTTTACGACAACAACAAAACCCAGCAAAACAAAAGTGACCACTTTTGCAAGCAGAGGCATTAAAGATAAAAATAACCAGCACCAGATATGTTGTTTTATATATCATACCCTTGTATGGGTGAAACTAATATAGTTTATAGACAAAAACTCTTGATATTCAAATGACAAAATCTAATTCTTTGTTTGTTGGCTTGTAGGTTTTTCCTCCTAAAGCAAAGGATGCGCAAAAACAGCTGGAAAAAAAGAAAATCAGTGTCAAATATGTTCTTTTATCAATTTTTTAGAAACTGAGCTATAGGAAAGAAGAGAAACTGAGGACCATCATAAAGAAAGAGGATGTCATAAACAGCTCTGGGGTAGTTTAACCTATCATTCTGTTCATTAAATCATTCTGTTCCCCAGTTACTGCTTGAAACATTCATTCACATTATCTCCTTTCACTGACTCTAAAATACGTATCCTTGAAATGACAGTAAAATTAGACACCTTCCCTGACGGGTAACTTTTAAATACAAATAATGATTCCTTTTCATTAGCAGTAATAAGCTCATTGTTTTGATGTGCTTTTACTGTATTAACCCTAAATCAGCAGAGTAAGTCTTCTCTGCATGCTCTCAGAACAATGTAAGAAATGACCATGCACATCCTGCCTTTAGCAAGACTTCCGTACAGATGAAAGTAGAAGTCCAATCAATTCCATATTCAAAACTTATCCTCCCTACTGAGGCACCTAACAAGAGGCATGATAATATCAGTTTGAAAAATTAGTTTTGCAATATTGGTATCTGCCCACATACCGTGGCTCAAGGTATTCCAGGTCTATATGGCTTCAACTTTCAATTAATAATTAGTTGTCCTAGGCCCACTGTGAAAACTTCCAAAAGAAGCAGAAGTTAGAGAGCAATGAAGAAAAATGTCACTAAGAAAAGCTTTCAATTTTCTTTCTAACATGGTAAAGGAAGAGAAATGCCAATCTGGTGAGTATGGTAAATAAACGTTAAAATTCTTACTTTATAAAGATGCCTAATTTTGCTCTTTCTTGCACTTCAAATAAAAAGTTAGGCTCAACGGCATGATGCCAGTGTGTAGTCAAGTTCCTAAGTTCAGTCTAATTTCCTAACCTGCAGAGAGAAAGCCAAATCTAACCACCTCTGACTTCAGGGAATACTGATTTAGAGAGTTCACCTCTATTAATGGGCACTTTTTTGTGTAACATATTTTGTGTAACATTTGTGTAACACAACATATTATGATATGTTATATATAAAAGTACCTACATAAGTAAATATTGACACTTGCCCTCCAATTATATGGCTATAATACTACATATATTAGTAAAATCACTAATGAAGCTGCTCATTCTGCATGCTCAGATTTAACTGTAAATATTACATATCCCTGTTTTCCAATATGCAGTGGAGTAACACCTTTGAAATTATTACAGAGGACAAGGAAGACACCTAAAACCATGTCAAGATTTTTGGGCAAAGAAAGTTTGAGATACACAATTTCTGATGCCAATACATACACACAAGGTGCTAAATAGTAGAAAAGTCACAATGAATATATTTCATTCTCCGTTATCCTTTAGTGTTCCATAACATATTCCACTGACAAAAAAAGTTTAGAAAAAAAACAAGAAATACTTCTCCATGTACTATTGAGTATACTCATCTGTGTAGCATTTTCAGTTCTCAGCATCAGTGCTGACGATATCTCTGAGTCAAATATTATGGCTAGATATCTAAATGCTGAATAACTGCATGACTAAATACATCTGTGTTCGTTAAGGCTAGATCAACATTCCTGTTTGTGCGGCAGAAAAATTGCTACTGGAATTACGAAGAATTTTAGGTCTTCGCTAGCTCTCCTGCTTCCATACAGCATGATGGGTCATCAGTTCTGTTGCAGGGCTTGTTTTGAGGTATCAGATCAGATATGGCTAGTGACTGAGAAATGAGTGTGTGTGTGAAATGACAATCATAGAGTCTTACTATATTTTCTTTGGGTTTTCAAATATGAGGATAATGATCAGAATTTAAGGCATTATTACCTAAGTTTGAATCATTGCTTTTACATACCTAGAAATATTGCTACAAAATGACACAGAGGCAGAAAAGCACAACGAGTACATCCCCAGTTATCACACTTCAACACTTCGGCTAGGCATAACCCATTATCTATTTATTGCACATATCCTTATGTATCACAGAATGACTCACAGAGCTAAAATAATAACTAAAAATATCTGAATTTTATGCTGGATTGACAGCCCTGGAGACTTATGTCTTCTGTTCATCCACAGTGCAGAAACAGTATAAGCAGCAGTACTACAAGCTTCTTCTCACCACCCACCCACTTGGAGAGACTACTGTTAAAGGTAAAAGACTTCTCAATTTTGCAGAATAATGCCTGCATCCTTGAGTCTTCTGTGGCCTCTTTTGCAGGGATGATAAGCACCTGCATCTCCAACTGACTTTAAGAGAAACTGAGAGTGATTTGAACCTATGGAGAGAGAAGGGGCAAGTCCTTGTACTGAACAAGACACCTCAGATTCAGGGAACCTAAATTAGCAGTCATCTTGTACAAAAACAAACTATGTGTTTCTCTACTGAGATCACAAAAGGAAAGTGGGAAGGAAAGTCAATTAATTTTTATTAAGTGGTTAACACTCCAAAAAAAGAGGGAAGCATACTACAAGAAAAAGAAACTGATTATATCTGATTTGTGATCAAGGGAAGATTTGGCCAACACAGATATTTTATCAGCATTAATTCAACTAACCAATAATCTCTATTGATCGTTTAGTATCTGGGCAATTTCTCATTCTCTGTTAGGTAAATATGAGTCTTTGGGTCAGAACTGTATTGAGAATTACCTTCCAAAAGGAGCGTAAGAAAACCAGTAGTAGTGAAATCAAGTTCAAACCCAACCTCACTTTACATCTACCTAACGTAGTAAAGTCCCACAAGCATACTGTAACATACAAGTGTTCTGTAACCTTTAATAACCTAGACTGACATTTCGTCTATTTTGCAACTGTGCTAAAAACAAAATATTATCCTGAGTTATAAACATAAATTTTCTGGTATCACTGTGAAAATTTTGGACATAATGATACTTTGAAGAAAATGTCTTTTCACTATCTCAAAAACAGGAAATGTTTTATTACTAAAACTTCTCTGGAGAAAGTGCTGCCATATTTATTTATTTTAAGATTAAGCTTTGACTAATATAAGCATTTCAAAAGCATATATGTATATAAAGATATATAGCATCACCTTTCCGTAAAAGGGTCTAATTAAGATTAAACTTGCCCCTGTGGTAAGTGTTAAATTATTTAATTATAATCAAAATTATCTAAATTGAATAGCTTCTATTTCAAAGACTCACTTGCATGGTGCTAAGAAGCTCATTAAATTCAATTTGCAGTAATGTACGGCTGTCATGTTTCCTTTCAGAACGACAGTATTATATTAAAGTTCTTTGATTATTTCCCTGTAGGGCAGCATTAATATGGCACACCACACAAAAGAAAAGCTCAGAAGATTCTTAAAGATCTACTTACCTTTTCTCCCCTTCTTAGCATTCTCTCTCAAAGAAAAGAAACATTAGTAGAAATATGATAATGCATTATGTAGATCCAAAACAAAAGTACTTTATGATAAAAACATGGCAAAATTACCAAAAGCCAAAAATTGCCAATAGGTATTTTTGTGCCAACAGTATAGCAGAATGTTCCTATACCATCAAAAATGAATCTTTAATGAGTTGTTGGTAAGAGCTGACATTTTTATGATGACTTCACATTCAACATGATTCATTTAATGTAAAAGCATTTTACCAGCCTATATTTGCTGCACATTATTTAAATCAAACTTTAAATTACTCATATGCCTCATACCAAAACTCTTTCAGTCATACAGTAATAATGATGTCCAGATAAGCCTGTTGTTATAATGTTTATATGCCTACAGACAATATGGTTTTACATGTAAGAGTTAGCATTACACCAAAGGTAGACAAGCTTGTGATGTATCTTCTTCGCTTCTAGTTGCTGAAGACAGAAGTAGCTTCTGTTCACACAGCAGCAGAGACCCTAAAGCAGAAGCGAATGAGACATGAGAAAGGAATATTATCTTATTCTGCCATGTGTGTGTTTTTAAAGTTATACTCACGCCTTAGAAAAATTTGAGTCAATATTTAATACGTTGACACATAGCTTGGTAAGGTCAGAAGAGATCTGACAAAGCTCAGAAGTCTTGCAGAAAATTCATTCAGTGGCACTGGTTTTGCGCCTCCAAATCGTAAGCTGACAGTTCAACATCATTCTCCTTGGGACTCCATATGCCAAGTGCAGCTGACTGCCAGTTCTGCAACTGTGCTCAGACGAACAGCAACAAGAAGGCATAATTTCCCACGGGTAGTTTTGCACTGTGGCTTGTCCTCTGACGTTGATACCACCTCTTCTGCAATTACACGAAACAGCCCATAGTGTCCTATGTGTTAGGCCAGGAAAAACCTGAGATGTCTGAGAGTGCTCTGATGGAAAGAATATTTAAGAGGATAGACCAGTACCTGTGTAATTAAAAAGTGTATTAATGGCATAGGGGGTAGGAATAGCTGAGACTCCAGTAGTTTCCTGCCTTCCCTTTCCTGTTACACATTGAATGCCTCCTTCCATAGGACAGACTTGATTCTGAAGAGTGTGCTGGACTGGCTATTACTGAGAAGACAATGCAAGGAAGGTGTAATTGAAAACAAGAGTGACCACTAGAAAATATTCCATAAGACTGTTTCACAGATAGCAATTGCTATCCATAGCTTCTTAGGGTTTTATTCTTTTTTTTTTTGGGGGGGGGGGGAGTGGGAAAGGGCTATAAAGTGTTGCCAACAGAGGTATGGATCTTCAGGTGAAAGAACTATCAAAAATATCACCAATTATTATTGACAAATCTGCTGGGGAAATTAGACAGAAATTTGGCATCACAGTTACTCCAATCAGGGAAGCTCTGATCATGGGGCAGACAGAATATTTATACTCCCCTCCCTGCTCCATGCTTATACTTCAGTGGAAGGAGAGAGAAGCGGGAGAGAGAAAGGGTGTTGGCTCTGGGGTCATATGAAATGTGCTCCAAACTCTTACTGTCATTACTGTAATACCAAAAAAAAAAAAAAAACCCACAGTGTAGTGACATGACTTCTGAGTAATCACAGATATCTACGGCTTTAAGTTTTATGAGGCAGTCTTTCATCACAACACTGAGGTTTGATTCACAAAAGATAAGCAGAGGGAAGAGCACACCTAGTGAATCATGTATGCCGCTAACAGGAAATTTTAGTTCTCTTCCAAGTTTCATCATCCAATGTCTAGCCCTGGTTTAGTCTGTATAAGCTAATAACATTACAAAACAAGATGCTACACCATTCATTGCTTTCCAATACATACATGAAAGTTGATTTTGTTCAAGTCAGGCAATTAAGTCTCCTGCATTTTTATAACCCTTTTGCTTACTGTTTATGCCCCAATTCCTCCTGCATTTAGTTCGCCACTTTTCCATGGATGCTGGTATAAAATATTTGCCATTTTAAAGCAGATTGCTTACTTTAAACTTTTCTCAGAAACACACATCTCAGGCTTAATTCTTGGGGTTGGGCTTACCCAGTTAAGTGCCTATAATAGAGGCAAAGAGCAATGTGCTAAAATTCAAATTATGCATAAAGAGTTTTCCATATATTAAAAGGAAAGACAAGTGAACCCAGATATACCTACAACATAGTCCACTTACAGAAGTGCCACAAGGTTTCACAAGGTAAATCAGCAGTGGAAATTAAACATGAAACAACGACATTTTTATGTTTTCCCTCTTTTTCTGGCAGAAAGCACAGCAATATCCCTGCAGACCTTGTTTCTTCCCTGTACATCCTTGGATCAGTCCTCTCTGAAACTGTTGACCAAGCACATTATCAATGCAATGTTTGTGAGGAGCACTCACTGCTGCACGTTAAGGGACCCATGCAGTCGTGGCAGCTGTTTGTTACAAGCTTAGGGGAAAATATCTCTGGACAGATTCCAAGAGCAGAGCTTAAAGCAACTTTTTTTTTTTTTTTTTTTTTTTTTTTTTTAATATAGATACACTGGAGTCAGCATATTAGAAGCCAGGGTACTACATTGTAACAAGCAGGTCATAGCTGGATGAGAGATTGAACAAGTTTTGTATTCTCCCACAAACTGTTTTGTTAATCTCCCAGTCCTCTCACCTATCTTCTCCAGCCTCTTCCTTTAGTTCCTGGTACCATTTCAAAGATCAGAAAGATAGGATGGGTATCATAAGAAATTTTGAAGAAACACCCAATGGATGAGATATCTTGAGTTGAAAATAAAAGACATGAAAGTGTGAGCCTTCTGGCAACCCTACTGCTGCACCTGTTTTAGTGCTTACGAAATCAGAAACGAAAGGTGCAAAATAGAAGCCTTATGTTCCATCCTAGTCACAAGCAACTTTAAACATCTGTTTATAAATGAATCAACCCACCTTTACTATAATTTAATTTTCTAATTTGTTTTCAAGTGTTATGTGACTATGTTACTTTGCCTCTCCAAGACACTAAAGTGTTTGTGGAATTCTGCATCTATAAAATTATGTTAGCATTTGGGACAAAAAAGTCACCTTTTTTCTTAGTCAAAGTAATAACAAAACATACATACTTTTTTTACACAGATGTCTATTATACCTGCCTTTGAAGAAGCAGTACGACATATTAAGTACATAACAAAACAGAATTGCTATTATTATTTTAAAATGCAGTGTAAGGATAGTCACTACTGAAAGGTCTCAGGATTGAACACCTAGAGACTTAAGAGGAAATTCTCTCAAGTTCAACAAGAAGTCTGTTACTGGAACCAGAACCACTTTGGGTTCTAATTGTGGGTTAACCCCTAAAAGTTTTGGCAAATATTTTCTCCCTTCTCGCCTTTCTCTAACGTTCCTCATAGGGATTCAGTTTTCTGTGATCCCACACTAGTTTTGATGTAGCACAGATGCTTAACATTGGCTCTGACTTTTTAGAAACTTGCTATGTTATGGGAAAGAGCTGTGACAAAATAGTCTAGAGACATAAAAGATAAGAAAGGTAAAATAGTAGACAGTGGTAAGATTGATGAAAATGGAGTAGTAAGGAGCTCAAGGATTCAAGAGGAAGAGTACTGACTTGAAAATAGTATACAAATCTAAGGGGAAAAACAGGGAGCTGGAATAAGGGTACTCCAGAACATCAAGTATCATCCCATTCCCAAGCGCAACTGCAGCCAAGCTTCCCCACCTGCCTGCTGACTGCCTGGCCAGCAAAACTCATCAAGTGTCTTAGCAAGGCAGATTAAGCAAATTAGTGCTTAGCCTAGTCGCTCACCTGTTCTAGCTACAAACTGTATTAGCCGATAAATTATCGCTTGTACTTCTACTTAGTGCATATCCTGCTTGCAGTCTCTCTGTGTATAGAAAAAGGTGCCCAGACTGACCCAGTGTAACCCTCTACTTCTCCCTGGACCTCTCCCTGTTTCGCCCTTACAGATTGTACCAGGCGGTCTCTCCACGGCTCTGTCCTTAGCAATCCAAGAGACAAACCTTCCACCAGTCTTCACAATATAATTTGATCCTAATGTTTTACAATAATTGGGCCAACATTGACCAAAATTTTACTCTAATTTTTTCAGATCAATAATTTAACTTATTGTTGTACAAATACCTAAATAGAGTACACATTTCACAATTTGAGCCAATATTAACATGACAAGGCAACGAGAAATGTGCAAGAGTAACAATGTAAAAAGTAACTAAAGCATTGACCTACTATTTCTTTGTTTATTTTCTTTTGGGGCTGAAGTGCTAGAATAACACTGTAGAGAAGGAAGAACAAAGAAAGATGTTCATTCTTACTCTAAAACACGTAATTTAATAACAATCTAAAAATATGCGAGTCCCTGTTTTGCATGCCATGCTTCACTTGCAAAGAAACTAACAAAAGGCATCATGCAATCTCAAGTCTGAATCATTTATTTGGACAAAACACATAGGCTATTTAAATGGGCAGTAATTCCCTTTCGCTGTCAGAAGATAAACGCTTACAATTTTCTTCTGTACAATACCTTTTACATTTGAGCATGTCATCGTGCTCTTTAAAAAGCAGGAGAGAAAGGGCTAGAGAGAAGCACTTAATTTCAGTGTTTTACCCTAGCACTGAAAGGGATTACTGTCAACTGTGAAGATACTTAATTCATGTCTTCTTACAAGAGAAGGCCAGTTGTCAGGTGCATTATATGGTACCACACAAATGTTGGCATTATTTTATAGCGTTGTCATATTCAGAAAAGTAACTACAGAAAATATGACATTAGGCACATTTGCTCCTTTCCTATCTTCAAGCAATTATCTGAGCAACTTTTTTAACAATAATTTTCTGCTCCTTTGAACTTTGCATAGCAAATCTCACTACTGGAGAGTAAAGTATATTGTAGCAAGCAAATCGCCCACATTGTTGTCAGCTAAATTGTGAAAGCAGTACTGAAAATGGGATCTTTGGACAGGTGGTGACAGACAGAAGTGAACATTATGAATACATCATCTGGCAACTGGTGAAACAGAAAAACTCCTGAATATCTAGAACAGAAAATAAAAACTAGCAACAATTTCTGAATTTTGAATGTCTAAAATTTTAACCAAAATACATGAAAACTTCTACCAATATTGCACCTAACTATTAAGCTGTTCCATTTTTACCCAGCTGTGAATTATGACCTGTATTAATGATATAGGAATCTTTAGAGGACTATAATCAGCTCTAGAAATGACAGAAATGCACCAAATGCAACTGTGACTGTTGGTCACGATTTAAAAGCAAACACTCAGAAAAAAGCAAAAATACACCAACATATTGACATTATCTGCCACTGCTGACTATTGACAGCAAATAAAAGCATTCCAGCTTCTAAATGGATCTCTCTTGTTGAAGGAATTCATGATTTTTTTGCTGGAGGCTTCATATTTTATGAAATATATATAACAACAGAAAAATCAGCAGCATCCTTGATTAGATGATGAAATGTTGCACAGATCACAGTAAGTAAAATAAATGTTCTAAAGTGCTTTCACAGACAAACATCCTGCGGGATGATCTGGAAAGTGCCAAAAACAATTTTTACTGAAATCAGTGATTCAGTTTTCAGGACTATAAAAATCATCTGGCATTCATAACTTGGAAACTGCAAGCCTACTTTCTCTCTGTCACGATTCAACTATCTCCTGTAATTCTGCTCTAGGAATACTAATTAAATTACTATGTCTATATATAATTGGTGGCCCAGACTGTATTCTAATGGATATCCTGTCTTTAATATGGAAATTAAAATACTCCACCAGTCAAAGGAAGAGGTAGTCTGTCACTCCCACATATTTAACTGATCCTCTTATGTCATACTGGACAAAAATGTATTTCTGTAATTGTAAGGCATTTTTTTAATCCAGAGTGATTCAGATGTTCCTACACTATAGAAAAGCCATTTCAGCATCCCAAAAGGTCATTCTTGACATGAGCTTGAATTATCAAAACCCAATAAAATCACTGGACTTTATTGCAGATCAGCACTTTTCAGAATCAGAACAAAATATTCTGCTAAAGAAGATTAGAAACTTATTCATGATGCAGACAGGAGCATCCATTGAAGTACAGCATAAGGATCATTCAGGGGGCTACAGCAACATGACGCTTTCCCAATAAAACAATCTGATTAAACTAGAATTAATTTTAATTTAATGGGTTTATGTTCAGATTTGCAGTCCTTTCTGCCAGACACCTAAACAGTTTAATGAAATGAGAGCCTACACACCTTTGAGTCTACTCTACAAATCAAAAATTTGTCTTATTTTTTCCTCATTTATTTGCACAGACCTCCAAAATGTTTACCTGTAGTAAAGAGGAATTCAGAGAAGAGAAATATAGGTAAGAATAATTTAATGAGAACCTTTTAAACAATTTTACACAAAGGAAGTAGTCAAAGGAATCCACAAGTGGGAAAAAGAATGCAATTCTAGCAGGTGGAAGTAGCAACAGTGTAATAACATGAAGAGGAGAAAAACATAGACAGCATATTAAAGGGGGGCAGGGAGAGGGCAGAAGGTTTCCCGAATGGAAGGAAGGTTTCACTTTTCTGCTGTTTTCTATCATTCTAAAGCAGGGGCTGCCTTCCAAGTTAGTATGGATTTAATATCAATGACTGACTAGCAGTTTACTGGTCACAACTCACAGTAAAATGGTGCAAGAAGATTGTACCACTTGTTCAGAGACGCTTGCTGGGTCTCCCATTAGTATTTCCAAGGAGCTGTGCCAGTGGCTGGATACTCTCCTCACTCTTCACAGTGTGGAGACCGTTTTCAAGGCAAACTGTCATCTTAAATGAAAATTCTCATTATGTGTGTACCACACATGTATGATTTATGATTTTGAATATCATTTTAATAATCACCATCTCTGCCTATATATTCCCATGTCAACAGCAGGATAAAAACCTAGCAGTTAGCTATACTAACAATTTGACTCATTATTCTGAAATCTGTTTTACCATATGAAAATCTGTCCTGCATGTTAATTGTCCATTTATAGCACCAGATGGTAAGTCACTAATATTAACTAATGTAAGGATCTGATGGGCACTACTTTTTCATTTGAACTTTTCCCCCTCTTTTCTATAAATTATCTTTGCATACACTGTATTTTCTCTTCCATATGTTTACCTCCTTTTTCCCCATCATATTTTTCCTATAATTCATTCTTTTTTAGTTTGAATAACTAACTTTTCCAGCCTTCTTTAGCAAAAGATAAATCCAATAACACCTGAGCATGAGAGTTCAGTATCTTTCACAATTTTGGGAAGCTGGTTGGCCATACTCTGCACAGAAGCTATTGGTTCTTATCAAAACTGTATTTCATGCTTAGTACTGTTTAACAAAACACATCCCTGAGAAGAAATAATAAAATCAGTGTGTATATCAAAAGAAGCTATAGAAGACGCAAACTGGCTTTTCTTTAATGAACAATGTCTTACTAAAATACACCATTTTGTATGTTTATTGAATGAAAGGGACTTCATTACTCTCTCAATAGTTCTGTTTTATCACATGCTACTTTCTACAAAATTCTCTTAGAAACCTGCTAAGCTTGAGATGTGGCCTTTTATATAAGTTTCTTTCCAATCAATTAAATACCTTGCTAACACATCTTCTTTTGTAGAATATAAGTGTGAGGAAAAAAAAGAAGCAGCATGTACAAGACACATACAAGTCAGCAGTGAATAGGATTCTTACTGTTGTCATCCAATTAAGAACATTCACTTGGAAGCAAGTGCTGATAAAGGACCACAGGAAGCCAACGATGCCAAACTATTCATACAGAATACCTGAAAAGAAACTCACCACTGTCACATATGGGCAATGGCAGGAAAAAAAATGGAAGGGGAAGAAAAACCCAAACAAACCAACCAACCTCTTTTCAAGAAAGTTTAGGGGTTTTTTTTTGTTGTTTTTTTTTAAAAAAAGACCCCCTGATGGATTAGTGGGGGATTAAAAAACCATGCTAGGAATACCAATGGAGAAATTTGGTTACTGAAGACTGTCTGTGACCCTACAAAAGAAAGCAAAGCCACAACTCCTATGTTTGACTTTATAAAGAATTATTCATTTTTTTTGAGTTAACCTCTGCATTTCCCAGTTCTGATACAATGCAAAGAAATAATGAGACTTAAGAGATTAAATCCTGCCTCCATTCAAATCAAAAGCCAAATTTCTATTAAGATGAGAACTTCTGTCAGGTCTTACATGTTCTGGAAGATCCTAATCAAACTTCCTGCAACCTCAGGGCATTCTTGATCTGTTTTTACATATCCACTAGCAATGCTCTCTTAAAATCTCATGTGAAAAATAGGGCGTAACTGCAAGGCATTAAAATGTTTCAATGATTCTACAAGCAGAAAGGAGGCCTGCTCAAGATCAAAATATGTCAGTAAGTCAAAGCAAAAGTCTTATTTTATGTGTAGAAATGTTGCCTTCCAGATTAAATATTCTGCATTGGATGTAATGTTACATGAAGGTACCCTTTACTTCATTATGCATGGAAGCTAATGAAAACATTAGAGTTGCTGGGGATGAATCACTTATGTTTGGTTGTGATATCATTTAAATTAGGCTGGTCGGGGCAACAACTGCTTTGCTTCAGGTTAAACTGGTTGCAAAATATCCACTCTAGATAAAATTGGCAACATTAATGAAACTAGAGATATTTGCACATAAGTACTCCTTTTGTTTCAAGATGTAAAGCCAATATATGGAGAAGAAGGAAGCAAAGTATGAATGAAAAAATGTGCGCTTGTTCATGACAGAAGCAGTGCTTAATTGCATTTGAGAATATGCCTTTTTTCCTTTTAGTCGCTATCATCAGTTCAACATGTGTGTAAAATGCTACTGGTTTTGATTAAGAAACATATATACAAAAGTGAAATAGTGTTATAATTACTTTTGATTGGAAAGAGACACTTTAACTTGCAAATACCCAACTCAGGATTCAATCTTCACCTCGTGAATAGCTCTCTAGGCGCACACACACTTACAGATGCTGTTATCTGAATATGCTGCTGCACCTGAGTGTGAACCTAGCCTTTTCATTTTAAAGGCTCTGTACTGAGGCTGTGGTCAAACAATGGCAAAAGCCCCTGTGGCTACCTGTATTTCTGTTTTTCCACACTTAGAACCTCCCCATTAGAGATTTTTGCCTCACAACAGAAGTAATGAGTAGATAAGTGGATATTCCTCATCTGCCTCAATGCAAAATAGACATATCGTGTGAACATAGTATCCTTTAATGCAAAAATCACAGGGATTAGTCTGCACCACTTCTGAAATCAACTGAACAATCTGTCCATTGCACCAAGACATGGGAGCACAAAAAAGTAGTTAAAAATACAGCTTACAGCTGTAATGTCTTAAATGTCTCTATCACTTTCTGCAGCAATTACCTGACCCTCACCCACTTGTCCTTACAACCTAATAACAATTTTGGATGACCATGACACACCATATGATAAACCTATGCACAGAAGAACAATTTAAAAAAAAATTAGATTTTACAGCCAGATATATTATTCATATATTCACTTTCCTTATTATTATATAAATTATTTATAGCTTGTAATATTATTTATATTATGTGAAGAACAATGTGATTAATATTAAATCTAATTAATAAATACTATATAATAAATATAGGATGTAATTAATAATATATGAATAATATATTGTTTATATATTCACATTCACTGATATCAGTAAAGTTAGGCCTGTGATACATTAGTGTAAGACCAAAATAAGGCTCCTCACCTTTCATAAGAGATCAAGGAAGTCTGCAAACAACAGAAGGAAATTAATAATAATGGCCTATACTGTATTAAGAGCAAATATGAACAAAGTGAAGAGAATTTTGCAGGAACTGCCTATTAAAACTTACTGATTCACATGCATCCAAGTTACCAGCTACTGAAGATGACACAACATCTCTACTATGAATACTATTTCACATAGCTTTATTCCTTCAAAATGTAATCAATTGGTTTGGCATTACACAACATGTTTGATTTCTAGCTGAGGGATATAGCCCTGCCAGCAAACACCATGCAACAAACTCCACTAGCGTAATTCTTCTACTTCACAGACAACAAAAGATGATATATTAGACACCATGAGCAGTAAATAAACTTCAATCTCTAAGGCGAAGTATTGCTCTAGTCCTAATGTTTGATATGCAGTTATGTAGTTACCAAAGCAGACACAATAATGCAGTTACTAAAGCAGGTCCACAACATGATTCTGATAAAGATATACATCAGTGAAGTGTAATATGTCACCTGTGACAGAACACTACACGTGGCAGCAATCTCAACTTTCAACATGTTAATTCAACTACTTTTTCAATTTGAGCCTCATTTAAAAATCAAGGAAAGAAGCTGTTTATTAATTAATGACAATCCTGTTTTAAAAAAAGGTAAAATCATAACATGTCGGTCATGATTAAAGTCATTATAATCAATAAGCATGAATTGTTTTCAGCACTTTTAAAAAAATCTATTCTCTCACATATCATAGAAATATACTATAGATATAAAATTCAGGATGATTTTATGCCAATGTGGCATATATCTTCAACACAGAGAAAAATATTATAATGCACAAGAAATGTAGCCAGGAATGAGTTATAAGTCTCTTGATAAATGAAGATTAATATCACAGAGCAAAGCTAACGTGTATGATAATGATACAACAACAATAATAGTTCCTACTGCTGTAGCATCTTTTCTCTGCGGAGCTCAGCGCACATTGCAAGCACTAATGGAACCTCGCAACCTCCCTGCAAGGCAGGTGCATTTTATTATCTGGCTTCTACAAACAGGAAAATGAAAGCACAGGTAACTAAAACAGCTTGCCGTAGGTCACAGAGCAAGTCACTGGTTAAGCCAGAGAGAAAACTCCTAAATTTGTCTTCTAGATCCCAGTTTTTATTCTCCTTTAGTCCTATGTGCACAAGACTAACATTAATTGAAACTCCTAACAGGACACAGTACTTGTCACATCCAAATCAGTGACTACAGTGCTCATTCCACTGGCAAAAGTTCAATGTCACCATAAAATTCCCAAACTGTGATAACGTTTTAAAATGTAAGAGGCACGTGTGTACACATGCACATTTGTGGCTGCAGGTGTGGGTATGTTCCTCCCAAATCTGGGTAAATCCCATCTCTGCTGACGGACTGTCAGATGTTGCAGATCATTCTACGCGACGAGAACACCACAGAAACAGCTTGCTGCACGGACTGCCTCCAAACAGACTGAGACACCTAATGTGCATCGTTTTAAGCGTAGTTCTCCGTAATGAGAAACAGGTGTATGAAGAATCTAAAACTCAATACTGCAGCGAAGAATTTTTCCATTAATTTCAAAGCCAGAGGATTAGACCCCAAATCCCAGGATAAAGGAATTAGGCACATAATACCCACTAATTTTAGTGCTAATTAAATGTCCAAATAACTCCAATGCTACGGATGTAAGCTATTTAGACATTATCAACATGACTCCCATTATTTCCACCAATCATTACTGCCTCCAATACTATTACATGGTAACAAAACAGCTCTCGACCACATAGGAAGGTTTTACACTCTTCAGATTTATACTACTTGGAGTATAGAATAGGCCATTATGATTTTATAGCCACTTTGGAAAAATGCTCATAGAAATATTTATGTATTTCAAAGGCTTCTTATGTTTTTATAATACAAATCTGGGGGTGTTTTTTCAAAAACATTTTTGGATCAATGTTTTGCAGAAAAAAATAGCATGTTAGACATTTTTGCAGAAAACATCAAGAAAATAATATTTTCAATAAATTAAATACATGAATTATTTTTGCAAAATTTATCTCTGAACCTTCTTTATTAGGAAACGGAACTGAAACAAATAATCTAGACCACTTAATATCAGATGCAATATTAAGTATAAAAAGCATCCTCTGGTACTTCTGCATTCGACTGTAAGCGGTCACCACTTCTATCTGTCACTTTCTGCCTCTCAGTTGGAGGTTACCATAGTTTTCTTATGTGGCAAACAGTGAGAAATCTGAATGAGGAAATTAGAATTAACATGAATCTTTAACATAACAGTAGATAAAGAAAAATAATTACAGGAAATCGAGCTGCATATTTCTCTCATTCTGTCAGTTCCCCAAACAGTTCCCCAAGCAAGCATGGTGCAGGGTGGTTTGATGGTTTCTTAGCCCAAGCAATAGGCCAAACAGCTTGTAGTTGGCATGAACAGTTAGCATAAGTAAGCTAAGACTGAAAACACAAAAACTCAGAACAATCAATGACTGCCACTTGTGATTTAGGACTCCCTAACCAAGGCTGAAGGAAATAAGGACAGGAATGCAGCAGTTAGGACTGGAAAAGCAGCCTCTGGATTAAGCAAAGTTGTTACCAGTCTCAAAGGAACAACTGGAAGAAGTATAAAAGTTGAGCAGAATAAAGAACACATGAACACCAGGAGCAACGAGAAGCTGACTTACTTCTACAGCATACCATCTCCCTCCACGTTCCTGAGACTCCAAGACTCAAGACCCTAAAGATGCCCCAGACTCCAAAGCTCCCCAACCTCTAGGTTCCCAAGAATCAGTCAGGCCAAGAGATCAGTTAGACCTCGTTAATGGGACAGCATATCGTTGCATAGTTACATATGCATGCTGCTGTTGTATGCGTAACCAACAAATGCTATCTCTTGCAGAATAGATTTCATTTTTAGAGTCTCCTCTCACTTGCTGATTGCTCAACTGCCTGTCATGCAAATCTATCACTTTGTCAATAAAGCCTCTAAGTATGCAAACTAGCCAGGGCTAATTTGCTCACAGTTACCCCATCCCACATCTGAAATGCTGTAATGGGCAAGGTGACCGTCCCTATTCTGTTTCAGGGCAAAGTAAAGCATTAGCATAAAGAACTATGAGGATTTTATTCTGCACTGATGTAAACTAAGGATGCTCACAGAGACAGGTACAGTGTCTTGCCATAGAATATTAAACTGCCCTGGAAGGACGGTGATGAACAGGCGAAGGAAGAAAGGTCTCAAACTGACATTAGAAAAGGAAAAGCATTATCTGTTTACATCCCAGTTTCCTTCCCAGAAGAAAGCCTAAAACAAGGGCATTAATGAATCCCAAAACCATTACCTCATTTTTCAGATTGTAACAGACTATACTTGTGCTTTCTTGTGAGCTGCTTTTATCAATAGGGCTTCAAAGGTTAACACCACATGGATTTTCAATCTACTTACTTTTCTATCAGCTGTGATTTTTTTCTCTGAACAACTCAGAAATGTTCTTTTAAAAAACTGATAAGCAATTTCTTTAAGTTTTAGTTTTCTGCTAATTTATTCGCCTCCCAAAATTAACAACTTAAACTAAAAATAAAATTGAAATTAAAGAACCCCATTCATTCAGTTAGTTTCAGATTTGATTCCCTCCCCCAACTGATATAATCTGAATCCATGCCTTCCCAAGCCAAGGAGAGTGAATACCCACTGTGTACTCAGGAACAGGTTCTCAGCGTCCTTTCTGGATACTGTTCTATTTAATATATGGATTTGAAGCAGGAATTTAGTTGTTCATCTCTCCGGTGAATCTTATGAAAAATCTACTAAAACATCACTCTTTTTCTGCTTAGGGACACATTCAGAAAATGGATGAATTTCATATGAAATCAAACATCAAAAGGGGAATGAAAAATCTAAAAACACTTTAGAGCATAACATTTAGGTGATCCTTCTGAAAAGCAAGTGATATGGAAAAGAGAAAAAAAAGTAAACAGAACCTAGGTTTCACAGAGCATGAGGGAATGCCTCAATCATTATGGGTACAAGGGATGCTGCTGCCTCTGGTATTAAATGGCTGAAATTGAGCTGTCTATTCTTACATTAAATATCCATCTTGGCCAAACGATTTGATTTCAAATTGCTTTTTTTTTTTTTTTTTTTTTTTTTTTTTTGAAAAAGGAACTCTCAAATAATTTTGGTCAAGTCACCCTTTTTTCCTTTAGCCTGAGAAACAAAAATAATTATTCATACAACCCAGTTGATATTTCAAAGCATATACACAAATATAGCAGTGTACATAGGATACTCCGATTGCTTCCATAAACAAGACAATTTGAAAGGAATTAAAAAGAAAACTATCAGAACTGCCTTACAGGAAACAAGAACTGTAGTATCTAAGGAGATCACAAGAAAAAAAGAGGCACTAAGACAGCTCTGTCCACAGGATTTTCCCCTATGGTATAATCTTGGGCCATCTCATCTTGAATACTCTGATCAGTTCTGGTTATTGCAACTCCTACACGTCAGAAGTGAGAGGTCCTCAGTATTGTGAGACTAACACACAGATAAAAGCAAGATACAGGACTAGGAAAACCACCAAGCTATTTGTGTTACAAGGAAAAGCATTTATTCTATTGGAACACACAGAAGCGCCTGTGAACAGATATGCCCATTAAATCAGTTAGTCAGCAAGGCCCCCTTTGAAACAACCACATGGAAAACATCCTCTCAGGCTTTACTTAACTTTCTATTCGAGGGTGGATTCTGAGCCTCCGGGATCAGTTAGTGACATGAAAATCTATCTTCCAAATCACTCGGGTGTTTTTCAGTAATGAGTTCCCACTTCCCCATCCCTGAAAGGCATGGCAAAGAGAGTCATAGATCAAAGCAGCAGCGCAGCCCGGTGCGCACAGCCGCAGAAAGGAAATGGCAGGGCTTCTGCATGGTAATTAACAGAGCCATCACTAACGGTCTGCTCTGGAATTCAGAACTGTCACTTACAATTTGAAACAAGGGATCCATTAGCTTGGTGCACTTTTTATTGTTATTGGTTTGCAATCCTTTACTTTCTTTTAATTTAAAACCATCATTGAATGCCTAACAGTCTTTTATTCCACAGAATAAGCCTTGACAATTTTGCTTTTCAAACAATTATTCTCAAATCACATTTTCTTCCTGCATCAGCTTCTCAATAAGTTTCATTAATATAGGCTTTCCTTTGCCTTATTTATGTTTTTGGCAGACCCACTTTTAGCCACATCTCACCTTACCACAATAACATTTTGCCATATGCCTTGGTTAAGACAGTGTTGCCCAGAAGGATTACTTCTCTTCCTGACACAGTGGGGTTTCTTTTAGTGAGCATGAACACACTTACTCAGACTTAATGGAAAAAAAAAATATACTGACATTCTCTCACCTGACTTGTGTAAACTGCAATGGAAACAGCAACCCTCCCCTTGTCTGATAATATACATTCAACTACTCAAACTTATGCAATGGAAAGTGGCAGGGGAATTCCAGAACTGCAAGCCCCAAATATCAAAACTAAGCTAAAAATCTGAGCCCAAATCAGGCTCACACAGAACACCTACTGTATGGCTGAAACCAATATTTGCTTTACACTTTGGAATGGTTATTTCTTGCCTCAGTGCACTCAGTCCTACAAAGCAATGAATATTCTTATCCCAGTCCAGTGAGGCACTCACATATATGCCTAAATTTAAGTATATGTCTAATCTGATGAGTTTATTCAGATAAATTGAATATATCCTTAAAAGCTTTATTGGATCAGGACCATAGTTCACTGCAAGACCAAAGCCAATGTCACTAAACCTTAATATCAATTAACAGTGCTGAAGACAAGGATTGCTTTGTAAACTTTCATCTCTGCTTCTGAATTAATATTAAATTATTGCAAAACACAGTAATATTATTAAAATGAAGAGCATCATTGCCAAATGGAACTGTATCAATCCTTCTATATGGCTCTAAAGTCAAACTGGAAAGGTATTGCTTTTTAATTGCCTTCTAGATTGATTCTTAAAGCCAACTGTCTGTGTTAAGATAATATTCAAATAATAAGAAAATAAAAGACAAATTCCAAAATGAATCTTTCATTGAGTGAAAACAAATAGGAATATATATATTTTTTGTTAGGGTTTGCCAAATCCAGTACTGCCACAGAAACGAGGCCATAATAAGCTTTGTACAATCCCAACATGCTCTTCCTTGCATCTCGTAATAAGTCCCACACCCCCACAGGCAGTAATGCCCTAAAGCCTGATAGGTCCTCTGGGGAGCCTGGTCATTGCCAGCTCATCTTGATGCCAATTTATCCTGCTGGGGTTCACAGCCAGACAGTGGAGCTGATTGACCAACCTCCCATGACAGCCTGGGGGGGGCGGGGGCAGAGCCTCTTACTCTGATTAGGTTTTGGGGGGTTCCCCACCTGTCACTGTGCCTCTGTGCTCCTCTGTGTGAGCAGAGATGAGCCTTTTATCACGTAACCTAACAACTTCTAACGTAACACCTTATATTTTTCACTTACTATGTTTATTAGATAAATATTTTCTAAATAGTTAAAGCTAAAAAGAAGAAGCCACTAGAAAGCTCTCACATGATAAGCTGAATCTAATTTCAGGCACAGGCAGAAGCATTTTGGGAAGACTGATCATGAGGGGACAGTCAGGAAACAGCCACTGCCTATAATATGTTTCTGAGAAAATGAAAAGGATAAAAGTGGATAGCGTAAGCTTGTGGTGCTGCCACATGTATAATCACAAACCCAGAGCCTATCCTCATAATATATTTCTCCTCGGTGATAGAGACCTAGTCGTGTTACAACAAGGCCCAATTTTAATTTTGTTACGTATTGTGAAAATTAGCTCAGAACTATTCTTCCATGTCTGAAGAAACTTCCAAATTGAAGCTCTGACACAAGCCCTGACCATTGTACAAACCCATTTATACACCTATATATGCATATAGATATGTATTTACACATACATATGCACGCACACACAAATGAGAAATGACCTCACATTTTTAGACTAGCATTGCTTTTGCATCCTTTCTTTGCCTTCTACAGCTTCACTGATCTGAGTTATTCTTCTGCTGCTTTAGGGTATGGAGTAGAGAGTTAGACAGCAACTTACTGACACTATACACTCCGTTGCAAATTTAAAGCAAAAACTGCACCATTTTATGAGGTGGCACGTGTTGCTTTCCACAGCTTGGTCAAATCAAGTTTAAGTAATTTCATTCTGCTTTTTTGAATTTGCCTCATTTGTTACAAGTAGACATTATTTCTCTTCAAAGTTCAATCCTGAAAACACTTCTGTTGTGCATAATGCTTGTTCTTGTGAAGCAATCTCACTGTAGCATTAAACATGGCAAAAGTTTATGCAGGACTGCAGCCCCACTAGACTGACGGACGATGCATGCTTTTAAACAGATACCATGATTCTGTCTTAAGGTTCCTGCCTTCTTCCAACATGTGAAATGATTACATTTCATAAAGTACTAGTAGGAGATGCTGCCACCTTGAGAGGGAGAATGACCATTAGCTATTGTTCATAATATTAACATGTTATAAATACAATATTAAACTAATAGGTTTGTAAATATGTTTTTAAAGTAAGTTGTGCATGCATCCATTCCCTTTAAAGCTAAACTAGCTTTAAAAAAAAATCATTTTTTCCGATCTGGTAGCTCTTTCTGCGAAGCACAATCTGAATATGCTTGTAGCTCCAACTTATTATTCATTGTCAAACATCCACAGCTAACCAGAACAGTCTGGTTTTACTTCCTAAGTTCTTTTGTACTGGGTTTCCATAGCCACAGAACTTCCTGCCATAAGAGATGCAAAATACTCTATCTGCACCACAGCTAACTTGGCTGATCTAAACAGCCTGAGATCCACAGTACTTCCAAGTTGCAACGCTCTATGTTGATAATGTCAAGGCAATCTGAGACCTGAAAAGGACCTTAAACCCAGTGCTGGTCACAAGACATCACTATTCATTTATACAGAGTTCCTAGATCCCTTGCCCTGAACCATATCTCAGAAAACTTCAGTAGTAGAAGAACTCATCCTTGTACCATCTTCAGCCTTTATATACTTCAGTATATTGTGTATATATACTATATACTTAGACACTTAATTGAGACATGAAAGTTAGGGTTCATTTTACAAACGTCTGAAGAGAGACCATAAGACCAGAACATCTGAAGAGAGACCAGATCATAAGATCTCCAAACATGATTTCACAAACTTAGTTGCTCAGAATATGTCATTAAATATTCCCCAGAAATACATGAAGTAATAGTTACTCCTCTAAAGATATGACTTTGCAGAATTAAAAAGTATCACAGAAGCATCTGCTTTTGTCAAATGAATAACACTTTTTCTGCTGTACAATGATTTCTGATTTTATGGTATGCCTTTTATTTTCTAGTGGTAACCAACTTCAGATGATTTTTCAGTCTTCCTGTGTCATATTTCAATGTATTCTACTGTGCAAGTGATGACAATATTGTTGCAATTTCTTTAGCGGCCACGAAAAAGAGCTCTGTATAAATTCCCAGCCAATTTTAGATCTTCAGATTATTCCAACCTATTCTCTCATTATGTTTTCTTTTTCCATGGTCTCTGCCACTTTACTGCATATTGTATTTTTATAAGAGAATTACACTGGGTATAGGTATTTTGATGACAGCGGATCAAATACAATCAGCCATGTAAGTTTTCTACTTATTTATTCTATGGTAAACTAGAATAATTGAAGCAGGCTATCTTTCAAGGAAATGTTCCAGTTAAAAGAGGACTGTTGAATTTCTCATTAGAATTTTCTCATATAATTCATTTGGTAAATTATTTTTTCTGTCTCTTATTTTCTGTATTTCCTTTAAACCTATCTTAAGCCAAAACAAAAGGAATCCTAAATTAAAAACATTCACAAGGAATGCAGGATTAATGAGCTACTGAATCAACAGCTAACATGGATTACACAAAGAACTATTTTACAAAAACACGCATATAATCCCCTCATTTCCTAAAATGCATGCCAAGAATAAAATCAAAATCCCTTCTCAAAACACACTTTCCTTCAAACTTGAAAAATGAATTTGCCTGTGTCAAAAATGACAAGTTAAAGGTATAATAAAGCAAGCTAGATGACCCAAATCCTCCTGAATTAAGTTCTTTTTTCTCTCTCAAGTATCAGTTTGAAGCCAGACACAGGAAATGTATTGGAGCTCACTCAATCAGAAAATTGAAGACATATCAAATGACAGAGCTGCTAAACATCTTGAGCTTCAGATCTAACCCAACAGAGTTTACCTGAAAAAACATGCATTTTTTGAAATTAATATCTGATCAAAGATATATTTAACAAAACATTAAAACTTAATTCATCAGGTAAAAAAATTTACTGGAGAACTTTATTCTGCTCTAGGTGCTAATTTACAGTAATAAAAAAAATACAGTAATATTTGCTTGGCAATCACATGCAGCTGACTTGTACCATTCTCTGTAGAATTCTACATAGTTACATATGGCTGGCCATTAACAGAACATACAGTTTTTAATCTCTGTTGAGGAAACACACTTGTGCTTGTGATGTGCTATCAACGGTCAAGACATTGTCTAGCAATGTAACACTATTTCTATGACTTTCTGCAAAAAATAATTACAATGGATTTTTTGCTTTAATTGTATTTTCTCACAATTTATCATAATACTGATCTGCCTAAGGAGAACTGAGCACTGCAAAACACCATGCGAAGACTGTCTTTCTTACTGTGTCCATTTGCCTAATCACAATGCTGGCAAGGAATCAGAACCCTGAAAGTCAACTCAGTATTCTGCACCAGCTTTGCAAATACTGCCTAGAGAAATAACAGCATTTTGTTATACGCATCATCCAAGGAGCTTGTAGGTGCTCAGATACTGTCCTTTTTTACTGCTAAGATGTTCTTGTAGAAGTTCAAGAACATAATGTTCAGTTTTACAAAGTTATGTATTTAGGGGAAACAGTAATGTTTGGTAATTCCTTTGCATGAATTGCTCATCAAACGTATCCCTGTTGATTTTCTGTAATCATTTCCAGTGCACTCCATTTCTTCTCAATCCCCTCACACTTTCTGCCCTTAATATCTCTAGCACATTTCCTAGGCATACATTCTCTGCCAGTTACCGCTTCACTGAAATGGTGTTCAGTAAGCATATTGACTGACTTCTAACATGCTGTAGTAGATTAAAAGTATACTTTCCAGAAACCTCAAATAGTAGGGTAGTCTTGGGCTAACACCACAGCAAGCGCAGCTTGCAATTGAGACAGAATTTCTGCACTATTTTTTAAAACACCGTTACTCTTTCCTCAGCACAAAAATAATAAACCCCTACATACATTTATTTTTGCCTCCAAAATAGGAAACACTCAAGCCTCCAAACTTTTGATCCTATACTCAGGGGAAGCCTAGGAAACACCTTCAAAAATAAAGCCCAGGAACTAAAATTCATACCTCTGCAAAATACTGAAGGTCATGGAGTCAGCAAGATACTAGTTTTATGGCACATTATAGTTTCTGCCCCTTAGCTCACCCCTTAGCTCTACGTGGCCCCGCCTTTTCTACTACACAGGTAACAACCACCTTTCCCTAGCAGATAATAATCTAACAGATTATTAAAACCAAGTTAAACTTAGACCAGTTATTTTCAACTTACATTTAAATTGGTACTTGCTGTTAGTGTCGAGGCTATTGCATGCTTCATTTCACTTAGACTAGATCCCGTAAAGAAGTTCACACCAGTCAACTGCATGATATTGTCCTGTGGTACATGATCTACGTGCATCAACATGTCTTCTTCTAGGGAAATTGCTCATCGTGAATCTAATTTTGACAGCTGCAATTATTTGTCCTCCCAACTTGCTTTAAAATTCAGCCATGGAATCCTATTTGAATAGAGTAGAAGAGCTTATTCCAAATTTTGTAGAAGCCAGTTTGTGGGGAAACAGGGTATAAAACAAAGTACATTTAATAGGCATATGGAGATAGTGAACTCCAGACACCACTGAAAAATATTCTTTTCAACATTCAAGAAATCTCCACTACATGGATATTGTTTGCTGGAGAGAGGAATAACACAGAATTAACTGAGACGCAAAAAATAGCCCTTTTGACAATTGCTTATGTTTTCTTGCTTACTGAAATGAAGAATTTCAGTGCCAGCAAAAAAACAACAAGCTTACATTTCCTCTGTCTTCCCTTTCTGGTGATAACTTTAGCACAGGGCAGGAAATTTCTCTGTGTACCACTGTCTCAGTTGTGCTGACAAAGACAGAGAAAGCAGCAATCACTGGCATGAACTCAAATTTACAGTCTGCATCTCTACTTTACAGACAGATTCAGCTTATACCAGTTCAATTTGAACTTATTGCCTTGTGGGAAAGACAGTGTATATTAGACATAAGACAGGGTACTAGTTTAATATGCTCAGCTTATTGTCTTAAATGTGTTTTCAATGACATTAGTACTATAAAAAATTTTTCTTTAGAACTGATCTTGATAAAAAAATAAGTTCTTTCACAAAACAGCAATGTCGATGAGAGGTGAAAGGATTCTTAGTAGCTATTAGGGCCTGGTCTTAAGCAGTTTGCATTTAAAAAAAGTTAGAATGTATTTTCAGATCAGAAACCTCTGCTGTCTACCTGAGTATTGTCCCTTGCTTTGCCAAGGCAAGACTGTCTTTAAAAATACATTTTTTAACCTATATCCAACCCAGTTTAAACTAAACCAAGGAACTAGGCTTTGTCTAATTTCTTTAACATACATTCTTCAAATTAATTGGTTTACAGGTCAGGAAGCTGTTTAGAAGTGTCCTTAAATTTTTTGCTTTGAAATGTATACAGTGTTTGCTTGTCCTCTCAGTCCACAGTGTACCAGTAAGTTGATACAACCTTCATGTTTAACCAACAGTCAGTCTTTCACTATATCCTCTATACTAGTGCTTCAGCCTGCCACTTACAGTTGTCACCATTTTATGACCATGATTCTTTTTCCTAAATATTTAAAGCAGCATGCTGGATATATGAATACACATGAGGAATAATTGGTTCTAGGTAAAAAAATATTCACATAAATCTCCTTTTGATGATAGCAAAAAGTTTTATTTTAAAAGAATCTTGGAGTTTGGACAAGCTTTTCATGTTTTAAACATTGATAAAAATAATACAAAAATAGCCAGTTAAATAACTTTTCAAACCAAATTAATCTTTGACTTGAAACTATTTTTCAGCATTTCCTTTACTACTGTTTCGTTGTTGTAAATTTCAAAATTAATCAGGTTTTGAATTTCCTGAAAACAGAGATGCAAGTGAAATAAATTCATTAATTTTCTGAAAATATCTATTAAAATTATTTTAATATTAAACTGTGATATATTTTGGTTACAATTCTGAAATTGCCCAAGTACCAATTATATGTTGGGAGTTTTATAAAAGTTGAAAAAATTTGTAAAGATAAAACATGAAGGTCATATTCAAAGAGTTCTAGTCAGAATAATTTTCAAATTCAGCTATAAATTTTGTATTTGTTTTATGCTCTGAAAGTCATTAAGAAAACATAAAAGGTATAGATGACTTTAGTGAGTCTTGTGAATTAATTTCACAAGAGAGTGTGTCTGCATCACACTCTGTAAAATCTATTCTCAGTTAGGTGTTCATAAGCAGTATGAGTAAAACAGAGTTTACAGTGAGGTGGAAGAATAGAAAAAAGCACTCTATAACTTTACAAATGCTGATCTATTCTGTATCAAAAGATTTTTGAAAGGACTAATAAAGGTCTTTCCAGGAAAAGGTTATACCACAAGCAATGTATCTTATAGTGCCTTTCTCTGTTTCCAGGGGAGTCAAAACAATAAATTCCTTTTTTTTCCTTATAACTACAGTAGCCTTTTGCTAGAATTGCATGCAATCTTAAATGTGTAAAAGATGAGGGGTAGTGAGAAGGAGACATCAACACATTCTATAAATAGTAGTTAGGACACTGGTTTGAAATATAGAAAAACCTTTCAATTTTTTGTTGTTTCTTTAAGAATAACTAATAATAATAGCAATTCAAAGAAAAAATCAGCAACCTCACTCTGCATCAAGGAGGCCAGAGATCTGAATACGATCTTAGCATACTGCAGATGACCCCTGTAACCATCAGAATAAGAGAAAACAAACCTTTTTATCTTTTCACCTCTTTTTTGCCTCACACAGGAAAATAGAAATAAAAAAGGAAGAATTAAGATTTTAATCAAACTGTTTTCAAGATAAATTTATACTTTATTTATATATATTTAAAATACATTTAAATATTTATATATTTATAAATTTATACTCAAAATTTACTTTTAATAAGTTTATTATTAAAAATTAGCAATGTTGAGCAAAATTCAGTTTTAAAGAATTCAATCAGTTTGGGTAAATAAAGCACATTGATGCAAAGAAAACTGTGTTGTTTTCAGAAGTGGAATACTCATATAAAAACACTTTTTATAGTGAGGTGGAAGGCTAACTCCTAGTATTTCACCTCGTAGGTGAGCACTCTAAATGCCACTTTATGGGGGGCTGAAAAGGACAATACCAGCAGCATAACCATTATTTCTTTCTCTGTTTCAAGTCTTCTTGTAAATCTAGCCATTTCTTTCACAAGTTTTGCTGCTTTTATTAAAAATATTTGAAATTAAACAGTTGGGTTCATTCGATCTCACAGGACAAATGGAAAATTTTCATGTTGGGTAAACCTAAAAGCACTTAATTATGTTATTTTTCAGCTTAACCACTGAGCAAAGAATTCAATTACCAGCATAAATAACATGCCTAGCTCTACATCTTATTAAGTCAAAATGTGGCCAGATGTAAAACATTTTTCAATTGTGTGTGAATCCATGCCAACAGTCAAATATCATACCATAAAACACTACTGCTTAAAAAACAGAATTTAGTAGAGGACCTGCCAACTGCGCGTGCTTTACAGTTCTAGATAAGTTTACATTTCAAGTGAAGGAAAGTGCTATTTGATAATACATGACAGACTTGATTAAAAATAATCAAAATGAACAAGCCAAAAAAACCATCCTGCTCTTCTTGCTAGACAGCTAACAAAGGAGGTTCATATTCATACAGTTTCCCCTTTGGGATCTCAAAAGCTTACGAGCACTGTCAGTACTGGTAGAACAGCCACCCCCCTTCAAGTTTTATTTGGCTAACAAATTAATAGACTACCAAGTGAAACATTTGTTGTGCTTTTTGCCTTTTGAAAGGAATCGCATGAGAAAAAGAACTGAAAGGAATGATACAGAGTATAGAAAAATGCATAGCTTTGATGACTCCAGTCTACCTTGTCAGTCTTAGAAGTACTGGACCTGTAATTTAGGCAACAGAAAAAGACAACAAACTATTGCTAGATCTCATGACTGTGAAAACAACTTTCTGTACACAAGCTGAATATAAGCCAGTGCTGCAAACAGCCTGCAACAGACTATTAAAGACATCTGAGACAAAAGATGTTTTCTCCATTCATCTCAATGGAATTGTTCACACTAAAGACCATCTCCAGAACAGAGCAGTCAGGTTTTAATAAGTTTAATAAGTTATTTGGGAGATATTATGTGGAAGACACAAGTCTTTATCATCACAGTTCACTGATACTAAGAACCCTGTAGGATTTCGCAGTCCTTGTTTGAAGTTCAAGTATTGCCTTACCTGCAACTTAAAATGATTAGAATTGCAAAGGCTGCTTTACTTGAGTTTTACTTTGAGGAAAATACTGAGAGAACATAACAGAGTTCAGCTCTATTTCAAAAACTGCCTCAGAGTACTTCTGAGAGCAATACTGCTAAAGATCGAACACCTTAAGAGACCTACCTTGTCTTGCTTACATGAAGAAGCAATTTCCACCCAGAATCTGGCAAAGCATCAAACTTTCTGTATTTTTCCAATGCGATAAGGTATTGGTTAGCATTGAAATGTCAGTCTTTCTGACGTGGTCTTTCTCCTGCTTGTTTTTGTCCATTCATGGCCCTTAAAACATTCAATCCAATGTCAGCAAAAAATGAAATATAAGCAGCATCATGGTTTATAAACAGGGTATCAATTCAGGGCAATGCATACGTTTTAGTCCCATTCAAATTAACACACAAGTCATCTTTGTTAGCAGAAGCTCCATGTTTGAAATGGAAAAAAATTCTTTTTCTGTTTGGAATGGTTATTGATTCAAAGGTATAAACTTTTGATAATCACAGTAGAAAAAAAAATGTTGAAATCTATACTTCAAAAACATAAAACATTTGAATTGATGGAGTTAACAAAAGTTAGTCCAGTATTTTTTGTGAACAGGACTGTGCAGTAGCAGTTGAGGAAAGCTTAAAATATGGTCCTCAACTGAACAGAGCAAAAGAAATAATGAGAAAGGAAACTATAAAGATTCAAAGATCCTTCTGAAGCCTAACTCCTCCATCATGATTGACGTATGCCAGTTTCTATTGCCAAGAGCTCATAATGCCTCAAATTACACATCTGCTCACTTTCCCTTTTCAGGCAAGTACCTGTTCTTGACAGAGAGAGACACATCTTTGGATCCATGGAAGACATAATAAGTGTTCCAGTATCCCATTAAAAGAAGAAAAAATAATAAAAAATCAGCTAATTTGAGGGCTTTGATCAAACAAGCCAGAGGTATCAGCAATGCAATGTTTGTGAATGAGGTTGCAGATAACTCAGTGAGTAATGAAATAGTTCTTTTGGCAGAGAAAGAATGCATTTAAACACAAAGAACCAATTATAAAACCTGCAAATTTTTTCTCTCATGATATCTACATACTTTCATTCATTCATCATTCTCCATCCTGTTTCAGGCACAGTAATACAACCCAATGGCTGTAGTTAGTCTGGTTACAAGCGATCCTGGGTTCTGTTCCAAATGTGCTGAAAAGCTGTTTTGTGACCTCTATAAACACAGGCCGTGTTGAATACAAATCATTCTTTATTCATTATTTTTTTTAAAAAAAGACAAGGTAAACATGAAAAAACTCCCATCTGAGTGGAGATATATTCTGTGTCCCCGCAACACTGACAAAATAGACATCTCAACTGAAAACTATATTCAGAAGTAACTTAGTTTTTCATGGGCTTGTCTCTACCCACAATAGACTGTGATGCACAGATGATCAAGGTGCAGGTTACTGCCCTAGCTCCAGAACCCAGAATCAGAGCAGTGAAATGCAGCCCAGCACTACCCCAGAACTAAAGAGCCCTATTAACTTATTAACAATACTATTCTATGAAGACAATTAGCAATCGTGTGGGAACCAGAATCCTCAGCTCGAAAAGCTACAAGGTATTCAAGAGTCGAATAGCCAAACCACACAGGCACTTCCAGAGCTAATCTAAATGCTACATAAAGATAGCCTTGTTTCTTAATAATTATGTAAATCTGTATCTTTACCAAACTATATAATTTGGGTTCCCTGTTTCATACATGGTAAAAACAAAACAAAATCACCACTTTTTGATAATTTTCACTTTAACTCAGCTTGAATTAATGCTTTTTTTTTTCGGGGGGTGGGAGGGAGTAAAGTTAACTGGCTAACACCAGATCAAGGGGATCTTCAGACTGATGCATTAGGACAATCAAACAAGAGCCCAACCTCTCAGCAATACACTGTTCCAGGGCATTTGAAAGATAAAGTGGGTTGTTCTCCCTTAAGCTATTCATGCTGTTTTGAAAGTCTAAGAGGAATGATTATCTTCTTAAAACAAAACAAACCAAACAAAAAACACTTAACAAGGAAAGTTCTCTGACAGCAAAATTGGAGAGTATACCTGAACACTAAGAATTCTAAAGGAGTCTGCGACGGTCCTTCTTGGAAGAGAAATGCTTGACTATTCACAGAAAATAGGGTGGGGAAAAACCTCAAAATATAATCTAGTTCATGTTTCATAAGGCAAGTTTATTCCTAAAACATTTCTGATTGGTATTGTCTAATATACCCTTAATAACCTTCAAGAAGTAAGCAACCTTAGTTCAAAACCCTTTTGAAGTCAACCTGTTTTAGACCTGTATCTTTCACCTTGTAACAGCTTTCTCTCTGGCTGGCTATTGTCTAATGGCTCCTGTTTAAAATGTATCATTGTGTTTGAGATACTGATGTCAGGTAGAGAACAGTGATCCAGGAACATTTCTCGACCCAAAACAATAGCACCTATCCCAGGGGTTACAAAAATCACCTTGGATTTAGGTTCCAAAATGTATCCACCTCAATACCAGAGTCTTTCTTAATTTTGGGCCCACATCTTTGGTATGAGTCTGAGCAAGAGTCCTATTAAGATCTGCCAAACCGAGGAGACGGCCAGTTGTCCTGGCAGAGGCAACCAGAACAGCGTTTGTTTGCAGATGGCACAGAATATGCTACAGTGAGAAATCAACTGCAGCTTGCTGCTAGGGCTATGCAATATAGAGATTTTTACACTTTTGTGTAAAAAAAATCTATGCTCTGCTCTTCTCTTGAAATTGAGATTTCAACATTAGATTACTAAATTTATACAGTAGTATAAAGTAATCAGATGTTCAAAGAAAACATACAGGGAAAAGATCTCCAAAGCTTATGGAAGTGTTCTTCCTGTAAACAACTTGTTTTCCTCTTAGAGAAAGAAAAGTTGAACTTTTCAGGAGAGTGATGAAAAAATGTCATCCTCCAGGCTTTTGCTTGTCAGAAGAAAGCTTGGAAATATACAGCTTCATAGCTCACTGATGTCGACACTGCAGTTACTGTCCTTGAAACACCATCAATAGAAAGAAATCACAGAAAAATGAACAAATAAATACATTAATATATCCTGGGCTTTCTTGATGGGTGTATATTTTTCCTAAAAAACAGGTTTTTATCCCTAGGGACTTCTACGCTGGTAACCAGAGCAGGAGCCAAGACGATCTGACATAATGGTAAGTTGCTAAGCAAAACAGAACAGGAGTACAGAAAGAAAACATTCAGTTTTCTCTGGGACTTCTGTTTGTCAACCCATGCCCTACAGCCCTAGCAAACCAACTCATGCCGTTACCGATGTGTGGTCACTCCACACAAATTTTATTAGGAAAGTCCATTGAGATTACTTTCTTAAAATTCACATTAGCACAGACACACTTGCAAATTCTTTCTAATATATCATTTGTCTTTTATTCAAATGCCTATTCATTACATATAAACACCAAGTTTACTAATCATTTTGTACTCTGTTTTGGACTTCTCATGCAGCCTTGGGCAAGTGACTTCATCTCATTGGGCCTTAGGTTCCTGTCAGTAAAATGTCAGTGAAACCCTGGCCATGTCAAAAACCTAACTGACTTCAGTAACAATTTCACATTTTCTGGAGGACTATCAATATAAACAGTTGTTCCATATACATACCCTAAATATGCAATTATATTTTTAAGAAGTCTAAGAAGCTAGCAGTTAGAACAAAATGAACTTACAGACACTGAACGATGTCTATTTAAGTTCTGCCTCAGTTATTTTTCAGCAAAACAGACTTAACATTTACCTACATTATCTTTTTATTACAAGCACAAATTTACTTACCTCTAGGGCACACACTACGAAGTAGGAAAGAAAATCATAAAAGAATGCCAGCCCTTTCACAAATAAGAAGCCTACTTCTCTAAATAAATTTGCTTTCAGTGTTTAATTTTAAATAACATGAATCCAAATTTCAGCTTTTCAATCAAAATTCACAACTTTGACACTTCAAATGTATGTGCATTTTTAAACAGAATATGGACATCACTGCAGTTGGGTGGCTCAAACACACAGTCCAAAGTGTTGTAACAACCATGAGGAAGGGTGGCAGACAGTCAACCAAAATCTAGAAAATCCCATCTCTGACTTTTCATCAGAGAAATATCCTTGATAGTAATCAGTTTCTAAAGAACTGTCATCCCACCTTGGTGACGATACCTCTGCCATCTGCTTCTTTCATTTTGAAGGACCTGTGAGTGCCCTCAGTAGGAAATCACTTTTCTTTGTCTGACAAAATTGTTTCATCTCCCCTGTGTATCCCTTTATGTCTCCTCTTTCTTATACTACTAATTTATGGTCTATGTCCTTCTTGGGCAGCACCAGCCTCATTAAAAATGACTCCTGTTGCTTTGGCTGAGTGTGACTTCAATGTGCAAAGCATCATCTGAGTGCACTGGTTGACCTGAAACTTATTCTTTAACTCTAGCCCAACCAGCTGTCAGATTTATATCAAAAAGTAGGTACGTTATAAGAGGGGACAGCTTTATCTGCACTACTTTATTAGATGTGTTCTAATAAAGACATGACCTACTGTCTCTCTTCTCACCTGCAAGCATTATAATTAAAGCCTCTCTAATAGAATAGTAAGTTATTTTTGTTCTCTCACCATTTTTAAATGTTAAATGCAATTCTGCAGGAGCTTGAGGAGTAAAAAATGTAAAGATGTCAACCCTCACACTTATTACAGAAAATTAGTATTTTTCTTGTGAACAAGGGTAGTCACATTTAAGCATTTAAATCAGTTTTTTTTTTAAAAAAGCACCAACTATTGTGGAAGTTCTGGGTGAACACTTCATCTTTTGATTCTAGCCAGTAAGAACATTTGTTGTGTTGCAGCACTGAGATTTAACACACTTGTGTTTGTTTACCCACAGATGGATATTCAAGGTCCTCATTATCAAATTTTGCTGGATTTTCATAAGTTCTAAATATGCAATGCTTCTTTCTTACAGTAATATTCATATAATAAAATACTCATCTACACAGATATTTCAGTGATGGTTTTAGACTGAATCTATGTAAGTGATTTGTTTGGTTTGATGTTGACAAAACCAACTGACAAACCAGAAGAAAAAATCTAAGTGAATATGCATCTCACTAAAACAAAAAAAAAAAAAAACACTTTCATTTTGTTTTACAGTGTTTCTACTTCTGAATATAAATGTCAATGAATAAAAATAAGAAAATATTTCAGAATGAAATGTTGAAAAACTGAAAAGGCATGATGTTGAAAATGACAGGAGAAATAAAACTTCTCAAAATTGATTTAGTTCATCAAATTCAACAAAATTTTGTTAAATCCCTAAGATGTCTTTTTAGGTGAATAATCACACACAAAACAAAATGAATGGTCAATTCTAAAGAATCTTAACATTAAGTATCTATATCTTTTGCCGAAGTTAAGAATTTGTGCTTTCATTGTTGATGTTAAGGTGATCTAGATTATGCATATGAGAGTTTCCAAACAGAGGAAAAGCAGTTCATGCCCCAAAGCACAGGAACATAAAAATAAATACATTTAATCACAATCCTAAGATAGTGAAGCACAACTGTATATGCGTATACTCATTCCACTTTGTGTTCCTTTGTCTTTTTCCACAGACTACCTGACAGAGAGCTGAAACAAATATTAATGTCTCTATTATATCTATCCAATAACCAGCAGCTTCCTTTCCAGATAGGCATTAGTTTTATTTTTATTGTAGTGCTAGTCAAGTAGACTAAATTCGGGGAGGGGGGGGGTTCAGAGTATTAGGGTTTGAACTCTCTCTTATCCATTTAGCGGCATACCGCACAAATGACGATGAGACAAAGCCAACCAAAAAATACAAGGACACGTTACAAAAAGCTTGCAGGTAGATTGGTACATGTACTTTGAGCAAGTTCTAGGACATACATGCGTCATTGCATGAAGTTATTTCAAATAATGTGATGGAAGAGAGTGTGTGGCGATAGTCAATGTACCACTTTAAACAAGAGTCCCCAGTAACTGAAATAGCATAGAGTGGCTGGATTATATGTCTCAGTTCTCACCTGCAAAAGAATAGTTATTCTTTTGCCACATTTCTGAGCATGAAACCTAATATTATCAACATCTATACAGATAGCACAGAATATTCACTACTATAGTTAAATAATTCATACTGAACTGCAGAAAGGACTTATCTGAAAGGATCAGCAAAAGGGGAATATAGTGGATCAGAAGCTGAATCCGAGTCAAAATCATGAAGTCTTAATGAAAAATGTAACCATCATACCACAAGATGTAGACCAGAAATTGTCTGCAAGACAAATGAAGTTCTACATTTGCTCTACTCAGCTCCAGTAGTAAGGCTTCAGCTGAAAATTCTCTCTCACAGGAAAACGCACATTGAGAAAGATGTCAATCAGTTTGAGAGAGTCCAGAGAAGAACAGTGATTGTTCGTCTAGAAAACATAATCTATGACAGTAAGTTAACAGAATAGCTGTTGTTCAGTTTAAAGATGACAAGACTGAAGAATGTAAATGACCATTACAAATGAACGAACTATTCTCAGTAAGCATTCGGGATACCACAAGAAGAAACATAATTGCCACAAGGGAGACTGTTTTTAGGAAAAGCTTTGTAAGTAAGCACTGGAACACATAGCCTAGAGTTTTCTAGAAACCAGTTAGATGATCATCTTCCAGAATTACATAGTACAGTTGCTCTCTTCCAGGAGGATAGAGAGATGGGCTACAGGACCTCCTGGTATTGATTCCTAATATTTTTTGAGTCATGGAGTATTTGTTTCTGATGTGTAAAGCATTATTTAAATAGTAATTTGTTTCACAATTTATGATTTTCAGCAACTAGTCTCAGACAGAAAGTGAAAGTTCCACAGTTCCACTGTGAAAACTCCAGTTCAACAGTGCAGATTTTCTCCTCTCTCTCATTCTCTGTTCCTCCACAGTGTTAAGCAAGATCTCTCATTTTGGCACAATCACAGTACTCATTTTGAAATGTATACACTATGTCATACATCAACCACAGACTTTATAACTTCTTTCTATTCTGTATTAAACATGTTTTGCAAAGTGTCAGTGGGATGCTCCAATCTGATGCAACATTTATCTGGATGAGAAAAATCATCACAGCAGATAGCTAAAGTATCTTTCTTTCAGCCCACTTCTGTTACAGCGCTGCTGCTCTTCCATAGCTTCCTTCTTTTCCAAGCACTTTCCTACCTTTTAACAATCAGCTCTTTCTAAAAAATAGGGCTGTAAGTAATGCCTTCACCTCTTCAGTCTCTGAAAGCAGTGCAAGAAACTCAGGGTTTGTTACTGCATTTTCTGTTGGGCTTCATATCATCTTTGGGATTTACTGAGTACGATGCTATAATCCACATTTCTGACAAATAGGGAGAAGCATTAAAAGCAGTCTTTGCAACAACATCCAGTGAGAGATGCATGAGATGTGACTGTCTTCTTCCCTGCTCTCCTTGCCATTCTCCATGTCTCAGGAAAAAAGCTGTACTTGCCTTATTGCACTAGTAGTATCCCTGCTAATTATTTAACTGTATTACAACAAAAGGCAATGAATACACTAATACCTATACACTAATTATAAGCAATAATACTACCTATCACATGTAGGCAGGGTGAAACCCATCCCTATTAAAGAGAATGTTCAGGTCCTTTGTAACATCTGGGTGCAAACATGCTTCTGCCTCAGAATAATGCTTTACACAGGGTAAAATGTAACATACAGCAAAAGCAGCCGCATCCCAAAGGGGCTCACAATCTGAGAGCCATGTAACACACTGAACTGTGTGTGGCAAAACACACAGCAGGAAAATCCAGTCAATCACTCAAGGGCTAGCAGAATCTACTATGTTAAACAAAGACACCAGTTCAGACCTTCAGTGATTCAATCAGTTTTAGGACCCTGAGGGGACAGGTTATCTGTAATTCATATTTGCATTTCAGTTTATTCTAGGGAAGTCTGGACATCAAAATATATTCAGGAGACAACAGGGAATAGGATTGACTGTAAAGCTAACCTTCCACAAAGTTAATGAAAGCTGTAATAAAATGCTGGTACAGCCCTTTTTCTTGATAAAATGCATAGTGCTATCAACATCACAGGGCAAAGTATGCACAGATAATGTTACCTATAGAGCAGCTGGGAATTCTATTTTTTTGCAACCTGCACAAGTGACCCTTTGCAAAGAAAAATCTGTGATCTTTCCAAGTAGCTTCAGTTAAGATTCTAAGTAAATGAAAATGTCAGAGGTCTTACTTGCAATTGTCTATCTTTTCATTCATCGCTTTTTGGAACATTACGCTGTCACAGTTACAGGCCCTTGAAGAATTTTGATTGCTGTTTAGAAAGATCAGTGACTTGTGGAAAGTCATATCTTAGCATTTGGTCTATGATTTGTTGTTAGGGACAATCCTTCATCCTCAAGGTTTTCTGTAGCGTGATGAGTAAACATGCACTAGTGGAGTAACTGCAAAACAGTTATTATTTAGAGCAACCTTGGGAATCCATACACTTTTGTTCCACAGTAAGACGACATGGTGGAAAGGTGGTCTCATCTTCTTTAGCTATTTGTAAACTCCAAAAGATGCTCACCTTTAATCATTATCAGATTAGCCATTAAGAGTGTGAAGGAAGAAACATTTATTTTCCCTACTATGCATTCTATCATATGTTTAGTAAAGCTTCAGGATTAAATCTCCCTCACAGGGATTTTATGGCCAACAGGTTATCAGCCAACAGGTTATCAGCCAACAGGTCAAAACAATACATTCACATTACAAAACTGGTAGGTCACTGAAAGAAAAAAGAATAGCAAGTGGCTTAGCTCACAAAACCTTCAGGCCGACCATTAGCTTTCCTTGTACTATTAGTCCCAGAAAATAGGCTGTAGGCCTAGTACAGCCTTATTATCATTATGGTAATGTTGAATAGTTCAGCAGTGTTGAGCAATGTTAAAACCTTTCTGTGAAGCAAATAATTCCAGCTATATTTAAAGACAGAGCACAAAAGATACTGGATGATCCTCCATGACAATTCCTATCTCCTAGGAAGATGTATGTACTATTTAAAGTAACGGGTAAGTCTCACTTTCATTTATGGCATACATTTGATAGAAAACTATCAACTTCTGTCACAGAATCCATGAAAATATTTACGTATATTTTCATTAGACTTGCAAACCACTCTTTCCTGAACACTTATATTACCATAGAGAAACATTAGAACAAAACTGATAAATGTAGCATGTTCTATGTCATTCAGTATCCAACTGAAAGTTAGGTATTGCAAAGAGGGTCTGTTTAGTTGCCATGAAAAGTGCATATGTCTGTGCCCACTACAGTCATGTTCATGTTGATGGGCTGTTTTTTCTTCCAAGGTGTTCTCGGAGGAGCAAAAGTTGCTTTTCTCTCACTGCAGATAAAGGAAGATTCAGTAACACATATTTTTAGCACACAACAAGAAAAATGATAATGATTCTCTACATTATTATTGACTACTTTGTCTCTGAAACTAAACAAATCTGAAAATAGACACTTTTCTTCAAACAAGTAAAGCACATTTTCCAAACTTTCCAATGTATTGGTTTTTACCATAGCTTTTCCTTTGCTCCTCATTTTGTCCAAGCCTTTCATTTTTAACTTTGAGTATTGCTATTTACTTTTTTTGGTGGATAATAATACATGCATATCAGGGGGCCATTACAGGCAACGTCTTCATATGCTATGAAACATCAGTTGTATAACCTCCTGCTGTCATGCTTCTAAGAAGAAAATTTTCTAATAGCAACAAAACCTTGAATGGTTCTTTTCCATCTCTGAGGTAGTCTCCACAGAGCACACGCTGCCTCTAAAAGAGGCAGTGAAAACTACTAGTGTTTTATTCTTGAAAATTTTCACCAATTGATAAATATAAGAAAGATAAGATGCAACGTTGGGCAGATGTGTCCAAATCCTAATGCTAAAGACAAGCTGGACTCTGATGAAAGGGAGATCAGAAACTATTAAAAGATAGAAAAAGATGAGAGATGTCCAAAAGGGTATTACCAAAAACATTGGAAAAGCTGTATGAGAGTATAATTTATTATCGAGGAAAACAACTGTAAAGTAACTCTAAAACAGGATTCTCAGCATTTTATTGTCATGGTCCATATCTTTAACAAAAACAAAACCAAAAAAAAAAACCCCAACATAAAATTCTGGGCATTACCTCTCCTTGACCCTACAGTTTGTCCTGTTAGCCATCACAGGAAAGCTCAGAAGCAGCTATTTCCATTTTTGCAGAGGAAAGTGAGGATTAGGAAATAATGCTATTTAAGTTTTCAATATATAATTTAGTAACTACAAAGCAAGAAGAGATAACAGCTCATAACTAGGTGATTCTCAAACAGCAAGAGTTGAACCAACAAAATGGCATGGCATGTTTGCCATATATTTTATACATCACAGTTTAGAAGGGACTCTCTACTGCAAATTGTCTCTCTCCAGATGCTCATGGAGATCATAAATCAAAATTTTCTGATGATGTATTGGTTGAGAGTGCTATAATCTTGCTTGAAATTCATGGCTAAGACCTGATTATTTGTCCAAAATCTCCCCCTCCTCCAACAACTGGAACCATATCAGTTTCTCTGTAAAACTCTCCTGCACTGAAATTCTGAGGCAGGATGTCTCCTAGTTAGTGCTTCTCAACATGCTTTGGAAATTAATAATATCAACTTCATGAAGATTTGTTTTCATAAATACATTACAGCTGTGCTGTCTAATCAGCTCTTAATTTTCTGTTGAACCGTGTGTCAATATACACAAAACTTTAAGTAAATAAATAAATACTCATATGCTTACACAATAGTAGATAGCCTCACAAGTTACCATTGTCAGAGATTTGCTGTGCTACTGTATGTTAACTGCTTTGAGATCCTTAAACACTGAGACAAATAGAAAGAGGAGAAAGCACAAAATCAAATGCTTTGACCAAGGCTTGACATGACAGAGTAGTGAATTTGTTTATGGCAGAGTCAAAGATGGAACCTCCAACTTTTCAACCACCATTTCTGCAACTTACCAACTAGCCTTAACTTTACTATGCATTAAAGTTCTGCTGGTGGGAGTTCAATGTCATATCAGCTTTTTCCTAATCTTTCATCTGCTGGGTAAACTGAAGACAATAAGATCAGAAAAAAAAATTAAATAGATGATTATAAATCAGCTAAAATGGAGAATTTAGATCCAGTAAAGCCCCATATTGAATTTTCTCATCAACATAATTCTCAGCATTTTATTGTCACAGTCCACATCTTAAAAAAATGTCGGCATTGCCTCTCCCTGAAGTCAGCAATACCCTGCCATTCTGTTTGTTCTCATAGGAAATGTGACACGATATAGCCTCCTTCATATTATTCTTCATTTAAATTTGCTTCAACTGAAAGTCCTGAAGAGAAGATGCACTTGAGGATTTTGTAAGAGCTGCAGTCTCCCCATCCAGTTTTGCCGATTCAGTAAAGCTAGAGAGATCAGTATGCATTTTTATTGTATAGGATTTATGCAACTGAAACCCAACACTTTAGAGCTGTTTCCATCACTCACAGTGTGAAGTGTTTACGGCTTGGTTCAGGACTAGGCAGAATAATCACACAATTGTTTTCACAGGAAGAGTGAGGAGAGGTATATTATTCAAGCCACTTAGGGACATCATCAGCTTCTTCACAAACAGGGTGATTCAACAGAGTAAGCGGCATGTATTCCATTCGCATCTCTGGTGTGTCATTTGAGAAAGTAGCTGAGATGGCATTTTCTGTCAGAGATGTTTTATTGGAAGTGATAAGCAAAGGAGGTGTTAGACCATTTGGAGGGTTCTGAAAGCAATATAGCACATTCTGTCAAGAAAGAAAAACTTGACCCTTCAATGACCCTAACGCTTACTCCAGTCAATGCAGTGATGTTTGCCACATTGCACCTGCTAAACCATCAGACAGAGCAACAAAAAGAACAGATTTTCTTAATGTCACTCAGGTGATTGGTCTATCTCATAATTTCTTTTGACACTACAGACAACAGATTAAACAGTAGGAAATGACACAACAGCTAAATTTCAAACACCTGCTGCCCATTTCAGCTGGGTTGTTGAACCCCTCCACATCACACATCTGTCATGCCCAAAGAACCACTGCTAGTGTTTCCATTTTACCTGATACACTGCAACATTTTTCTCCCATCAAAGAAAAAATTCTTCAGCAAAATAAAGACCATCAGGTCCACACTCAAGCAGGACTTTCAGGGTGAACGTGCAAATAGATCTCAGATCCCACCTCTCTGAAAACACAACCTCCCAAGGAAAATCCACATTAGTTACTAGCACTGTAAGGCTTATAATATTCAGCTAAGCATATATATGCAGCTAACTGCTGAAGATAAACTGGTTATCATGTATGTACCACGTCACTCAGAAGGAAACAGTGAGAAAACACATTATTGCTGTGTTTTTGGAGAGTAGTTAACCTGTGGCTAAAATAATGCTACATCTAAAAGTGTGCTTAGAAAAATAACTTTCAGATAGTATAAATTAGCAAAGCTCTAAATGGAACTGCAATAATTGAGCATAATGAAGGAAGAACAATAATCAATAATAAGTTACGATAGCCTGGCAAATCCAGAGGAAAAATTTTAATTGAAAGACTCTTCACAATGTTCTTTCATGCATATTGCAAGATCTATGACAGAAACAAAAGGATTTGTAAACAACTGTAACAGAAACATAAAAGACAAAGGAGAGACCTGTAATAAGCCACATAGCCTATTTCTACATTTCTTTCCATTATCTTCTATGTTTAAAATGTAACTTGCATCTCTAAGTCATATTCTGTAATGCATTCACATTCAGAATCTCTCTTGGCAGGTTTGCCAGACATCTCATGTGAAACCGCATCTCATACATTTCAGCCTGAAATCTCATGACCCGTATTTTATGTCTTTCTCCACATTTCTTGCACACTTTTTAATAGGGCAGTTAGAAAGCAAGGCTGAATTGTGAAAAATTCTGTTGTCACTTTCTTTATCCCCAACCCTGTTTTGCATAGTCTTCTCAGTCTTCACAGACTTAAGAGCTCCCATCTGAACATCACAAAAAAAGAGAAAGAGCATTAATTGGAGCAGACTGTAAAGATTAGTGGAGATTATTAGGAAAAAAATTACCAGATTTAATTTTTCACTATGGGACACTTTCCACCTTCTCATCCTTCCACATAACCCAAGGTTTTCTGTTCACCTTTGCTCACTGGATATTTCCTCCAGTCACCCCTAGAACCATACAGATGATTGCTACTGAGATGTCAAAGTAGTCTCTAGAACCATACAGATGATTGCTACTGAGATGTCAAAGTAGTCTCTAAAAAGTAGTAGTGACAGAGAAGGAGGTAGTAGGGTTTTCATTGCTTCAACTTCAAATCCTATGTCTTATACTAAAAGCATAAAGGAAACATGAGACAAGGTGACAGTTTGCATGCAATTACATAGAGGAAGCAAAAACTTAAAGAAACCACAGGAAAAGGCAAATTTTTATTTCTTTTTTTATACAATGCACAGTTTGAGTCTGAAATATGGGAAATTTCTTACATTTTGGGGTAAAAAACATAGAAAATTGGTGAAAGAAGAGGAAAGAATTACCTTTCTTAGCATTTTTAATCTGTCAAGGTGCCAGTTAGGAAAATTAACACTACCACAGAGCACACAAAGGGAAGGTACAATAATATTTTAGCTCTAAGCAGCCGGATTGTACATATGCACTTCTCTTTACCTTCTTAAGTTGTCATTTTCATTTTTTAAATGGATACCATGGTCTGTGGATTCAAAACTTCCATAACTCCATTCATAATGCATTACAATAGAATATGCTCACCTTAAAAAGAAACCGTCATCACCAATTTCTGTCATTCCTGGTGGCTGATCTTGCAGATCTTCGATCAGATTCAAGGAAGAATGGGAAGCTTTAAACTTGTTTGCAGAATGGAAGATCTTTGAAATTTGGAGACATAGCAGCAGATTACTGTTCCTAGAACCCTGCAGAAAATGGATTTAAGTGATCTATGAGCACTCAACTCAACAAAGAAAAAAACTAGTGCCTCAAGCCTGCAGATATGTTCATAACTATGCATTTGAGGGGCACAATTAAAACCAATGGTCCTACTTCTAAATATAAAAGTTAAGGATGAAGAGACATTTGCAATGCAGAGGATGACAACTTATAAGGGTGCTCCTCTAGCCTCAGTACGTGGGTGTGGAGGAGGAGGAGTGTTTTATTTAAATGTCTACTGACAAGGAAAATGTAACAAAAACATTTCTATATGCTTTTAGAAATGCCCTTTTCATCATTGCTAATTATTTTCAAATAAAAGAAATGCTATAGACTAAATTAAATGACAATAGAGTAGTATAAAGACTATCTCTTGTGGATCCTGTACAAGAAAAGCCTATTACAAGAGAGAGAGTATTTATCCCTGTGCAAGGCAGGTAGTGGAAATGATCTAATTTGGTATGAAAGTGACCATCTGCAAATATTCACTTTCCCAAGCTGACATGCTAAAATGCAGATGTGCTAAGATGACATTTTCTGTCTAACATCACATACAGTTTTAGAAGCTTTTGGTTCCTGTTGAACTTTTCAGTGCTATGTGTGCAGCCTATTTCTTTCACCATGACATGTGTATGTCACGGACAACAGTCTCAACTCGAACAGTTCTTAATTTCACTGACTGACAAATAACACCAATATCTAATTGTCAATTCAGATACTGAAAAAAAAACTCACAATCAAGCACTTCAGTGAATACCTTTCCTCCCCCTTCCCCAAGCTCAGCATATGTCAAATACGTGTCCTCTCCCCTTCCTAGTCTCAACTCGCCTTGTTTCGCTGCAGGTGACTAAGCCCAACCCAGCTCCTCTGGGGACGTGACGGGGGACATGGCACACTGCCACCTGTGCAACCGTTTCTTTCAAACACTCTTTGCTCCTTCCTCGTTTCTTCTGCCACACTTTGCTTCTCACTCTTTTTTTCTGCTGCTCTTTGCTGCATTAGGTTTTCCTGCAGCTCTGTTTTTTAGCAACCCTGCCCCGGCGTGGGTCGCCTGCGGCTGCAGTCCCTCAGGGGTGCCCCTGCCCCAGCATGGGTCACCCACAGCCGTGGTTCCTCGGTGCTGTCAGCACGAGGCGGCTCCTTCCAAGAGCACGTCTCCGGCCGTGAGCCTCCCCCTTGTGCCCCCAGCTGCCCGGTTCTTTCTCAAATACGCCCATGCTCCTGGGGCTGGCTGAAGCTGTCACCAGGGCGGCTGCTGCCATCCATTAGGGATCCGTCCAGAACTGGCTGTGATCAGCCCAGGGCAGCTCGTGGCCCCTCCGCACAGGGCAGCCGCAGCCCCCCTCGTCCCTGGCCTCCGTTGTGTCCCAGCCAAAATATCATCTTCCGGGGCTGCCGATGGCCAGCACGACAGCCAGCCTCATTTTTCTCTTCCTTGAAGGCTGCCAAAGCTGCCGGGGCTACTTCCTGAGGGCTTTGCGCCCTTCTCACACCAGCAGCAACAGATCCCATTCTGGCTACATCTGTGCCACCAGTGACGATGGCCCAAAATCCATGAATTAAACCCAGCTCTAGGAGGCCAACTTTGACAAGTTTTTCTCTACTGCGACGGTTGCCAAGCTCGCAATAGCAATCCCCCTATGTACTTCGGCCACATTCACGTGCAAGGACAGGAGAAGCCCCGTGCCCCCCCCCGCCTCACTGGGGCACTGGCTGCCCCCACCGGGAGCGAGGGGACAGCGGAGCAGTTACCGTGCCCACGGCCCTTAAATCCCTTTGTGCTGAGGGTGCACAAAAAAGATCTCAACGTGTTGTTGTGGGATTTACTGAAGCAAGTGCTGAATAGATTTCTACCAGCAAAGAGCAGACTGGTGACACAAAGTCACTTTTCAGAGCTAGAGGGAACCCGTGTCCCTAAGGCTGAATAAGAGCAAACACAATATGAGCTCACGCTAGTCTACACTATTGCTAACTAAAATAGGTTGCTGCCAGTTTAGAACTGAATCTGGATCCAGATTTACACAAAAAAAGATTTTTCCAGCCTTCAAAACTATTCATTTGTTGCAGGTTGTTACTTTGAAAAGACACTGTGTAACTAGACATTTCCAGGACACCGGAAAAAATAAAATAAAATAAAAATGCACATTGAGTACTCATGTGTGCATGTTGTAATCTTAACTGTGCATATGTAACCACAAATCCATGAAACCGCGTGGGGGCTTTACAGCTAGCAACATCTTTGCTTCGTGGTACTAATCTCCAGACTCCAATTGAGCTGTGCCCCACCCTTTGATGCAATCCTCAAATCCTCTCACAATCAGCACTTCTTGGGGCATAAAAATGGGATTGGGGAAAAGGGGCCCGTCCAGGATTCACACACATGTTCTCCTTTGTGCTTGTCAGGAGATTCTGAAATGGCTTTTGCTGTCTGATACAACAGCTAGAAATGTACTTGGTGTTTGACTTATTTTTCAGTGTTTGTAACCTTGGTGCAAATGTTTCATCTCTTAGATTATCTTGCCCTGGGATGCAGCTCATGAAAAATTTATCTTCCAAATTACATTCAATATTTGGAGATTATACCACCTGGAATCTATTTATTCAAACACACCTGGTGCTGTCTCTCTTTTTAGCCTCTGATACAACTTAGCCTTGCCAGTACTATGAATCATAATTTCTGGGTTGCACAGAGAAGCCTGTTTATTTCTCTCTCAATATATTACACACTAAATATTGTAGAAAATGCCTGAAAATTCACGGATACCATGAACTCCAAGTGCAATTCTACTGAAGATTCCCAACCAAGCTGAGAACCGACCTGAACAGGACTTTTATTTTATTTTATATTTCTCTCTTTTTTTTTCTTTCTAAATGCTGATGCTGATGAAGTAGACTAGGCACTTTCAACATTGGAAACCAAACATTTGTAACCACTGAGCACCTTCACTGTTTTGCTTTCTCTGTTCAGCTTCGCTATTCTCCAAACACTTCCTCAACAGTACATTTCCGGAAGAAACCACAAGTAGCCATGAAATAAATTTTTTTCTACAAGTGCACAACAGAAGGTACTTCAAACCCTTTGTACTTTAATGCAAGTCTTATGTTGGCAACTCATAAAAATTCTCTCTGCTAGGACTTGAACATCAAAAGAAGTAATTTAAAAGGGTTCATAGTGGATTCTTCACATGTATGAAACTGTTTGAAAGCCAAATACCATAAAAATTGCAAACAACAGAGCTGAATATAATGTACGTCATTAGAAGCAACATTAATCCATTTATGATCCGGTAATTTATCTTTGCCCTTCAGTTTATTACAACGGAAAACAATCTGTGATCCTTTTCCAGTACTGTCATTGTCAAGTCCATGCTAAAATATTTTAGCTGCCCAGGTTTGCTAGCCAGTTTTGGTTTGAATTACTGAGTAAAGAAGTAAGTTTTGTTTCAAAATTACCAAATACTTATTATTAAGTGTCCAAGGAAGGAAAATACCATCACACTGCTGCTGCCTAAAAATAAACCTTTTATATGCTATGTTTAGAATCATTCTCTATTAATTTGTTTCTGATTGTTATACTGTCTCTCCACTATTGGTTTGTCTAGAAAAGAAATTTTAAATCCTGGCAATTCTGTCCTCTGTTTGCTCAGGAAGGATTAACAAAATGTAGCAGGTTCATCTTGATCATCCATCTTACAGCAAGCACAGGGCTTTTTTTCGCTAAAACACTCTCATCACAACAGTTGAAGAAAGTGGGTCTCTCCCCTCTGAATACCAGGGGGATGCTTCAATTAAACACTTTGTGAAAGTATTTCAGGGTCAGTTTTTCAGGACTAACTTTCCTAAAATACCTGTTTTCATTTCTCCTGTCTTTTGATCTCCATTAGTAAACAAAACTTTGTTAGTGGTAATTAAGATTGTGGCAGAACACACACTACCTACACAGATCTACAATACCATGCATTATCAAACTCCTAATGAAAAGTCTTAGCAGTAACCTATGTTCTTCCTTGTTCGGTAGTAACAGTCCATTAGAGTGTCATCCCTAGTCAGCTTGCTGGTCAACTGTGTCAATAAATTGTCTTCGATGCTAACTACAGGTCTCCTGGACTGCAACGATGCCTTTTGAGCAGATGTTCAAGTCCCCAGTAAGAATCAGCATTTGTGATCATGAGGCTTTCTCCAAACATCTAAATAAAAAAGGCTTCACCTACTTTTTCTTTTTGATCAGTAAGCCTGTAGAAAATGCCCACCAAAATGTTACCCATGTTGGCCTGTCCTCTGTTCCTCACCCATAAGTTCTCAACTGGTTTGTCATCTCTTCTGAAACAAAGGCCCAAACGTCTCATTGGACAAAGCACAGCTCTTCCTCCTCCTCGACCTTCTGGTCCTCTCTAAAGAGCCTGCACCCACCCAATGCAGCACTACAATCATGCAAGCATATCTCATCACATCTTTGTATTTCCAATGAGATCATAATTATGCAACTGTGCCCAGACTTCTAATTTCTCCTATATGATTCCTATGCTGCATGCACAACATGAATCAAAAAAAAACTCAAAGGGAAACACAAAGTCCTGCATCTTGGATGAAATAATCTATGCAACAGGACAGACTGGACACCAACTGGATAGAAAACAGCTTTCTAGAAAAATGTTTTGGGTTTCCTAGTACAAGACAGACATTGCCATACTGGAACGAGTCCAGCAAAGGATCATCAGGATGATCAGGGGGCTGGGGCACATGATGTACAACAGGGGGCTGAGAGAACGGATTTGTTCAATTCTAAGAAAACAAGGCTAAGGGGGAATCCTACTGCCATCACGAACTACTTAATGAAAGGTTACAGGGAAGACAGAGCCAGACTCATCTTGAAGGTGCACAGTGACAGGATGAGAGACAACAGACACAAGATGAAAAAAAGGGATATTAGATTAGATATAAGGGAAAAGTCTTTCACATTGACAGTGGCCAAACACTGGAACAGGTGCCCAAAGAGAATGAGGAATTTCCATCCCTGGATATGTTCAGAACTTAACTGGACAAGACCCTGAGCAGCTTTATCTAAGTTTGTCCTGCTTTCGATGGGAAGCTAGACTAGACCAAATGACTTCCAGAGGCCCCTTCCAACCTAAATTATTCTAGGATGCTATAATATGATATCACTGCTGAGGTCACTAATAATGTTTTGTCAAGAGAGCAGTGTGTAAGATATAAAGACTTTATTGCTTCTGCTTTGTAGAAGCATGAAAAGCATACTGCTGAAAACAGTTGAATTTCCTTCCCACAAAGAAGTGAACGAGCACTCCTGAAATTTCCCCAAACTCTAAATTTCCTGAAGTTCCCATGCAAAGTCATACAGCACCACACTGATCCCTCATTCGCCTAAACCTTAGAGAAGGAAAAAAAATCAGGAGCCAAAAAAAAAAGCTCCAAATAAATGTATTTTCTTGGTATTCAAACACCTACTGTGTATTTCTAAAAAAAGTGGCAAGATAATTCTCAGTATACCACTTTTTCCTCAGAATTTCTGTTTCCTGTAAAAAACTACAAAGAAATAATAATGCCAATGAAAATGCCAACATACATTTTAAGCTTTTTCATTTTTAAAAAAGGCTAAAATAGTTGAGATATCTAACTATCTGGCAAGCAGTCCCAAAATATTTTATGTCCTGACAGATCTCAAAGCACTTCACAACTATATAATAATAGAAACATTCCATTTACTACTAAACCGCAGCCAACTCAGAGACAGAACACAGCAGTGGTTTAACAGCACAGATTAACATGGTCAGCCCTTTAGAATAGTAGGTAGAAGTAAATATCTTATCCATTTAAAACCATAGGGTGCTTTAAGACAGACAGAATATAATTAGCCAAACTTTTAAATAGCAAAGAGACTAGAAATAACATCTCTGTTCTTTGGAGGTATATTCTGCAATCTTTACTGAACACAACTATTTAAAAGTCACAAAATCACATTTATTTTTTTTTCTAAAACACAGCATCACTAAGGAAACATTACTAAGGATGCATAAAAGCCAACATATCCCTATTCTAAGTAGAAATATTAGATTTGATATGACTTAGTCAAAATTAATTCCATCCACTGAACTGATACTAGGTTTCCCTTTGAGGGCCAGTCAGTCAAATCCTGATCCATCTTGGACAAGCTTACTGAATTTGTTGTGATCCCAGCTCAAAAATTTTTACTTTTCATAGTTTCTTAATATTCTTTTAGTATAGCTCAAGTGCTGTATACCCCTAGTATTCAAAATCTAGGGCTCAATCTGTTGCTCAGATATAAACATCTGATGCTATTTGAGATGCTCCAGGCTATAAGAGACATTGCCAGGGGTCTGGCAGCTATGCCAGGATCTAGGGGAGACCCATGACCTTCTGGAAAGGCAGCTGGGGACAACTAAATCAAGCTTCTATTGCATATTCCTAAAAAGCAGCAAGCTGGTCCTACGCACACCACTTCTTTCTTACAACTTCTGTCCATCTTATCCAGTGACACAAATAAATAGGAATGCTTATGAAACTGCCAGTATTACAGTTTCTCCTGTTTTGAAGCTGGAAGGACTTTTCACTCTACCTGTTAGAAGTTACAGATTTCACTGGCAAAGTTCTGATTAAAAAATGTGTCCTTGACAAATCAAGTCATCAGAATCCTACTTTGCATTATAATTAGCCAGGCTGAGTTTCATAATTAGTAGGAACAGATTAACATTGTACCAATATTTGTCATTATGTGACAGATGTTACAAGCATTAGCTGGTAAGCCAGCCTCATTGTTCAAAATTGAGTGCATCCAGACTATATATTTGACTGTAGCCACAAGGACTAATATTTGAATTTAATCACTCTGCAAAGATCGTTTAAAATGGATAGTAACTAATACAAGAAAAACAATTAATATTCTCATATTTTGTGACAGTTTCAGAGTTAAATGTTGCTAAACTGAAGATGATAAATACTTAAGAAGTACCAGCAGTCCATTGTTTGGCCATGCAGTCTATGTCCTTAAGGTTAAGCGTAGTGGGAAGGAGGAAAGAGAAAAAAATTTAGTTGCCTTTCCTTACCTAAGAATCCTTTTTTGTTTATTTTTTAATATCCTAGAAAAGCTATTTTGAGTCACTGAATGCCTTTTTTTCCCCTTCTTTCACCTCCTTTACCTAATTTCTGCAGTTATGTCAAGAATCCTATGATACTGATAAGAAGGTCAAGGGATCCACTACCAGCTCTATGTAAATATATACAAAAAAGCAGTGTTACAGAAAGAGCAGGGAACATAACAAAGAAGTTACACATCCTAAAGTAATACATCCAGAAAGACAAAGCATTACTTCAGAAAGTAATTTTTCTCCTCTCTCTGACACAAGTAAAATTAATGTTGTGGGCACCATTTCAGAGGTATTTTGAACAGCTCACACTTTAATTTCCCTATTCAAAGTCCTCATGTGAAAGAAATTCACATTCTCTAGAATCTTTAGATAATTATTATTTCCTATGTCTTTCAGTTATACAAATACTTTTTCTTCTGGCTCTGCTTGAATTCCTATGCATGAGGCAAAGTATTCGACAGGGATTATTACTCTTCCTCACCTTTGTTGTTTGATATCCAGTTTGGATAGCCTTAGAGGTATATAATTTAATAACTAAATAAAAAAGGGAAACACCAAGCAGCTAGCCTATTTTTGAGGTTTTGACAGTTTCTTGCAATATTCTCACAATAACTAGATGAAAACATAAGATATTCATAGGATGGATGAAAAGCAGCAAGAAATAGGTACTGAGAGAATAGCTATCAATGGCTTTTTAAAAATAATACTAAATTAGATTTTATACTCATGTTTCTGAATCTGGTACTATTAAGTGCTTTTCTTCATTTGTTACCTATATAATACTTGTTATATACAAATATACATAAGATACAAAGGTGGGAGGGATTTGCAGCATAGTGGAGGACAGGCCATTGGACAGTTCAAGTGATTACAAGCTGGTGATCTGCTCCTAAAATAAGAAATTAATTCAAAAAAGGCAAGTACATGCTGTTTCATCTAGGCAAGCATAGTCAGCTAACATAAGTACAGGTCACGAAGCACTTTTCTAAACAACACTGCCTCAGAAAATGAACTGGAGTTGCAGGGAGGGGAGGAATAAGCTGAACACAACTCAACAAAATCATGCTGCTAAAAAGAAGGCACACTCCATTCTGGAAATACAGAAAGAAATATAGCTTGTAAGAAATGTGAAATTATCTTTCCCCTATATTCCAAACTAATACAGCCTTAACTGAAATACTGTCTGTTATTGAGTACCACATTAGAGTTCAAAAAGCAACATGAAAAATGAGAGTTTAAAAAGCACAACCACAAAAAAGATCAGAAGAAATGATGGGTTTAGCCTAAAGAAGATACAACTGATGGGCGACAAAGTAACAGCTGCAAAGAGGACAGAAATAGCTTCCCACTTCCTCATTGAATAGGACAAAAAATAATAGGTTTAACTTGCAGTAGGGCAGAATAAGGTGGGACATTAGGAAAAAATGAATAATGATACAAACAACAAACCATGAGAACAGTTTGCCTGTAGAGACCATGGAATTATCATCACCACTAATTTTACAGGGAAAATCTGGCTGACATCTGTCAGGAATGAAAAAGATTTAGATCCCCCTTTGGATCAGTAGAATGGACTGAGTGACCTGCCCATTCTCTGATTCTATACCTTTAATGAGGAATGAAAATTATACATATTCTGAAATTACAGATTTTTTTTTTTTTTTTTAAGACTGGTCAGTATATAATTTATTACTTTATAATGTTTTGACTTTAGATATAAGCAAAAGAACAAAATAAGTGCTTTGAGGCTAGATAACAACAAGCAGACCCACGTTGTACATGTGAAATATTAATCTGAATTTCTCTAATATTTCAAGAAAATTCAGGCCATGAAGCAGAACACATATTCTACTGAACCAATGACAACAGCTTGCAAAGGTGATTCTGAATCTAGATTTTGTGAATCAAGTCTAAATCTAATTATCACACTCTTATGGGTCTTATTATATGAAATGAAGCATGTGGTTAAGAAGTTCATACCAGAAACTGCATCCACAGACTCCCTCTTGATTGAGTCCCTAGTGGTCAAGGAAATACCATTTATTCAAGGTAATACAAGACCTAATACAATCCACATCCAACCCAGCTGACATCTCTAGAAATTCTCAGAAAATAAACATTAAATAAAATGAGAGCAACAGCTAGTAGATTGTATTGACTTAAAAATTCTGCAGGTGATTTTTCGTCAGAATACATTCAACTACATTAGCCTAACACTTTGTTTTCTTGCTAGTGATTTATACCATAGAACAGTGATCCCCAATGTTTTCCAGGCAGCGTCAGTGCTTGCTACATTCTCTTTCCATTTCCTTTTCCTCTAATTTTGCCACCGTCTCTATGCCTGCAGTATGTTGCACCCTCATCTCCAGCAGCACCAGTGTACAATCCACAGTGACACCCCAAACAGGTATATCTTTCCCATGCCTGATGAGAAACATAGGTACAAATAACTTGTATCCTTGACTCGTGCTTTGATCCTGTCCTGATTCTACCAATATCCAGTTACCCCATCAGTTGTAGAGCCAAAGTGCTAATGAAATGAGACAAATGAGAACCTCAGAGCAAATCCAGGAAAAGTTACTGTTTCTACCTTACAATCTTATTACAATTTCTTACTATAAAAATGGATAATGTAAGAGTCCTTGAATTTAGAATAAATAATCTAATTCAATGATGTCAGTTAGCATACTGCATTTAAGAGCTAAAACACATTCTTTACAAGTAGGGTTTGACAAAAGATGAAAAAGATGGAGATACCTTTATTCAAAAAGTACAGCAAAACATGAATATGTCATCAATCTTTGGTCAATCAACCTACTTTACTTGAAATCTTTTTCTCATTCATGGAAAAGTGTTAAAACCACCTTTTTTCCCCCACAGGCTGGGTTAATTCACTGCAGTGTTGAAACAAAGTTTAAAAAAGGCCATCTATTTCAAAGTTAGATAAATATTTTAAAAACTAAGAACATATTTCCCACTATTTTTCTAGTAAGGGATGGAGATGATGTATTTGAAACAGATCAATCTGAACAAACTACCCAAGATTTTGTGCTCAATTTTTAATTTAATCTTAGATGGACTTACACAAAAAATTAATTATGTACATTTTTATTGGATGTGAATACATCTGGTCATTTTATATTAGGCTATTAGCAGCTAAAGATGATACTCCTTCCCTGTGTAAACTCCATTGAGTCCAGCAGCATCACAGCACTTCAGCTGGCCAGTCTGAAAATGAAGAGTCCAATAATGCTTAGCTGCCTTATTATCTTCAGATAACATTTTAAATGACAAATGTTATTAATTATCACAGAGCCCACATAGTGGCTACATACTGCTGCAAGCATTACGTATTATGCGCAGGAATGTTATTTGATGTATCCCATCCCTGATTCTAGCAAAAACACCTAAGATCAAGTAACATGAGTTTCTGGACCTTTTTTTTAAAGCTGTCTTTAGGGAGCAATGTACCACCAATGCAGATACTCAAAGCAGCAACTTTCTCTTCGAGAAACAGTCAGTGTATCATGTCCTTCAATACCAAACCCAGAAACTCAGGCTAACTCTGATGTGGTGCGGAGAATACAACCTGAGCAAAACCAACAAACCAAAACAACAACAACCCACCATCAAAGACAAGTCTTCTGGGTCTGGGAAATTTTTGGAATGAATTAGGCTAGCACTGAAGGATCTCAGTCCTGGAGCAGCAACCCAGCATACTAGATAATGGAAAACAACGTTCCCACTATTGTGGAAAAGCCTTTCAGTACAGAGCTGATGCTGGATGCGAGAGAGGACGGCTCCCACTGGCCCACAACCCCTACTATCACCTTGAAGGCGCATCTGGGTTTGTACTTTTATCTTTTACACAAACACAGACACATTTAAAATCATTCTTGCAGTATTCTAACCCAATTCTAGAAGGACTTTCCTTGAGGATTAAACAATTTCTAATTAAAACTTAGCGTTGCTTTTTTAATTGCTTATCACAATTTGTCTTTGGGTTAAGGGAAATCCCAGTGAAAATATTTTTTTCTTCAGAAACTTACTCTTTTTGTCTAGAAATATTATTAGATTATTTGCTCTACAGACCATTCTATGCTGTACTGTTGTTCTCTTTAAAGGAATTTAATGCTTTTTTTTTTTTTTTAATATTAATCTGCAAGGCTTTTCTCCTTTCTCCTTAGAGGATTAAGGCAGGAAATAATGCACTACTCCATGCATAGTTTCCCAAGTCTAAAAATGGATTCCAGACTTAGAACAATAAATTTGATTTGCTAATCCTTATCTACCTGAGCAACGTTTACTCAATTATCTAATTTTTGAAGTGTTATTAAATATATTACACACATATAAAAAAAGATAAAGACACTAGAGCAATTTTTATTTTATGAAAACTTTTCTTACTGTTAAGGAGAATAAAAACTTGAAATTTTTCAAAAACAGAAGGGAAAAATCTATTATATATGTCTGTCTTGTTTCTTTATGCATTTTTTTCAATTTGAACATCTTATAGGCACAGTCGCTTTGTAAATTATGCCAGAATTAACACAGAGAGTTTCTCTAGCTTCTTTCTTCTTCCTACGCTGGCCATGTAACCGTTTGGCTTTGTAATCATAAAACTTGTTAACTTGGTAAAAAAAACAAATTAACTTAAATATTAATTGAAATATAGCAGCCAGCCAGCCAACACAAGCTACATTATAACAGTGCATTACCAGTGTTCCTTTAGTATCTATAAGTAACTGTTAACACCTACTATGCTAGAAGCTTATGATTTTCCTGTTTGCATACAGGCAACATTAACTGCAATTCAATTACCAAATGCGAAACAATACAACAGCTATATAAATATTGTATACAAACAAAATAAATATGTTTTTAATTTAAATCCATTTCAAAAATTCTGTACAGTTATGGACAGCACAAATTTGCTAGAGGCAAAGACATTTGTGTGCGCGTGCACATGCATGTATTTTGCTTAAACCTAAAAACAAAACTCTACAACAAAGTCAGATTCAATGAAAGCCCAAAAATAAAACTTAGCTCAAATTCAACCTTTAAAGAAATGATGCAAGTTGGCTAACACATTACAGCAGTATTAAAAGAGCTTAAACAACAGATTGAATACTTCTAGGCTATCAGTCAACTGCTTACCTCGTTTTCCTCATTTAAATGCAACAAGCTACTTCTACATCTGGTGACTGCAGTATTGCATAGATGGTAAAACAAATCAGAGGGATAAAGAACACTTCCTACTAAATGCCTATGCACTACCCTGTAAATTGACTATGGAGACAGAACTTCTCTAGCTTACAAAAAGGTTTCCATGGGTGAGGCTTGAGACATGCTGATGGATTCAAAAAATATGCATTGCATTTGTGCACACTGTACTTAACCTGTCAATAGAGAAAAATTTATGGCCTTCAGGGATGTCAACTGATAGCTTTCACCAGCACAAAAGTCATTATAAAAGAAAGCAAAGACATTAACAGAACTATTGAACCTAATGGAAGAGAGAAAACTGTAAAGCATATGCACACGGCTGTGGCTGGAATAAGAAGCATTCATTCATGTGCTCAGCACACAACATAAGCCATCTATTTTCTGTGCACCAAAGCACCATGTTCTGCACATCCCAGTATTTAAAGAACTTCATTTCAAATGATGCCTCCCCCCTTCTTTTTCCTTCTCTTTTCACCTCATAGAAACTACTATGGAAAATCCTTTGTTTGAAATATGACATCTGGGATGTCTAGCTTTGCTTCTATTTTCCTAAATAAGGTAAAAGTAGTCAAAGTTTCAGCTCTGATACTGTTGATCTTTCCATCAGATTTCAGATTAGCTGAACTGTACTAAACATAGGCAAGAAATCATGCTTATGCTAAACATAGTCAAGAAATCTTGACAGTACGGGATCCCACTGTCCTGCAAAGCCTTTATTATCCCAAGGGAAATACCAGGGCAGATCAGTGATATGCACAGTGTTTGCACTTAAAAATTTCCTTTTCCTCTGTAAAAAATCAAAAATTCAACAGCCCTCAACAGAATTATAACTGAAGTACAAAATTAGCTGAAAAGCTGATGGGACAAACATTTACAAGGGCATTCTGAAGTGAATCATTAACAGACGAATTTCAAATTTCTACATTTCTAAAATAATTGAGGGCTATGTAACAACAGATTCTCTGAGGCTTCCTTTATTTGTGCTTATTACGCTCTCCAAGTGGAAGGAAAGAAACAGAAGTTTCAAGCACTGATCTGAAATAGTTTTCCGCTTTTATATACACACTTCAATGACCATATGGCTATCCTGTCCTCTTACTCACTTTTTATTTTGCAGTGTTTGTATGCATTACTGAAGAGTTGCCATGCATCACCCCTGAGGATATAGCTGTGCTTCAGTTTTGGCTAATGGATTTGCTGTAGCATGCTGCTTTTTTAATTTTACTTACATTATCAGCAAAGTCGTTACAACACTGACACCTTCTGAAATACAAAAATGTTCACACAGCATAAGCTTATTATATTTACCTCTTTAATGATTTTCTTTAATCTAAGTGACATGGACACAAGAAATACGAGAGATTCAATAACATGAGCGTCAGGGAGCTCCCTACCCGGAATAGAGAGATCCACTCTGCCACGTTCTGCTCCACCAGTTTTACCACATTTTCTCTCAAACTAAGCCTCACTAGCTGAACCACGGAAGACAGTAAAATCATTTATATTTACTTCTGGCTACAGTCTGTCTACCAAGAATTCACATAATCTTTTAAAATCCTCAACAGAGACACTTATAAGTTGGTCCCAACTATTCTGATATTTTCCATGACAGCACACAGCAGAACAGCTTTTTTACTCACATGTGTAACCTTCCTTTTGCAGTTACCTAAAAGCTGACTGAAGGAAAAGATGAAGAAAAATCATTTTTCTTTCAGAGAAGTAGACAGCCAGCCTAGGACAAAGGACTATATTTTGCATAGTGAGATGCTAGGGGTTAGAGGAGCAGAGGTAAGTAGACAATAGCAATATACTAGAGAACACATAGGTCGGATCCAGTCTCTTGCTGCCAAGCAACCACAGTCATAATTATCAGAAACTGTCAAGTATCATGTGAAGAAGTACTGGATTTCTCTCCCTTTCCAGAAACTTAAGTCTCTGCTAGCTAAAATATAGCATACCTTTTTTAAATATTGCACTTGAATATATTCATGCTTAATTCCTCTGTATTTATTCATCTGCCAGCACTGTGCTTTAGTAGTTCTATTCCTGCTCTGGCACTTCCATCTTCGTGCACTTAGAGAAAATAAACACATTGTGGTCTCATTTCTCATTTTCCTAGGTTAAACATGCCATCCCCTTCTAGATCTTCCTTATAACATAAGCCACTGTTACTCTGAGTGTCCTAGAAGCTCGTTTGCTCTAATTTGAGATCGTCACTTGAAAATGGAACAGACAGAATAGACCTTAGCAGTGTAATGTACTACTGAATTTGTACTCTCCTACCTTCCACTGGAAATCCCTCCTTCGCTCCCTAGAATATTTTAAGATTCTATTCACCTTTCGTGACCCTGTAATCACCTAAGTCACACTCTGTGAAGTGAGAATTTTCAAAATCACTACGCAATTTAAACATGCAGATACTGGCTGGGAAAAAAATTGAAATACCACTAAACCTATGTGAAAAATTACACTGAAATCAAAAGAATTTGATAGTCTCTAAGAAAAATCAACAGACTTCCACTTGTCAGCACTACTGTTTAAAAAATCAATTTAACAAAAGATGAAAAGAGAGACAGCACCTACAATGAGCATACTCATTACACCAAGATTACATTTGTTATATAAAAGATATAATACTTCTGTCAAGAGCTTGAAAAAGATATTTTCACTGGACCTCAAACAAGATACTCAGGTCTAGCCTTCTCTCAGCCCTTCACTCTGAGTTAATGTTGCTTTTCCAGTAGCAGTCACTTGAGCAATCTGGCGAGAGCTTTGGATCATCAACAAAACTGTAAAATTTACTGTTCCCGATTTATAACAAACATTAAATAAATCTGGGTAAAATTCTAAGCATGTTTCTAATTTATAGTAATTTTAGGTTTGGCTCGATAAAGAGAGCATAAAACTTTGCAGCTAGAAGTATGGTCTCCAAATCAACAACGGTTTTTTTAAAACTCCTCTCACAGTTTGTATTTGTTTTCTTCTAATACTCATAGATAGAGCTGTGAAAGGATGAAAGATTTATTAAATGTGATGGAACTGAAACTGCCAGAAGAGACAGTTCTTTTACCGATACTCCCTACTACTTTTTAACAATATTTCTTAAACCAGGATTCCTTTAAATTGCCCTGTGAAAACTGTTATGAAGCAAAAGTGTTACTCAAAGATGTGACAGCTGGCCAGCTACTGAAACCTACGTGCAAGTTGGGTTGCAACATAACAGAAAGAAAGTGTGTGACTCAGGGGTCAGGTAAAGCACTAAGAATCCCTAGGCTGCTCTCTCTGAGTTCACTTGTGCAACAGAAAAGTATTTTCATGGCTTTTCGTTGTTTACATGAAGTGCATTTTACAGTAGTAAGCACCTTGCTAATGGACAGATATTTGAGTGAGAAGAAAAACAAAGCAGCATATCACAAATAGCACAGAGTTCATTTCGTGCTCAGCGTAGACAAAGCAGCCAAGAATTGGAAGGGCATTAATGTGAAATTCCCTCTAATTAGAAAACCTCAGTCACAGTTAAGCCGCTCTGACACAAACTGATTTAGGAAAGCATGAACTCATGCTATGCAGGTCTCCAGGGCTCCTCCTAGTACTGCACCTTAAAATAAAAAATAGCCCCTTTAACGAACAAAAGCTGATCTGTCCTCAGATCAACACTGCAACGGAGATGAAAGCAAAGAACACTTACCAGTTGCCAAGGAAATTCCTTTCTCAAATTTATTAACAGTGGTGGTGGGGTGGTGATGCCTCTGCTTCATAATTTCATTGTTTTGTTAACAGCGTTAAGTCAAGTTTTATACAAAGCTATGTCAATAACATCAACAGATGAAACTGAGAACAGATTTAAATCCAAACTGACAGGCATGCTCAGTTTGCAAGACAGAATCTAAATCTAATCGTTTAGAGGCCCACCAACACTCAAGTGCCTGATGTGTATCTAGTCTTTACACTCCTCATGTATCCTGCCTACATAACACACATGAAAGAGCAGTCCCTCCCATCTATTGTGCCCTGGCTGCACAGAACAAGGTATAGGAAGCCGAAGAGAGCTGCCAGATTTCTGCCATTGTATCAACAATTTTCCTCTGGATGAATATTAACGCAGAAGGTTTTAATTGGGGTAGGTGCTTCAATTTTGCTTGAAAAAGGAAATACAGCACAAGTATTTCTTGGATCAGATCTTTCAAGTGAAAGGCAAAGTAGCTTTAATCAACAAAGGGTGCCAGTGATCTGAAATCAAAAGTAGAGGGAATGCACTTTTCAGACTTGTAAAAAGATGCAGAAATAATTACCCATCAATTTTGGAGGGTTTGTTCCCACCCCCCAAAAATGGAGCTGCACTCTCAGTGGTTCCCAGTTGTTTCTTATACATCCACATGTTCCTCCACATGCAGTATTTGCTTCCGGAACCACAGAAGATGCGTGAAACACTACTCTCCAGACATTACAAACCTAAAATGCTAAACACAGCAGCCGCTAATAAAGATTTTGGGGGATTTGGTATAAGGTTTTATTCCATATGAGGAACAATGACGGTGCAGTTCTGAAAAGAAAAGTGAACAAGTGATATTACATAAACCAGTATCACTTAGCAAGTCCTATATCTCTACAAGTGTTTTTGTTTTGTTTATATTTTTCACAAAATATAATTAAACAAGCACATACTTAGAAAGAAGTTAACACTGCGTTGTTTGGATAGTATTATGTCAAGATTTCTTTGTTGATTAAATCAAGTCTTTTTTTTCCTCCTTACATTTGTCACAATAAAGGTGGTACTTAATCTTGCTTGCTAATGCCTCAAATAAATTAACAGAAGCTGTAAATGCACACAGATATCATCTGATAGGTATTAAATACCTACTGATGAATAAAATAAAAATAATTAAGAAATAGCTATATCTAATCCCTGTAAGCCTTACTGGAGAACCGATCAGCATGCGATCATATTAAAGGCTTTGCTAAAACGATCGCCAAAGTCAGGCCTGACTGGTGAACTGTGAATTCACTAGAAAAGTTTCAACGTGAAAACAGTCGAGACGGCAGCCTGCAGCCCTGCCAGGCAGGCCACGGCTGAGCTAGGCTTGCCACCCAGCGACAAAGAAATACGAAGGAGCAGCAGCACATGCTACGTGCCTGCAGCTTCTCCTGATCCTGCACCAGAAAGGGGGAATCAGAAAACTGGTAAGCTCTATGTTGGCCTGTGGGACATACATCTGTGCTAATGCGCTGTATAGCTACTTGGTCACTAATACTTTGACTGAACTGCTCTAGTAAGGCTATGCCTTTCTTAACAAACTAACCTGGCTTAGTTTTTTGGGAGTGTTTTTCTCCCTAATTTGTGCCTGTGCTCCTTGTCTGAGAAACAGGATCGGTGCTGAAATCTCCTCACCAGAATACCAATACTGAGGCCTCCATCCTGCCAGCACAAATACATTAACAGCAGCCAATGACAAAAGCTACTGCAGCAATCTCCTTCCTAACTATGTTGGACTGAAACTCCATCCTGTTAGGTTTTTTTTCGAACAGCAAAACTGAAGAAGCTGCCAAACTGAAGGATCTGGTGAAACAACATGTCTATTTCTTCTAGAAATATTTTCTCTATGCTAGACAGCCTGGACCAGATATATCACTGGATGGACCAGCAACCTATCTGCTATTGTAAATATTAGCCTCAAGAATGAATTTCCTAAGAGAGAGGATGATTCAAATGGGGTTGTCCTCCATCACATGAAGCTGTTTACATATAAGTTTTTAGGATATTTTCTTATGACAGGTACCATTTCCAAAACATATTTTCCCTTTCCTCTTTTTTGTATGAGGTTTATTATTTAAGTGAATGCAAATCACTGCCCCGTTTATAAAACAAACACATCGGGTACACCTCAGTCATCTGATCCTGACTGCATGGAAGAAGATTTCTCTATTATTTCCAATAATCCAAACATAAGGTCAGTTCTTTCTGCAGATATGTTTTTTTTTCCAGCTGTTACACTGAGAAATGCTTCAAGAAACAGATACTTCTTCAGACCACCTGGGGCTAACACCTCTGCAAATAGGCATAATTTGCTAACGAGTAAAGTTTCTGTTCTCTTACACCAGTTTCTCACATTGTGGAAGTGTAGACTCTGCTTAGACATTAGATGGTGGAGAATCACTAGTTTGCTTTAAAAACAATATTCCCTATGGTGTATTCTGAAATGCTCTGTCCAGTTCCATTTTAAAAGAGCCCAGGGCAGCACTTCAACTATATTCTATCTTCCCTGGGGTCTGATATCAAAACAGTTTTCACCATCAGGACTTACGTACTATGTTCTTCATTCTTAGAGTTGCTATGATTAATATGAGTAGGAATGAAAAGCATGTCTTCCCTCTTTCCCCATAATTGCTAAGTGGCTGTGCATTATCAAGTTTTCTTTAGTATTCTGACTTTTTCTATTCCATTTTTTCTCACCCTTTTTAGCATTTATTTACATCTTGTCGTAACCAGATGAGACAAATATTTGCTGGCAGTTTCAAAAGCAGTTAATGCTAACCTATCTTCTGCTGCCAAAGATGCATATAGATAAAAGAGAAGTCATAGAACTTTAATGCTTCTTCAGTCAAAAACTCTGCTGGAGGCTGTTTCCTTTTTCAAGGATGGCTGGGGGGCCAACCCTCCAGTGACACCAATGGGCATCGCTTTGACAATATTCAGATAAGATACAACAAGCAGCAGTAACATAATTTAAAGAGTCATTACAGGATATTTTCCCTTTAAAATTCAGTACTATTGTTTTTTGAACTTATGTACTACTTTCGCTGACACTATAGAAAACAGATTTCTAACAGATTTCTAACTGTTTTCTGGGGATAGTACTGGTACTATCGAGTTTGAATAACTATTCATGGTTTGAATCCTGCTCCTCTTTGGCTTTGTTCTGAATTACATCATAGAGCAATGTCCTTAATAAATCTGATCAGTTTTAAATCGTGCAGTTAATCCTAATTGGAGCTTTAAATTAGCCATTCCATAAAGCTGTCCTGGGCAGTACATGAATTAACTGAGCCAACTATAAATAGCAGCAAGAAGAGAGAGAATTTTTGACAGTTTTGAGATTTCTTAAAGATTTTCAAGATCTCTTTGACAGTCTGGCTCCAGACTGAACACTTGTACTCTCAGTAGGACTGAATGTGTATTGCTTCACAACCTTCTTTTTCAATTCCTTATATTTAAAATAAGAAAAAAAACATATAAATATTTTTCATAGGCAAAGACAATTAAAACCATTTAAAATTGTAGGTTCTTTACTGATATAAACTTATTTAGGAAAGAATAAACAGGACAGTTCAACAGAATAACATGAAACTGGAAGGGATCTCCTGTGTTATAGGGTCTTGGTCTGTCCTACCACTGTAAACCACACTGTGCTCCTTTTCAGAAAATGCATGTCACATTTGTCATGTTTGTCACATTACTGTTTTTGAAAAGCTGTTCCAGAACCCCATACTGACAGTTAGAAATGTTCCTTGCTGTGACAGCCTGAACTTATTTAAAGCCTTTACATACTTATTTGTATCTGTGCCAGCATTGCATCTTAGCTCTTACCCATTTCTAGTAATCTCCCTCCCGTTACAGTTTAGCTTCCCCTTCTCTTTGCTAGACAAAAGGAGCCAAGCTCTTTTAGATTCCTACCACAAATAAGCTTTCCCTTCCTCTACTCATTGTAGTGACTTAATTCTATGAATGTGACAACTATGATTAGTTTTTATTGATCATGACAGACACAAGCGTACAATATTCTGTATATGATCCCACCAATGACCTTTAAAAGTTTTCTTCATGCTAGTTTATACTGAGCCAGATCTTTCTCTGTCACAACTGACTTAAAAGCTTTTGCAAAAAAAGCATTTTTAATGACAAAGTTATTAACAATATTAAATAAAGTTAAGCCCCATTACCAATCCCGAAGGGCTCAAACCTTAACTTCTGTCTAGATTTATACTCCCGTTTAACAAAATCTAGTCTTTGCCCTACTTAAAATTCTTCCATTAAGCCACATCTCAATTTTATCCAATCTTCAAGTCATGAAGCTTGGATAAAAGTCTGAACTTGTTCATGTTTCTGTTCAGTTTAAGCTGAACACAATTCCCAGTCGTATTTAGCTTTCTAATAACTTTCTACATAAGTAAGTTAACCAACAGTTAACTTTACTGCAAATTGCTACTTTAAGACTTACCTTCTCTTCAGGGTTCACCCTTCTACCCTCCAATGTTTTGTTATGCACTTATTCTCTATGCACAGGACAAGCCAGTTATAATAATAGACAAATATCACCTAAACTTCTCTTCCCTCTCTCTAGTTTTTATTTTGAAGTTCTTATAAGATGTGCAGACCTGAAACCTAAAAGATTTGTACTTAAGTTATCTAATAAAGATACTTCAATCAGGTTTAAATTTTGGTATTGTTTCAACTTTGCCAGTTCAATTTATTAAAAGCAACGTAATGTTATGATGTACCACAATCTTTAAAATTATGCACAATTCAACCATCATGAATGACTGTAAATAATTTTTAAAAAGATGTCAATTTTACTGAAAGGATGTGCATATTTCAACCTGATTAAACAAATTCATGCAGAATATGACCATCAGTAACTTCACCATGAAAGTCTGATGCAATATCTGGCTGAGGAAATACCTAAATTGTTGTGGAGGGTATATATTATATATGACCTACTTTTACTTATTTTTTTAGTATCCACTATAGCATTAGTATATAAGTACGCTATCAACTTAGAGGATATTTTTTCTTGAATATTTCAGGTTGCCGAAGCTCCAAGATAAACTGGCATTCTCTTATTATATTATTCAAACAACATGCAAGTACTCATAATGAGATATCATTTCTCATTCTCCCTTCACTTAGTCTCTTCCTTCAGCAAAAAGAAATGTCAGAAAAAAAAGTAATTATTAAAACTGCAAATCATCATCATAGTATATATCACTTATATGTTTCTTTCACTTGACGTTTCATAAACTAATGGGTGCTGACTCCAGAAAGATGCCTATTATGAGAAATGGCAGTCAGGAGAGCAATCTTGAACTAAATTCTCAGCTTGAACAAAAGAGAAACTCCATGAAATACTCCTGCCTGGAAGAAGCAGAGCTACATCTCATTTATATCTTGATAATGAGGCATACTGTTTTTCTTTTTGCCACTCATTTCCAGTTTTGCAATCAAGTACCCTCAGAGCATTAAGAGTGGTCCCAGTGTAGTCTGAGAAGTCACCTTTCCCTTGCGGAGCAGCAAATCTACATTACAGCAGTACACAGGCATGTTTCCAGAACACTTGCCATCCAAAGCTTGTTTTGGTTAACTGTATTTCTTCCCCATCCTTGAAACCACTCAGTCACTCTTGATTGAGAGGTGACGATACTGAGTTTTGAGTCACAAAGGAAGATCCTCTTCAGCAGTCATAAACCAGTGCCAACCAACCACTGGAAAGAAATAATGACTCTGGAGATGCCAACACAGTTACAGCCTAAGCCTTTTCTTGTCACTGTTCCAGCTACTGACAGATATTTGCAAAGCAAGTTATTTCTCCTAGCTCTGCAAAGCCTTTTATGAGTGGTGGATGTTGATAATAGAAGTAATTGTTATGTATATTGCTCGAAAAATGACAAAAGAAACACCTACGAACACCATAATCCTATACTCTTTTCTAGAAAATAAAAAGATACATGAGAACTCGCAGGTTCTTGGATTGTGCACAACTATCATCTTCCTTTTAGCATAATAATGGTTGTGTATCCCTACAATTAAAGATAATTATAGGCTATAAAATTTGTACAGTGATTAACCAAAAACAACATGAAGCACTGTGATGCCAAGACAAAGACATCCATCACTGAAGTTTATATCCCTTAAACAGTTTCTCTCGTTCCTGTGTAGAATTTTCCTTCATTCCATTTTTGCTGCTTTATGCATTACAGTACTTTTCCCAGTATTCTCCAAAATCTGAGGTATTGAAAATATCACATCAAATCTGAACTGATTCATTACTTTATCCCAAGTCTTACAGGGAAATGAGAATATTTTACAATTATGATCTAACCAAAGAAGCACATTTATCCCTAATTCTAGGTTGTCACTCTTTGATTTATGTCCTGAAATAATAGATTTTATAATCCTTACAGATTTGCTCTCAACTAATATAATTGTAGATGCTCTTATTATTCAATTTACATGTCTAATCCCTTTTCGAATACCTGCCTTCTGTTATTTTCTGTAACTGCATAGATTATTCAGGTTAGCTATGCACAGAATATAATGGTACTTCCATTCTAATGCTATTTTCTCCATTCAGTTTAACAGCCATTTCTAACACTGCACATTAATTTCATATGATACACAAGCCTTTATTAGAAAGGGATATTTGGGACACCTTGCTTTATGAAAGAAAAGGACATTCTATCAAAACCTTCCACATAATGAGAAGACCACTTCCATATCAGCTTACTATTTAACACAGAAGACAGGAAAATACAGAACACTTTGAACACCCGTGGAAAGGTATTAAATGAAGTAACATATATTTCACATTTGCAAAGTGATAAAACACATAGCCCAAGGGATCAAAAAAATGCAAGGCACAAGCATCACAAAGCAGAGAAGACGTAAGCATACTTAAAATACATCCCCACATTAACTCCTACATATGTTTGTTGAAAGAAATGCAATAAAATTTATAATTCAGTCTCTTGATTTAAATAATCCTAAAATGTGGATTTCACAAACCTTAAGCTGAAAAACAAAAAAGGTAATATCATGAATAGAGGCTTCAGGATCAATGTTTTTCATACCTTCTCTTCGTATTTGAGGTTATAGAAAGCATGACCTACAACAGGCATTCATGTAATCAAACAATACACAATACTTCCCTCTTATAACATGACTGGAAATACGCAATTATTCTCATGTTTTAATTTGGAAACATGTTTGGTTTGTTCTGGCAGGAAGCCTGGGCTTTAGGAAGCCAATTTCTCTAGAGCTCTTTAGCCTAAACTCAAAGGATTTTTTGGATGCACTGTCACCATGTAAGTGCTTTTTTTTTTTATTATTTTTTAATTTCCAGCCCCTCTGTGAAGAATGCTACTAGACACAGCTTTCACTGGAAAGTGTGCACTGGCTGTTTTTCTCTCTATGACTGGAACAGAAAATAGACACTCTATTTAGGGATTTATCTATTGCTTTTTTTGGACAGGCTGGCTGAACAACTTTTAACTAATGGGTCAGTCAGTATTTTCTATTCCCAGTACTTGTGGGTTTCTATACACGTTTATATGCTTGGCTCTATAGGTTTCATGGCATTGCACTGAATTATTTGGAGCAGAAAAAATTCTGTTTTCATCTGATAAATTATTCATTAACACCCCATGACTGCTTTATTAAAACATTTTTTTTCTCATTTGTTTATACTTTTCACAATGGTACTTACTTGACGGGGTCAGAAACAATGTAACGAATTGGCAAGCTGCATTTGCAAAAGTCAACGCTTCTGGTGCTGTGCTAGCCTGTTTCAAATAGTGCACAAAATCAATTAGATAAAGTTACTCAGAACATTTCTAATGAAATAGCTCTTTCAAATTTATTTAGCTGAAAAGAGGAAGAGAAAATGCTAAGCTTACTCCGAAATGACACAAGTTTGTCATTTCCATTCTTCTACAAGATGAAGGATGAAAAGGGTCATTCATTTCACATTGCCATCTCTTGAACGCCTCAAAAATAAAAACAAATGCGGCTGCAATCCAAGAAGCATAAGCGGTCATCCAAGAAACTGACAATTTCTTTGGGGAATGAAAAATGATTGTCAGCATGAAAGACAGTGGGTGAAGAGATAAATCCCTTACTGTTCTTAGTTTGCCAGTCGTCATTTACTTCTAAGGTCTGACTAGTTTGGGGAGATGTCAAGGGAGCAGCTGTCACACTGAAGGCAACAGGATTGGGGAAAACAATGTAAGACTCCTATTATTTGTGATACTTATTATCCTCATTATTGCATGTTCAGCTTTAAAAATGAAGATTTGATCATAACCTGTGCCATGCAATCAAATAAGTATAAAAATAGACAAAGCAAAAAACGAGGAAGTCATGCTCTCATAGTTAAAAGCTTAGCAATAGTTTAAATTAATAGTCTCATACACAGTTGGTCAGAAATGTTCTGCTAAAATAAAGTGGCACTGGGAAATAATGATTTGTAGAATCTCAGATCTCTTCTTTGAAACATCTAACGCCGGATAAACTTGTAGAGAATGTAACGAAATACGAATGTAACGAAAACTCATTTAGATTCTCAGTCAGTCTATAATGTGGCCAAAGAGGATGGAAGCTGAAGAAATACCTGTAATATACATACATCTTTGTCTTTCCCTACAATTCTTCATCTCAAAATATCTAATAAATAAAGCATCAGTAATTAGAATCTTCATTTTTAAAGCTGAACATGCAATAATGAGGATAATAAGTATCACAAAGCCACTAATGAAATCCACAGGCGAGTTGAGAAAGTATGATGATTTCCTACTTCACAGTCTTAGAGCGGACCATGCCTTCTATTAGGAAATTGTTTGTGTGCACCCCCTCGGTTATGGAGGTGTCCCTTCCCCGCGACTACAGCTGAATTCAGGCCATCAGCCCACCTGACTTCTGTGCTCTGATGCTGACCAAGTGCTCTCACATGGTTCTTTGCCTTGTACCTCTGGTATGTGGTATTTTCAACTGATGTCTCATTCAAACAACAAACAGACCCCAAGGCTTTTCACTTCTGAGACAAAAAATGATTACCTGCTTTCAATCTGGCACAGCAGAAATGTGTTTATTTGTATATACACAAAATAAATGGAGGCCTTTTAGAAGATAAAGTCTTTGAAGCCACGGTATAACTGCTGAACATTGTCTCCAAGTTTTCAGCACAAAAAGCTTGAAGTGTTTACATCTGACAACTTTTTGCACTACTGAAGAAATTTAAGTAAAGAAGAATTATTCATTTTCAAACATCACAAACTCTTTTTTCATTACATTAGCAAAATATGAACATTTCGAAGATGAAATGCAAATGACTTCTGAAAATAACTATCAATATCTTGTAGCTTTACATAAAAAGCTAAATTAAGAAACCCCAAAAAATTGTAAAAACGTACATATTTATGTACTTGTTCTGGTGTACCACCTACCGCTATTCTAACTGGGACTCTCTGCTGCATTTACCCTTCACTAGAAAGCAGTATACTTTTTTTTTTTTTTTGGTCTCAAAACATTTTATGCAGACTGCATTGCCAGCATGCCAGGCAATTTTTCACCTTTATAAACACTTGATGTAAATGTGGTGTAGCTTTGTTGATATGCTGCAAAGGTTACTGAGCACTTGCAAAGATAATAGGCTGATTATTAACATTATTTGTTAACAAACTGCTGTCGCATATCATAAGTACAGCTTGTTATTACCAGACCCATTCTGAGCTTTCAACATTTGAAAATATTCACTGCAACAGACCTGTAACCACCAGATTTTTGATTCCTCCGGGAATTATTCCTGAAAGCACAAATACAAATGTCTCACTCCTGCCCTGAGCCGATGACCTACTTCCCTTACCTATCAGCAATGCACGGCCTATGAGGCACACTTGAGTAATCCTCTTCTGTTTGGCAAAACTGGTAGGCTGTAACAGTTGAACAGTTTATCCTATCAGTAGCAAAAATAGTAATGTTTTCACTTACCTTTCACCAATGGTCTTTGTATAATTTGCAAGCTCTGCTCACAACTCATCTACGACAGGTTGAAGCTCGCTTACAAGAACCGAACATGGAAAAGAAATACCTAATGTTCAGGCAGTTGGTCAAAGACAGAACCAGCCAAAGGCAACTCTCAATCCTGTTTTAGCTATTAAACACTGTCTTCTCCATTGGACTTGCAGCCTAATCAATACGAAGACAAGTAGAACCAGGCAAATGCATCAGGATAAATTTCTTGAACTTTATCAAACAAAACAAAAAAAGTAAAGATCACAGAAAATCTGGATAAATCTTCCCAGGAATAACAATTCATTAGAAAATGTCCCGATTCTCACGCTGCTATTGCTCATATTACACTTTCTGTGTATTTCAGGTTTCAGTTTAAAAAGTAATGATGTCTAACACTATAAGCTTTCAGAAAGACAAAGAAATAATGAGTGGAATTTTAAAATATTACATATATTTCCTTGGGAAAACATAGGAGTGCAAAGCTTTTCACATGCACAGTTTGCCAGGAAGATGTGGGAAGAATCTTTTCCTCCCCAAATTTGCAGACCACTCTTAAAACATAGACAATTCTAGAACCGTTCTCCTTGGAAATTATTTCATTATTTTACTTATTTTTGTAATGAAACTACTCTGAACTGTAAATGGTGTCTAGCTTAGTTTTCCAGTTTTCAGACAATATTCTCTAATTCTCTATGATCTATCTTTGAGTGAGTGGTTTACTGTTATTAACCCTATTCATTTTTTAATCCTTGACCTAAAAAGTTACATCAGTAAAGTTTGCTGGAATGTTTGTCTGCACTAGACAGAGTTGTTCTGCTTTGCTCCAAAGCCACACACAAGACAGCACAGAAGGAAAATCCTCAGGAGAGACAAATTCAGTCTTATAGCTTTTTCTCACTGTAGAAGACAAGTCTTGCAACTGTCCTATGAAAATCAGGCTCTCATTCAAAAGCCTCTGTCTGAAAAAGAAGAGTTCTTCTGAAGAGAGGGCTCTGGAGCCCAACAAGCCTTACCGGGAAAGAAACATTAATGTCTCTTCCTTCAGTTTTTCATTTGATAAGTATTCTCCCTCACAACAAAACAAAACAAAAGCAAAGCATGTCATATATAATTTTCCTAAGCCAGATCCCATATTCAAAAAAAAAAAAAAAGAAAAGAAAAGAAAAGTTCTTTAAGTTCTTTACACATTGTAAATTTGGAGTTATTCTTTAAGCTTTCACTTGGAATTTTATTTCCTCCAATCTTTGCTCCAAGATTTATTCCTGCAAGCTTATTTTTTGGTAAAGGTTCTCTGCACATGTCCAGATGGAAAAATCCAAGAGATGTGACAACCTAATCTCTTAGTACATAAGATTATCCTACTATTCCTGTACTAGAGTAGCATCTTATGGATCAATTACTGTGTCAGTTGTCAATATGCTGACAGCTCTCAATTGTTTCCCTTAAATTCGATGGCTTCTATCATCCTGTTTATCAGGTTCCTTTGAAGTCCTCTGCACCTAAGACAGTTAAGTCCTCCTCTCACAGTTTCAAAATACCGTTTTAGACATTGATATATTAAATTAGACTTTCTGCACATATTGCTTTTTTTTTAATCTAGGAAAGAAACTCCATGTCTCACAGTCCATGAAGCTACCTTGATGCAGTATATTTAAAAAGATATGACAACTCTGTTTAATATAGAGTTTAGCGAAAGTTATGTATTATATGTATAATAATTCTAAAGTTTTCAGCATCTGTTCATATGATAAGGAACTTTACACATAAAGACTGATGATGCCTCTTTTTTGCCATAGTATATGGGAAATATGTAATATATGGGAAATATGAAAATATGTAATATAAGGGGATGCATGGTAATATTTCCCATATACTATAATATGTAATATGGGAATGTTTTAAATAGGTATTTTTTACTTTATGTGAAAGAATCTTCTTCCTTCAGTGGTGATCACAGATATGAATAAATGCATAGAAGCAAACATAACTACGGCAGAAGATAAGTCCTATAAGGCTACTGTGTCAAGAAGCATAAAATCTTATTTGATTGGATAATGTCAAACAAACCGCTAGTGTTTGATAAATAATTATAATCTGAGAAATGTTACACAAAATAAGAACATAGACAAAATGCCAATAAAGTTAAGGAGTTAACACACTGTAAAGTGCGTGTGATTTGTTCTGTAAATCTTAAATTATTTTCAAGAATGTGCTTTTTCAAAAGAAAGTAAAACATCACAGTTCTGAACAGCAACTACTCTTCTCTATTCAAACAGGGCAAAAAAAGATAACTGGGCCTTTCCAGTAGTGACCTAAGAACATGTACCAAGAATGAGGGGTAACAGAAGCACAGATAAACCAATTTCATTCTAGCTATATTGTGAAATTTGTCACCATTGATGCTACATCACTCAGAATTTTATTTTTCTGAGTGGTCAACCACCACATAATGTGTCTGGCTTTTTCAGGCTATTTTATATGTTTATGAGCCTTCTGGTTATACGTATTAAAAAGCGAGACTTTTGCACTTTGTTGGCCATTCAGATATCTGTTTATGAAAATGAAGTAGAATAGAAAAGTCATGTTCAGAATACCATAAGGAAATTTCTATGAGAGGGAAGAAGAATTAACGACACAGAAATTGTGTCAGTATGGTACCAAAGCTATTCAGCATTGTTCATTTAAGCGCTTCAGGACTTATGAAGACAATAACATCAGACATAATGGAAGGATTACAAAAATATCATTCTGGCTTAGCCAGAAAGACATCTTTCTATATCTGTTCTCCTTTTTGCTGCTGATTTGTAACATGCATTGAGGAGTAACAAATAAATATTTGCTCTGGTCTGGCAGAAAGGGCATTGGGAGGGCAGGGAGTCTGGGCCAGCTGTTCATATTTCTGATACCTTTTCACTTTTTCTGCCTGAATACTTCTTCAGAAAGTTGGAGAGTGGCTTCAGTGGTACTGATGTAGTGAATGGGAACCAAAAGCTAAGTGCTTTTCTTCTACATTTTCTATTTTTTATCTAGGGAATATGTATTAAATAACATTCATCATTTTTACACCACTGTATTTACCTTTTTTTACTAGGAAATTGTTATTAAATGATATATAGTCTAACTGGAACATGAAATGTGACTATTTATCTAAGTTAACAGTGACAGAAATAGAAAAACAACTCATGTTCTCAACTAAGTATTTTCTAATGGAGTTGTAGAGGCTATGATGCTTTTTTAAAATCCAGTCTTTTATAAGTGGTGGCTTCAGTGTTATAGCTCTCTGAACCATGCCACTTCACTAAGGAGGAATCATAGGATCCTCAAAAAGATTTCTTCAACCCTCTCCCCCCATTTTTCTGAGGTTAGTTAAATTTTTTGATGCAACTTTCTCTCCAATCAAATCTCCCAAAATTCACAGAAACAAAAAAAATGTTTTATGAAAATTACTGTCAGCTCTAGGATGGAGCTGAAGGTGAGAAAGAACAAGAGAAAGATCTAAAAATAACTAATAATATCTGTTGGTTAACATTTCGCCTGCATTCAGATGTTCACAATTCAGATAAGGGAGGTGGCACAGAGTATTCTGCATCTCTAGCAGTGTAATAATTTGGGTTTGGGTCAGCTCTATCTTATTGTTTTTACATAATTCAGTCCCACATTCATAAAAGGGTCCCCCCTGCCAACTGGCTCCTATGATGTAAAAATGCCTTCTCTCACTGCTTGAGTATTTGTTCCCCCAAAGCTCACAGGCTGATGGAAAAGGGCTGCTGCAGATCAACAGAGAAAGTGATATACTGAGGTTTTCTACTCCAGGATCTGCCAAGGAGGTTTTCAAGAATTATACATTTAGTGCCTTGACACAGCTTGTGGCAGTTCTCTAATTCTGTTGTCTAGATCACTTTAATCGTGTTTCAGAGAACGGGAGTGATCCATTGTCAGGTTCACAGCGTGCAACCGCAGCAAGGTCTAAAGCTGCACTGCTGGTCTGATTCATCTGAAATGTCTTTAGGGTGACAACAGCTATATTCTTCACAGCGCGTGAAAGTATTCACAGCTTACTTTCGTCACAGGCCCAGTCAAGAATTCAGAACCGTGGTATCTGTAGCATGTATCAATGAAGAGTTTAAGATGACCTAGCCTTATATAGGGCTGGCCGGAGAATCGGGGTGAATGTTTAATCAACGGGCTGTTTACTAAAATAACTTGAACAACTGAATTCTGTCATACTGAACTGAACATCTTGTGAAATTTCTGGCACTTCGTATTTTTAAGCACATCTGCCTTCTCTGTGGATTTACACAGCTTATTTATGGAGATAAATGCAAGAAAAGCTACAGAAATATATGCTTTATTTATCAGATGCCTTATTCATTAGTCAACTGTTTGTGATTTACCATGTATTTTTAACTACGTCACCTAGTAACAAATCTGTTTCACCAGAATTTATGTTAATATTCCAAATGCAATCTTAGGCAGATGCTATTTCACATAATATTCATTTTTACTAGTCTTTATTTTCCTCTCACATTGTCCTCACTACAGTGGGGGTCAACATAAAGAAAGCATATGGCTTCTTCAGGCAGATATATGTGGTCACGTCCAACAACATGCTTAAAAGTATTGCTTTCCCCTGCTGAAAGGCATGCTGCCTTAAAAAATGAACACAACACACATCCATGTGGACACAGACCACCAATACCGAGAATAAAGGAAGAAACAGATAGATACTTTTGATTGCAGGCGGTACCCAAAGGTGGACAGAAGCACAAAACAGAACCAAGAAAAGAACAGGTGCGTGGGGGCACGTGTGTCTGTGTGAGGGCTTTTGGGGATATTGAGAAATTAATATTTCAGAACATGTAATAGATTTAGAATCGAGTTTGGTGAAGAAAGAAAGAAGCTTAGTTTATTTTAGCCAAACTCTGTTATCCATGCTTAATTATTTTTGTTCCTTACATTTTAAGTCATTCCATTTACAAGACTGATGGCTCTCTAACAAGACTGGCAGTAAGTACTAGAACTGAGAGGATGCATCTTCTCTATGACAGCTACATTTAGATATATAGAAACCTACAGAAAAATCACAGAGCTCAACATCTTATATTTGAGGGAAGTAGATCTACTAGAAAAATAGCTGTGTGTACTAAATAGCAAACTATCATATTGCGATATGAAACTCATCTGTTTATCATAAAGTTTATGGCAGAACAGTAGGAATAAGTATTGCTATCACAACATAAATGCAGAAGGTAGGCTGGAACTTATTTTCAGGCATAATGTGGTTTGTAGAGAAGAAATCAGTGACTCAAAGTCTTGCTATTCACTTCTTACACCATAGACATCACTTTACCATATCAATTCTGCCCCCTTGCTCAAGCAGTAACAGCTAACCATACACCTCAGAGGCTCGGAAGTCTCTGGCTGTTGTTCATAAAGCAGTTTGGGACATTTACCAAGCACCAGAATTGTAACAGACTGAAATTTTGACAAACAAGTACTGGCAGGATGCCGGTAAAAACAACAACAGCCACGACAAAGCGCTGAGACAAGAGCTGCATTGGTATCAATAACTTAAAACTGGGGAATTTCAGACACTGCTTTTTGCTACTGGTGAGAAAGTGCAACTCTTTTACACTTCTCTGTTGTGTTCAAATGCATCTATAGTGTTCAAAGTATTATAATTATGTCTATCAAAATTTTCCTTTCCAATAAGATCTTCTTATCGCATATATGGTCTTGGCATACACTTCACCTGCAAAACAGAGTGCAGGCTTTGAAGGCAGCACATCACACGCTTTCCAGTGCCACGGAGATGCTACTAATGAGGACGAGAGCCCGGCTGTAACATACGCTACAGCAGCCCTCTGCCTTCTGCCTGAGTGACGATAAAAGCAAACAAGAACACAAGCGAGTGAAAACAAGTTCTCCAGGACCGTGGTCGGAAGCTTATGCTTCTCATACAGCCAGATCCATCAACACTACAATGTAGTATCTGATTCTAAGGAGTAAATTCCTCTTTGCTTAACAGAAAAAAACTAAATACAGAGATTAATATATAAAAGCATAGGATTTTCTTAGTAACTAGTCACTTGTGAGAGATTTAATTCTTTGGTCCAAGAGATCACAGGATCATATAACAAATAGAGTCCATAGCTAAATATTCCTTCAAGCTTCTCTGCAAGATCAAGGACCCTCACGTCTTCAGATTAGGAAAAATTCACATCCTGAATGATTATTCTGGTATTTAAAGGGCAATCACAGAGAATAAAAGTGGACTAAGTGTTTTTAATTTTCCTCTTCAGGAACAGGTTGTGAGATTTATGTAAATACATCAAAGCTTTAAGGACATTATGATAAAAGTATGGCATTTGCCAATAGTTAGGGCATAGAATAGCTTTAAAGTTTCAGTTATCTGATGAACATCAATCGCACCATATTAGAGATGGTAGTCATTTAGCAGAAACATCATCTTTAATTCACAATTGGTCATGCACAGGATATATTCCTATTTTTGCTTAAAAGTGATGTTAAAATTGATGTCAAAACATATTTCTTAGTAACATCACTGTCAGGTAGAGCTGCAGTCTGAAAACTAAAAGCCTGCAAATGAGTCAACAGACCTTTTAGTTTGCGAATAAAGTGTATTTAATATATGATATATGGTATACATAACGCACTGTACTACTATCATTGCTGAGGATGACAGCATTTATGAAATGTAAATAATATTTAATTAATGGAATTAAAATTAATGTACTCTAAACATGTAAATAAATATTGCTGCCTCTTCAAGTGTGTTTAATACATGTGTAGGATTACTATAAACAGATTGAAATGAATGTGGTCTCAATGCAATTTAATTTAAATAAGTGCTGTAATTTATTTCTTTTATTTGCTGCTTTGGGTTTGTGGAATTGGCTTAGATATTTGGTAAAATTAGCTAGATATTGTTGGGAATGATACTATTGTTTGAAACGTGTCACAGACTGGCAGGCAAGACACTTTATGTTCAATTAATGTCAAATAGTGTGCTTACAAGCCAAGTACATCAATAGACACATCCAGTAATTTGGCAAGCATAGTTTTTGTCAGAAAGCTACAGGTGTACCACCGACTAATTTAACAGAATCATACAGAGAACATGCTTAAAATGTCAGGTATCTCCATCACCTGAATGTGCTTCCCATATCCGCACAGATGACTAGGTTAGATTGTGGAGCGGGTACTTGAAAAGACTATGCAAGAGCAACAGTCTCACTGCCATCGGTCTTGCTGTATCAAGTTTAAAAAGACACACTTCAAGTGGTCGATGTGGAAAAACAACCTGAAAAACTTGTGAGTGACCTTGACAGGCTGCTGAAAAATATGTATTTTAAGTGATCTACATAAAGACAGAGTACCTTTTCTTTCTAAAATGATGATATCAGTAGCATACTTCCAAAGCTTCAAATTTTGCCACTGATAATTGATTATTGCCAGACCAGAATTTGATCACAAACTTAAGAGCATAAGAGTTAGTCGGACAAGAGGCAAAGTATCAGAAAGATGTTTGGTGTCGCTGTAAAGCAAAGTAAATGATTTAAAAAAACCTACCTAAAATCTTTGATTGAAGCAACACAGAGAAGATGCTACATGGCATTACAGCCGCTTAACTGACAACGCACATTTGAAGAAACGGGACTAGTTCCCATTTTTAAACTAGCAGGCTTCATAAGGTTCTGCATAAGTAGTAGTGCCACTCTCTGGGAAAAATTACAACATTGTAATAAAATTTGATAACTTTTTTCAGAGTTTATACCTTTATACACACAAAAAAAGGTAGCTTTCAATATTTATTCACATACCGAACACAAGATCTCACCATAAACTAGGTGATGGACAACACCTGGAAAATTAAATGTTCTGCTAGATCACAAGGTAGATGGGATTTCTTATACTGACCATCAACCCACCAAGCAAAATTTGCTCTCATCACAAAGGATGGGATTGATGCTGTTTAACTTTTAAATATCTAAAATAAGTTGCTTAAGTCTAAGATAGTCCATGTAGACTCACCTTACAATTAATGAAATAAAAATAGGCACTTCTGTGGGGCAGCTCACCATACCTGTCTTCAAAATTCACCTAAGCACCACCTTCTAGACAAGAGGATCCTAGATAGTTAGATCTTAGATAGTCTTAGATACCTAAACTAAGCAAGATGAATATAACCCTGGATGCCTTGGAAATTATTCATCCCATTCATTTTTTTAAATCATAGTAATTACCCACAGTGGCTGTCTCAAGGGTCTGTCTAACGTATCTTAAAATTAAACCCTCATACAATGAATCAAGGAACAGGTGAAGGCTTCTTCAATGGGACATTGCAGTTGACTACTTCAGTGAGTCCTGCCAACACTCAGAAACAAACTACTGCCATAGCTAGGAAAAAAGGTGAAATAGTTGGTTTAGCACCATTTTTCGTAATGCCTGAAAATAAGCCAAATGGAGAGAAGAATTGGTAGTGCTGGGGGAGGAAAAAGAAACCAAAGTGTTTTACATAACACATCACAAACAGGTGGGGAAGCAGCCACGCTAGCTTTGGATGACATATGAAAGCTTCTGTTTGAAATCACAAAAGACATGGGCAAACTTTGTCTGAAGAGACTACAGGGTCGGTGCACAGTAAAGACCTTGCAGCTCCTCTTGTGGTGTCTGAGAAGGCGGGCAGTTCAGCACAGGGAGACAAAACCAAGCAATTAACAGGGCCTAGTGGGTGAAAAAGCCCCCCTTCTCCATGCGGTTTCCTTCATGAACATTCTTGAAAGAAATTGCAGCTCTTGAAAAATGAATGCTTCCTCTTTTCAATACTCCACAGAGATCATCATCACATAAATGATTTCGATCTGCCTGATTTCCTTCAGCATGTAAATCAAGAACGTTGCCTTCATTATTTCAGATGAGAAAAAAAACCTACCTGAGGCTTCTTCAATCTGAGCCTCTCTTCAATCTCAAGCACGATGCTGTTCCTTCTGACATTTGTTATGAATTTCACTCTTGAACCTTGAGCAATGCTGTAGTGGCTGTAGGTTTTGTGGATGAATCGATTAGAATTTAGAGTTATACAGATACAGTTTATAAAATCATTAATCAAAGTAGGTCCACAGAAGCTATGAATAGATGAAGTGTCTACACAAAAACATGATACAAGACAAACAGTCCTCCAAAATAACAGAGAGAAAAGGGAATAAAGAAGACATTAACTGAACATAAAGTGACTTAGTCTATGGTAGGGATGGAATGTGCATGCCCAAATGAGGATGCAAGCTTAGTCTAATCTGTTTTGATCACTGTACAAACAGGAGTGTCAAAAATCAGGCATGCTTTGTATCGGCCACAGGAAGCCTGCATGACCTTGTGCTAATGCTTTGTCACATGGCCTATATGCACTAGCATCTTGTCTAGATCAGGACATGTCAGGGCCATGCCTTGTAGACCCTGAATATGGATGAGCCACTGTCATGGAACCCAGCCCATGGTCCTTTATTAGACAAGAACAGTGCTGACGCTTCCAGTCGACAAATTAATGGATTTGTGGTTATCATTCAACACAGCTAATTACCCTGAAAACAACAGGTTTGTTTTCTCTCCTCCCCTCTGAAAGTACAGACTTAAAATAGGATATTAAGTAGCTAAAAAGTGTCACAGCCAGACCAAAAGCAGCAGCAGAAATGAAGAAATGATACTAAATTAGCAGTTATTTCTCCACCTGTAGGCTAGCATTAGAGAGCAAAAAGATAAATGCAGTAGCTGACCAAGAGCCCTGCGTATGATAAGACCAGTGTCTTTGTGTGTATCAGACAAAGTGGATACTAGAAAGGTGCTTCATGGAGATATTCAGCTGAGACTCTACTAGTACCGAACTGTATTAATGCTCTCCCGCACAGAAAGCACACAGAAGGGTTCGCTTAGGTACAAACACTACCAATTCCTGCACTTCAGACTGAACTTGAGACTGATGAAGCATGAAGAAGGTAAAATGACTCGAGACAGCACCTCTTCTGCTGCAAAGGAAAAATCTGTCTTAGCGTTTTAACCCTACACTAGCTGCAACTAGCTGGTGGCTACACTACGCCTAGCTAGTAGCTACTGTTAACAGAAAGAAATTCCTATTGGAGGGAGATCTGAAAAAAAATGAACCTGTTTCCAGGGACTTACCTGCTGTACTGCAAAATCTATAGGTGAAGCAACAATGGTCTGACTGCAGAACTTTGCAGTATTTATCAAAAGCAACAAAACTGGTATAAATGGCAGTGTTGATGCCCACAGATAGTTCCTCATATAGAAAAGTAAAGCTATGAAATCCTGACTGTGCCTCTGATTCACTAAATAAGCTGTATATCAAGCAGGAAAAAAATAGCTAAGGAACTGATATCTGTTCCTAAGAAACGGGAATACAAAGAAAGTACTAACATGGCAACTCAGTCTCCTCACCCTGACCCTGTACACCTCTGTTAGCAAGAAACAGCTGTCACAAACTCTTAAACAGTGCTGCAAAGCAGTATGCTGAGCCAGGTAAAAATGAAATAAAGCTTCCCTGAGTTCCACTGCCCATGCCCTTGTGGTTTAAAATGTGGCATTTAACTATATATATAAAAAAACTTTCCTATTTTAAGATTTTTTTAAAAAAACTTTTTTTGTCTTTTTTATATATGCCTCCTACTAATTTTTTTTTAATGTTTCTGAGGAATAGAAATATCCATTTACATATAAATACCAGTGTAAGCCAGGAAAAAGAAACCTATAAGGAAAAAAAATCTTACAAAGAGAAAAGTACTAATATAAAAAGACAAATAAAAAAAAAATCAGTATCAGAAGAACACCGAGTAGAAATATGTTCAGATTTTCAAAAGACAACACAGCAATAATCAGTAGTGCCCTTATAATTTAAAATTTGTTAGGTCTTCCATAATATTATGCCAAATTCAATGTTTTTATTATAAAACCCACAGTTCCCTCAGAAGTTGGCTCAACTAGTTTGAAAATTTTCATTTGTAACAATAAACGTGGACAAAATAAGAAAGTACATTGTGCACACTTACTAGTATGCATCCATATACTAGCAGCATGGAAACATTATTTTTGCAAAATGCATGCCTGAAATTGCAAGGATTCAAAGGCATTTTTATTTCAAATGAGTTTTTAAACAGTATGATTTGTCTAACATGTTTTTAGGGCCTCTTCAGATGAAAGGGGAAAAATGGATTAATAGCAAAGAGCATATTGATTAAAATGTAATTTCTGTTATCACAGTTAAATGATATTTTTGCATGCAAGCTGCAGCTTCAGTAAACAAAGATTATTTTAGTATGTGTCCCCTAACATATTGTCACTCATTTCTGTGCTTTTAGGGCCATTTTCTTTTGAACTGAAAGTAACAATGTATCAAGAAACTATACAGTATATAATGCTTTCAGTTAGCAGCTAATTCTCTTTCAAGAGAAAGAAATTAGTCATGTCCGCACAGTGTTTTCATCTGACAAATATTATTTACATAAAACTCCTGTAAAAATAATATATACGTGGATTATTATCAGCACTATTCACATGATTTTTTCCCAAAGTACACAGCAATCAAATTCATAATTCAAAATTTCTACTCCATGATATAATTTTGTAAGAACATGAATGTACTTTCTGAACCAAGAATAAGTCTAGAAAATTAAGAAAATTAAAGATAGTAAGGAAATGAACCAAAAAAGTCAGTTGTTGCCCCAGTATCAGAGACCAGGATCAGTCTGAGCAGGAACGACTAGGGCTCTCAATCTCTTCAGACCGGGAGCGCGCAGCCTGGCTAGGATCACATGCTCACAATTTCCGTGCTCCAAGTTTTGTGGCAGAGAGCTTGGAGTATCTGGTTCTTTCTTTATATAACTGTGTTGAAGGGGGTTCTCACAAATGGCAAAAGAATTGGTATTACTAAAGGTTTATTCAAGTGGGCTGTTCTGCTAAAAGACTGATGAAACTCAAATATTTCAATTTCAAACAACTGGCATGTTCTGATGACAAAACATTGTGTTGAAAAATGTAGATAAGCTCTCCTCATCAGCAGCATCATTCTATTGCTTCAAGAATACGCTGGATTTTTAACACCAGTCTTGAGAATGGAAACAAAGCTAAAATATTGCTGAATGCACTGAAAAATAAAACACCCAATGTACCAATGTGTTATTTTGGTAAGTGCTGTGCTGAGGCATTTATAATTATACCAGTACTTTGTGTAGTGCAACTTTTGCCATTTTTTTGCTCAAACAGAGATTATGAATAAGTATCTTTCCAGAAAGCACAGAGAAGAATTGGGCATCATAAAATTACAAGAACTGTAATAACAGGAAATGTAAATGATGGATGGCACGTAAGGAAAGGGGAAACTTCTTGCTAGCTTCACTCACTGGCTAAACAGTCACATTAGGCTAAGCGCAATCTAGCTTTTATACTGGACAATAAGGTAGTACTAATCCATTTCATATGTATTGCAAGTATATCTCTGTCTCAAAAGCTAACGTGCATATCAAGTATAAGTATTCATCTTCATAATTCAGTGATGAAAAATCTATTTTCTTTCCCAAACAGTGATAACTTTTATCTTAAATTATGTAATCACAACAAAGTTACAGATGTTGATAAGGGATGTCTGGTGATTTTATTTTTCCCCCAATCTAATCTTCTATAAAGCTACAAACATCATTGTCAATTTTCTAGCTAGAGGAGTGTTTTGACACCAGGCTTCCCAAAATTTCTTGACCAGAGAACCACTTTTATACCTTCTTATTATCAGGGTTTTAGTAGAGAATTATTCTGAGTTGTAGAAAAGTCTACATGAAGAAAGGCAAGCTGTCTGGCTGTGTGGCAGACCACAGGTTTAGACTATCACTAGTCACTCTATATGATGCACCATTTCAGTCAGCTGATACCATTTCTACTCTTGGACTAGAGCTTTTCTAAAAACAGTGACAGGAAGCTCACAACACTGAATAACAGGATGCTCAAAATCCTGCTGCTGCATGAGTACACGGCTATTTGAACAACAGATATTCAGTCCCCAAATACCGGAGCCAATAAAACCGTCTCCGCAAATGTTTGTGAGCAAAGAAGCCAGAACTGAGATCATGAAGAGAGCTGAATCAGTTAGCCTTTCAAAAGTCAATTGATTACTCAGAGCTTCTAGCAACATCAGTCTCAAGAATTAAAAGATCATTTTGCTGGACCTTTATCAGGCAAGAAATGCTTATGGCAATGAAATCAAGCATAAACAGAAGGAAATTAAAGAATGCCATCCCACCAGCAGTATCAGAAACAATACTGTTACCAGACAGCAACAATGCTCAGTACACGTTGTGATAAGAAGGAATAAATGGCCTTTTTCTCCTTCCCTAGTGTATCAGCACATTAAATCTCAGAAGATGATTAATATTACTTAGTGTCTTTTCAAAACTGAAGCTTTTAATCAGAGTTTACATTTCTGTCTGCTATTGCATAGTCTTGTCTTTGCTGTTACTGCTACAAAAGGTCACAGTACTGCTATTTTGGGAGAGACTAACAAATAAGGAAGTTTATCTAGAGTCAGGTCATTTTGCTGACCAGGTAGGCTCTGCATAATTTTCTTTAGAGCTTAGCTTATCAATTATCGTTAATCCTGACTTGTGTTGCCATGGATTTTCCAAAGCGAAGGTTATGAATGCATAGCAGAGCCCAGTGGAGATTAATGTGCAGAGCAAAACAAGAGGACAAACAATGCCTTCAGAAAGGTCTTGCCTCAGACACAATCTGTCATATTACCTTATCTGCTGCTGCAATAAAAATAAATTAGGAAAAATCCTTAACCAATGATTTCATTGTCAAAATCAAATCATAATCACTAGATGAATTGAACATGTAATCAGTGTTACAGTAAATTTATTACACTTACATGTTGTTCAGAATACCCAGTGGAACATCAGCTCATTTGTCTTCCACACCAGCAAATAATCATAATTTCTTGCAATAAAGGAATTCATTTCTGGAAAGACAAAGAAAAAAATATCATGAAGTTAAATGGCAGGTTTTTTCAGTACCCATGCAATGTCAAGTGACATTGTATGAAAAAATAAAATCTCGGTCGGGAAATTTACAAGAACATCTTATAATTTAATAAAAATCTTCATAATTATATCTTTATTTGTGCATGTGAACACATTATTAGCATTTTATGAGAGACAAGAATACATTTCATATCTAGAAAAAAAGTTATTTGAGTTGCAGGGACATAATTTATTATTTCTGTTTTATTTTGTTCTGTCAAGACCAAAGTTTATGCTTTTCGGGAAGCACACATTTCCAGCTTCAGCAGAACAGACATCATAAATATGTCCCTCCCCACCCCCCAAAGGATTTGGTGGCATCTTGGCCAAAACAAGATTTTTCCTGTGAAAAAATATAACCTTTCCCTCTGAATATTAAAAGCAGAAGGATTTGAAAGAAATCCTGTGGGTGGTATTCCAGAATACCTCCCATCATCCCTTGTCAATAACTTACTAGTATTTAATATATACTTTAATATAATATAAATTTTAATACCGACTAATGAGAACACATGAAGAAAACAGGTAGGCTGAACAGACTATCTAACAGTGAAATCTCCACTCTGTGGGGTGGGCTCCCAAAGAAAGGAAGAAGCTCTATAGTCAGATATAGTAGGTTTTATGAGGTCCAGTCCATTCCTACTGCTCTGACTGAAGCTTAACAGAGTTTAACAATTTCCTCTGGTAGGAAATAAGACAGATTTTTAAATTTTTTTCCTGTTACATCCATAAATAAATATCCTCTAGGTTCTCACATTAACGAGTTTTCCTTCTTGCTTACCCTGAAAGACCAAAATGTGGCAAGATTTCCAATCAGTGATGTGCAATATTCCTTGCTGTTGACAGGGTATTTCAAACATTTCTGATAGATGAACATATTCCTGCAGATTCCTGAATCATCAATTTAAACCTGATCTCAATAGGCTGGGTTTTTTTAATTACTCTTTTTGACTGCCTTCGAACTAGTCCTCAACCCTTCCACAAATGAAGGCAACAAAAGCTAAGAAAAAAATGATTTAGAAGTTTTTATTAAATTAAAGCCTGTCACAACTGAGAGAAAATACTACTGGGGATGATCGGCATTGAGAGAAATCATTATATAGTCTAATAAGTCCATTTAGTACCTAAAGCCTCATAAAATAACTTACAAAGAAGCAAGTGATGGCAGACAGCGACTCATGGAATGAATGCTACTAGCATGATACAACCTTACCGTTTTGTCAGCCCTCCACAGAACAGTGATTATGATGTATTTATCTAGCTATAAAGAAATGCAGACTGGCTTTAGGCACGTCTCCAGGTTCAGCTTGACTTACAATGCTAGAAATACAGTTATAGAAGCACAGCAGAAAAACTGACATAATTAAAAAGACATTGCAAAAGAATAATCTTGTTCTGGCAATTTTCAGGTTTCAAGCATGCCTCAGTAAGCTGGACTTTCCTCTTTCAAGAATTCCTTCCTTCCTCCTCTGGAAGCAAGTCTTAATGGTGGTGAGTCAGTAGGTAGAACTTCTTAGTACATGAAGGAGAAAAAAAATAAATTCCTCCCTTTTCATCTTTTGCAGGTATTCCCAATAACCGCAGCAGTTGCTCTTCAAAAGTCATAATGGGTTTACAGATAGTAGAGACAACCATCACACAAATTGCTGTAAAATCCTTTATCTCATCTTTAAATTTCAAAATCAGATAAATGTTTCATTCCCCTCCTCTCTCTATCAACCTCACTAAGCTTCATCTCCTACAGAATAATTTCAAAAGATTCATCTGTGTGCAAGTTCACCTCCCCTATCACAGACATTTCTCCAGGTCAAAAAAATCCCCTTATTCTTGACCAAAAAGGTAGCCTGATCCAGCATCTCAGGCTTAGATGTGCTGTAGATCTTTCTTTGAGCTGTAACAGACACTTATTTCAATTCTGAGTCAGGACTGATGAACTGCTATGGCTTTCTAGGCATTCTCTTCTTACACTAAAAGCACTGAGAAGCAGCTCTACTTTCTGGAAAAAGCTCCATCTCATATGAACACAAAGGTCATCCACCTATTAAGAGTACAAAATAAGAGGAAAAGGTAAATTAGGGGAATTTAATAGTTATGATATGAGCAATGAGCCGTGTGCCAATTTTACTGTACGTTAACAATGAGCTCCAAATTTCTGTGAGGCACAAAATTTACTCTTAAGGGATGCACCTAAGCTTTGTTTCATAGATGTGCACACGGTGATGTAGTACTAGGACTTCCACCTCAGAGTACAGGCAGGATTAGGGCCTGCAGCTGAGCGCACAGAAATATCCGGCTGCTATCATCTGGATAGTGTAAATACACAGTATATGGAACCAAAGATCACTAGAATCAAAATAAAATATTACAAAGTAGAGAGAGAAAAAAATGAAATGAAACCAGAGAAAATAAAATTTTGAAAAAATTCAGTTTTTTGACATACATTTTTGTTACATTTGTTTGTTCATTTTTTAACATCATTTTTTGAACTTCTTGCTCAGCAGTAGTGTAATACAGTAAATGTATCTACTTTGCAGTCTACTATAACCCCCAGCTAGGTACAGTGCTGGCCCTTTTCCAGCCCTCTGGGATGTTACCTCTCTCCATGAGTTCTCTCACACCAACTAACAGTTCCTAATTCCTTAATTGTTCCTAGGTAAAATTTATCAGGATATGATAAATATGAAACTTGCATACATCTGCTTTAACCTGTTTTCCTTTGTTCTTGCCTATATTTATGCTCTTTGTTATTAACTGTTAAAAATCTGCTTGTAATTTACCTCATTTGTGAAGACCGATAAAAATAAGGGCATCGAACACTTCAGCCTTCTCTACAACATGTGATATATGCTCCCTTTTCCCATGAACATCTTACAATATCTTCCACGCTTTGTTATTTCTAATGTTTCTAAAGCCTTCTCTTGCAGAGTCTTATAACCTGTTCAGTTGTTATAACTCACATTTTGCCCCAGCCTTTCCAATTTTATCCTGATACAGTTTTTTCTATACTCAGCTACAATTCCTTCTTTATGCTTTTAATGGAATTCTTTTTTTTGATAATTAGATTCTTAAGAACTGAGGCTGTGACGTTAGTTTTGTACCATATTCCTCAGATTTCCTGCTGCAGAGGCAACCCGTAGCACTTCCCTACAAAGTGAGCAAAGTTCTCTGTATGACAGAAAGAAGAACTGAGTTGACCCAAGGCCAAACAATTAGGTCACAACAAAACTCAAAACGTAAATCAGCATTTCAAGTGTTGAGTGCTAGTCAGTCCCTTTAAATTAGCTTACAGGAGCATAAGGTAAGAGGGAGGAGAGTAAAACAATGTTTCTAATGAGCAAAATAGGAAAAACATTTCCCAACAGAGAAGGCTCTGCTGCCCATACTCTGAATTGTGCCTAAATTCAGCAGCGCTGGGGAGAAAGAAGGGCCAGTTAAGGATTCAGCTTCAGTTTCAGTCTATCCTGAAAACAGATTAGCTTACCTAGATCTTATATAATATTGCTCTTATATTTAGACTGCATTCTTTACCCTAAAAAAAAAATTGTCAATACTGCAGAGTCCCACAGAAAACTAGTCCAGTAAAATCCCTTTGGGAATTCAGAACACGGCAGCTGTCTAAGAGCCAACACAACAGCAGCACAAAACAGTCCAAGATAGCAGTGGCTTTATTCAAACAGAAATTTTGGAAGTGATACAGCTAAGCAGAATTAACTCTAAGGGCTAATACTATGGTCAATACTACTTCTGCTAAAAGGCGAGGCAATACGTAATGCAACTACCACAGAAAATCTCAGGTTTGGTTTTATGTTTATGCCCAAAAGAGGAGGAGGCACCCTCAAGCCCTTTTTCTAAGGCACTCGTTCAACACAGGCTCATTAGGGAAGAGTGGTGCCTGCAACTCAAGAGCTTATCTCCTTCTCCTTACACAACTCTTTTTTTTCTGTTTTACAAGAGCAGCTTAAGGAACAGTTAGTGAAGGCTCAGTGAAGACTGCTGGTAAGTAGTGGGCTGTGGAGCACTTTAAGCTTCTAGGTGTGTTGAAGAGCGTGTGAGAAATGACTCAAATTACTGCACAAAGTGCTGTGGCTGCAGGCGCAGTCACGACATTAGGAAGCGCTGCTCTGGTTTAAAGCTCGATCCTCACAGCTGAATTTCAAAGGCATAGGAACTGTTTCTTCTGCCACCACCAGTGGCAGGGCGCGCCACTGGACAGTCTCACTATTTCCTTGTGTGATCTCCCCCTCTCTTCCCTTCCTAAACTAAACAGGATACAATAAATGTGTGGAACGATGCCAGGTACTGCCCCCACAAGATATCATTTTTAGTTCCATGAAGCTATTTTCTGAATTTATCATCATCAGGAAAAACCACAGAATCTTTTCAGAGCACAGAACGGTGCTGCTGCATCCCAGTAATGGCCATTTCAACCTGGTGAACTGGCTGTCCGGGGAATACTGTAAATAACGTAGGCCTTAGTTAATCTTTTTCCCATTTTAGCCAAATGCTTTACAATTCTTTTTTGAGCATTAATCAATTCCCGTATTTCAAAAGTGCTGGATCAAAGCTCTGGAGAGAGAGGGAGAGTGATGGAGAGAGAGTGATATATATGTAGAGAGAGAGAGAGAGAGAAACAAAAATTCTACTTCATTGCTGTGAGCCAATGTGTAACACCAGGGAGAAAAAATCATAGAAAAACAATCCAGATTTTGGTGAATTGGGTCATTCCCAGAACTGAAAGCTATTTTAAGTCAATGGACTTCAAGGTGCCTTCACAAATATTCAAAATGTACAGGGTAACATCTGTAACATTCACCTCATTTTCTATGTCTCCCTCATGAATTTTGCTATGTTACTTAATTTTCCCATTTAGTCAGGGGAAAATACAGATTGCTGGAGATAACTGATGGCAAATAGGCAATATACCCCAATATATCTATATCTACCTACCTCAGAAAGAATAAGGTCAGAGGGTACCTTTAAACAGGCTATACATGCTTTCAGTACTGCAGCTCTTTACTGCAATTCTGCATGTAAAGACACTACAGTCAGGATAGGTGCAGTATTTCTAAGCTCTCCAAAGCAAGTGGAAATTAGAGTTTCATTGTATCAGTTAAAGCAAAACTGAGCAAGCAAGGCATAAAAATTTCAATTGTATCACACTCAACACTGAAGATGTTATTTAACATCTGCTTGTTTTATTTGCAAGTGTGTAAGCCAATAATCATCAATTTCTTAGAATTCTCTCACTGCAGAAAGTGCTTATTTTCCAATTGGTCTTCAAATATTTATTACTTCCTTAGTACCAGAATAGTTGCATGAAGTTACAAACAGTATAAAAACAATTAGTAGACAACTTAAAAACAGTCCAGGAAATACCACAGGAACTCAATGTCATTCCTGTAAATTTGATAGATGGAGTATTTCCAGATAAGGAACATCATTGTGGGAACGGCAATAAAGGCACTGGCAGTTATGATAAAACCAGAAGACAAACCTGAGGCAGTAAGCCGTGCACTGATTCGTTCTTGAGATCTGACAGGATGATGGCTATGATGTGATCTTTATTAAACCCAAAGAAAAAAACCTACAGATTATTTTTAAAAGTGCCTGCCAGTTGCTGAGACAGACACTTTTTGAAATAGTAATCCGGCAAGCTATGACATTCATGCTATTAATTATCAAACTATAATTATACTTCTGTTGTACAATGTGTTTGCAATCCCTGGACTTATAATTATATCTGTGCACATAAGTGCCTGCACAGATACTATAATGAGAGCAACACAAAAAGTAAGAATTATATTCAGAACATAACTTACGCATTTTTAGGTTAAAATTTGTCCTTAAACCCAATGAAATTTAAATATGTGCCTAAAAACTATTTCAAAACCTTAATGGTCTGTTCAGAACCACATGTACTGGAAGGCTTTGCAAAGAGTATGTAAAGGCAGTTGGAAAGATGAGTGGGAAGGAAGGAGACTTTTAACATGAGTGAGAGGTCGTTCCAAGTAATGGAAGAAACATAAAAGTAGGTATAGAGCTCAAAGTGAAAGAAACAAAGGTGGGTGATTATGTACACAATCAAAGGGACTTCAGAGGAGGAGAAGTAAAATACATCAGCACTGAAACAAAAAGCAAATAAGCAGAATTGCGAAGAAGGTAAGGTGAAGGTGAACTTCAGGTGGTATAACAAGGCTGGAGATCCGATGGGGTTTGAGACAGAAGAAGTGGGGTGAATATAGATAAACAATAAGTGAGCTGATTTTAGCATATAAGCCCCAAGAGACCTCTAGCCATAAAAGGAATGTGCCAGCTTTATGCTAAATACTTCCAGAATGTTGACTGCGAGTATTTATTTTTACAGGATACAGCTTGTCTTTAGAGAAGACAACCTGCTATGTGTTTTGAATTTCCCATCCATTCTTCTTACATATCAGATAGTCTTTTCACAATTCAGATTTGGTTAGAATTCCTCCCACACTTCTCTCCTGGTCCGCGATTGCAGCGTAATGGTCATTCTCGCTTTAGATTATCTTGCCTGAGTCATCATCTCATCTTGAATACAGACAGTCCCTTCCCCTCAAGCTGTTAAGAAGGATTCAGCAATATAAATAAATATTCATATATAGAACTACATTGTCTCAGGCGCTCTAGTACAAGTCAAATAACTTCTATAGGTACTCTCTATTGCAGAGCAGGAGGATGCATTAACAGCAATTACAAACCCCTAAGTCTAGTCTCTATCCCTAGAAAAATAATGGAGAAAATAGAGGAATGAGGGGAAAAAAAAAAAACAATACTCAACTTCAGTAAATGGCAAAGCCATAAACCATACTCAGGCTTATTACAGGACAGATTCTACAATATGACCCAGGCTTCTCTTTTAATGGACTCTTAAAATTAGTGGATGAAGAGAAAGCAAGGTTTTAATATAGGTAGATTTTAGAAAATCATTGTCCAATAAAAAATTAATCTCCAAAAGAATCAACAAAAGTTTGTATAGCATTAAAGAACAATAACAGAAAGTCTATTTTCAGTAAAGATTTGTTGTAGACTAGCATAATACAAACCAGTCTATTAGATCTCTTCAATACAGACGACTAACAGGGACCAATCCAACGTGACCACAGAGCAGGGATAAAGAACTTGACATGATTTTTCACCTGATCTTCATTTACAGGATAAACTATCACAGATTTCTCTGATAGGCTCTCTCCTAACAGGAGAAAGCATACAATGGTCAAAGATTAGGATTTTGTGTTATCGAGATCAGAGAAGATTTAATGAAGAATCTCGGCAAATAAATGCATATGGCACATTGAACAGAGGTAGCCAAGAATTTTTAAATTATATTTATTATCATTATTATATTATTCATCATTAACACTACTATTTGGATGTCCCACTTCTTCGATAACAGTATTTTTCGACAGAATGAACCATTTTCAAGAAAAACTTATATGTGTGCATTTTTTCCCAATAAAAGATAGAGTTTCTCGTCAAACCAGACAGAGAAATACCTAATTTAGGCATTTAACTGAGATCTGGGAACAAGTAATAGCAGGGTCTTGAACCTCAAAATTCCCACCTTACAAATTAGTATCCTTCTAATCAACTATTGACTTTTCTGCATTTTTTCTTCTTCTCTGTTTTTAAAGGGAAAAAGATATTAGAAGATCATGCCTGCCTTTGATTAAGAATGGCAAAAATTCTAAAATCTTTACAAAAAAATCCACACTAGCAAAAAGCACAACTTGGTAACTGACATTAGATGCAAAACTAAATGGTGATACTAATAATACACTTTAGTCAAGCCAATTACTGTCTCTCAGTATAGAAGAAAATCCTCATATTCAAGACCCGTAACTTTTTTTTCCACCTTCAGAGTTCATTCCTGTATTTACAAAACACCAATTCATTGAGGATAGAACATAGAGGGAAAACCTTTGTATTTTGCAAATCAACTGATTTTCAGTTTCAGTGTCATATTTTGACAAGTGTACTACAGTACATATGAACAGAAAAAACTAAATATCTTTGAATCCAAATGAATTGAACAACGTGAGTGTCAAATGTTTGAAAACACCTCTGTTGTTTTACTGTGAAAACGTGATCACTTTCAAAAATCTCTCATTTCTTACTTGGAGTGGGTTGCTCTAGTTGCAGTTGTCTTTACAAGAGAGAGGGAAATACGGGATTTTATTTCAAGGTCTAGTTACAGATATACTCTTTTTTTTCTGTATTTATACTTCATACAAAAATTTACTAATGATGTCATAAAGTATTTAACTGACCATAACATTACCTGTTTGCTCTCCATAGCTAATATCCACAAATCCTGGCCAGCTTCATATTTTCTGTTTAAGTGTGGTTATAACAATAACTATTAACCTTGGTTCCGCAACCAGGTTTACAGTGTCAGACCAGCTTCTCTAGACATAAAACAAACCCTAAAGCTTTATGAATTATATATGCAACTGAGCAAGGTGAGATGGCAGATAGGTGGTCTACATCATGTATTCCTGGCAGAAGTGAGCCAGAAGGGAAAACTGTGATTTCCTGAGACAAGCTCAGTTAAACTCCTTGAGTGGAGGTAAATCATAGAAAACCTTGACTAAAAGGTTCCTTGTTCAAAGCTCAGGTACAACAGCACAAACACTTTAAATACATCTGTGATTGTAACTTACCACACATAGCAGAGCTCCAAACGTGTAGCCACTAGTTGGCAAATACAACCCTTCAGGTCACAACACATTTACTTCATGCCTCATCCTTGGAGCTAACTTCTGCAGGCTTACCCAGCAGAGCCTAATTTCTATACCTCCTCTCCGTCATCCTCTCCTCTTATATGAAAACCAGAGAGCAGCAGTTCAGATGAGGGATGAACTGGAAATCCATGCCTTGGTGATTCAGGCTCTGCCTGGACCCCAGGAGGATGGCTGTGCTCCTGCCCCAGCACAACACCAGTCCCATCCTGCGTCAAGGGTCTGACACCTTTCACCAGAGCGTGGCTGCCAACCTAACCAGGATCAAGCCCTCCACTCCTGCAGCTGTGCTTTGGGGTGGCTAGTCTTTCCCAAGCTTTTCTCTGGTTATGACTTTTCTGGTATTTACTGCCATCCCATACTGTTGGTTTCCTATAACGACATCTATTTTTGCTTATTGGACAAAAAGACAATATATCACACACATGTAGCAAACACATTATATAACAAATACCACAACTTTCCAGCATTTTTCGACTTCTTATTTCTTATGTTACTCTAAACTTTAGGCCAAGAGACAGTAATGTGGTCATCTGATCTGATTGACTATGTCACAGAGCGCTTCCACATTCATCAAATTTGTACTAAAAATACTTTGTAATATGACACATTTCCTTCAAACGAAAACTTGGGAGTTCAGAGTCTCATTTTTCACTGCAAGGACACAAAGTACACGTTTTGTACCCACATACTCAGGCCTGTAAACAAGTGAAGAGAATTTTTTCAGTGTCCTACAACCTAATAATTTTCACCATTGTTAAGATTTTTCTTGCATCTGCCTAAATATATCATTTTTTATTTTCTTTGTATAAAATTACATCCAACGTATTTTATTAGAAACAAGTAACACTAACCTGTTCAAAGGTCAGGAAGCCGATTCCTTCAGTGTAATTTTACATTTCCTAGTAGCAGTTTCTTAGTCAGCTACAGTGATGATAGTAGTTGTCAAGTGTTCTTGTATTCTCACAGAGTTAAATTTTCACTTCTGTATCTTGCCAGGAACTATCTTCTAATGCAAAGATTAACTGGATCAGAAATAGCTCTGACTATACCATTTTGGTTCCTGTCTAAATTATATTGTCAGAGAGCTTGAAAAAAATCCCCCAAATGCATATGATTTAAAATGAATGCAGTATTACAGGAACAGTATATATTAATAGTAGAGTTTCAGAACATACAGTATCTTTAAGAGAGTCCATAAGGAGGATTTCAAGAAAAAGATGAGGATTTCTCTTAAAGTGTAAAGGGAAGGGAAAAAAGCCAGTAAGAGAACTAGGAGAGAAAGTGTTTGCAGGATGCTGGTAAATTTGATGCTTTCAAGACGTGTCTTGAATAAGAAAGAGAGTAGCCCTAGCAGCCAGGGAGCACACAGAGGGGATTATCTGGCCAAGGACCAGAGTTTGCCATTCGGCTCAGCAAAGGAGAACAGAAGATTACAGTTGTCACCACCAACTAAAATCCGAAAAAGAAAGAGAAAAAGCCCTATGCAATCCGACATTGAGACTTTGTCAAAGACAATGTGAAAGGAGTTTAATCCAAACAAAGAGAGTAGCAGCTGCTGAAAGTAGTACTTCTGTTTATTATGTCCTAATGAACGATTGTGTCATCTCCAGGATGCACATCAAATACTTACTCTGCATGCTCTAAACTGACATTTTTCATTTCACAGCGCTGGTGCCAACTACACAATTCAAGGCAACAAATAATGTAAAGGAAACATTTCTACTTATTTCCCTATAGTCATCACAGATAACTAATAATTTTTCTGAAAATCTCAAAGGACAGGTAAGAATTGCTAACAAAATACACAGTGGAGACAGGAGACAACGACTTCTGAATAGGGGGAAAAAAGTAGTTTAAGAAAGAAGTATGGGAAGCAGACAGCCCCCTGTACGCGCTGTGTCTGTGAACACAGCAACACAATCGCACCTCAGCAAGCAGCAAGGAACTATATTAAACAGCAACTCTTGTAGCACCAGCCTGCTTCCACTCTGACTTGGTCCAACCCGCTCAGCAGCTCTGCTCTGCAACCTGCCTGGCTTCCAGATCGCTACAATAGAGCAGTTGTGGGAAGAAAATATATATATTTTTATTTCCTGTATCAGCCATTCTCTGCACATCTTAGTGAACAACCCGGGCTGTCTCAAATGCAAGCATGAATTGACTATATCACGCTGGCCAAGTCAGTATTAGCACAGGTATGGCAGAGGGAAGTGAATTCTGGTAGGGGGTGTCACTAAGTACAGGAGAGCCGGCCAGCTTCCTTACATCAGTGCAGACAACTCATTTTAAATGCAGAATGATCTCACTGGAACACGTAGACTCAAGGCTGACTTCGCAATATCAACCTACTGAAAAAGAAACAAAAATAATACCCCAAAAGTACAAGATCATCAAATAAATACCAATTCCAGAAAAACATTTTAACATACTGTTTAAAGACTGTTTTCTAACTACAGACACTGTTTAAAGGTGAAATACTGTGTGGCATGTCACAGTGCATGATGATTAAAACACAAGCCTGGGATTCAGGAAAGCTTTATTCTCAACTCTACTGTGCATTTACTGAGCATAGCAATACTCCGCCCTTTAATTACTCAGATTAAAAGATGCTTGCAGAAATTACTAAGTAAAAGAGAAAACAAGAAAGATTCCTCTTTAAAGCACCCAAATGAATTAGGAACTTCTTTTTTTTTTAATACAAAAGATTCTGAAGTCATGTAAGTGCTTTAAATATAAAATTTAAGAGAGGAAAAAAGAAAAATGAATGAAAAATGGAAGAATTCTCAAAAAAATCATTTGAAAATTTTGGAATGCTTCTTCTAACAAAATTGACTCTTTTTTGTTTGAATGACACTTAGTATTCCCATAGGCAATTGCTCTGTCAAGGGGAGGACTTGTGAATAAACAGAAAGGCTTAACCTGAAAAAAAGGGAAAAAAAGAAAAAAAAACACCTTCCTTCATCAGTTGCTCTATTCATACTACCTCAGTTTGAGTGACTATAAAGCCCTCTGTAATACGTGAATTATGTATGAGAAAAGAATAAAGTTAAACAGTTCTAATCGAGACTATATAAAATGATGGAGCCGTAGACTGAACCAAAATATCTTTTTGTTACAGGTATCATCAGATGTGTAGCAAGTATTGAAGGAGGTGGCTGGAGGTGATCATCTGTAAGGAATGGTTCACCAAATTCAGTCCCCCCAGATCACAAGCAACTAAAAGCACTTAATCTAAAAGGATCCATTACCTTATCATTATACAAACTACAGCGTACACCACAGCTTATCATGACAAACTTGAAACGCACAGTATAAACAGGTTAAAAAACTTAAAAAGCTAAAAAGTATGACAAAAAGCATGGGAGATCAAATTCATGAGAAAGCAGTGCTGTCTGTAATAACAGAATGACTCACAGAGGAAAAAAATTAGTAAGCGTCATTATTGGCATTAGTTTAAGTAAACCTAAAATGAATACAGCAGACCTATTTGGCTTGGTAAATTGAACTGGAAGATCGAAGAGATCTCATCAGGCCACACCATCTAGAATTATATGCAGCTGCTGAACAAGTTAGTCTGAAAGTCAAAGGTGCAAATCCGTGGCCTTTCATCATTCATTCCAATTAAATAAGCTTTTTTGTTAAAGTTTACACAAAGATTATCCATCCATCATTATACATATCTCAGTATTCCTTACATAGATTAACAGTCGGTGGTTAAAACCAAAGAGGAAATCAAGTTACGTCCTGAAGCTGCTATATGCTGATTTTACAGGCTAATTTAGGTTTTATGTTGCTATGCTCCTTAATGGGAAATGAAGGGCGAGTAGAAAAAATTATAAGGACTACAAGGATTACTGCTGATATTTTTGTCTCTACCCATTATTCCATTCTAATAGTACAAATGTTTTCTTTACATGTAATAGCTGTTTCATATTTATGTTATCCAGAGATGTGAAGCTGCATATAACAAGAACAACTAGCAATGTAAAATTATTCTTTTTACTTAAAAGAGTTTTAAAAAGCAGGGGAGGGGGAAGAAAAAGCTGTGTTCACAGAAGGTCACGGCACCCTCTGAAAGGACAGACTAAAAAAGGCAGTCAGATAATTACAATACACAAGTGATAGAATCTGCAGAGCTATGACTTTAACTAAAAAACATTCATCTCACAATGTGATGCAATATATTAAAATAATATATCCAGTTCAAATAACTGGATGTATTTTCATTCCTTTCAGCACTATGTCCTTCTAGAGTTTATAAAGTTTTATCTCTAAGAATGAGCTATATAGCAAAGAAACTTGATGAACATAATAGAAGCTCCCAAATACAGCCACACAGAAACTCATTTACTTTCTATTATTAAAACATATCAATAAATACATGAAGAAAGATTTTTTAAAAATCATCTGATTATGAACCAAAATCTAGTATTAACTATATCTACCATAAATAGACAAGGACTTTTTGCTGTCTGCTTATTTAGTCTCCTGCATTTTGCCTTGCTTTTCTTTCCCAGATTCCACATTATTCAAAGACTGCACCAAAACAACAAAACTTAAATAGAATATGACAACTAGAACAAGAAACAGATATGAAATAGAAGACATACAGAATAGCACCTTACTCAAGTTTTACGTTATGATTACCTCAATAGAAAACTATCAAATGAGTATCGTTCAATGTTTTACAGCCTACTGAAAAGTAAATAAAACAGAAAAGCTGACTCACACAGCAGGAGATTTTTTGGTCGTCCTAAAAAACAATTTTCTACATAGCTGACAAGTATAATGCTACAAGGCATCTTCCAGTGAGAAACAAGTCTACACAGCTATCTATTATGCTCAATCAACTTTAAGCAATTAGTTCTGAAACTTTTTTTCCTACGTTTTACTATAAAATAAATCCCTCCTTTTTATTCCCAGCTATATGGCGCGTTATTTTTATGTTGCATGTCTGGAATGCTTGATGACATACAGCCTTCAAGAATATATGCCATGCCCTTACCATACGCTTGGGGAAGCTTACATGGGCAGTAAGCTTCCAGTTTTCCAGATTTAGAAGCCAGTGTAACAGGAGTGAACACTCAGTCGCTATTTATCTTCAGACACCTTAAGCGTCCATCCATACAGATAAGATTTTAAAAGACGGAATTTTTAGATTCTGCCTTAAATCTAAGGGGGAGGAACAGAAAATTTCTGTCTTGGATGCCAGAGTAGTATTAGCACTCACAGAAAACTTCAGTAAGCAAATGGGTGAGTTCGAGTTACTTATAAGGTGTGTAAGGCAGATATAGCAGATTTATGAACCAGTTTGTTTATGGAGACGTAGCTTCCGATATAGACTTTCACATGAATGCAGTACAGGGAAATGCTCCTAATTCAAGACTGGTAGGCCTAATTACTGTGGTCAGACATATGGCACAATGTGGAATTAGCGGACTGTTTTTGAGTATTGATCCAGATTCTCTGAAATTTGAAATTCAAGTACTTGAAAAGAGGTTTGAAATGTACTAAAGATTTTTACACACGTGCACAAGACAGTTTCAGTTCAAATGTGAGTTAATCTGTCTAAGCAGGTATAGCCAAAGGATGTCTGCAAGGCCTAACTATCAAACAGTTTTCAGCAGCAATCAACTCTTCTGCACAGTGACAGTTACCAATGAGGACAGAATTCAAGAGGCTTTTCGATTACCTTCTGAGTGAAAAGAAATTCAGTTATTTGTAGAGTATAAGACTTCTTCTCTGTTTTAGACGGAACTTCTGTCTTCCCATCCACTAAAGAAAAAAGGTGCACCATCTTTAACGTAGTACATTATCTTTTATACACAACATCTTTTTTTGATGCACAGGCAGCAGTAGAATATTGACTGTATGAAAGCATTGTCCCAGTATTTAAAGCAGAACAAGGACCTTTAGCATGTTCTGATGTGACAAGCTGGGTTCCTAATACAAAAAATGATGACAAAAGTGAAAGCTGAAACACAAAATAAGATTATAGGTAGAAAGTTGAATTTGTAATAAATTAATAATAATAAACTCTATGATACATTAACTGCAGTGGCTATCCCCTATATCCCTTCTGAGTCATAAAAGATAAGTTTACTGACAAAACCAATTTTTATTGCTATACTAGCAAAGTAGCATAGCCAAGGCAAGGCAAAGCTTGATTTCATTTGGGCAGCTTAGCTCTAAATCAGTGATTTTAACATTTGGCGATGACTACTTACTGTAGTAAGTCACAAAAAAGGGCAATTTGAGGTGAGTACAAAAATTTAAGTAGGTATCATATAGTTGAGTCAGTCATAGACATATACATACGCACTTTGCTAGAAATTTAACATAATACATTCATGCATGTAAGTATAAAGGTATTGTGTTAGTCAACTAATGAAATATACATCTGATACACCAGAGGGTTATGCTGCTGTTCACAAGGACCTCAACAGACTGGAGAAATGGGCCAACAGGAATCTCAAGAAATTCACAAAGAGAAGTGCAAAGCCCTGCCCTGAGGAGCAATAACCCCATGCACCAGGCTGGGGGCTGACCAGCTGGAGAGCAGCTCTGCAGAGAAGTACCAGGGGGTCCTAGTGGACCAGATGTTGACCATAAGCCAGCAATGTGCCCTTGTGGCAAAGAAGGGCAACAGCCTCCTGCATAGGACAGCATTACCTGCAGGTGAAGGGACATGATCCTTCTCTTCTACACAGCATGGTAAAGCCACACCTGGAGCGCTGGGTCCAAGTCTAGGCTCCCCAGTACAAGAGAGATATGGAGTTACAAAGGCCAGCAAACGACTATTAAGATGATTAAAGGACAGGAGCATCTGACATGAGGAAAGGCTGAGAGAGCTGGGACTACTCAGCCTAGAGAAGAGAAGACTGAGGGGGAATCTTACCAGTGTGTCTAAACACCTAAAGGGAAGGCTGTAAAGAAGATAGGGCCAGATTCTTCTTGGTAGTGCCCAGTGACAGGATGAGAGGCAACATGCAGAAACTGAAACCCAGAAAGTTCCATCTGAATATAAGAAAAAACTATTTTACTGTGAGGGTGGTCGAATACTGGAACAGGCTGCCCAGAGAGACTGTGGAGTCTCCATCCTTGGAGATACTCAAAAGTCATCTGGACTGAGTCCTGGCAACCTGCTCCATGTGACCCTGTTTGAACAGGGGGTTGGACTAGACAATCTTCAGCGGTCCCTGCCAGCTTCAACCATTCTGTGATATCTATAGTGATTAATTAAAAGTGATTTTCATAAGTTTATTGTTGATAGAGCCTTAGAGGACCTTTGATGACTTAAGCACCATAAACATCTTGTTATATGCAAACATACTAAACATATTAAACATAATCAGTGACCATAGACAGCTATAAATCTGCACACGAAGCTCTCCTGGTGTAAAGATCGAGGGTGGTGGTGATCGTCTTATCAGCATGTTAAATTTCCAAAATGATCAAACATGAATTGGCCCTCCCTTCATCAGAGACTGATAATTTCAAGAAATCCAAAATAAAAGATTTGGTATATTGAAAAGTAATGGTTGTCATAAAGAGAGCAATCACCATGACAACCAACATTCTTTGGTAGGAAACTAAAAAAGCCCCTTCTCTGGACCTCACCTTCATTAAGACTCTACCAGCATTGACTTTTGCTTGTTTTTCCAAAAATTTCTTTCCTCTCCCCATATCATACTTTCTGGAACAGAACAAGGGAAAAAAATACAATGGGATTTAGTACAGCAAGGATTTTCATAACCTTTTTCTGTATAAAGTGCTGATAATTAAATTAAATTCAGAGAAAGATTAAGGAACTCTTGTGAAAACTAAAAAGAACTTTGTGATATCCTTGCATTTACATGCAGATTTCTTGGGGGTGGAGGTCTGAGTTTCATAAACAAATGTACTTGTCAGTTCAGTGTAGAATATCCCAGAGCTAATGCTCTAAATCCAATTTATTGATGGTATAGGAGGAGAGGAGAGTTTGTAATTTTTAATGGGGTTGAGAGAAGTGTTTTATTGTTGCTATGGTAACAAAGATATCTTTTTTGCTTTCTTTTATCATACCCTATACTTGTCAGGCTTTAAGCTTTCAGACTGGATGGATCAGGCTTCCTCTCCTACGTGTCAATAACTTGCCATAAAGAAGAGGGGGAAAAAAAAGGTTGTGATTAAAACAAATTTGCTTGAAAATATTTAATTAGATTTTAAGCTTTAATAGGGCAAATCACAGTAGTTTATTGGCTCACAGTAAGACATGCCTTTCTGTAGTCTTTGAGTAAATACAAATTGTGATCCAAATAATCTCTAAAGAATAATGTCTTTATGTCTTTACATAGGATGAAGGGGGACTGGGAAGCGGGCAGTAGGGGGAACATAAGAAGAGGGGAGTACAATATGGTAGGACTTCCGGTAGAGGGGGGGGATGAGGTCTTTTCTCTGTTGTTCCTGTTTATATCCCATTCTGAGATCTCCCGTGAAATCTGAAAAGATGAATTGCCAAGTCTGTTCTTTACTCCTGAAATTATTAGGACTTCAGTAGGAGCAATGGGTCCCCTAAGAACTGGAGACTGAACCAAATATCTCCAAGTAGAGTTAGAAGAGGACTTTTACACAAAAGTAGGAAATACTGGTTAGTAAAAACAACATGTTCTCCTCTTCCCCCATACAACACAAGAATAAACCAGAGTAAGCCCAGTGAAGGGTCACCAAGATAGTTGGGGCTGAAGCTCTTGCCCTGTGAGGAGAGGCTGAGTGAGCATGGCTCGTTCAGCCTAGAGAAGAGATGGCTTCAGGGAGACCTAACAGCATCTGCTGCCTCCGTTCCTAAAAAGAGGGTATCTTCACAATGGGGCATGGCAGGAGGACAAGAAACAATGAGCTGAAACAAAAGAGGTTCAGACTGGATTTAAGGAAAAAACTTTTTCACCATGAGAACAATCAAGCAGTGGATCAGGTTGCCCAGAGAGGTTGTGCAGTTTCCATCCTTGGAGATTTTCAGGATCAGACTGGGTAAAGCCCTGAGCAACTTGGTCTGACCTCACAGCTGAGCTTGCTTTGAACAGGAGGCTGGACTAGAGACCTGCTGAGGTCTTTTCCAACCTGAACAATTCTATGATGATTTCTATTTTGGTATCATTTTTATGTTACATATATGTACTAACAGTAATATAATGTAAAATATGTAACATCCATCCCTTTTCCAGTTAACCTGAAACATAGCCTGAGATCTTTCATTGATCCTGTATATGATTTGAAATAGGCAGATCTTAAGTTTAGGGAGAAAGGATTCTTTTTGGAGAAAGATTCATTACTTTCATTACTAACGATAACAAGTTATTGTTACCTCCTTAAAGGGCGAGTTCTGCTCTGAAAAGTTACTCTGTAAAAATGGCATTACACATGCCTGATACGTGAGATTACATTTTATTTCATACTTAAAGAAGGGTTGTTACTTTTCTCTAACTGCAAGTACCACAGCTTCAACTGAGACTGCTATAGGTTAACATGATTTCTTCTCCTAGATTATCATCAAGAAATACAGTTCTTTGTGTCTGTGTTATTCTCTTTTGTCTCCCAAACAAATGAATGAAGAATAATAGGGGTGCACATATTCAAGTAAGGGCATAATACAAGAATATTCAAGATCCTATCAAGTATATAATTTTCTTTATATCCTCTGTTTGACCATCAAATCCCAAGATAAGATTTGTATGACCAGAAAAATGCTTTTAAAAAACACTTAGAAAAATATTTTCTTTTATGGTAACACTGTGGCAGGATAACATAACAACCAAACATACAAATGACTCCTCTAAGATCCTACTTTACTGTACAATCTCTGCAACATTTTCCTTTCAAAATGAAAGTATAGCTCTTCAAAGGGAAGGATGGGAGAGGGCTCTAAAACATTTGGCAGAAAAAAAAAAAGACTATTCCAATTATTAGAGAATCTTTCACAGCTTGCTAATGGAAATAACATTTCATATACATCTAATCTCTTTGGAAACACTGTCCACAGCTGAATTTTTCAGCATGAATATTTTGCTGCCATCTTCCTCCTCTGATTCCTCCACAGATAGTAGATATGCCATGGCCACAAAGCATCCTATTATAACTCCTAATCATAGATATAAATATGGTCTCTGAAGGGAATGGAACTTGATTTAAGTCCACTGAAAATTAGGACAACTGCCTTAACCTGGCATTAGAAGCTAATGGAGAGTCAATGAGACATAAGCAGAAACTACTCAGTAGTTGGGAAGCTCAGTCTTTATCAGCTGAAAACTGATAGGATTGCACCACCTTCAGATTCAGTGAGTTACAACTGAAAAGTGTCTATTGAAAGAACTAATCTGGCTGTGATGTCAAGACAGGAGAAGTCTTCTACCAAGCCGGAAGACAGCATGTTCAGACATGGTACCACTTGGCTGAGTGCAGAGTGAAACAGCACTCTGCAACTTCACACCACCTATATAAATAAGACAACAGGAACAGTACCTCAGCCAGCTCTTCAAAGCATTTCTCCATTCAGACTAGGATCTTGACTAGTCTCAGTTTAAATCAGCTCCCCTATTCAAACAAGAACAAACATCTGGTAAGCATGCAAGCATCTCACTGCTTGTAGCAGCCACATCAGCGGACAGCAATATAGCTGAGGCATACAAACTGGCATCTAAGGACCTTGTTTCTCAGTGTCCCAGTGAGCTGCTGTGGACAACTGAGTACGTTGGAATATAGTGTGAAATCCTGTGGGACCTGGCAAGCTAATAGAGCTTTTACAGCGGGAACAGAGCACTCTATATTTACTCCAAGTTATCCTGGTGGGAACTGATTGGAGCCGTTGCAGTGCTGCATCACTTTTTCTTATCAGAACCAATTTGTGGCTTGTTTTGGGGCACAACTCCCATTGTTTTAAAACATAATATTTGCAACTATACTTCAATATTTGCAACTATAGACATAGGTTTTATTTCTCATTCAGGATCTTAAGCAGTCTTTTTCTTAATATTTTTATATCAAGATATCACAGTACACATTTCGGTTTAAATGAAACTGCATGTAGAAAAGGATCTATCAGGGAATACTTAATGTTTCAGAAAATTACTGATGTGAAAGCTAACACTTTCTACAAGAATGTATCTTTATAACGTATGGATTCAATAATGAGAATAAAGCTCTCAGCGTTTTCAAGTCCAAGCAATAACACCCATGATTTGGAGAACCCAAAAGTCTGAGATGGGTTCAAAATCATAAATGGTGAAATTCTAAATACTTTGGAGATTCTTTTCTTTTGCTATTTTTGGAGTTCTTACAGGCATGCAATCATATTTTAAACTTTTATGGAAATATGAGAACAGATGTCTTTCATAAAACCAAAACAAATCAAAGCTCTGGGAATAAAAAGCAGAAATTATGACTTCCCTGAGCTAAGATTTTAACAGAAACACCATATTCCATAAGAATTGACAATACTGTCTTATTAAATAATATATGTGGAGAGAAAATCACTCATAATAATGGATTCTGAATTTAAGTCTGTAATCATTCCCTAAAATAGCTTAAAAAGGAATCTGAAAATTTGCAAAGTTTTGCACAAGAGCTGTATCTAAAATGCACAGGTTGAGATTGCTAAGATTTGAATTAATATAAAAATCAAAACTATCAGGAAAAAGAGTTTTAGCCATACTAACCTAAAGAAACATGATGCATCAAGCACATACTTTTGAAATAAATAGCAATTTTATTGAATCATAATAAGATATCATATGACTTATCAAATATAAATTCTGGTAGAAAACCAAAGAAATATAATTGATATTGTCTTATTTTAAAAGAGGTGTTAAAATACTATTTGCATCTACCTAAACATATATTTAATACATGCTTAGTATTATTTTAAGGTTTCTACCAGTGATTGAAACTCATTTTTTGAGCAAACACAGATATGCTAGAAACACACATGAACTCCTTAGAACTATTCTTCAGTTTCCACTTGTGAATAAAGTGCTCTCTTAAGATAAAGCTCGAAATACACACGTCAAACAGCACAAATTCAAAAATTATTTTAAAGTTTCCATATTTCCAAAGCTTTCTAACAGCACTACCAATTCTTTCAAGCTTATCTTCTTTCTGACAAGTTGAAATATTTCCATTTATTAGTCCTAGTTCAGTGTATTTAAGACATTTTTAAAAATCTTTTTTTCATATTTATTTTTCTTTATAATTAGTGGTGAGAATTAGAATATCCCATGCTGTATTACACAGCAGTCTTCCCTTAATGAGTTCTGTTACATTATCTTCTGAGCACTTCTTAAACATTGTTTTAAATGAACATTTAAGTTTATTGGCAAAAGACCGAAATCTTGCTGCTGAAGCACTCTTTAATCTGCATTGCAAATTAGCAGCTAAGAACAGGTCTATCTGGAAATAATGCAGCAGGAGATACAGAAATCTCACAAGTTTCAGGATGAGGTTATCCTTCCGTGAAATCCATGAACCTGAGCCCCAAGCAGTTTTGTTCCCCTCAAGCACAGTTTTGTTCTACATTAATATTCTCATTACTTGTGCAGACTTGCTAAATATTACATGACATTAAAGGAAGCTCTAAGTCTTTTTTCATGTTTGAAACTGCTTCTATATTAACAGGTAAGTGAGATTCCTATGATAAATGGGTCCACATATGAAGGAGGTGTTAGAATTCATACGTGGAAACATGGGGCCAAGAGTTATAATACCGCAAAAATCGCAATAAGTGTTTACTGCACAGATCATATGAGAGCATCTCAATTGTTTCTCTTTCACAAACAAAAAAACTGTGACAGTTTGTTTGAATCAGATGTTCTGGACAAAATTCATATTTTTGAATTAAGAATTCTCTTTTCTTTAAAATGTGCTGAAAATTGCCCATCGTGGTAACCACTTTTGTTAAATACCACTTTGAAAATAGCAAGAAGCTATTTAGATAATAATTAGTATCAAACATTAATATAAAATGAACATAACTTAGAAGGAGGGGAAGAAAAGAAAAGAAGGAGGGGAAGAAATGAGAAACAGAAACTCCAGGGGGAAAATCCTTACTGTCCTACACTTAATGCTTTCCTGAATCAGTCATTCAAACTGCCTAAACAAAGTTACTCTCCTGTTCTGGATAGAGAATCACTTTGGCCCTTCATGCAGTTTCTGTTGCATTGGGGTAATCAGTTTAGATGACAACTCTGCCATTGGTAGCATGGACATATAATGATGATAAACAACCATTTTCTCAGCTACCATGTAGGATTCACAAAATACAACATAGTCATATCTTGTATTGGCTCTATGGGGCATACTTCCAAGCATGATCAAGGCAGACTAGTTGCCTACGTGTGTATTTGCTTTCTTTCATCTCCTCACAGCAGCAGTGGCTGAACAGAGCAGTACTTTCTCATCTTATTTTGTGTTTTACTTTGTGGAAGAGCCTGGAGTTTCACAATCCAACAAAACAAATTGGTTTGGTGGCTGCAGTTCAGATCTCATTCAGGTGGCAACATCATCAACAAAACCACTCAAATTCAGAAATGTGGTATTTTCCTTCAGAGACTGCATTACAGCAAACAAGAGAGGCATGTCCCTGTGCTCCTGCTGAGGTTTCTTCACTCCATGTCACGGTGACACATCAATAAAGCTGTTTGGGCATCTGGCTGTTGTTATGGGCTATAAATCCCACAGTGTTTGCAACTACTCCAACTCTGTTTTAGCAAAGGTTTGTTACTGATTAAATGCTCTATTTTTCAAAAAGCTGCATCTTCAGTTGAAAAGGCATGAAAGCAGCAAGGCTAACAAATTGGGTGCTGGAAAAGATTAGAGACAGTTCTCATTGTTCTTGAAAGTGATACTCTAAACTCAGGTAATTTACTGATATCCTCAAAATATATAAATTGCCATAATTGGAAGACTGGAATCAGTGGGTCTTACATAACTTTTCCTTCCTTCCATAAGAAGGGAGAACTTCCAAGTGTATACCAGGAGAAAAGAAAGAAGAAACCCTACCATGCCATGATATATTCCACATGTTATTTCTAAGTCTGAATTTATTTCAGATTTGAATTGCAGAGCCACATTTGCCACTTTTTGCCACTCTTCTTCATGAACATACTTGAAAATTGTTATGAGATCACCTCTTAATCATCATTTTGATATCAGCAGACTGAATTTCTGAAAGCTCTCCCTGATAGGGGTTCCCAGATCACAAGCCATTCTTGAAACTCTTCTCTGAATTCTTTCCAACATTTACATTATCATAAAAGCATGGACACCTAATCTGGACATTAATAGGTATAAGAGTTGCACTGATGCTGTACAGAAAAGCCATATCAGCTTCAGGCTCTTACTTGACATTGGCCTTCTAAACCAACCACATCTATGGGATAGAGAGGCCATTTTCAAAACGGTCAAAAGAACATAAGAAACCAGCACAAGATCACATGAAATAGCACGTGGCAGAACAAAAATACCTTTAAATAATTAAAGATTTATTGCAAAAATCAAGAGTTCAGACATTCAGTAGGCTTTACGTTTGCTATAACCTAATGTTGGAACATATGAAACTCACCTAACCTTTCAATTCTTCCAACAATTCATGATTCTCTCCACCAAGGATCATCTAATTATACTTACACTGTCAATTAACAAAAGAATGACATGCATGATTTTCCTCCCTCTTATCTTTATTTTTAAATTTGACAGACTTTAAAATGTCATGCAAAATCTTTGCTATCAAAATAAAAAATTGTCAACAAATACCATGCTGTTGCCTGCCTGTTTCTTTCTCATATTGTAAATATGAAGAATGAAAGGAACCTAGAGGTGGTCTCTCAAATACTGCTATTAGGTGGTTTGCATTAAATGCTAGTACTTCCTCAGCAATTATTACATGTGATCATAAACACAGTTTTATCTTGACCTTATTTTAGTAAAAGCATGATGGTATGTTTCCTTTTTTCACCTGCCTTTCCTATCTGGGATTTGTACTCATAAACCAAGTTCCACTTAAATACCATTCACTAGATGACTCCCTGCTCACCGTCTGGTTTAAAGTGTTTTAATTTCATATGGAATTTCAGACATACGTACTTCACACTGTGTGTGTTGATGTCAAGGCAGTCAGCACCTGTTGGATTACAGTCAAACACTTTTTGTTCTCCTTTAAAACCTTCCTCTTACTGGGTCTCTTCTGCAGAACTGCATGCAATTAAGAAATGTCTCTGGAATACACATATCTACTGATTTTCAGTTCTGACCTAGCTTGACTTGCCATATTAATTGAATTAAAGTGGGTTCCTGGAAGGACTTTTTTTTTTTTTTTTTTTTTTTTAAATTGATGAGATTACTTAACCAAATGTTAGCTTGGCTGGTATCCATAGCCAATATGGAGCTGTAAAGAAATCTGGGGTGGAAAAGCAATCAGATTGAAATTTGCTTCCTAGTTCCTTTTGAAAATAGGCTACATCAGATCCCAAACCTCCTTTTTGAGAAGTGCATAATGCAATCCATGCAAAGCTTTGAAATATATACAATCTTTTAGGAGGCTGTATCTTTTCAGTCCTCTCAGGAAAAGATAAAGGGCTGAGGGCAAAGCAGATGAGTCCTGAAGACAACTCTCTGCTTTTGCAGAGAAGGTCCAGAAAGGCTCTGGCTCCTTTGACCACAGGATACTGTTTCATGAAAAGAGAATATAGCCCAGGCAGATTAAAAAGTGTCTTTGCCTACCAATTCACAGATCTTGTGACTGAGGAGAGACGATAACAAAATCTCATAAGTAGACATCAGAAATGGTGACTTATCCTAAAAAAACAGAAAGAAGTGGAATATTCACAACAAAGAACAAAGGAAGGACAATGAGTCTGCACACCAAGCATCTAAGGTGATCACATACTAATCCAAGAAGTCTAGGCCTCAGGTAGGAGGCCTAGCATAGATTCCAAAACTAGGAAGATTAGGAGAGAACAGACTGTTTGGGAGAAATTGGCAGAATTTCCAAAGAATAGGGCCTTTTAATAATAAAAATCTTAATTAAGTAACTGGCTATTGGGAAAGGAATACTGTGTGAAACAGGCTGCCCAGCAACACACAGTAGCCTACGACAATTTTCTAATGCCTGATGTCTGATTCTTTGAGAATTTTGTTATATAGCACAGCGGTGGAACTGGAAAAGGGTGAACATATTCCCTGCATTTGGGAACCAAAGAAACTGGAGGAGTTATAAGACTTCTGAACTCAATTTCAGTTCTCAGAAAAATATTTAAAAAAATAAGAAAATAAGTAACAGCTATTTATTTCTTACTATGACAAGATAAAAGGTTCTATGGGGATTTCCCATACTATTATCTGAGTTCAGGGTTTTGATGCTGTCTCACAAGATGTTCTCATAAAAAGGGCAGAAAGCATAGTAAAGATGGAAATACATTAGGACAGATGCAAAGCTGCTAGAGCACAATTCTTGGAAAGTTCTTTCCAGTGTTTCCCCTCTCCCCAACAAAACAAAACAATACATCTGTTGAAGTTCCCTATTGATTCAGATCTACTCAGCATTTTCATTAATGAGCAGGACAACAAAATACAGAATATGACAGCAAGCTGGAAGGACAAACTTAGAATTCAAAGTTATCTTGACAGTATGGAACTATGCTCTGGAAAAAACAGAACAAAATCAAACAAAATTGCCATTAAATATGGACAATGTTCTCAATCTATGGTCAATAACCACTTACACAAATGCATCATGGAAGCAAACTGATTTCACAGAAAAGGACTTTGAAGGTCTTATGACTCAGGAGCTAAATGTAACTATTGCTCTGTCTAATCCATAGCCCTGGAAGTCAGTAGGAGTCTTTCCAGTGAAGAAAAGATAACCTAATATTTTGGCACACTATTTATGAATGGTCAATAAAGTTATCACAACACTAGGCCTTAGACATATAAACAAGTTAAAAAGACTAAACTTCCTTAAAATAACTGTGAACGTCCTTTTTGGACGTGTTCAATTTTTATTACTAACTCTAATCATATTGTCTGAAAATGCTCTTTGGGGAGACCTTCCACTGTCAGCAGCAGTTCCAAAAGGAACCACTGAATTCTAAGATACTCAGCCAGAGGAAAAAAGATGACGTTTCAAGCTAAAGGTCAGGATAGAACAAGAGAGAAAAAATACTTAATTACCTGATTTTTTACCGTAATAACTTAATAAAATAATTTAACAGGAAAAGTGTGAGAGAACAAAAAATCTTCCTCCTAAAATTCAAAAAGATCAGAAAGTTACAAGATTCATTTAAATCTATTAAGTCTCAGACAATACTACTTTAAAATGTCATTGCTTTTCCAACAACATAAAATTAACTCCATATTTGGGATGTATCTGTTAGCACTGCCTATAAAAGATAGGAAATTATCCTCTGCTGTACTTACCAAAGACAAGCCTCAGATAGAATACTGTATCGAATTCCTGGCATTCCTAGAAAGATGATGACCAGCTGCAAAGAGTCTAGAGGAGAATAAGAAACATTATGAAGAAAATATAACCCATGCAAAAGACAGAGAGATGGAGAGAAACCTGGAAAGAAGTAGGACAGAGTTATGATAAGTTTCCAAATACCTAAATAACTGCTGCAAAGAGGAAACCATAAGTCTGTTTCCCATGCCCAGGGAGAACATGACAGATCGTAACAGACAAACTGCATCAAAGAAAGAACCAAGTTAGTCTTAAGGAAAAAAAATCTAACCAGGCAGAAAATAATACATTAAAATATAATATGGAAGTTGGGGCAGCTCTGTCACTGGAATTACTTCAGAAGGACCTTGGTGGGCCAGGGACATGGGCTGACAGAGACCTAATTAAGATGAACAAGGGCAAATGCAAAGTCCTGCCCCTGGGGTGAAATAACCCATGCAACAGGACAGACTGGATACTGACTGGATAGAAAGCAGCTTTGTAGAAGAGGACCCAGCTGTCCCGGTAGACAAGCTGAACACAAATCAGCAATCTACCCTTGCTGCAAATGCAGCCAACTGTATACAGTGCTGCATTATCAAGGGAGCAGCCAGCACACTGGAGGAAGTGATTATTCCCCTCTTCAGCAACTGATGGACCCAACTGTCCTTCCCATGGAGTTCTTGTTTTGGGCTCCCCAGCATAAGACAGACAGTGAGATGCTGGAGCAAATCCAGCAAAGAATCACCAAAACGATTTGGAGGCTAGAGCAGAAGATGTACAAAGAGAGGCTGAGAGAACTGAGCTGTTAAGTCTTAGGAAGAGAAGGCCAATGGGGGATCTTCCCACTCTCCAAATGGCTTAATGGGAGGGTGTCAAGAAGGAAGAGACAGACCACCTCAGCAGTGCACAGTGACAGATGAGAGGAAATGGACACAAACTGCGACAAGCATAATCTGCCTAGACACAAGGGATAGAAATAATTTTACCAAGAGGATTGTCAAAGATTGTAACAAGATGCCCAGAGAAGTTAAGGTATCTCTGTCTTTGGAGGTGTTGATAACACGACTGGACAAAACCCTCAACAACCTGAACTAAGCTGGCCCTGCTCTGAGGGGTGATGGGACTAAATGACCTCCACAGGTTCCTACCAGGCTATTCCATGATTCCAAGAACTCATGAAAAAGCAATTGTCAGGAATGAGATAATGCATACTTGATGGTGTCTTATGTCACAAAGATGACTACATTCCCTTTAGAGAGCCTCTCAGCTCTATGATTTTCCACCTTGCAGGGGTATTTTGAGGATATATCTATTATGAGATGCTCAGACACTGAATAATCAACTTCACAGAATCACTAAACAGTTCGGGTTGGAAGAGATCATCCAGCCACACCATTAAAACACAGACAGCTACAGCAGGTTACTCAGGACCTTATCCAGTTGTCTTTTGAACATCTCCAAGGACAGAGATAATACCAAAAAAGGATGGCCACTGGTAATTAGTTTAACTTCCTGTTTTTCAAGTTCAGGTCTCTCATGCTCAGGCAGTTTTGCACAGTGCATTCCCACTGGACCCACAGACATTTGAGGATGCCATATAAAAGATGCCACTGGAACAATGGGCCTGCCTATAAACCAGGAGAATATTTGCAACCACCTTGACTCATTTTTACTTTTTGATTTTTATCATCATCACTTGTAATAACAACATAGCGAATTTGCTGGCTTTCTCTCAGCACAGCTGGAAAATTAGTCTCAATTTTGCCTTTCACCACCCCTTTCTCATGTACTCTGCCTGCAGTTATTTGTCATAAACAAATAAATTAGCCTTAACTGTTATGAGCACACAGATTGCTTTCAATTAGAGGTGGCACCTTCAGACCCTGTTCACTCACCAGCAGAAGGATGGGAAAATATTTCTGTTAGTGAACTCCTCGGCACTGTCTTGCTTGGGGATATTTATTTTAATAAACGCAAGGTCATTATGCTGGCATGAGGACACCACAGGTTCCCCCTAAGTGTTACTCTTTGATTACATGTTATCCATCTTGCTATTGTAACTCTGGCTGAATTTTGTCAGCCTCAACTGAGCAGCTCCTGTTAAAATTAGAAAAAACCTCAAGGGAGGCCAATCTCATAAACAGAAGACTGTAATTCTGGACAGTTAGCAGACAGCTCCATATGCACTAACCGTTTCAGCTACCTTTGTGCTGTTTGCACAATCAAGCACCTGTCACCTCGCACTAAGTTGCAAGAATTACGTCTACGGCTGCATATCGCTGCTGTCGTCTTCACCTTTTTTATTTTGTATGCAAAATGTAATGTAGAAATGGAGAGATTAGTCTGGAAGTAACTTTTTAAGAGCTAGAAATGTTAGAATAATATTCTGATCAAATCTAGAAGGAATAATTACATACTCTGTCAAAAACATTCCTCTTTCAGTGGATTAGGTATACTGTCAGACCAGCCAATCATTCAGTTTTATAGGTATTTTAGTCCAATGCTACTACAGCAGAACAAAAAAAGCCAAAAGGCCTTTTAAAGTCAATACAAAAAACCTATAATTTTTAATATACCTATAATTTATAATCTATATACATATATAATCTAATATATACATGATGACTGAAAAATCATGCATGGTCTTAGTGACATTCACTAAAAAATGTTGTAAACAAAGATCACTGCCTCTCAGTCAGACCAGTCTCATTGTGCCATCTTTGCTATGCCAATGAATGGAGAATTAAAGATTTTTTTAAAAAAATATCTGAGAAAGGTGGCATGTCCTCTGTCACTGATGAAACCACCAAATAGTCCTGTTCAACAATCAGAGTGAGAAAGAAAAGAAAACAACTAACTAGATCATTGAATGGGGGGGGGGGGGGGGGGAAGTACTCGCAAGTCTTCAATTCCCTTAACACATCATTTAGAGACTGTGCTTTTTCTGAATCAAAGATTCTAAATATAGAGGCCACACACTACTGTCCTGTATGTTAGAAACTATAAACAAAACCTGGTGAATTGAATTATATTCACCTGCCAGATACAGGCAGTCACTGTCTTTATCTTTGTACTCTATGCCACAAAGCACAATACTGTTGTCTGGTAAATAACAGCAACATGCAGGGAAAATACTGAGGAAAAAAAAAAATCTTTCTATTATGAGTCCTACACATAAGAGGCTTGGAGGAGAAATTATTTCAAGCTGAAAACTGTAGCACAACATATCCTCTTTTACATCCAGTTAATAATGTTGTGATTTAAAAGGAATGATTAAAAAAAGAATTCTTCCTTTTTTTGTTTTAAAGACTTAGAGTGTTCTTTTAAAAAAAAAATCAGATTATTTTTCTAGAGTCAGAATGAAGCTTCTAATATTCATGGCAAACATGCATATCTTAGAAACCTGCATCTGTGACCTAATGTTGTATATGGGGGCATTTGAGGAAATCATGTATATCCTACCTATCTGTCTTTCCTCAGGCTCAGGTAAAAATCTTCTCTACATCCTAATACATATGCATACAAATACATTTATGCAGCCTATGAAAATGGACAATGGTGTGGCTGTTGCCAAAAGTGGTTGACCTTCTTGCTAATTCTACCATTATAACAAAACCTATAACTGAGTAAACATTTTTAGTTATTTTCTGCTTTGACATTATTGACAATTATGGTAATACATCATATTTTCGTTGTTAGTAGTTATCTCCAGAATATGTGCTTTCTTAAATACTACCTAGTTCCTCTGTTTCCTTAGGATAGGTAATTTCCTCTGTACTTCTGGTGAAGACAGGCAACCAAACTTCCATTTTCAAATCCCATCATTTTTCCTATATACACTACTCGAAAATGCGTACCTGTAAGATTTGATGAAAATGGACAATTCAGTTACAGAAAGAATGCAAATGCAATCCTGTGCGGTGGCTGCCATCAGCCATTACTGCCATCTGGTATGTCTGCTACGCACTGACGTAGGTCACTTTCTAAACTTAACACCCCCTTGGTACAAATTGTCCTCTCAGTAACCCCAACTATACAAATCGCTTCAGTTTGCCCTTTTAAAATCTCCTTTAGTATATATATCTATATTGTCAATTTTACTCTTTGTTTCTGAAAATATTATTAAACACCTCTTCTGAGTCACTATTATATGTGTAAAATGTAACCAAGCATTTCGCAGCTTGTTTTACCAATTTTGTATGCACTCCATCTCAACTACAGATACTCTAATCCATTTTTGCCCTTGCAGTTCCCACAGGTGGTTCAATTGTTTTTTGTTTTTTTTTTAAATAAATGCTATAAGACATTAAAAAAGAAAAAAAATATGCAGGTAGTGGCAATGCTAACACTGAGTTTTTAGATGCAAGCATCTCTCTTCTTTAGTGTGCTATAGGCTACAGGTCTTCACTACATACATGTTGAACCTGTCGGGAAACAGACAGCCTTCTTGCAAACATGCTGCATGGCACCTGAAATTCCCGCAGCTGCATTCGTCCTTCAGCAAGAAAGTGTCCTACTTTGAGTTCTGCGTACCCTTCGAGGGGATGGAGAAGAGGAAGGACGGACAGCATTATTAACTCTTAATGAACTGCTGTACCATAAAAAGACAAGAAAGAAACTTACATTAACCAGAATAAGAAATTAAAAAGGAAGGTTAAACTGTTCAACATCTGTTCATATAAACAATTCAGGAAGTAGTGTGGAATAGTGCATTTTTCAATGCATTAAAACTACTTACTATTTGCATACAAGGAGAAAAGCCTCAATGTTTAGACCACAAGCTTAAACTGTGGGCTTCATATACGATGATGCCACTGATTTATATTGTTGAAAGTGTTTAATCTCTCTTTGCCTTGAAAATCTCCAGCTCAAAAAGGAATGCAATGCCACCATCCTTCCACTCTCCTCCTGCTGCATAACATCAGTCAGTCTTAAGTAATGTCCATGATCACTCACTGATATCATGCCTTTACTTTGAGTAGATTTACCCCGGGGATTAATTTAATCAAATTTGGAAAAGACTTTAATATCATCAAGCACAAGGTGCTGCATAAGGAGAAGGAGGGAGGCACCTATTGTTTCACATAAGTTAGAGATTTAATAAAGAAATCCGGTGAGTAATCACATATTCCTGAATACTGCTGTGCATTTTCATTTAATAGCTCCAAAAGTAATTATTATGCAGCCACCTCAGTGTTTTGGAAAACATAACATGCAGTTATTTTGTGATTACATGTTATTTTTTCATACTAACCTTGTCACTTCAAGAGGCTTTAGAACATAATGAAAAGATCAGCAATCCTCTGATTAAGCTAAAGAGAGGCTTGTGCTTTCAAAATTTGGCATTCAGGTACATCATTTAATAGCTCTTTAGATAATTTTAGATTAAAAGACATTTAATAAGTCTTTAATCAATCAACAGAATGAACGTTCCCATGTCTTTTATAAGGCATGCTATTATATTCAGGCATCATGAAAACCCTCCTTTTGAGTTGCTCTGTAAAGCATGCTGTAAAATGGCAATACAATAAAAAAAATCAGCCTGGTGATGAGTCTGGCAGGGAGGCAGCTGAAGGGTGCTGACCCATTCACAAAAACAAGAAAAGCTAGAGCAAACTGCTTACTCTTTATACCATTCATACCTCTTCCACACGAAAGATGTGCAGACAATTACCTGAGGACACGATGAACACTGCCAAAAGTAGCACAAAATTATGATTTCACTGAACAGTCTCGATGATACAACAGAATGATCTCGTAAACATAAAAAAACGTTTATGTCATGATTCTGGTCCATACATTTTTTTTTTATAAATTACATCTGCCAGCGTGCAATTATACTTAGGTCTACACAAAAGTAGTGGAGCAACTGTACTAATTTTAAATCACACTCTTCAGGATCTGAAAACCATCTAGCCAAAGTAACATGAGCGGAGCTTGAATTAATTTCTCTTGTTCTCAGCTACACAATTTCCAAGGCGAGATCTACCTCAGGTAAGCCAAAACCACTGTAAGCCAAAACCAGCTCAGCAGTCAAAAAGGGCATTTTCAACATAGTGTGATTTTTTCCATAAATTAACAGCACTGCTGAAAAATAAGGCTTTCAGTACTGAAGTATAGACCAGCATCTAAGTATCACACCAACACTGTTAAAATGCATTTCCCTAGTACCGGCTAGAGAAAAATTCCATCATCTCTATCTCTAAAATGTGGATAGCAGAGAAAGAGTATGAACCTTGTTTTGTTTCTACTAATACACTGATTTCAACTGGCAGGATAGGCAGTATGGGCAAGGACCTTGATATTTTTATCATGTAAGCATTATGGAGTGATTCACCTACTAGTCAGTGATCTACCATTCTTGGTTGTTCCCAGTTTCTTCCAGAGTACTCTCATGCATAAAAGTGACCTCTTCAGGCACACACAACAGCTGTCAGAAGGTCTAGAGATTTCACACAAATAGGCACCCACCTAACTGCCTGCGACAGAGCAGAAAATTTACTCAAGTATCAGTAATCCCCTGGCCAGCATCCTAACCCCTGGACAAACCCTCTTCATGACAGCAGAAATATCCCAATTGTTCAATGAACCAGAGAGCAAAGGGAGAACACCACAAACATTTTGCAACTGTACTTGAACCTTCTTTGCGGTCTGGCACATCATGCAGACAGCGATTCTTCATGCTACTATAAAGGCACGTTTCTGCTTCAGTAGAGCATCTCGAGAGACAAAAACATATGCACAGATGTATTAGCTCCTCTTCGAACAAGCTAGTTGTTACTGAGCAAAGTCACTCCAGGCCAGGACTGCAGACGCTGGGATCTTTCAGCTCCTCTGGAATCAGCAGGTTTGACTCAAACTAGAAAGCCAATGTCACCTCTTCAATACGGGTAGAATAATTGCTTTTGGTTACGCAGGTAGAAATACATGAGGACTACATACCCTTATTACTTGATAGCTTTCTAGTAGTTTATTAATTGCTTGAGAAGTTAATCAACTATTTTGCTCTCCTTTTCTGCACTTTTTCTCATAGAATAACCAAAACAAATTGAAAAAATTTGTCTGAAAATAAGATTGATCGTCTGCAATTCCACCAAGCAAACATGATCATTAATCCTTTATCTACTTTGTCTTCAAGACAGTCAGTTTTCCAGTGAAAATAGCCAATATTGAACTTACTCTCTTAAAACTCAGAAATACACTAAATGTACAGTACAGGTAACAAAGATATATGGAATGAAAATGTATTAATTACATATTAATTGTAACAGTTTATGCCATGGTTACTTCTTGTAAAAACAAATAAACCACTGAAACTGTGGAGAGGCAAGGAATAAGCTCCAATGTAAGGTGCTTAAGACTGGATTAATATAGAGAAACCTGATGAATTTTTACCAGTATACCTGGTCCATACACTGAGAAGCTAAATGTTTGCACAACCATACATTGCCCTTTATTAACCTCTGTCTAATCCATAGCCCTGGAAGTCAGTAGGAGTCTTTCCAGTGAAGAAAAGATAACCTAATATTTTGGCACACTATTTATGAATGGTCAATAAAGTTATCACAACACTAGGCCTTAGACATATAAACAAGTTAAAAAGACTAAACTTCCTTAAAATAACTGTGAACGTCCTTTTTGGACGTGTTCAATTTTTATTACTAACTCTAATCATATTGTCTGAAAATGCTCTTTGGGGAGACCTTCCACTGTCAGCAGCAGTTCCAAAAGGAACCACTGAATTCTAAGATACTCAGCCAGAGGAAAAAAGATGACGTTTCAAGCTAAAGGTCAGGAAAGAACAAGAGAGAAAAAATACTTAATTACCTGATTTTTTACCGTAATAACTTAATAAAATAATTTAACAAGAAAAGTGAGAGAGAACAAAAAATCTTCATCTTAAAATTCAGAAAGATCAGAAAGTTACAAGATTCATTTAAATCTATTAAGTCTCAGACAATACTACTTGAGGGGAAAACAGCGGAAAGAAAATCTAAGTGACCACAGCATTAGTAGTATGAACTTAATGTGTTAGATTTTCAAACAAAATTAGAAGGAAGAAATAATTACAATGACCTAGGAAAACAAAAAAATCAGTTAAATGCAACATGGAGTTAACTAAGGGTCTATCATGTGGGAATAACTGAACATCTTTGATCAGATAAGGGTCTGCCCACAAAAGGAAGTATCATCCAAATTATCTAGATATCAATAAAGCATTAGGCTTTTATGCTTTCTCCTGTATGAATATTAGAAGAATATTAGCAGATAGTTGGAAGTGGTTTAAAAAACTTCTTAACGGAGAAAGACAGTACAGGTTCTTTGCAGTGTTATTTAAAATGAAGGATGTTGCTGATTCAGGGACAGATTTATATAAATGGCCATTAATAAAGTTAGGCTGGAAATCATAAGAAAGCTTCTTATCAGAAAACCAACTGAATAGCAGTGGATATAAAATATGAAATAGATTTTATGATTAAAGATCAAAAGTTTGAGTGGCATTCTACAACATAATTGCCAACAAAAGCAAGTGGCGGCAAGCAAGATTTGGCAACTAGGCCCCTTTTTGTCTCAGTTTACTACATTGTGTGGTTACCAACTTTCAGAAATGCAAAGGATTTTTTAAGGTTGCGAGACAACATAGCCTGTTGTTTCCATGGTCACTTCATGTGATTCATAGCACATGCAAGACACACAAAAAATAACTATTTTAGTTTTTCTCATGAAAGTGTGAAATAGAATTTTAAAAAATTATGAATTTTACAGGATTCATGAACTACTTAATAGAATCCAACTACGAATTGTTTCTCTCCCATAAAATAAAATACTGATTGATTCAGGACTGATTCTGTTTCCTGTGACGTGATCAAGATTTACTTTTCCCGACTGATTTCACATACGCAGAATATGTCACAAATTGAAAAACAAAGATATTATGGCATTGCCTAATTCGGAAGTTATGAGTCAAGACTCAAAATTCCTTAAAATTAAATTGCTGAGAGAAAGGGGGAGGTAAGGTATAGTAATTCTTCAGTCAGCTTCACCTTCTTCTTGCAAAATAACAACCTCATGCATCTGAAAGTTGAAGAGGTCAGATCCTACCAGTATGAAAACACAAATCTACCCCCCAAGCAGAAATGCCATAAGTTAGAAGTAGAAATACAGTGCTCATAAGTAGAAATACAAGTGCTCATAACCTTCTCACCAGCCTCCCCTAGCAGAGCAAGACAATGAGCTCAAAGTAGTTCAAATGCCATACAGCAGTAGCAGAGGATACAGTAACCCAATTCTTATGTGAATATGAAATCCAATGCATCGGTGTGGAACATGTAAAATGCACAATGTAAAATCATAAAGATATTATACAAAGAAAAGCAGAAATGCCTGAGCTTTAACTCATGCTCTGCCAGTAACAGACCTCCACTATATGAGATGTTACTGCTTTCATTAGCAAGGCTACAAAACAGTTTTTATGCGGGGAAATACTATTTTCACTTTATACTGGGAAAATCAAGACACAAAAAGTTAGAGATCTGACTATAATAATATCTGAATAGCACAGACTACACTTCGGTACTCAGGTTTCTTGTGTAATTATTACTTAATATTTGTTAGCAAGCCCTTGAGTATACAACATAGATTTAAAGGAAGGATTAAATGTGCAAAGTCTAGTTGATGTGATCAGAACAACCAGTGAGCAAGACTCTTCTGGACTGTGATTTTTATATAACCTTGTGTGAAGACTGCTCCACCTGGCCTCTGTAGGGAAATAAGTACACAAGTACATACTATGGAAATTCAGTCAAAAGATTAAACTTCATGTTATTAAGGCTCTGTTAATAAAGCTACAGAACAGCGTTCTAGTTGTCTGTGGAGAAGGAAAGATCATACACTTTAAAGATGCCATGTATAGAACTCACATGATTTGATTTCCCTTATTTACAAGGAGCAAGGTTAATAGGGAGGTAGCAGTCTTCTGAATGCGGAAATCTTCTGCAGCAACAGGTATGAATCACAGAGAGGAGAGGGGGACACAGGTGGTGCTAAGGACAACATGAACAAGGGGAGCCCAGATGGCTCTGAGGCAAATACAAGTTCAGTTCTGGCCACACAGGCTTACAAATCAATAGCAAGGCATACAGGAATGAGTAAGCCTACTGCACAACCATCATTCACATTTCTCCATTTTATTATAGACAGAAAATGCACTTACAATATGTCAAGTTGAAATAGCTCTTGGCATGAGCCAGAGAGCAAATTCCTAAAGGTTCAGTCAGGAGGAAGCGCAAAACATGTAAAATAGACCAGTGAAGTACTCGTTTCTCCCAGTCTTTGGAAGATAAAAATGCACCATTTTGCAGAAAACCAAGTCCAAAAAATGAAGAATATAAAATTTCTCACTTCCTGATCATTGCTCAAAACTAAAACCATTTTTCTGTCCCCATCCCTCCCTATTACAAATCCAAGACAGCACAAAATGACATACAGACAAAATGGATGCATTCTAAAATACGTTCTCTCTTTTTTCCTTCCTTGCCTTGCATTTTCTCCAGCATTAAATGGTTTACTTAAACAAAAGAAGTTGAGGAGCAGAAGGGGGGAAATAGGAAAATGCTACTGTTTAACAAATGCAGTTTTAATACTGTGTTTTAGTACAGGTCATTCTTTATTCCACCTAGAGGCTAAGGCAAATAAAGGCTGTTCCTACACTGCCTACTAAACGTACTCAGATATCCTGAAATCCTCGTCCACTAACTGTCAAGACTTTGGTGCTTTTGAAGTCTGCTGCCTTTCTCTTTCTGCCTACACACTACCACCTCCCTCTGATGGAAAGCTGAATTAAAACAGTCTCATTTTGCAATCGGATGTGGCAAGGATACACATCAAGAGCAAGAAATGCATTTGCCTCACAGGTTAGACACAAAAAAATTTAGCGCTATGGATCCACACTACCTCTGAACTTAACAGAATTGATTGCTGGTGTGATGACAACCATGGCTGGTATCACAGTTTTTATGGGCAAGAACCAGTCACTGCTCTCCATTCTTTCACGTATTAGCAATTTGTTCACAAGTTCTTTACAATGATGAATTGGAAGGGAATATAGTCAAATTCAGTCTCTTTCCCATGGTTGAAAATATGTTTTACATCAGATGATAAAATGAAGCTGAAGAAGTCATGAGACATTATTCTTGCTCTTCATTTTATCAGCCTTCTACTACAGTGAAAGGACCATCAAAGAATGATGTTATAAGGGAAAAAAAACCCTCAAAAGTAAAACAGAAAATAAACAGCATAATTAACTTATGCAAAATTAATAATAAAATAAATAGCATAAATAAAAAAACAGCAGAAAAAACATCCAGAAAAGTAACTGTTTTGGGGTGGGGAGGGAATACAAGCAAGTTTAGGAGTCATACTCTCTGAGCAGCACAAGGGCATCACGGGCAGCAGCAGCTCATACTTCCTCTAACATTGTTGCTCCTAGTAAACAACCCCTCTGCTAAACAGGCCCATCAGGGCAGCCATTCCTATGAGCTATTCCTTAAACCTACACAAATTTGATCAGTTAATTTATGTAATACTGATATGCACCTTAGAGGTGAGATGTCAAGTCACATGACTGACCCACTGACACAGGATACAGAAATAAAAATTTAAATTAATTCCCTACTTGACAGTTATTTTGTTATAAATTTAATTCTGTTGCCATATTTTACACTTCCAAGGCATAATGTTCCCCAGACTTTGTTTAGGGGGTCATTCTTGGGTTTAAGATACACAAAATAATACAAAGCTTTTCTCTAATGCATTGTTATTAATAGTCTAGGAAAAGAAAAAAGACAAGGAAAAGACGGACTTCGCATAATACCAGAACTTCAACAACCTTAACGCTACCAGCCAAACAAATGCTGACTTCTACTACCTGCCAGGAGGGCGTCTGCCCCAGCTTCTCGCTATCCTCCTGCGCTTAAAGAAAAGGAGTAAAGTACAAATGAAGGCAAAATGCTTAGAGATTTGGCTTACAGATGTATACTATATGGTTAGGCTGACTTATCGATCAAATTGATCCTTCTTTCAATAGCTGAATACTTAACCAGCTGAGAGCTTGGTCACCCCAGTTACCTGTTTTCCCATCCGAGACTAAGGTTAAAAAAAAAAAAAAAAAAAAAGAAAGTTTACTCTGTGCTGAGATAATGCCAACATAGCCCCATTCCTCTTTTTTTTGAGGGGTGGGGGGGGTGACTCCAGATTAGACAATAGTCCACTGATTCGACTACTGACCTGGCATGCAAGAAGTGAGATTCATACATCTCAACCAGATCAGCCAGTGCAGTACCTAAAGCCCTTTACTTTCAAAGGCAAGTATTTTCCAGTCAGCTGTTCCCTAGTGAATCGAGTATGTTTAAGTCTGTCAGAAATTTCTGTCCTGTCAAAACTGCTAAATAATTCTTGCTGGAAAAATCTGGTTTGAACTACCTCAACTTCCAATAAAAGATAGCTTTACTAGGAAATTAAAAATAACTCTAAACACAAAGTCTGACTATCACAACATTAGTATCCATTTCTTAAGCCATCTTCTCTACATATTACTCATGATAAAAAAAGAATACCCAAAACAAACTATGTCTACCATCCTACATCCCAATAAACTAGCCCTACGGCTGTGTGGTATGAAACATCCCCACTCAGAGATGTTTCTTGCTTTCTGTTTACAAGCAAAACCAGAGAAGACGGGGACAAACACCCCACAAAAACAGATTGTTTTCTTACATACTTTTCCGCCTGGGGAGGTCTGTGACAGGCATGTGACAGATGTTAGTCACCACTGCTTAAGGCACACAGATATTGCAGTGATCTACATAGCATAAGACTTTGTGCAGATTAGAAGAGAATATTCAATCAAAGGATGACGATTGGTTTTTTGATTGGTCAGCAAAGCCCCAAACTCTAAACTTAAAGTGAAGATAGGATTGAATACAAAGATATGTTAGGGAGTGACAGAAATGCCTTTGCATGCCTTGGGATTTTAAAATCTTTTAACCTCATTTTAAGCAATTAGACCCTAGTAAACACATTTTTTTTCCACAAGCCTATGTACACATAGTGAACTCCCACATATTTATTTTATGTAAATCAGAACACAGAACTATCATCTTTCTTTCTTGGTCCCCTTAAAGGAAAAAAGTTTAGTATTTTTGTCTTGACATTATAGATATTTTCATTTCCTAGATACAGTTTGTTATCCCTAAATCTTAGAGATTTTCCTTCCATTCCGAGTGAGTGGATCAGAGCAAGGCAAGCGCAATAGAATTGGAAAGGAAACAGATTGCTGTGTGGTTTTTTTTACATACACACAGTATCAGAGTGCTCAACGAAGTGAGAAAACTATATCCCTGAAGAACGCAAACCAAAGGAAAGAAAAAAAGATTTGCAGAAAGACTGCTCCCCAAGAATCTTCTTCTACAAGGGCTTGAGCACATGCTCAGCAAAACCGAAAGCACGGAGCCTATGCTCTTTCTGGAGGGATGAAGGATTCTGGGTGATACCTGTAGTGACAAGGAGATGATATAGAAGAGGAAGCACGTACTGGAAATACAAGTCCTAGGGGCCAGTAAACTAAACTGACCACGTGGGACACAGCCATCTGGCAGTTGTTGGAAGGGAGGCAGAGAGGATGGGGGAGAGCAGGTTGTTGGAGCTGTGGCACAGAAATGTACACCTGAGCCAGGTAAGACACAAGTCACAGTTTTAATCTTTGTAAGTGTGACGCAGCTCAAGAAATGATCTGTTTGTAGCCAGTCTTACAACTATCAAAATTAATTTTACTTAACGATTAGTGGGATATGTATTCAATGCCTACTTCAGCTTAATTTGAGGAAATAAAAGGTAGAGTTCCAATTTTTCTACTGGAGCTTTCTCTATACTCAGCAACATTCGATCCAAGAGGTATTTCCTGCAGAGAGAGAAAAACTAAGATTGCAATCTACAATGCATTTTAATATGTGATGGCCCATGTGTTTCAGGAAAAGTTAATTAGCACAAAGTACATCTCTGAGAATAACTGCACTTCCCTATACAAGTTGGTCAAAAATAACAAAACAATTTTCCATAAGAAAACTCAGCATTTTGCAAGAATGCATTGCTGTGGGCAGAATTTCATATAGAACAATGTGGAAATGAATTATTCTATATTCTTACATATCCACCCTATAAGGTAAATATTTCATTCTTAATATCTTCTTTGTTTTGAACTAAGATGTTATAGTTAATATTTGGAGTGTGTGCAGTAAGTAAAAACTTTTGGTATTATTAAAAGAAATTCTTTAAGAAGCACAAGAATATCAACTTTTCAGTCCAGCTTGGAACTGTTACAAAAAATGATGATTTGCTGGGATTTCCCGCGGGACCGAAAATTCAAAGTTGTTCCTAATTTCAAAGGGTTGTTTATGGATAAATACACTACAGATTGGGAAACCTAAGTAAATCCTGATTTCAAGCCTAAACAAGTTTCAAGGATGTCTCCTTCAGTACTTTTGCAGCCTCTAACAAACCCTTAGTAGCTTCACCATGGTCTGTATCAAACTGAGAATCAGTATCAAGATGCAGTTACTAAGAAGTGGTACTTTAATTCATTGACCAGCTGTAAAGCAAGATGGTTTTCTTCTGAGTACATTGGTTATATATTCCACATATATGTCATTCTGATTATTTTCATTCTTAAAAATCATAGTTATTTACAAATATAGATTCATTTTACACATAGAGCTTCTTTTCCTGAAGCTCTATACTAGAAGAAACCCACACTGGATTTTCAGGAAAACAGTTAGGACAGCATATTTATATTACCTAATATTAGACACTGAAGTTCCCTTGGGTCCCCATATAGTTCACAATAAGCAAAAGACTTCTTCAGGAAACAGCTCAGACCGCAGTCAGGTTTCTGTTCACAGTCACCTGCTAGATCTTCTCTCTCCTCTTTAGATATAGGGGAATAGATTCTCAGATACTGAGCTAACAAATCTTGCGGAACTGAACACCTGCACCTAAACCAAAGCAGTGCAAGCATCCCTTCCTCTCCCCCAGTTTAAGCCATGTTCAAATTCCCAATTTCATAAAAGAAAGAATGACATGAGAAATGGAAGCTGAGACTCAGGAGACAAAAATTAATGCTGCAGTGAAGACACCATCATTCACTCTAACAGGATCAGGATTTCACTACCAAATTGTATTTCCCAAGTCCAGCACTGATTTGCTATGATTTGGTAGACAACTCTCAAACTCTCTGACCCTGATTTCAGTGATGCCAACAGACCAGTGTTGCTGTCTCCCCATCTGCAGAGGGATATCTTCGTTCTTAGGTTATACCCACCACTGCAGTATACATATGAAGGGCCAAAAGCACACCCGGTAGTGTTTAGACTAATTGCTCACTAATTGTAAAGGATCTTCCACATATAAAGTGCAGGTTAAGTACCACAAGCTCTTACCTCTTCTAAAAAGAAAGTTACTAGTGCTTGCAAAGGCAAAAATAACTCCATGTAATTAAGTGACTCAGACCCCTGCTAACCCAGCAGCACACAAGCTTGTATGTCGGTCAGAATCCTACACACTCAGGTCCAATCCTGCTGAGCTGTCCTCATTACAACAGGGCAAACAAACATGTTTTCTTTATGTTCTGTTGATAATTACATTTGCTCTGCCTCACTGAGGATCTCCCGCTAGCAATGAAAAGTATGAAGTATTTCAACGGGTCAGTCTCTGGCGGTTTTATTTTAATTTCAAACATAGTAGAGACTTCCTTTTTTTAAACTTCCAAAACAATAACCAGTGTAGTTTCCTCTCCAGTCTCTCCAGTAACAATGAGCCAAATTTCCTATCAACTGCAAGCTCAGCTAGCAGTTAATCCTGCTTTGCATACAAGTGAAGGAGTACATAGGAAAATGTGCTCTTCCGAAGACTTCAGAGATTCTGTCATCATTATTATAGCTAGCAAAGCTTTGGAAGTTCAAAGTTGGCACAATGATTTCTTTATATTGGATAGTCTAGCATATTCACCTTAAGCATGCATTTATATATAATACATATATATTTTTTTCAATCTTAATATACCTTCCTTTCAGTAAGTGGTTGATAACTGGTTGACTGAAAAGACTAAGGGATATCTCTTAAAAAAGGTTATAGAAGAAGATTCTTAACATGACAAACACAGTCTAAAACAACATGCATTAACTTCAGCCAGCATTACAAATGGTTAGTAGCTCTGAAAATCAGAAAAAATTGTCACTGAAAGGATGATACTTTCTGGCACACAGTATTTCTGGACAATTTTTCAAACAACATTAAAAACTCTACAGGTTAAAAAGCAAATAGTCAGTCTTCAGCTCACAGAGCAGTTGCATAACACAACTGTGACTGAAGTTTGCCAAGACCTGGAATTTGTTCCACAGGTGATTCCTAATTTTTTTTGCAACATGCTGTGCAACTAACTACAAATGCTGTAGAACAAAAAGTAGTATAAAGCAATTACACAGAATGTAATACAAATTTAAACAAAACCATATTTCTGAAAAACAAAAGCTACTTTTTTTCCATTTCATTCTATTTCAATTCCCTCAAGAAACTTTATGGATATTGACACATTTTCAAAACAATCTGTTTTTAGGTAAAAATGAAAAGAAAACTACAAAAATATTGAGAAGACTTGTGAATTGCATTCCCTCATACTGTATGAAAGTTTATAGTATAGTTTATAAAAATTATGATACCCCACCTTGCTTTACAAGGAATAAATGAATGGGAACTTATGCCACCAGCTTCACTTAGACCACAGTCAGATACTTAGTCCCATGGAATTATTTGGGGATTAAGTGGAAAAGGAACATGCACAAAAGTGGGTTCATTTCAACATTTCTTACTTCTTAGGTGCCCATTTCCACACTACAGCACAATAAGCATAGCTGCCTTTGCACAAGTGTAATGGAAAAATAAATCTCAAGACAGTACATGAATTACCTGGAACTATAAATCCAAGGTGAAAATAGATAAATAGAACTTTTTGATATTCTCACAGAACTCTGTGTTGTGAGACTGTTGGAATCATCCCAGGAGGGATCTTATAGCTGAAGAAGAGTAAGTTCATTACCAGGTAAAGCATAACATTTACAAAAAGATGTCTATGAGCAGGATTTTACAAAGCACTATCAAAGAAAGGTGAGACAAACTGCTTAAGTAAGCTCATCTCATTATGTCCTGCAACAACTGGTGGGGGCTCAGACAGCTCATTTAAAACGATGTCTAAACAATTACTTCACAGCCTTCTAGTATGGCTTTCAGCTTAATATAACCCAGCGCGCTTGAATCTTTGCCTGTCCAGTGTCATTCTGTCCCCTTCTCTAGACAGTTCCAGGAATTGACCATTAGTTTAGAGTCTAGTGATCGTATGTTAGCGGTAGGATGAGCTTCACTGAATGCACACACTGTCCAAGAGCAGTGTCATAAATTAAAGAAGCTTCCCTACCAGCATTAACCACTTAAGACTCATCTTCTATGCTTAGAACAAGCGAAGACTGGTTTTGATAAGTAATAGGGTAATACATCTTCCCAGAGCAAATTTTGTACATGTAGCTATGCAGAGGATGACATCTCTTTGTTCCCCTATCACAAGCAGGGGCAGACTGCAAGACACAGTGAAAACATCTCTACCCACTAAGCCTTTGGCATCAGGTAAGCCGAGAAAGTTCCCACTATCACAGTCGTACATTTGACCTCGGGAAAATCTTACAGTTGGCTGGTACCAAAGGGATTAGTAAATGCACCATTTTTCCAACAGTTTTCAATTACTCTGATGAGCAATTAAAATGCTAATTAAAAAACAATCCAAAACTCAGTACTCAGAAGGTTATAAAATAATAAGCTCTTGTAAACTCCCTGCAACTGGAGGCAATAAGAAGGTCACAATGAAGATGAGGCAGAAAAGTGCTAAAGAGAGGGACTGTGTTTCCATAAAAATTATGCTTGGGGTCATTTATTAAAAACATATTTTAAATATATCTCGCAATGTCTTTTCTAAGTGCTGGGTTAGACAAAGCTTATGTAAGCAGTATCTTGGCAGATATTGGCTTCAGCTCATTACCCACATAAGACAGTCAGACTTGAAAGAATAAAAATATGTACTCTGTTGACAAGAAATTCAGAGTTCATCACTCGGTCCTAAAATAATCATGAAGTTGTCTTAGTAATCAGGAAATTTAAAAAACAGATATAGTTCAGGCTTACATGCTTTCAGTTACCAAGCATGCATCTGTGATCAGGAGCGTTAGAAACTTTTTTTTATCTTTCTGTTGAGATTCTCATACAGTCATACAGATCTAGAAGTTGGTGTCTGAAGAAAACTACTAAATACTATGAGAGTCATGATAAAATAACAAGAGGTAGTAGCATTGCCTTCTTTCATCACTATGCATCAATTAAGTTCTGGTTTGGACGATGAAGCGGCACATAGCAGAGGTCCAGCAGAAAAAGCAAAGTGCTGAATCAAATTACTATAAACTCTTCTTCTACTGTTTATGCTCAAAGAAAGAGTAGCCATTATTTTGAATCAAGTTCTCTACAGATTAGAGTACATCCAGCTGTGCAAAAAATCACTTCTTCCCAGAGCACCTAGGGAGGCCGTGGAGGAGCTTGGGAATTCTCACACCCTGTACAATACTGAGACAGGAGTCAATTCATGCTCACGTGTAATTTCCTCTGATACGAATAGGATACCATACAAAACAGTATCTGATATGATATTGTTTTTGCTTCTCCAAAACTACCTGTCAAGATCTTGCCCATTAACCAAGTCACATTTTCCATCATAGCAACCAGTATTTACCGTCAAGGTTTCTAAAACTGCTGTCATGTTGCAGCTAAAGCAGCACAGGAGATCAAAATTTTTGTTGCAATACACTAAAGCTGTCATGCATGCTGCAACAAAATAAACAATCCTTTAAACGATCCTAGTGACAGTCAGAAAATGTGTAATCATTAAAGAAAAACAAAGCAGAACACATTACTAGGAAACCAGTAATGAAGATTAATGTAGAATTCATGGAGATTAATGTGGAATGTACATTACTAAAACTAGTAATATAACCTCACCTTCTAATACCTCTGAAATCCCACTATGATTCATTTAATAGCAAAACAAAAATGCTATTAAAGAACATGGGTTCTTGCCATATACTCAATAGCAGTTTTTCATGCTGTAAGAGGTCTTGATTTATGTGATTAGCATATATATATTTCTGAGGTTAAAGATTGAGATCTGCATTGTTGGAAAGAACTGCATAGGTTCTCCTATGAAGCAATGTTAATTTGTTATAATATAATATGTATTCAACCACTGATAATAAATTGTCAATCCCTTACATCTCAGTTTATCCACCTGTAAAAAAGAAGGAACAAAATTACTATCAGAGGAACCAAACACTGAGAATAGCCTTTGTGCTACAGAACATAATTCGGACATCTCAAGAATGATTAGAGGAACCCTCTGCATCATCCTGGTGATACGCTACCGAAATGGCCAGAGCTCAGAAACAAAAAGATGGAAGCAGGTGCTATGGCTCAGCTACAGGATTAGTACCGATCAGCTACCGATTATCCTGCTGTATTAAGTATTATGGAAAGGTTTGTCTTACCTTGGGAAAAAAGAGTACAAAATGGAAAAGGTTAATCAATTATTAGTCAGAAAAGCTAGTGTTTTCAGAGAAAAAAAATTCTTCTCAGTAAATGCTTCAGGAGGGTTTTGGGGGTATTTTTTGTTTCCCAGAAAGGCTCCGGTCCCACATGAGCTCATGTCAGCCATGTATAATAATGCCTGAAAAATCAATGTCTAAACTAAACCCAAATTTAAACCACCATCTAGACCATAAAATAAAATACAGAAATTCTTTGTTATACAGGCTGAAAACTAGAACAAGACACTGCTGAATACATTAGATGTCTTTTCTGTCAATAATATTAGCCTACAAAATTATTTGAAAATTAAAATTAGAATCCTTAAATTACACTTTCCACTTCAGTATGTCACTACGAATATTTCTGATGCATCTCCACAGGCCGCACACGACAGCTGTTAACAGGACCTGGTCATGCTGCAGGAAAGAAAGAAACCCGTTCTCTCCACTGGAAACTGCCAGGTGAAATTTCATCTGCTAACTCTAATTACCAAGATTGGATTTTGGCCAAGATATTATGAACATTAACACTGCAAATTACATGATATACATCGAATTAGCATTTCAAATAAATTTTACTATAACCATGCCATTAATTTTACTTGGATACACCTCCTGAAAAAAAAAGCTACTTTGTAATGTTATTAACAATATTTTACTGGGTACTGAAACGTTCAAATCAGAGGATCAGCAAAAAGAAGTGGCTGCACTCATGTTTGGGAAAAAGAAAAAAATCCCTAAAGTGTTAGCTTCCTTCTCCTTTATTTCTCTACAAATCCCCTTAAGTCTGCTAATCCAGCTTCATGCCTCCAGCATCATTTACATTTTGTGTGCTAATTTCCCAGCAGGTTCTGACTGTTCTCGGTATTTTCCTTAGCAGAATGCCAGACACTTCTTGCTTCTTTTCTCCTTTCTATATCCCTGTAATGCCAGCTAAAAAGTGTTGTGCTACCTGCTAGTAAGTTAGATTGCATTGCTTAGTTGACACAGTGAACGTGGTTTTACCATAATGCAAGAGAATCAAGTAGAAGCGATTATATTATTAGACTATTCTAAGAAAAGTGGTGGTAACACAGACTTTGACAGTCTGACTTCCTAATACTAATACCGTTATTCAATAAAAAGCATGGAAGAAAGTCACTGAAGGAACGGAGCAGCATTCAGGTTTCTAATCTGTGTATTCATTACATATATTAAGGAATGATATTATACAAAAGAACAGCAATAATTTATGGCATATATAAGAATACTGAACATAAACCTCTTGACAGTACTAAGAACTGAATGGATCCAACTCCCACAAGTTCTTATAACCTGAACTAGACAAGGAATTCTCCCAGTAGCTTTCAGCAGTATAAAACCTAAAAGCCAGCAATGAGCAATTTATGTTTCTATACAGTTGAGGGCACTATTCTGCCTGTATGCACAGATATCTGGCTAACTACAGTTTATTTAGATTTCTGTCAAATGTGAGGAAAATGTTATGCAACTTGTTTTGAGGTCAGCTGGTCTGATTTAAGGGTGCTGAAAATGCTTTTCACATAATCAGCTTTTCCTCTTTCTCCAATTATGCTTATCTCCATATTAATATGAAATTAGCAGCCCCTCTTTTAACTATTACTGAAACAATCATAAATAAAACTGTTAATACACAGATTCTGTGAAGAGCATCAACCAACCTAAACCCACAGCTTCAAGGACATTTCATTTAGAAAAGGACAAAACAATAAGTTGAAAACAAATAAAAAGGATCTGAAAGTTGTTAAAAAACAGAGAAAAAAACAGATATGATCAAAGAACAAAAATGGCCAGGTATTTTCCCACCTTTCAAAGGATAAACTAAGTAACTAGTCTCACCACCCAAACTGACTTTTCTGCAGTCTACTACTACTATTTCTTTTTTTGACTCATTTTGTCTCACAATAAAGAATGCATTTCTGATATTTTATATTTAGCCCTGAATTCAGAAATAGATCAGTATGCATCCTCTAATCCAGGTCTATCCTCCATGACTGAATTTCCTTCATCCTTTGTGACGGCCTAAAGAAAACCACCACAGGGGGGTGGGTGGGTGTGGGTGGGTGTGTGTAATCTGTATCCCAAAAGTTCTGCTGAAATATCAGAAATACATTCTTTATTTTAACACAAAATGAGTAAAAAGAAAGTAGAAAGAGACTGAAGAGTAGTCACAACCCATCCACCTCTGGAGAAAGAAGAAGGGGGTAAAATAGTTGGAGTTGAAAAGGAAAAAACAAGCATGATAGCAAGGTTTCAGTAAAACGCCTCTCCTGCTTTCTTTTTACTAGAGAAAAATAAGCGCCTGTACCTGCTGGGGTTTTAGACCCTCCCGCCGATTGCTAGACTCCCTCAAAACTGTTTCATTCCAGAAACGTATCATCTGTGGCTCCTTTCATGGTCACTGCATGCTTTTTTCATTCATTGTGTTCCTCCCTCTTTTACTTTTTACCCCAGGCATTTTCTCTTCCTTTCCCTAATTTTCTCTGCAATATTGTTGCTTCTTTTCCCAATATGTTTACATTGGATTCTGTGAGCCAGACAGTGGCTTTACAGCCAAAATATTTCGGTAATAGTATAACAGCCAGATGGCCGAGTTTAAAGTGTTCGAGTAGTGATGGTCCTTCACTAGCAAAATGCTGGATGCACAGTCTCCCAGGAGACGTTGGGAAGTAAGCAGTGTCCCCAAAAGCACTAGCAACCTTCCTTGCACAAACGTTCAAAGGTGCAGACAAAGCACTCCGTGCTGCACACACGTGAAGCAAAGAAAAGCGGTTAAGACCTGGCTCCATTAAAGTCATTGCCAATAACCCAGAAATTCACTATGAATTTTTTCCATGAGAAAAGATTTGGTAAAAGCAGCTTTTCTTTCTTTAGAGCTTGCAGTCCATTCCCACATATAGTTACTATTTTACCACCATTTCTGCTCAAGCCGACAAGGAGGGAACGCAAGAGACTGCTGTGCCTGCTGTATCTTTAAGAACAAAACTAAAAACACATAAAGCTCAAGGGCAGAAGGATTTGAAAGTTAACCTTCTACCCTCAGTGTCTGCTGGCACCACAAATGCACCTGTACTGTAGAGCCTGACAAATTGTTTGCTTCATATTTCTGTTCCCCTAAATAGTCCTCCTCTCAAAAGTTTGAAACTGTGTAACTACAAGATACACAAAAATGAAAAAAGAACCACATGGTATGACCATAAGGAGAGTAGGTGGAAATATTAAAAGGCAGACATCATTTATTTTATAGTGTGTATTTCCTCATTGCACCTCCCAGATGCACGCTTCCATCTTTTCACTCTAATATTTCTGTGCAGTCACCCACATAATTTGTTTTTATGTTTTTCAGCGTATAAATGAAGCCTCTAGTTTGCTAATGGACAATACAATAGTACCAGAAGTTGCATGCTGACCCGTATTTCATAATTTAATGTGAACCTGCACCTTTATAGGGAAAAGAAAAAGAAGCATAAAAGTTCGGGGGACTCATTTTATCACATACACACACATGTGCACACATGACAAATAGTAAACTTTGCTGCTTCTTCAAAAAATGCACGTGGCTGGCTTTGAACCTTCGCACTCCCACGGCCTCTTGCCACTTGCTTGCGGTCCATCCCTACAGAGGCACCAGCAGTTTCAATGAAAACTAAAGCAATGCACATTGAGGGAATAAAAATAAAATAAAATAATGAAGTAAAGATTAACAAAGTCTTCTGTCTGATCCAATAGTTTTCTTCCCTCTCATTTTGCAAGAGTGGGTAGGAGGAAAATGTCTGGCTAAAGACACGTTCAAAGGCTCACGGTCGCTTTCGTGAGTTAACCCATATCCTTAGATCTGCCAGGAGGAGAAGGCACTCAGACTCTCATTTTGTCAGAGAAGCAAAAGCTCACTTCTGGACTAATCTTACAGAGACAGCTTCAACACGGAACAGCTCAACAGAATTGAAACAACAGATGATCACGTCACATCTCTGCATACAGCTTCCTCTCCACAAGACAAAGATTTGTACAGCTCTACATTATACACAAACTCAAGCTGCAATCAGAGGTATCCTTTCTAAATTAAGTATATTTTCATCGTGATAATAGATTTCTGCTTCTTGATCATATATGCCAGCTTCACTTAATATCCAAAAAAACCATGCATTTACATTCTGTATCTTTAAAATGGGCATTAGCGTCCCACTAATTTTGAAAAACAAATTCAGCAGTTTTCAAAAACAATTTTACTTAATTCCAGGTTGCCAAGATGCTCGTCTGAAAGTCAGGAGACAGAAGCACAAGGCTTGGCACTGCCTTAGATATCATTGGACCTCACTGAGGCCTTCACCTTTAATACTGCCATTCACCAGAACACTAAGAATATAGATGGAAGATGCAAATCAGAGCTACCCTCTCAAAAATACAGATCAATCTGACAACTGCAGGACACCAGTTTTGACTCTTTTCCATGCTGTCCATGAAATACGCTACTCTTCGCATAGTGTCAATTTAATTTAGATCTCATTTCTCTATTTTGCTTCCAAGTGCCATGTGCTTTTGTTTCCATTTTTTGTACAACTACTACAGATTTTTTTCAAAAGGCAACTGATGATGCCATATTGATCTCTATTTCCTCTTTCCTCCATAGCATGATGATTTATCATTTTATCTTAACTTAATGTCTTCTGAAAATAGTCCTGTCGTCGATAATCCTTTATGCCTTGGGTAATTTCTCCAAAGACCTATGAAGTAGCACTCTGTATTACAACACCTTGGTGTCAACAGAAAAAAAAATTCACTTCTCATTTCCAAATTCATGAGGTGTTCTACAAAATCATGTATTTATCATATGCCAGAAAAAGTAAACTAACAGATTCAGCAAACAGATAACTGATAAGTAAATCTAATTCCCATTCTTAATGGATGTATATGACATAAGAGCAGTAGGGAGAAGAAAAAGTAAAAAGAGGAAGGTAGAAGTAGAGGATCAAATAAAGCATCTTATCAAATCTTGCCCTTAAAAAAATCTTCTTAAAAAAACCTCTTCTGTGTGGAAACATCTCAGTGGAAAGCGGAAAGACTGTCTTGTAAACATTTCATCTCTCATTTCTAAATCCATGAACTTTCTGCTCTCCTCTTCAGGAGTGGTTTTATCTACCACTTCTCTACTTATCCACCACTGGTAAAAGAACTGTGTACCTTTGTACATTTACATTTAGGCTGCAACACTTAAAGAACTGCGTATGAAGAGAATTTAACTGAGAAAATGAAAAATAGGATATAACAGCTGAGACAAGAATTAACATTACCTCATCACATTTATCATTCACCTGACTGAAAAGCTCAGTCAGACTCAACTAAAAACTCAATCATCTATTCAAAAAAAGTAACAAGTGACATATAGACTAGCAGGACCAAAGGTAGTGAAGAGCAAATAACCAACACAAATAAATTGTGCACTTTCAACAGTTCATTTCAGGCCATTAGCTGAAAATTGCTTGCTAAAAATAGCAGCGAGTTATGAACATCTATGATAACCACAGAAATAGGGAGCAAGTAACAAAAAGAGGAGGCTACATTTACAATTAGTAACACTAGTAATGAATAGTTTAACTAGTCTGATCTGTCATGCACTTTATTCCAAGCGCTCAGACTTGCTGATTCAGAAGTTATCTGAAAGGACAACTCCATGCCTTACTACTGTGCAAAACTGCGAGGGAGCAGGACGCAGCAACAGGGCTTACACAGCACATCAGAAGTTCGGGAGCTTTCAAACACCTAATACGAAACATGTTTTTAGAAGGAGCGCAGAGGTGACAGATGGGTTTCAGCACTGTTGCAGTTCATTTTACACTTTATTTTGAGCAAAACGACTCTTCCATTCCTTTGCTCACACATGAAGTATAGCTAAAGAGAAGAGTTGCTCCCCTACACCTGCTGTTGCTGCTGCATATTGTTTTACTGACCCTAAAGGCAAGCCAACTGCACGTTTGGTCAAAAAACTCCTTCTGGAAAAGCTCGGCTTTTTTGTCACGACTCCTCAGTTTCTAGACGGGCAGACCTCAGCAGATGCCTGGTAAAACCTATAACCTTTTCCTCTCCTGTTCTGCTTTGTACAGTGATACACATTTAAAAGGAAGTTTTCTCACAGTATGATGGAGATAGCAAAAGGATGACACTAAAAAAAGAGATGAATAAAACAGAGGAAGATAGGGAGGAAAAATAGCTTTTTAAATAACATACACTGCATGATGTAGCTGTTCTGACAAACTAGAATTAAATGCTTCTAATCCTGATGGAAAAAAATGATGAGTAATGATAATCTGTTAGACATGGCAATTTGTTAGATGGGCTCCCAAATCCAAGATACTAAATGCTGTTGTTTGTGAACATGAAGAACTAAAGAATGGACTTGGTAAACACGCTAAAGGGAAATGCAATCTCTCTTTTTAAGAATGAAATGTAAGATGGCAGAAATAGAAATCAGATTATGTTTTATTTATAGTTTATAGTGCACAGTAACAAAAGAACCTAACATTGTTCATACTTGTTCAGACCAAAGGTTTATCTAGCCTAGTTCACACAGTAGCCAAAAGTGGGATCATAGGAATAAGTACAAGCACAAAGTCACCATGTCATATTTCCCCTGCTGTCTCCCAACCTCTAGCCATTCACGGCTCAGACATATTTGCGGCTATTGAAGATTCAAGGAGTTAAGTCCTATCCAATGCATCTAATGTACATAAATTTACACAATCATACTGCAACTGCCATCATTGTGAACCTATGTATTTGCATTTTTGCAAAATTGAACATTCCCCCAGTTTCTAATTCATTTTCATTTATAGCATATACTGCTAATCTCCTGGACCTTACTGAATCAAATCATTTAGTCTCATCAAGCTCCTCATGGTCTATCTCTTGAATTCTTTAAATTCTGCCCCTACTGGGTTCTACAAGGGTTCTAAGATTTAATCCACTCTCTCCCCCATTTTTATAGGAATGGTCTGGTCAGTGACTGTTGGTATGATAATAACTATTTTTATCATGCATCAAAAGGCCAAGCTTGTTGAAATAAGTTCACATAAACCCCACTGGTAATATCAAAAAACCATCCAACCTACCTTTCTGACAGTGGTCAGAATAGCATATGACACTTCCCCAAGTACTCTCCCAGCTTCCAAATATTCACGATTCAGGGATTTCCTGCATCAGAGCTCATCTCTATGTTTTTAGTAACCCTCAGTGTATTGCTCTCCCAAATTGTTTTACACTACTTGAAGCATCCTGAAACAAGAAGTTCTATGGCTTAAATGACATCAGCTGAAAAAAACCACTCCCTTTTGACTGACTTGAACCTGCTACTTATTAGTTTCATTTGAAGTCCCACAGCACTTCCACCAAAAGCGGCAATAAACAATCAACCCCTATCCATCTTTTCCACAACATTCATGGCATTACAGACCTGTAGCATATTTTCCATCAGTGGTCACTCATCCAGATTAATGAGTCCTAGCTTAGTTGTTTCTTTTATGGGAGCTGTGCCTTACCTTTGATCATTTTTCGCTGAATGTTTTCACATCTTACTATATATCTTTTATTTTAACATAAGGACGTCAGAATTGAACATGAAATATCCAAGATACAGGCAAACTCTGGATTTATACAGTGGCATAATGAGTTGTCTCTTAGTTCTAATACTTCTTAACAGCCTGTTTGCTTTTCTATCTCTGGTGATGTACTACCATGTACTCAGCTGATATTTTTATGGGACTTTCTAGTATAACCTCACAGTCCCGCTCCTAAGTAGTAACAATCATCTCAGAGTCCATCATTTCATATGTAACTTTAAAATTACTTTTCCTGTGTGAATAACTTCACCTTTACCTATGCTGAATTTCATCTGCCATTGCATTATGCAGTTATTGAGTTTCATAAGAGCCTTCTGCAATTCTTCAATGATGGCCTCTCAAATTTACTACCTTCATTTACTGTCATCAACAAGCTTTCTTATCTCATTACTTGCACATTCAGACTTCAAATATACTGACTAGCATAGGTCCCAGCACTGTACTCCCCAGAGTTCCACACTGGAACTCCGCTAATGACTTACAGAACCATCATTCGTTCCTACCTTCTGTTTTCTACCTTTTAATTATTGATTTACCCATGCACAGACTTCCATTCTTATCCTCCTGCTTCCTTGAGTGCTTTCTCAAAAACCTTTGGGAAATACAACTGAATTATATCAACCACACTGCTCTTTCTTCAAAGAATTCGGTGGGTTTGAACAGCATCGTTCACCCTGCAGAAGTTGTGCTGACTGTTCCCCAATATATTTACCCACTCCACGAGGCCTTTCATTTTGTTTTATACAGTCTCTAATCACTTGTACAGTTCTCCAGAGCTTCTGGGAACCCTGTTTAGAAACATTTTGGGGACTTCACAGCCTTCCAGTACCAAGGCAGTAGGAAGCAAGAGGATGCGAATCACATGCAGTAGTTACATATAGCATATTTTGGCCATTTCATCCCTCAGTTCCTTCAAAGCTCTTGTATGAATTTTATCTGTTTCTGGCCTGTTCATTTCATCTATTGATTGCACAGCCTCTGCTGCTGACAACGCTTAGTCTCTGAAATGACATTTCTGAGCATTCATCTAGTTCAAGACCTCAACAGCTGTTGTTAACACTGGAAGACTGAGTAAAGAAATACTGCATGTCCCCACACTAACCCCATTTTAGATTGCCTTATTACAAGCATTTTGTACTGATAGCTTCATGCCCTGGAACACAAAGAGAAGCTTATTCATAAGAACAGAATGTCAGTAATTGGTGTTCCTCTCTTCAGCTTCATATCCCATCACAGCTCTTCAATTATGTTTTCAATAGACGACCTCTATTGCCAGTCAGGGCAGAAACAGAATCCACCACAGGCCATTCAGTACCAGTTGACTTTTACATATAGGACCATAAAAAAAAGGTTTGCGGTTGTATTGCTTCCACAATACTTTAAGCAATCTACTTTAATATTGAATATAGTAACTTAACTTTTAATATACTTATAACTTAACTTTTAGTATACTTTCAAATGAATGACTTGGCATTGTTTAGAACTAGCAAAAAAAAAAAAATAGAATCACAGAAAAGGCCTCAGACAACATCTCTGAGCAATCTGCATAGTTTTCTGGATAGCTGTTGTAACTCTGCTCTAATCCAGGGCAACTTTGGGTATAGAATATAAATACTGGTCTTTCCTGCTTAAATCTCCTTTCAGACAGATGCAGAAATGGTGTTCCAACATGTATTAAATAGCCTGTTATTCTTCACAAAGAACAGATAAAAGTGCAGACCCATAATTATACCCAATCCTTTTTAAAACACTTCCGTATCAGTAATAGACCAGACCTTACTAATAAGGAAGCTAATCAAAATCATTAGTGGAGCAGGCAAAATAGCTTTGGGAGACCACCAGCAGGCATGGAAGTCAAGTATTTACAGGGACAGAGTAACTTGCCTAAGCCAGGTCCCTGTCACTACTCAAATTCTCTCAGGTCCTTCAGATGTCAGCAGCATAATCCACCTGCATGATCTTCTCCCCTGTCATGGCTCTTAATTTTCTGCTGTCTCTTGACATCCAAAGTATGACACTGGATAAATACAATCTCACACATTATTAACCTGACATCTCCTTTTAAAAAACAGTTTTGGGCAAGAATAATAGAGTTTCCAAATATTCAATTCCTTCTACGCAGTGGTAAAAAGAAAAAAACAAAACAAAACAAAACAAACAAAAAACACGCAATATTCATGCTAAATATAATGGAACCTATTCCTATGCTTTATCACTGCCTTAGAGCCAGGATTTGTATTTCACATTGAAAATAAAATGCTGACCTAAGAGAAGAGACTATAGATCTTATATTACGGAAAAGGAGGAAATCAAGGAACAGAAAGGAACATAAATTGAAAACAGATGAGACTAAATTCATCCCTAAAATAGCTTTACTGAAAACAAAGAGGTTATTTCCAGCAAGGATGAATTCAAGCCAGAAATATCAGTTATTGGATTGTATTAGCAAACAGAGCCTTACAGCAGGGAAAATTACTTGGATCCATAGCACGGAATAGAAATGAAGTAGATGTCTTTCAAGGACAGTGCCTTAGCTTTCAGTGATGAACTTGGGACGTATTATATCTGCCATGTCCCTGCTGGAGTGACTCCCATCGCCTGCCTGGATAAACAAAACAAGGGGAAGGACAAAGTGTACTATAAAGAGATTAAGTAATAGAATTAAGAGAGACAGGAAAAAAAACTGAGAACTCCTAGCTAGACAATCTGAGAGCCAGAAAATAACTCAGGGAAGCACATTGCCCTTTTCTTCAGTTATACTAGCATGTGGTGAGAAACAGATGAATTGTCACATTCAAGGAACAAAGGGGAAGTGTTCAGATACCTTCTGTATGCTAAAAAAAATAAAAAAATAATAATAATAAAAAAAGATTGGGATAGAAATAATGAGGCAGGTGGGGAAAAGCAGCACTTTTAAAAATGACCCGAGGCTTGACTTTCTAACTTTTCCAAGATCTTCTCAAGGGAACTTTGTATTCTGCATTAGAAAAGGGAATCGGCAGCTATGAAACCACAAGCACCAACATGCCAGTAAGTGCACTGGATAGCTGCTGAACTCAATACTTTCTACCGCCAGTTAAGCACAAGCATAGATTCAGAGGAAGATTTTGTTTATTTGTCTTCAAAAAGCATCATTCAATGATAAAAAAGGGGGCAATATCTCAGAATTCACCCTGGTACTGCAAGGTTCCCAGCTTCGTCCTAAAACAGAGAACAGAAAGACTGCAGACTAAGCAGAACCAGAAGACTGGGGAAGAATATGATGTAACAAGATGCAAAGCATGATCTCCTATCTGAAAGTTTTGTAAGGTATAAATGACAAGACAGCAAAACAGAAAAGAACACTGAAATAAGTTATCCTCCTTTCCTTCCTCTCTAGGGGAAAAAGAGAAATCACTAAAATAAGCTGCATAGAGATGTACTTGGAGAGAAAACTAAGTTGCAGGTTCATTTATGGATTGATCATCAGACTAAGTGCTTGCCATAAAACTTTTGCCTTGAAAGGAAATGGCAACTCAGCCTGCTGCTTAACTTGTGAGTCTATAAGGAAGAAAATCCATGACTTCAAAGGTACACGAGAAATAGCTTAGTGTCAATGATCTACTGTAAAAATAAAAATAATATATCCAAACATGAAAATACAGCTTCACAGCTGCCTGGGAAATAATTAAAAAAAAATTAAGAAAATGTTAAGTAACTCTTCACTATAATGTCCCAGTATGTTCAACAGCTACTGTACCACTGCTACAAGTATATAAAGTTCAAACGCATAGTAGGGATTGATATCAAACAACTGATATTAAACAACAGTCCCCTACTAGTACGACGTTACGAGAAATACGGTTTGTCAGTATCATTTTTAAGGACCTAGTAACATTTGTTATACATAACAAAGATGAATACAGATGCTAAACTGACAACCTTGGAAGCATAAAACCTAGACACTAGATAGTGATTCAGGGAGAAAGAAACCTCAAAAAATTAAATCTTCAGAGGAAGTGTCAGTCAACAGTAACAAAATCCTACATTTAATGAGGTCAAATCAGGAAAGATGAAGTTATTTTGCAAACCAGCTGTCCAGTTAAGAACCAGAGAGCATCAAAATAGGCATTTACTATTTTATTACTTCTATTAGTACTGAAAGTTCTGTTCAATGCCATTTTTGGCTATGCCAGAAAAAATACTTTAAAATAATTAGCATTTGAAGTGTCTCCTGTTTTCTAGAGCTGCACTGGTATCTGTGGCCTTATCCCGCCTAACATGTAGGCAACTTGCAAACTCAACGTGAAATATACTGATAAGAAAATGTATATATGATACATACCATAACAGATACTTCATAATGTACTAACAGAATAGAAGTTTTAAGCATTAAATTGCCTTTATAGACAATTCACTGTACAACTACCATTCTCCAGCGCATGCTGCATCTTTTTGTTGTGTTGTTCTTGAATCAAAAAATTGTTAAGACACGCATCTTGCTATACCTCTCTTTTCTGCTTTTACTGAAACCTTCCCTGGAAGGTATCTCCAAGAACTCTGTCGCATTAAATCAGATCAGCTTCATTACATCCACATGAGGTAATATTTACTGTAGATGAGGAAACTAAGGCTCAAAAAGGTGTCTAAATTTGGGCTTAGGAGTTTATACAGCACAATAAACATTTAGGCATCTTAAAGGCTAATCACCAGAGATGCAGCACAGCAGTCATATGCTTTTGTTAAATATCAGTTGTATTATTATATAATTATATCAAGCATACCATGTCATACCGTAGCTGGTGGTTTGCTCCTTTGACTTGGGTCAGGTAGCACTTTGCTACCTAATGTGGCTCCAGCTGGAGGACTGATGAGAAGCTGATAAGGATAAATATATTGTCTGACCTCCTAGATGATTTTTTTGATCTAACATCAGTCAGATTCTTTTATGCAGCTGCAGCTAATTGATGTCTTTCAAGTATTCATTCTGGGCACAGGCATGCCAGCCTCCACTGAGCATGTGAGCTAGTGAGGTCTTTCCACTCTTACTGTGGACTTGTGCATCCTGGTCACACACAGGGAACAGGGAGAAAAGTATCTAATTGTGAGTTACTCAGTATTAAAGTTTCTGGATTACTGGCTTGTTCAAGGCGGCACAAAAGAAAAATCGCAGTTCTTCTCAGCTAGCACATGTATTCTTAGCATTGTGTTTTTCAAAGAGCACTTGAATCTATAAAGCAGAAAGTAGAATATAGATATAGAGAAGTTATTTATACAGTATTGCAAGAGTAATACTTGATTTTGGCACGCAGTGCAGTGCCATATTTTAAAACTTGATTAGGACGAACAAATAGAATAACAATAAAGGCCTACAGCTGAAAAAATGCACAAAGGTCTGTGATTTATATTCTTAGCTTATTAGAAAATCAAACAGAAAGGTAAGAAATAAATTCTACTTTTAATTATCTTCACTGGGGGAAAAAATAACAATTAGTAATCTATTCTTGAAACCACCAAAAAAAGGTTTAACTAATAGCTGAAAGGCACAAAAAGACACACTCATATGCAAAAAAAATCCCAACCATTTAATAATGCTGGTGACTGGCTGATAGTGGCTGAACAGTTTTTTCAGTCTTTGAGGTTTCTATAGCAAGCCTGAATGCCTTTCCAGGGCATAAGTTCCAGTCAAACACAAGTTCTTGAGATCAGGATGGGATAACTGGCTGGAATTTAATGTCCATAATAGAATAGAAGTTGAACTGTGTCATCTAATAGTATGCTCTAGGACTAAGTTGTGAGGCATAAACGAAGTGATGCCTCTTGGCTTTACTTAATTCTGGGTTTATTCTCTACTAGAGGGACCATCCCTGCTGCCCACCTTCGCCATCCCCTGGCAGGACTCCCGGCACACTGATACTGTCACTTCGCCACCAGAAACACCAGCACAGATGACATCAGCCGCTTCCTTAAAAGCAGCATCCTAAAACACAGCCAAGAAAATTGTGGCCTTTAGCTACACCACCTGGATCTGTGGGGTTCATGACCTAAATTCTGTTTTCTTCAAGAAGTGTTTTGAAAGCAGCTAGTCACAGACAATATTCCTTAGCTAGCCTGTGCAGAGTCAGTTCAAGGTATCCACAACGCAGGTTATATGCCCCACAAAATAGCTGTGTTAGTTCAGGACTTAATGCATTTTAGAACATACAAATGGAGATATGGTATTTCCAAACAACAGGTCACACACCCCCTGGGCTCAAGCAGAAAAAAAACTATTGAATTTAATTGAATGAAATACCAAAATTATCTTCATTTGAGTTATGCTGATGAAAAGCTAATCATTTCATCTTGATTTTCTTGGAGGAGGAAAGCAAGGGAGGGATTGTCAGAGAGAAAATACTAATAGAAAAAACTATTTTAATGAAATAATAGAATATTACCTATTAAGTAATACTGAAATATTTACTGACCTTAACAACAATAGCTATATCATTTTATACAATAGTTAAAATATGCAGCATATTTTGAACTATACAGAGAGAGCTGGGACAAAACTCAAATCTTTTGCTTCAGTAGCACAGGCCCCCTCATCATTTCCTGACACAAAAGATATATTCTCTAGCTATCTCCCTTCTCCAGGACATAACACAAGCAGCTGAGCAATTCTGATTTAATACAAAAAAACCTAAGAAACTGCTCAAGCCACAGCCATACTTTCCACATTTTTAAATGCAGGACTCTCTCTTTTATAATTTTTCCAAAAACCCACAACCTCCTTTCTCCCCTCCCTGCGGAGGAGAGAAGTTGCCCTGCTATGGGGAAGCTCTGAGCTAGCTCAGGCTGTTCTGCCCTGAGCAGCTCACTGAGTCCGTCAGCTCCCAGCGATCTTTGTGCGTATTCTATAGCAGGACCAAAAAGCAGCTGCTCTGTAATGTGTCTGAATGCCTTGTGCTAATCTAGTTATATTTTCCTCCTCACCGAGTACAACCTCCCCTCCCCCTGTGTACAGCTATCTGTCTATATTCATGTATAATTACCTTAGTTTAACAGTTAGGGAAAAGCAGTCGTGTAAATAGAACATCGAAGAGGTGTTTTTTTTTTTGAGAAAAACAACTGAGGACTGTCAATAGTCACTGACGTTACAAGACAAGGAATATAAAGGAGTATAGATAGACATAGATTAAGGAACTGCCTCTTAACAGAGGGAGGCATTTTCTCCGTAGACCTAACATGAGACACACCACCGCTTTCTTTGAGGATTTAGCCCTGGCAGAACTGCAATAATCACAGACATGTCTGCACAGTTTTGCTTTACAACAGTCATTAAATTATTGATGAAATAATCAGTTCTCATGGAAAATTTCCTAGCTGGAATGTGAAAGAGTCTGGTTTGACTTTTCTGGCAAACTCTATAATGGTATTTGACAGCTACCTAGAGTTCACTTAAAATCCTTGAGAATTGTTTTTGATTATTCCTGAAGGTACCCTCTTGGACATATAAACCTATTCTTCAGATAATTCTAAAATTATCTTAAAACAATAATAAAAAGAAAGATTTGAAAAGCAGGGAAATTATTGAAGAAGTGGAATTCTATTAAAACTATTGGTCCATTCTTACTGAAAATAAGAGCTGAGTGAACACTAAGAAACAATTTTTGCCTATTATCCAATAAAGAAATGCTGCATTTGATTTTAAAGGCTACATATAAGGAAGTATTTTTAGAAAACATTTGTAAATACTTTTTTTCCCAAAACTATTGAAGGAATAAAGTCTTACCTAATTGCATTTGCTTAAATGTTTGAAGAACAAGCTGTCTGTCATGATTTTCATGAAGAAAGCTTCTTTTCCCCTGTTCCTGGCATATTTCAGTCATTCAGTAACGAACCTGCAGTTTAGGTGACCCATATCAAACATTTGAATGTATCTTCAAAATAAACTTGAACAGTTATGAGACTGAAATAAATCTGTACAAATTATCTAGTGACACAACTGGAATATTAAGCATGCTAAGAAAAATTGTGCTGTTTCTGGGTAATTTGGGGATATAGAAACATGGTAAGTTCACAAAACCATGAATGCTATGAATAACTTGCTCAACTAACTAATACAAAGAACATCAAATAGTAAAAACGGCAAAAAAAAAAATAAAAAGGTCCAAAGTTTCCTGTTATGATAGAAATGTCTGAAAAGTCAAAGCCCACAGAAATGGATTCAAAGTATAAGATGTCATTTCTCCAGAGTGTTCCAATCTTCGCTACATTAGTTTTGATTTACCTTAGGCTTTCATTTCTCCCATTTTTTTCAATTCATTCTCCCTGGCACAATCAAAATGGGAAAAGACGACCACTGTGACATTGACAGATGGCATCAGCTGTCTTTTCTACCAAACATTATCTTCTTTCACTTCCAATTCATTTCTCCCTCCCCAATTTTATCAAATAACACTCTACTGTGCAACATTAATACAAAAACAGTAAAACTATCATTTAGAAACTTTAGCCCCTGTTTTTTTCATGCTTTTCTGATGCAAAGCATAATTAAAATGTCATAAAATATTGGGGGAATAACAAAAGATTAAAAGGTTTAAAGACAAGCATTTCTTAACTTTATCTACGAAGCAAAAGACCTACATTACTCCAAGAGCAATCAAAAGTAAATTTACTGATAACGAAGCATAAGCACTTATTGTCTACTGTCACTCCTTTTATGAAAATTAATCTCTTCGACCCTATGAGTGAACGATATTCCTTGTGGTAAATCTCCAAATGGAAGTGTTACATGTCAGGTAAAACAGGAAATAGCTAAATCATTAAAATGATCAATGTACAGAGCCACAGTAGGGAAATAAGCGTATTCATAATCCTACCAGCAGCTATACATTTCAAAATGTAACAAGAGCACAGATTTCACACCTTCCCCAAATCACGTCCCTAAAAATGACAGGATAGGATGTAAAACTTGTATTTGTCTAAAACACTGAAGAGCCGAATATTCTTTTGTCAACACATGTGAAGAACACATCTGCTAGCATGATATAACCCATTTCCAAATCCCCCAGTGTGTTAGGGCCACCTTTTAGTAGAAAAAGGATGTGAGAAAGGCTAGAGCAGCCAAGCAAGAATTCTTTTCTGGCATAAATCTAGAAAAGGTGACTCAGTCTCTTCGTGTGTGTTGGTCTCCACCAAGGCAACCTGTAGGAGAACAGGATGCAAAGGGGACACAAAATGGTAATATTTAAGTCTTTAGGGAAATTGCAAAACTAGGTTGATAAAATGCAAGGGGCTGCTATATCCAGTTATAACACTGAGTATCAGCAACTTTTATGTTTCTGTAATATGAGATATAAAGATCATTTGGGAAAGTGAACAGAAGATGTGCTATCTCCTGCATAATGAGAAAGGCCTCTTACTATGGAGACCAGCAGTGTGCAACTTCCATAACAAGTAGGTCCGCTGCACTTTTTAAAGGTGACCTACAAACTTCTGTGACTGCAAGTTAAAGACCTTCAGTACTTAGTGACTTGAATAAGACAGCTTTCTGCATGCCAACAACATGGTATAGCCCTACGGCTCCGAGTTTTATAGCCCAGTGTTTCTGGGGCTCATCCTCACCCAGATGGAATTCATATATCATTACAGTTACCTTTAGAAAGGTATGTTATTATATAGATTGCTAACAACTCTTGCATACAATAATGTACATGAAAAGACATTTAAGCCCAACCATTACATTAGCAGAGCTAAACTTTTGTAGCTACACTTCCCTACTAAGTAATCCAAGAATGCTGAAGTTCCCAGAGCCAAAAACTAAGGAACCAGCATCTTCCAAAGGATGATGTTTTTTTGTTCAGATAATCTGACTATATTGTAAAAATAATAAGCTTCCCTTAACTAATTTTAGTTAACCTTAATTGCTTCATATGTCTGAAATTTGGATGAAATACAGATGTGGAGATTCTAATCTGAACTGCTTGAGGTTTGTCCATCTTTCCTTTAACTTTTCTTTGGACACAGTGACAAGTTACTGTTCCAACAAAGGAAGATCACATACAGTTTTCCAGCTATGAATTCCTATTCATACTCCCTTTTCCAGAATTATCATCAGTTCACTAAAAAGTACGGAAGAGTATTAGCAATAAAGACACAACGGGTCCTTTTCTTTGGATGCAAACACGCGTAGCTGGCAATGCTGATGCATTGTCTTGCCTCCTGGACATAAAATAAAACCACCGAATTTGCTCAGTCTTAACAATCCACAGAGCATGGACTACTGTCTGGATCTTCACCATGTCTCAAGCACCTCTGAGCTGTTGAGATTGTTTTTCTGTTTTTTAAGAAACTAAACATATGCAACAACTTTTCTAGACCATGTAGTTGTAGTTAGTCTGTCACATACAACATAGACATTTAATCTGAATGGATGATCCTACACAAGAGTTCCTATCAAGCCTATAAAAGCTCTCTAGGAATCTTCTTATTATAGTACTGTCCTGATGGCAAATTAGACACTCATTTGAGGTCCTCTTTGAAAATCTATTGGTCACTTAACAATAACTCCAAAGCTATGAAGCTAGTCTTCCAAAAATCCTTCAAATAAATTCCAGCTTTGACACCATCAGTTCATGTTTCACATTTCCTGTCACTGATAAAGCACTAAGACTGAAACCATACGTGCAGTGAAAGCCTCTAAGGGGGAATAATTTTGACTTGCTTTCATAATTGAATTACACCTCCTGATTATGACAGCAGAGACTATTTGAATGAAGGTGCATGAGTCTATCCTATAAATACAGGAATTGCAGTTACAAAAAAGAAATAAAAAAATACAGCTAATTCGACAAAGTATCTTTCCCTCTGCTTCCTAAAAATAATTTTCAGATGCATTGCTGTAACTCCCACAGTTCCCAAGCAGTACTAGGGTCCTCCTACGTTGGGCAGCATACAAGTGTAATAAAGGAGCTCCAGCAAAGTAGCTACACTCTGTCATATCAAAATATACACACACCCAGGAAAAAACAGTTTCTGGGGACAGGATTTAAAACAGACGTTGGAACAGGTGATGTTGTGTACTGGACAAGCATTGACAGGGCCTGTGAATGCAATTCGACTCATAACTGGATTCCGCTGTTTTCACCACTGGGTAATTCAAGGGACTCTGGTTCAGGAGGAAGAGGAAAATGAACCATTGTAGTTGGTATTCCAAATACGTTGCAGGAGTTTACCCTACAAACACATGCTGCTTATTTAGTGTCTAATGCAGAGGTATAAGCCAACACTAATGGTTGTTACTAATTAGTTTTTTAAAGAGCTCACTGGGAATTTGTAACTAAAAATTACTGTGCCAAACTCTAAAGATCTGGCCATATTTTAACTGCTTGACTGTGCGGCTGAAGCAGGCAAAAATAGCCTCAAAATGTAGCATTATTATTCAGCTGTGTTACTAGCTACTACTCAATGTTAATTATGCATTAAAAGCAAAGAGCGTTATTTATGACTGTTCAGGGCAATATTTTATTTATTTATAATGTAGACTCAGGCTTTCTGACAGAAGGCTGCTTTGTACATGTTCCATAATTTCAGAGGGAAGAAGGAAGTCCCCAGATCTCATTTGACAAGTATGGTACTAATTTCTTCCTGTACGCTAAATATAAGTGGTCACTGAAGCTCATTTTCTGATCTGAGATGAATTATAGATAAGAGACATTCAACCACTAGTTAAAAAAGCAGAATAACATGCAAATCTGCTATGCAACTGACACCAACTTTGAGCACTGCTAACTAAAAAAACAATTACGTATGAAATACTTCCAACACCTTCCCCTCCCTGAATTTCACAGAAAGATGCATGAAACCCTGCAATGAATTCATGCAGCCATCAGTCTGCATGTGTTTCACAAGGAAATGTCACAAAAGACAGGGCTTCAATAAAAACGTAACTTCTGGGTTTGATTTTTAGCACAAACTTATTCTGGTCACTGTCAGACTATACCTAAAGTGAGCAGCACCATCCAGTAGCTGAATTTCTTTATCCCAGACTCCAGAAACTCCCTTGAACATAAAACAGTAAGTTTTTCCAGGATGGCCGCCTTCATCTAACGTTCGTCCTCCAAAGACATACTTTCTAGCATGCTGTAATTAACACGGTAGGAGACAGGAATCCCAGTTAATCCCAGTTAACAAGTTCTATATATTGCTTGTTCCTGGGGAATAAGGTCAGAAAGAAACATGATGGTGTAACACAAGTGACGAGGTCTATTGGTTACTATTGAGATTATATCTAATACAATAGCAATCCAGGGGTTAACTTGGGGGAGAGGGCGCAGAAGGGGAGAATCTGAAGACTGCAAAGACTAATAGATGTCAGCATCTGGGATCATGCGTACCATTTTCAAAGCCATATTCAAGGGCATTGCATCAAAACCATTATTCCATAGTAATCCAGAAGCAGATATAATCTGTCCAGTTACAGAAGTATGCAGGCCAGAATCACATTTAATACAGTTATAGGATGGCAAGAACTGTCCACATAACTATGTTACTATACATCCATTCAAGAGCAGATAGCTCATGAGAGCTTTAGAATAAACGCAAATGAACCAGAAATAGCCATTTAGGTTTATTCTGCATATGAGGGCAATAGATTTAAACCTCTAATCAAATGGTTGCAGACTTCTGCAGGCCAGTACTTTTGAACTTAGCAAAACCAATAAATAGCCTGACAAAAGATAACAATTCCTTGTTTCTTCTTTGCCATAAACTCAAGTCAATTTAGAATGGAGAGAAAGAGCACTGATTTTCAACCGATGGACAGTTCTAGGAGTGTCCCTGCTCACTTCATGCCATGAGTTAAACATGCTTACTTTTTCATTTCTTTTCCTACAGGAGATAGAAATTTTAAGGAATAGCTACTGCTATTTGTGAAGTTTCTGCCACAAAAAGAGGAGAGAGTGGGATATCAGTTACCTCCTTTCTTTAACATAAGCCTTTGCACTTTAACTCTCTTTTCTAAATCTGTCTTCACATCACGCCTCTACCTCTGGCTGCCTTTCACTGTCAGGGTGGGTTTATGACCTGTCAACGGACAGTTCACTCTTCTACTGCTCCGGGCTTTTCCCAAAGAGCAGACTGATTGGGTCTTGCTAAGGTTACTCCAAAAGGACAGGGAGAAGTTTCCTCTGTCTCTCCAGCTTTCTTTTTTCTGTTTTTTTTCTTTCTTCGAATGCTGCTGCTTGCATGAGTGACATAACCCTTGCCACTTTGTTACTGTGAAACCTTCTCAGCAGACCTCTAACCTCTCTTTTGTACAGAGAGAGGCAAAAAGACCATGATGGGACAGCTGAGACAGCATCCTTCTGTTTTGTCATGCCAACAGTTTGAATTGCTGTAAATCCTTAAACTGAGCAGCTTGCAATACAGACAGGAAGGAATATTATTCCATCAAACTCCACCATAAAGCAAGCAGATCAGGAATGCTGGAAGAGAAACTAACTTGAGATCCCTGCTAGATAGCTCATTGCCCAATGGATTTTAGAGGCAGCTCAGAGAAAATTGCCAACCTTGTAACCCCCAAGATCTCTACGAGTGATAATTTTCCATTCATGCAGACAGGCAGGTTTTTGCTAAAAACGGTTTAAACCTCCCTGCAGAATCATGGTAATAGCTGAATTTGCTGCATAGGTCCTCTTTTTCATGTCCCCCCCCCTTTTTTTTTCACTCCATAAACAGAATCACAAAAGAGATTTCAATGTCATTTGCATACAGCAAAAGGGGAGTGATATTATGTTCAGTTGAGTTATGGTGAATTTACAAAGGGTAAGGAAATAAACAATTTGACTTTGAATGCAAGGTATTATGATAAATGCAACCTGTGAGTCTAGTTAAAAGCCCAGTTTGGGGAAGTTTATACACATACAATTCTCATTAGGTATGACTGAACTTTGGATTTTCGGCCATACCAGTCAAACTCAGAGACATTTTAAAAAAGGTCACTTAAGCATCAATAGAAGCAAGCATGCTATCCAAGTTGCAGATCCTGACAGAGCTGGGCTCCTATCGCAGTGTCATGCACATCATTTATTCACGTTACCTGCTGTCAAAATGTCAGATTCAAAAAACCTTCAAGATTTACCCTTTTTTCCGGCTTTCAAACCTGAAACAGGTACCATGAGGAAATGAGCTGTTTTTCACTTCAGAAAATGCAAAACTAAGATTAAAATATTTTTATACTTAGATTGTGTCTTCTCCCCTCTTCTGGATGACAAATGTTATCAAAAGGGAGAGAGTATTACCCTACTACTGGCCCTGCAAAACTCTGTAGGGCAGCTGTAACACACAAGCCATTACGTTACAAGGATTTATGTAATTTACAACTCTTTATGTAATTGACAACTCTGCTTCACAAGAAAATCAAATTCTAGTTCAACAACAAAGGTGAATTTAATCCCATAATCCCATCCCCTAATCTAACCCTCTCACTGAGTCTTTCAAAGCAGAAGTTAGACTGTTCTGTCCCCACCTTTCCTTGATTTTTTCTAAGGCTGGACACCTCTCATGATCTTTTGATTTAACGTGTAGGACAACAAACAAATATACTCCTAAGAGAAACCCCATCTATGTGTTAAAGCATACGTGAAGTGTACCAACGGTATATTGCTTAAAATAAACCTACTGCTGTTTGAGAGATGCTCAGCTGTGTTACAATTGACAAACATTTTCAGAAAATCAAATATTCATCATTTCTGTAAGCTAAGCTCAGTGAACACACAACAGTTTCATGACATCCTCTCCCCTACCTCAGCAATTAAATTCTCCATACTCACCTGCCCTGGCCCTTTGTATTTCAGAGTTCCCCAAAACTGCCTTTCGCAGTGGTGCAGAACAACTAACATGGACCCTGATATAAGAAATGAGATGACTCCTGACTGTGTGCGTACAGCCACTGACTTTCATCTTTCTTATCCTGTGTATTTATACACCACCTGTGTACTTCTGCTGTGCACTTTGCTACCCTTTTCCTCATACCTGAGGGAACCCCATCACGACAGAGGGACCCCTTTAACTCTCCCAGTCATGTAACTCTGTGTGGACACCCTATTCTCCACAGCTTATTTTTTATTCTCATTTGTCACAGTAATATGGACCCCATTTATTTCCTTTCTCCTTTTCCCCCAAAGCAGGAACACCCCTTTTCACCAAAATGCAAACAGGTTTCCCAGTTCTTCCTTTACTGTATTTCCCACTTTCCTTGCTCTTTCACTGCCGTGCAACCTTCACTCCTCTGTTTTCTTATTAATTTCTAATTAATTGCCTCCAAAACTCATAGTAGGGGTAACTGTGGATCCTTTTCCCTTCACCATCTTTGGGGTCTCTTCAGTATCTCAAACGCAGTGTTTGTTCTCCAAAACAGATTTCTCCACTACTCTGCACAGCTTTCTTAATGCAATGCAGACTGTGTCCTTTCTTTTCTAATTCCTTAATCCTCCCTTTTCCTTGCTGTTATTGGCTGTCAGGAAGCTAAAACATTTGGGTGCCAAATAAGCGTCACCTGTCATTGAGTAGTTGTGACTACAAACAACTGCTGCCTGCTACGGTGCTTTAGCAGATAGCTGCTAAAACGATGGCAGAAACTCCATTTCTCTGCTATCTTCTTCTGACTTGATTTTTGAGGGTTTGGGATATATTTTATTTTCTGATACAAGGAACTACATGAAATTTTTAGTTTTCTGACATGAGGGAATGTATTAAATGGTCAAAGGAGCGTGGAAACACCTGATAACAGTCTAGATCAATCTAGAATATTTCAACAATTTAACATAGGAGAGGTGGGTAGAGTAACTCTTTCTGGCAAAGAGAAAAGGTGTACAATTAGCTCCAAAAGGAAGGATAAAAATGAACATCAAGCTGCTGAGGGGACCAGAAAGTTTTTCAAGAATTAAAAAGGGGTCATACTGGGGGCCATGAATTGATACAAGTTCTGCTACCACAGCCTATAACAAAGAACATTTCCAAGATGTTCAAGAGCCTCAAACAGAAAATACAGAATTGGCTAAGGGTATATTTCCTTTTCCTCCACAAAAGGAAACTGTTTGTAAACACATTCTGTGTAAAGTTCGCAAGAGAGCTAACACGGGCTCGTGCTCCTAGCAGAACAATATAGTTTACAGCGCAGGTTTACGCGAATTCATCTTTCCATTGGGTGATTTGTAATGCAGAAACAGATTAACACACTACATATTTTAATGCTAACAGAGCCAGATGAGCTTCATGGAACAGCTTGTTTAATTTTCTCTCACAATGCCTCACTGTCATCTGTCTTCCCTTGGTGTCTGTTCAGAGTTATTAAATTAATATTAAAAGAGTGATACAGAAATATAAACTATTGTTAATTCTTTTTGGTCTAATTAGTGACTCACCTCAAAACATTTTCAATATGTTTAGACTAGCCCTCTCATCCATACTGTTATTGCATTCCTCAGCACAACATACAGCTTCTCCCCAGGCCTCAAACTCCAGCTTGCAGACCCTGGCTTCAACTCTGCAGAGCCCTCCCTAACCTCCTTACGCTCGAAACCCCGGTTCTGACAGACAGCACCTTTGCCAAATCTCACCTCCGAAACTCCTATAAACCAACTCCTGGCCTTGAAAGGCTGTAAATTACGTCAGAGTAAGTATGAACTTTTGGTTAGCTCATTTCCTTGCCTTTAAATTCAAGTAAACTGCTGGGTTTAAAGGCATAGCCAAAAGTCTTTTGAATTCAATTTCCATAGGGATGGTGAGAGAAGGATGTATTAAACAACTCAGCTAGCCAGCCCCAACCTCCAAATTATTTCTCCTGAATTTCAATGCTTGTAAAGAAACATTGCTGTTTAGACAAGAGGATAATTTGTATTCTCTCAAGTCTGCCTGAAGGTCCTTTTATTTTTATTTATTTATTTTTAAGGCAAAGTTGGTAATTATCTGTTGTCAAGGAACCATTTTTTCAAAACAGGTGGACAGGTTAGAAGAATTTCAGACAAGTCGACAAAAGTAGCCTGATGCCTAGTCAGCACACAAACGCCGCCGCCTTGCCCTTGGCCTTTAACTAACAGCCCAGCCAGGATTCCCGGAAACGGCCACATTGTAGAGGACTATGGCCACAGAAAACTCCTGTCCTAAGATACGTGAAGCTTTGTTAGCTACTTCTATAGGTCTGTAGCATGAAAAGCTATTTATACCATGACACTAATTACACTTCCCTTTTACCATATCACGGACAGGGAAAGAACCTACAGGTACTATGTCTGTCATTAGTTACTGCTCACACACATATTGCCTTTTTCATTCCATGCACATATATATATATTCATCATCTCAGGACAACTAAAACATTCAGAAAACTCATGTAAGAATGTATGGTTAGGTATCTGAAAAACAAATGAAATCTTTGATTTTTTTCATTATTATTTTCTTTAAAAAAAAAAAAAGTTAGGTTGTTAACAGAGGGAAAATGAGAACTTTTAGGAATGTTTCTGCACTAGTGTGTGTCAAATAGTAGAAAAGTAATCTCTCCAAGGCCACAAGGTAAATGCACAGATTGAAATTCACAGTCTGCATTCACTGCAGTTTTCCTGTCCTTGAACTTTGCCACTAAACGGTAAAAATGTTAACCATACGCGCTGTACCTAGAAGATACCTAAGGAGAGCAATCAGAAGTACTTGCAGCCCCTTTGTGACAGGGCAGGGTGCTGAGCCACGGTTTTCATCAAGCTGTCTGGGTCAGAGAAACTGGTTTTGGGTGGTCAGGAGAAACTGTAATGTGAAATTTTTTATGCTTTTTTTCTTCTCTTCAAATGGATTTTATGATTTTTTTTTCTTTTCTTAATGTTAACTGCTTGGGAAGGGGCAAAAAAAGAAGAGACAGACAGACAGGCACCCTGTAGGATCTTGCATGAAAGTCTGATTTGCAACGATGAAAAAACTGAAGCGCTGAAAGTTACTACCTGAATTCTCAGGGAAATAAGGACAAAACAGTTTACTCTGAAGGCTAGTCTCTAAATGCAATACAAACGAACAAAATGAAGACAACAGACTGCATACTACAGATAAAACGTAGCCCAAGGGCAGACAGGCAACATGAGACATTTAGCCCACCATGGGAATTAAAAAACACATACCTTTTGAGTGAATAGCTAACCAGTCAGATAGAGCATATATCTTGTCCAGCAAATAGATATGTGACTGGGAAGCCAGATGGCCACGGCATCCAGCTATTCCACCAGGCTGGCTGCCTCTTAGCTGGCCATCACACGATGCTTCGATCGATATGTTTGCCAGCAAGTACATTGCACTACTGCATCTTGGAGCCTTGCCTAGTCTGGGGGATTGTGAATGGCAGACGGCATGTTAAGGGAAAATGAAAAAGAAATGGGAGTGTGGAAAGACACAGCTTGACACAGCTTAAGATAAGGAACAAACTAAGAAGCATACAGAAGGAGAAGTACTGCTATGGAAAGCTAGAGCATTTAACTTGGATTGACTGGAGTATTTGAAGGCTCACTCTGAATTTAAGTTGGAAACCACAGCACAAAAGAAGCTTTATTGGCATTACAGCTTTTCATGGTGGTACTGAGCACATTCAGACCACGAGGACCCTTGACAAAGGAACAGGTAATTCTCTCTCCCATCCTTTTCCTGAAACCACCAAAACTAAAGCTGTCATTCCTAAGCAGTGAGAAAAACAAGATGTTTAAAATATTTCCTAGTACCAGATCAGGACACAAAACTAAAATTTTTCCAATTCACACATCTGTAGACTCAGTGGGGAATCAAATAATGAGATGTTCTTGGAGACTAACTTAAGGCACTGTAACTGGTGCAGAATATTCTCTGGTGGTTTCTGGGAAAGTATATAAGAAATAGATGCTGGGAAATCTTATACTGCCTACTATTTCACCTCTGTAAGATCACAGGCAAATATAGGTATGGCATTTGGTTTGGAACATTTGATCATGAAATCTTAAACATATTCTTTAGCCTTACTTTCAGGAGTTGTGAGATTTAGCAACACTTCTTATTAAAAAACAAAAACAGCACCAAAAAAACAACAGCAACAACCACCATGCACACACTAAAACCAAACTGAAAACATTGTCTGCTGATGACCCGTGAGACAAAGGCAACAGACACCGCAACACAGACCTCTACTTTGAGCTAATAATGCACAGCTGTAGTAGCCCACTGTCTTCTAGGAGGTCAGCCCCACGGCCTCTCAAAGAAGTTTTGTTTTAACTTAGATTATTTGGTGATACAATGTAGGCAGCATAGACCCACAAACCATTCTGTCAACACAGCTGAGAAACTACTCAGCAGCTGCTATAAAAAGCATCATGAAACTACGTTGACAACAGCAGCATCCATCTACTTGCCTCAGTGGCTATCACAAGAGCAAAGAAAGATGAAGAACAAAGTACTCCCTTTCCACGCACACGTGGTAACATGAGGCACTTTTTGGAGTTAAGAACTAGCTAAACTATCCTACAGATACAGATGCAGTACCCTGACAACGGGCTTGAAAATACCAGTTTCTATCTTCATCGCAGCAGACTCTTATTTGTCCTGCAGACTGAATGCTTTTTCTAGTCCGCTTGTTGAAAAGACCCGCCTTGTGAAAAGACATGAAAAGACAGGCAAATCCCTCTCAAGTGAACAGCTTGAAACTAGACTATAGTAAAATTTCTCTTCTTCATTTTCATCAGCATTTTCCCACCCAAAGCAGCCACTTCATACTGAAAAAGCCTGAGCTTTTCTCGCCTTGCAGGTATCAGAAGTCTGGCAGTACTTTTGCTATTTTACCATGTATTCTGCTTACTCACTTTGTGCAGGGGAGACCGACTCAGCAACGCTCAGTTTGTTTTGCCTCAGTTGCTCTGCGTCACAGGAGCCGCAGTTTTGGTCAGGGCCAACGAAGACCGGCTTAGTTCTCCTGTGACATGTTTGCCTGAGCCCTGCGTGCTCTGTGTGACCCAGTTTACTGGCTTTACAGCCAAACTCTTTGGGTTTAATCCCACTGCAAAGTTTCCCAAAAGGAGCATCTTCCAGTGACCCGGTGTAGTACCCCAGATGTTCTTTTCTGTACATAATAACTTGATACAGATGTGCAGCTTCATACTCGGTTTCACTTTTTTCTTAACCTCAGTGTAATGAAAAACCTTTACTTTCTTACTCTGTTCACAGAAAAAAAACAAACATAACTTCCATTGTGGATTTGTTCCAGGCTCTTATTCACTTCAACAGTAACATAAAACACAGAAAAAAGACTTTCACAAATAGTACCATTAAACTTCAGCCAGGAATAATCACGTGAAACATTGTGATTCCATTTTTTGCAGCTTGTCTCTGTATTAAATGAGGTCTCAAGTATTTTTTTTTCCCTGACAAAGCTGCTATGATTTCAGTTTCATTAAAGCTGCAGCCCAGCCAGCCCTTTTTGGTTGTTGGAGGTGTCAGGGCAGGAGAAAAGGAGTGAAGTAGTTTAGCAACACATGTGATGACCACTTCAAAGCCATAAATCCTGCCAAAGTACCACAGAGAATAATGATCAGTCAAGACTTTAATCATCAGCAAAAGCTAGTTCAGAGAATAAGGAGGGTCCTAAGGGTAATAGCTGTAAAATGAAAGTGTCCACTGAGAGCATTTGTTTCATTACAGACAATTGAGCCATTTCTCAACCTTGTTTATCTTCAGCTTTTCCTGTTAGACCAGAGGGAAAGTAAGGAGTATTATTCCCATCTCCCTACACAGAAATAGAAAGAAAAATACCAGAAACGCTTGAAGACAGACAGCGTTGCTTTCACAGATCTGGTTATGTGCCCCTTTTTGGGGCAGACTCTCAGGCTGACTTTCAACCCGCGGTCCCTTGAACTTCCAAGAATCTGGCTGAAACCCAGCTCTGTTCTTCACCCAGGCTGCTTGGCACAATCTGGATATCCTGCCACCCGTCTCTGAGTGCGTAAAACCCTAGTGCCGTTGCTAGGATTATCTCCAACAATCCCATTGCACCCTGAGCCTTGAGCTGATCTTTGGTTTAAACGCACCCCATCCCAGAGCACTAGGGAAAGGTGACAGATGTGCAAGATACCTCACATGAGTCAGTTTTGCCCCTGCTTCTTGTCACTCTTTACTTAGCAGCGTGTGGAGAAGAAAGTTTTAAAACACAGAATTTACAATTTATCTGCTTCCATTTCCTTGATGCGTGGTTTGCCTTTTAGAGGTTCCCTCTAGTGCAGCTCTTCCCTACTGATGTGGATTAGTCCTGCCATTAACTCCCATTTCACAGATACGCTACAAGAATACCCAGCTCCATTTCTCCATGGCTCCAGGCTTCCTGTGCCATTCTAAAGAGCTCACTTTAACCCCCCTGCAAGTTCCTTTTAAACTTGTCTTGTCCCGTTCACCCAGTCCCGTTCCAGGAGACATGCAAGAAAGCTACTTCTTGCTCAGAGAATAAACAGAGTACACCTACTCCTTTCACCAGGACAGTCACTAAAACAGAGCGCTCTTTAGCCTTGCTGCAGTGGGGAGGTTCTTGCCACCAAAAGTAGAGTGGTGATTCTGTAGTCCATCACAGAGCGACTTGCACAGCAATTTCTCATCTCTACCCAGACTGCATACATTTCCTTAAGCATACACCTCTGAAATCAGGGTTGCCCAGTGCATGTTACTATACTCTGGGAAGCAAACCTGATTCACAGCAGCATCATATGGCATACTAATTTAACATGTACAAAGTTAAAGTCCTCAGGTGTAAGATCACATGTAAACTTATTTCTACTACCAAAGATAATCCGGAGGTGCACTTTTCACTGGGACCAGTAAAAACTTTATCTGAAGTAATTTAGTACCACTTGGTTTCCCCTTTCTTTCTCTGTCACTTTATGCATAATAAGTACCATTGTACCAACACATGATAAGCTCTTGCTGGTAAAAGAGAATGCTCATTTTTGTTTTTTAAATAAATTGCAAAGCCAAAAGGTCAGAGGAAGTTCAAGTAACCCTCTTGACAGAATAACTCAAACATGATGAGTCTGATTCAGACCATAATAAAGAAACAACATTCATGAGCATGTACATTAAAATGGGTAGTAAAAATAAGTATATTGAAGTAAAAATCACTGGTCAACATAAAACAGTCTAAGAATATCTATCATTTGTCAACTATCTCAGCTAACTACTGTTGTTGTGAGAAGTTGTTGGAGTGTGTGCATTTCCACTGGGCTCCCGGTTACATGAAGTTTTTCCACTCTTGGAACCAAATCCTGATCTTGTAAGGAACTCGATTAGTTGAACAATGAGGTCACTTCCATCCATAAGGAAAAAGCTAGAAACATTTTTTCTGTCTGCTGAAATTCTTCAAGGTAAAAAATTTCCACCCTAATTTGTCAGAAAAATGTAGACATTTTCCCTTAACCAAAAGGTAAGTTAGAAAAAAGAGACTAGTTCAACCTAAACAGTTCATTTTGATTTCTTCTCCCCACCCCACTTTAACTGTCTCCTAGTGTAACTTTTATTAAATTTTGAAATATAAAATAATGTATTTGAAAAAAGTTGGAAAGCATGAAAATAGGATGTTTGCATAACAAATTATTTCAGTGGTAATTAACTAAAATTAACTAGTACTTTTTCCAATAAAATAACTATTGAGTGAAAAAGCCCTGAGCAGAGCTGGATATGAACCTGTGTCTTCTATATACATGCTTTGGTATTGTAAGAGATGTTCATTTTCTGCTCTGAACACAGTTACTTGTTAATATGGGTGGGTCCTTTCTAATGGAGGTCTGTGCTTTCTCAGAACATGGCAAAGCAGACTTCAATATTCAGCACCACTGAAGAAAAAGCAGGAAGGAAGATCCCTAATACAGGTTTTCTAACCAAAACCTTCTATTCCATCAGTGACTGGTCACAAGGTCTCTCCCTGCCCCCCCATCACCATCCAGTTGCTCATCCCTGTTCTCCCCCAGCAAAGTTTTCCATTTCTTCAGGAATGCCAGTTCACAGTATCACATCCTGTTGGGAGGCAGATGGGGTGGAAACCTCACATGCAGTAAGACATGGAAGAGTAGCTGAAAAAGCAGTAGGAGAGCTGTATAGCTACTTTAATTCATAATGAAAGATAAACCAGTTATAGTTGGTAAAAATGGCCCACAAGCCCACTACCATTTTAACGGCATCACTAAAAGTTAGCCACTGTGGCATCTTCTTGCACAAAGATGACCTATTCCAGATTAAGAAAAACAGAAAAAGGAGTCACATCTTCCCAAAACGGAACAAAATTCATAAATAATTAAGAGCCTCAGTTATAATAGGTCTCATAGGACTAGTCTTCACTCCCCTGTGCTCTCTTCTTTTACACAGCATGCAGAAAATACCATTCTCTTAAAGACAAACTATAGAAGACTACATAGTTGCAGCTCATAGAACATTTTATGCAGTATGCACCAGCAATACTTGTGCATGCGAAGTCACTTTAGATTTAGGAAGGGCTTGAGAAAAGGGTTTGATTTTTCAGATATGATCTTAATAGGAGAAATATCTCACAACAGCCATGATGAATCTCCTGGTTTTGACATGATATGATAGAAATCTTCAGGGGTCACTGCTCCCGGATCATATTTTATGATCTAGCAAGACTTCTGATATATCTAGCTTACTCACATTCCCCATTTCCACCCCAAATTGTCACAACCACTTTAAGTATTTTATCATAGGGTCTTGTCCTGGCCCGTTTCTTCAGAATATTTAGAATGTTAAATAATCATTTGGCAGTAAACATTTTATAATAAACATTTTCCTTCCCTCCAACACTGTTAAAGTCGAGCTGCTTCAGGGCAGAATATTGAATCTTCTTCCTGTCTCCTTGCCAAATTGAGGATTTCCTCATTTAAACAGGTCTGCTCCACCCCTGCTACTGGGCAAACTATAAATCCTACAGGCTACCAAATTTTTTCTTGGCAGTACTAATTTGTTTGGTTTCCCCCCATATGTTTGTCTTTGATTTGAAAGATTTAATGCCTGACTAGTGTTTGGAGCAAAGCACGTACAGCTGTGCAGCCCAGCAGACCCCTGCGGTGGCCACACATTTGCAGTGCTGCCCCTGTGAAAGAGCGCAGCCTCGAGCAGCGCCCCGGCAGCACCTCACTGCGGTTCACGTACTAGAGAAGCTGTTTCCAGCAGCATGCTTGCTTCAAAAACGTGCAAGGGAAAAGGCACTGTAAACAAGAGTGGCATGGAAGCCTTAATGAGAATCTACATCTTCTCCACTAACAGTTAGTCACATAATGAGCAAACCAGACCCATTGGGTCTATGCATTCACAAGAAATTTGGATAAAGTTTTTAGCCTATGATACCCGTGGGTCTGACAATTCATCTTTATATGGGTAGGAAAAGCACTCAGTATACTGTAGGAGAAACAATTCAATGCAAACACTCAAAATACAGGCCAAAGAGGTGTCTTTGCATGACAGCTAGAGAAATTATCTTGAGTAATGAAGTGACCTGTTTTATTCATATTATTTATATTCAAGCTGCAAAAGAAAGTTCCTTCCAAAACTGAAAGGTTGGTGTACACATAACAGCTATTTAAGAAGCAATATAAAATGACTAAATTACATATCCAACATTTTCCCTTGTGCCTGGCCTCTAGGGTATGTTAAACCACTCTGACGGATTTATGTATTTTCATAGTGCAATGTACCTATCAAGCATCTAACAAGCACCTTGCCGGCAGGGCAAGGCTGAGAGAGAGCCCATAGCATTGCAATTCTCACAGAACAGAGATGTGCTCAGAAAGAGACCTTCATTTTCCGTAACTGACCACTTAACGTGAAACCACAGCACAATTTTACACAAAAACATCAGGAAACAGGTCATTTTCTGTCCATGTGGCTATATAATTGATCTTTAAAATGAAGGGAATCTAAAGCTTAAAAAAAAAATTCACCCTGATGCTGAGGGTTTGCAAGAGCCCCCTCCTCACGGCATCCTTGTCTGTGACCAGCTGGCTGCCTCAGTGAAAGCTGGGGAAACTTTGCAGCTGCAGAGCGGGATAACCAAGGTAGCACTCAAACTCCAGATACACTTCTTCACAACATGGAATGAATTTTGATAAAGTCATCTGTACAATTACTATAATAATGCTTTCCTAACTCGCAAACACTCGTGAAGGAAAGAAATGCTACAGGCTGAGAAATATGTAGTCACCAAGTTCTTGAGTGCAGTCCCAGGCTGCAACCTAAAACAGACCCAAGGGAACGAGGGTACGCTCCTGTTTATAAAATCAGATATAGGCACACAGAGTAAACATGGTATATGTTTCATTCCTAACATCTATTTTCCAGAGCCTCTCCTCTTCTTAGCAAGGAGGCCAGTTTCCAAAGCAAGCAAACTCCTCAAAAAAAGAAAGAAAAAAAGAAAAGAAAAAGTGAGGTCACACTATTCACTAGATTACTTATGGTCTGGATTGAATTGGCCTTCCTTTAGTGAGATAAGGAAAACAAAATTAAATAAGAAAGAATATGTTAAAAAAAAAAAAGCCTCAAACAATGCAAAAATAATTTGGTAGCTATGATTCCAGTTTTTATTGCAGTTGTGGGGGGGGCAGGGAGGGGAGGGATTATTTATTTATTTATTCCACTGCCGCTGCTTGAAAAGATGACAGCCTAATAACGTCTGCCTGGAACTGGACTGCAAGTTTCCATTACACGGCATGCGTTCTGTCATTATTGCACTGTATGGTAGGATAATGGTTTTACTGTACAGTACCAGAGGCAGAAGTTATTTCTGAAAATCACTTAGGAATCAGCATACCAGAAGATTAATCTGAATCACTTTTACTGTTATTATATGATTATTATTCAATAAGAGAAGCTAGCACTTGCATACCTCTCTGCCGTGCCTCTCTAGCATCATCCTGATCTAGGAACACTTGCTAATGGATCAGCGCAGCAAGCTGCCTGCTTCAAAAATACAGCACATCAGTGCTTTCAGAAGGCTTTAAAGTAAAGGCAAATCAGAGCTACACGCCAAAGCCCATATCTGTTATCCACCGTCAGGCTACATGTTACACTTCAGATCCCAGAGTGGAGCCGTTCCTACCTATCACGGGAAAATGCTGTGAAATAAATTCCAACATGAAGACTGGAACAGAACGCGTGAAATCAGGACACACGCAAAGAGTAAAAACTGAAATAGGAAGAAAAATAATCATTTGTTTTTAGAAGGGGAATTTGCTCTTACAGTGCGAATAGTTTAGCTGGGGACACCACTGAAACACCTTTTTTTTTTTTTTTTTCCTAACAAAAAAGTTAATATTCTGGAAGGAAGAAAATATGAAATACATTCTCACAAAATTACTATTTTTCAAATATGTTTACACACGTGTACACACACTCCTCATCCCTTCCTTCCCCACATACCTTTGCTTATTGCTAAGATAAAGCTTAGTCTCAGTTCAAAGCGCGAGTTCAAAGGAAGGCTGAAATGCTATTACAGCATGGGCAATTCATCACCTTATAATTTCACAATGTTGTTGGCTCCCCAGACCTGTTTACAAACACTTGTACCCTTTGTTTTGTGTCACTATTTCTTTTCAACATTGTAACAAGTCAAACTAACTGAGGTGCAGGTGGGCAGGCTAGCAGTCATGTTACATTAGACATACTGGTGCCTCCCTGGTGCAACCATCTGGCATACAGGGCTCCAGACTTTGAGGGACCTCAGAAACCTCCTTGCTAGGGAACTGCAGAAAAATTATCCCAGCTGCAGGACCGTGAGGATGTGTAACTTGAGAGAGCAAAAATTGCCAAGTTTCTTCAGTGCTACTCAGTGCATCTGGTTTCACTTGCCTTGCTTTGAGCTAATAGGTTCCTTCCTTCCCAATATACTATACTTTCTCAGCCCTTAAAAAAGGTGATTAGCAAAATTATATTTACCTTGTCATAACTACATAGCACTCTGCCACTACAAACATTCTTTGTTATTCCCCTTTCTGAAATAACCACTATTAGAAAATCTCAGGCAGCAGCTCTCATTTAATTTGTAATATCCAGCTTGATTCTAGGTGTTATATGGGTTAAAGGGCATATACTGGAAATCATGAGTAATTGATTGTGTCTGACTGAGATAAAGTTAATATTTTGTTAATGCCAAAACTGTCACTGTTGTTCTGTCATTTGCATTTTAATTTCTTTAATGTCAGGATAATGAACAGCATTAATCATGCAGGAGGAAAAAAAAAAAAAAAAAAAAAAAAAAAAGGCCAAAACTTCTGAAAGAGAAGCAACAGCTATAAAAGTTTTGCTGAAGATGGAAACATTCAGGGGCTGTTAGGTCTGAAATTTAGATCCCTTCCAAACAAGCAACTTGTCAAGATATGTAACACTCTAGAATAGTGCATGTGTGCAAGGTGTGAAGAACTGCTGTGAATTAGTAATACGATTCTCAAGGTAAGAGCTAAGTAAGTTAGGAATGTGCCACAGAACATAACACTCACCACTGCTGTAACCCTCCCTAATTAATCTTTTGCCTGGTCTCCTTCACTACCCACATTTTCCTTCCCACAGGTATTAGAGCCAGAAGGAGGCATTTCAAGTTCCATTTGAAAAATACATATTAAAAAAAAAAAAAGCAGCAGCAGTACGTGACTCAATCCATCTGTCTTCTAAGAACATAGGGTTAAGCTTGTAAGGAGCGCAATACTCATCGGTCTGATACAAGCAAATCCAGCTTTGGCTTACCAAACAACAACAAAAAAACCTAGTATGTATCTGCTGATGCATGCCAATGAATTACTAATAATTACAAGCTCAACTAACGCGATTTGAGACTTTAGGTTTCACAACATGAACAAACTATTGGTAAGTTTTCCCACAATTTATCAAGCTAACATAAATCGGCTCTTCTTACAAAATAAAATTGGGTGGGTAATGTGGGTACAGCATGAAATTAAGCTTCTAGAAAAGGGTGATGCACCTTATGTTACTGTCTCTCTTTCTTTTGATCCTGTTAGTTTTAGAGCTGCCAGAAACATCAACTTCCTCAAACGGTTGATGTGCTGTCACTGTATTGGAACTAATACTGCCCATAACCTTGTGTTCCCGCACTCCGTGCTATTGATCTGCTATTTAGTTTAGAAGCAAATCACAGCAGAAACCAGCTCTACCTACTTCAGCAATGCGTGGCAGAGCCAGGTCGCGACTATTAGTCTCATTGTTGACAAATGCAGTTCATGAGATTTGAAGCCAATTCCAGCCACACACTGATGTTCTCAGCACAGATAGCTCAGCCCTTATGCAAATATCTGTAGGAATGTACTTTAAATGAAATTACTGAAATGACCTGGTATTTAACAATAAAAAGTGTGGGGGAACAAGAAGCTACAAGAATGTGAGATTGTACCTCTTCAACTGAATCTTCCAATAGAGAAACAAATCACAGATTCCAGTGTGCTACTGCTATTCTAATATTAATAATCAGGAAAACTGTAAAGTATAGTAGAAGTCCCCACCAGCTGAGAAGAGCAACTGATAGTAACTACACACAAGCTTTCACTCCAATTTCCAGAAACCACCCTCAGGTCATGCTCCCTTTGTTTGCCTTCCTATTGTGCATTCGGTTGAACGAGTTGATCGCAGACAGCATTTGCCCAAATTACATTTCAGCTCATTTAATTAAAAGTTCATAAAGTACCCCAAGATTCGAAGCAGAGAGATACTGTAGAAGTACAAAGTATTGTCTCAGACCTGAGAAAAATAAGAACTTATCCATCCAAGTGAATAAGAGTTTTCTCATTGACTTCAATGGGCTTTGAATAAGGCCTAATTTCCCCACAGGTGCTATATTTTGCTCAGAGGTCATATGCTGAAGCAAACACTGCTCCTCCATATACCTATGACCAGCTCAGCTACAGGGTCAGCTGAGGAAGGTCTCCTTTTGTACATGGATATAGAAATCTCCATTATTTTGATATGAGAGTCAAAGTTTATCTTCAAATATTAAGGTTTCATCCAAGCTCAAGGTTCTTTCCCTTATCATAACTGAGATAACTGATTTTCTTAATTTCGCTTATACAAAGAACGCAATACGATAATGAATTCCCCAAGAATGCCCTGCCTGAGCTAGCGTTATTGGCAAATCACTGCAGAGCTGGCTGCTGCTTCTGAAATACATAGTGGTAATTGAGAATTCAGTGGAGCTTTCTACGTGCACATGGGAAATGTGACACAGCCTAAATTGCCAGCATCAAGGAGCTAATACAGAGAGCTACGGTTAGAAGAGAGCATGCAATTTACACTCTGAGGCTGGCTGGCCGCACTCGTCTGGAGTTACAAATCTCAACTGCTACCGAATTGTTAAGTACTCAGGAAGCCATGCGCTGGGACTGATCTTCCCAATATACATTTTGATTTTAACTTCATGGTATTTGAAGACTGTAGTTTCCTTCTGCCTGGGAATTAGGGATGTACTTTTTTTTTTTTCTTTCTGTCCTGGTTTCCCCTTTGGTAGGGGCAGAGGAAGAGCCTTTCACTTTGCTATGTTTATACCTCATAGTTAGGATCCTCACAAGAAGATCTGAACTTTTGTCTGAATTGCTGCCTCGCAGGTGGCTTCCCTGACCTCCTAGTTAAAAACCTGCCACCTTTGCCTTTCAGTGCTCATTACCTAGCTGCCCTCGTGCCCTGGCCCAAGGCCTCCAGCTGTGCCTACACGCACAATTGCTTTTCCTTCTCATATGCTTCCCCATCAGGCATCCTCCCCTTCCGTGCTTTAGTAACTCAGCCTCCACATTGCCAGCAACACTGTCCCATCTCTGTATTTGAGTTGCTCACTTTTGCATTTCCTATGGGACAATTATTCATGCCTTGGTGACTATAAAAACTGTTTTTCAAAATAGTTCTTCACCACTGAGGCAAAAAAATTGCCAAGTACCACATACAAGGGAAAAAAGGGTTTGACTGTAAACAGAACTACAGAACTATAAGCTTAAAAAGTCTGTTTAGACTTAGACTTAGATTTTAGATTACTTGCACTAAATCAACATGAAATTTTGACAAATATGAGATGTGTTCAGTGTCTTGTAAACACACTGCTACCTGTCCCCTGTGTACGTTAAAATAATGTTCTCACCACCACTCCGGAGTATCTGTAGTAAGATGCCCTTTCAGCTACAGAATTTCCTTGCCTTCAGTGTGGTGGTTCAGAGGATCTACTTTACAGAAACATGCAGTTAGTATGCTGCCCCTCCTTGCACACTGCATGGGCTTCCACTAGGTATCAGAAGATAACATATGAACAGACACAAATATTATTTGTATCCGAAATTAAAAGGTGTTTTAAAAGCCCTGTTTTACAGAGTAGGCAGCATTAAAAATGAATACTAATTGCCTCCATACCAAAAAATGATTTAATCCCCCATCACATACTTAATGTTTCCTACATCTAAATTTCAATCAATGTGTTAATTTGTTTTATGCTCCTGAACAGTCACTGGGGAGGTATGAAATCAGTGAAGTGCAGCTCTTAGAAGGCAAGACCCACCATCAGAAGGGCTTACCTTCACAAGTGATTATAATTGGACCTTTTATTACAGCACTCAGAAAAGATTATCCTACTATACAAATACTGAAGCACTGAGAACCACCTTATCAGGGAATAAATGTATCGTGCCAGTTTTTTTTGCATTTAAAAAATTTAATTCAACACTGAAAATAAAACATGGTGGATGATTTTTGTGTATTGCAAGTTGCATAAATAGCAAATCACAGGATAGTGGCATTCTGTTTTTTTGTTTATCTTCTTAAGTGAAGAAATATGAGGAGAGTCCAGTTGCCAAGTTAGAATGTGACGTGTTCATATTCTGGCTGTATGTAGGTAAGTGCCCTACCTTACAGGGCATGGAAGCAGGCATTAAACAAACAAAATTGGTTCACCAGCACTTGAGAGCTGGTGAAAACTCAGCCACCACAGCACAGAATAGAGAAGGAGAGCTTATCCCAGAGGTGTAAGTTGAACTCAAAACGCTCCAGAGACAGGGCATTTTTCATTTCTCCACCTAACACGTACAGACAACATCAGCACTGAAATTCCAATCAAGATTTTCAATTCGTGCTGTGCAACCTTCAGCAATTCCATGAATTATTATAAACTTCAAACTCAGATTTTTCATCTTAACCACTGAAATGGAAATGAAAAATACTTTAAGACTTTTTAATATCTTGAGAAGTATTTTCCCTTGAAGAAAACCATTATGACACATTCATTTATCCAGTTTATGCAGCGATTTTTTGCTTTATGTATAGGACCCATAACATTGAAATGCCTACAGAAAGTTCTCAAGTATAGGGATAAACTACCTGGCAGACAACAAGATGCATGCTTTTTAGGCAAATGCTGAATTGCGGATGCAGGAGGTCATCTGTGTCCTTAAGTACCTGCTTGCACATAGTAATGGGAGCACTGACACATTCTTTTTAGTATGCAAACTGTATTGGGAACAGAGCTTAGCAGACGCCTTTGAAAATACATTTCAATGTCAAGAAACTGATAAAAAAAAAGTGTTACACATTTTTAAAGCATCTCTGACACTTGGCATAAGAATATAGACTCTGTTCATAACATTTAATAAAGGTATAGTTTTAGAAGAGTACAGAGAAGAAAGAGGCATATAGCCAAAAACTGATTTTCTGCAATAGATCCAAAAGTATCCTTTCATTTTTTTAATTGCAACTATCTCTGTGTTGTCAGAGGAAGAGCACAACCTCACCTTTGAGAATGAGACCATGAAAGGGGAGACAAGTGAAGTCATTTCCCATAAGCATAATGAAAGCCCATTTCACAGTCCTAGCCAGTCTCTCCTTAAATATGTTTGCTGTGGTCACTCCCTCATCTATTTTCCAGGCCACACAAGAAAAGGAAAACACTCAATACCATGAGAAAAGTGTATTATGTTCTTAAAAGGTCTTGTCCACATTTCAACAACAGGGTTGTGGGTTCAACTTTAACTCAATAAAAACCGCCAATAGATTGACCCTGAACATCTTTCATATTTACCTGGTCCTCAGTGATCAAATTCTCCTGATCACTGAGGCTTGATATCAAACAATGATCTATATAAGCTCATGTCTCATTCCAGCAGATCTCAACAAGTGCCTTTAACATTCAACTGATGATTTGTACACTGTTTTATCAAGCACAGGTGTTCAGAGTTGCACTTCAGTACTGGCTGTTCTTTTTAATATTTTCAGATTCAGCTTTTTGTTACCACTGCTGAGCCAGGGCTTTAAAGGGCATATAGAGCATGGTTAATAGGACAAAAATAGGGCCTAAAAGCCACTGAACATAACATGAGGAGCTACTGACTGAGCTGCTTCCAATAGCAAATTTGTTTAAGATTCGGCCTTGAGGATGACTAGCATTTCCAATTGGATCTGAAAATAACATTATTTCTTGTATCATGAAGTTCAGTTGTGTACATATCACACCCCTGAAGCTCTGCCTTTCCAGAGGAAGAACAGATACAGTTCAGTACAGAATAGGCATCAGCTATTGCCAAGTGCAAGATGTAAATTCTGAAACAAAAATATAAAATATAGTCTACCATTCAGTGGATGTAACAATTTGAAAACAACAAAACAAGGACTACTAGCAACAATGATATATTTGTAACATACCACCTACCTACAGAAGTGCGCACACACAAAAGGAAAAAGCAGTCTTCTCCATTATCTCTTGAGGGCTATTAAGGGAACACAAACCGTAAATATCCAGTTGTAACAGATGTCAGGCCTCATGAATATATCAATTTTCATTCATGAGTAGATATTCCAAACAGCCCAGTGGGAGCTTGCACATCTCAATAAATATCCACATGCTCCAAAACCAGGAACATTTCTTACTTGTATGAGGACTGCTACATTACAAAGATTATTACAGTTATAGAAAAATACTCAAGGGACAAGTCAAGTTTTCCTTTGTAATTAAACTTTCTTTGAAACTGGAACAAAGGACTTGCTGAGAGGGAGACTTCGAAAGTTCTCAGAACACTCTTCTCCCATAATAGCCATGCAAGATTTAGCAAACATTAGCAATGTTTGACTTTGCTCAAAAGCAGAGAACTAATTTGGGTTCTTCCCTTTTCCTTTCCAGAAAAGAGCTTTATTTCAGTGCACTAGGACATAAAAAACAAAAAACAGTCTTTACAGTAGAAAGCGTCTTGGCATTTACTCTCACTCCCATGTGCAACCGTACTATCATTCCTCCCTCAGCTGCCCTCCTATGTTCCACAAGAAGTTCTCTAACGAAGGGTCAAATTTGGAATTACCAGTACCTGGCTGATTGCAAAAATAGTGATATAATGCATCAAACTTCTCTTATTCTACACAGTAGTTTTCACGGACCTGTTGTCAGAGGACAGTATTTCTAAGAATACGGTTTCCGTAAACTCAAAACTACTTGTGCAACACATGCAAATTTGGAAAATTTTCAACCAACTGTATAGTCAACGTGAAAAACATCATTCCAAACTCTCTTTTCCAAATATATCACTTCTTTCTGAATTTAACATGGAGAGGTGAAAAGTTTATCTGGATTTTTTTGATCTTTTTCAATCACATTTCTTTCCATTATTTTTAGTCCACAAATACCTGAAAACTTGTTCCAAAGCAAAACTAAACATTCTCTTTATTACTGCTGGAACTTCCTGCATGATGGAAAGCTGGCCGAGGAGGAACAATCAGATGAAATAAATGAAAATAAGAAAGTTCTCTCCCAAAGGAAAAGAGATAGAAAAGATTCTTCTCCAGCTCAAGGAGAAAATGTGAAAAAGTAGAAAGATTAATCTAAAGGAGAGGAAGCAAATATGATTTCAGTCTCATTACTTGAACTTGAGCCAGATGTGAAAGACTGAGTTTAGAGCAAAAAGAAAGCACCAGCTATTGTCACAATTTCACTTCTGAAGACCTTGTCAGGGAATTAGAAGTGGTTTAAATGAGAAATGGTTGCATGAAGAATGATTTGTGAATCCTTTTGCCTATTGTAATACAATGACCTAGTTAAGAGCAAACATGAAAAACGTGATACCGAGAACTTTTGAATAATCTTCAGTTAAGATGCATCCGAAGGGACAGATATCTATATATCTTTTTTTTTTCTTTCTTTCTTTTTGAACACCAACTCAGCAGAAGAAAAATTACCTGAGAAACAGAAGGGAAAAGCAGTGAGAGACAAAGTAATTTCTCACTAGCTGATGAAACCCCAAATAAACAGAATTAACATTGCAAAGCAACACAACTGCTCATGTGGCAAAATTCTCAAGAAGAAAAGGGAAATTAGTTTAAAAAATATAAAGATTTTGGAAAAACAGTGCAGACAGACTCACCACAAGCAGAAAACCCGCAATCAGACATGAACTGTGGCATTATATTATCCTCAGATATAAGCAGCAACCAGGAGAGCTAGCTGGAAGAGCAGATGAAAGGGTAAGGATGACATGCAGAGTTGGTCACAACAGGAAAATGACACTGCCACTCAGTGAGCCCATTACACCCAGAGCAGCTTCTGGATCCCCCTGGCACCCTTCACACATTCACCCTAAAGCCTCCCACTGCCTGTGGGGAGAGAATTCACAAAGCCCAGCTGTGCAATACAGACGTGCACACCTATATCCACAGATATGCACATGTATGTGCACATGGGAACTCCTAGGCTACGTGTGCCCTGCTGCCACGCCACAGACACTCTCCAAAACACAAATAAATCTCCAAGGCTGTTTGCATACTCCTGTGAGAGGTTTTGAGAGACTTTTACCAGACCAAGCAACCAGTGACTCGTGTAAAATAGGATAGGCAGACAAATCATAATTTCTACTATCACTACCACAACAGTAATAAGCAAAAAGAAACTTTTCCAAGTCCAAAATTAGAAAACATTATTTACTGAAACCAAAAGTAGAACGTGGAATTCAGACACACAGAAATTCCTTTCATGTGGCAAATAGCGATCATACAGAATCTAAAAGAACCCCTATAGTAGCCAAGACCTCACGTATACTCCTAAAAAAAGAAAACTACTAGGAAAAAGTAAACCTTTCCTTGCAAATCGCCAGCTTCTCCCACACAGGGAAATATGATTACTGTAAGCAAGAACATTATTTTATCAGTTTCCAGTGCAGCCTAAAGAGAGCATGAGATTTTTCTTAAGGAGGAAAATTACCTCATCCAGGAAAAATACTTAGGGAAATGAAGTTCACTGTATAAAAGGGACAGTGTGCAAATGGAAAGGAAGACTAGGGAGTGCTTTGGGATTTGACTTGAAATTGCTTGTAGCTAAAAGAAATGAAAAAACTGTTAAGACACAAAAATTCTTCTGAATCAGAAGAAACAACTGAGAATAGAAAATCAAAGAAAAGGAAGAATAGGAAGCTTAAAGACATATAGGAACCTTCCTTCTCTTATTCCTCTCTCTTCTCCCAGCCCCACACAGGAAGAACTCTCTTCCCATTTCAGCAGAAGAAAATATGCTAAGACAAAATCTTCCCACACAGACTGCAGAAGCACTCACAAACTGGCAATGTCACTGCATTCTCCTTACTGTTCCTGCAGCTGCAAAACAACTGGAGAAAGCGAAGAAACTGCTCTGAGAAAATAATGACAAACTTTTGCTGAGATAGAGGAGTGGAGACATGAGAATACATTCAGACAAAGCTCAAAATCTGATTTCAGTTAAGCATGTTTCTTCTGAAATCTGCATTTCTTGCCTCCCTCCCCAAGTTCCAGCGTAAGCACTTAAAATGCACCTCTTAAATTACTACATGGCACTACAGACCTTACTTTACCTTAATTATTCCCCAGACACAGGTACATCCTTTTTTGTGTTCACATGATTTCTGCTAACGTAGATTATAAAACTCATGAACAGAGAAAATGGCTTTAAATTTTAAACCAATCTTGACTCCTGCAGAAATACATGCTAAAAGTTCAAAACAACAGGTCAGGTCTGTAACCTCACTGGTTACATTCATCTCACCATAACAGAATACATCAGGATTTACTTCTTTCAGAAGCAGAATAAATTTCTAAATTGCTTTTTTTAAAAAAACTTTAATTTAAATATTTAGCTTCATTTTTAATACAATTTAATATTGACGTAACTGCTATTACTTACAGAAGAACAAGAAGAAAAAAAGCTAACCCTGCTCTAGTCACAGTCCACAGAAGTGGAACACAGACATGTGCGCCAGCTCCCCTACCGAGATGTGAATCCTTTTTGCGTACCTTTTTCTAACTACAGTGAGACCTGAAGCTTGGTAGGCAGCCATTCATGCACTCTGATTAAGTGTAAGTATTTTTTTTTTTTAAGTACATATACCTACATTCCTATATCCAAGTGGGAGCATATAGATATACACATAATGTAATAGAAAGCATTCTACGTTGCAGATGCATACAAAGAAAGAAAATAGCATCCTTTTTACATATGGGGGAAGGCAGGAGAGAATGAGAAGTCAATTAACTAGGCAGGAGTCAAAGCAAAAGCCAGGATTAAAATGCAGGTATCCCAATGCTTTCAGCAGTCCGATGAATTAATCTGTCAGTGCTGCTCATACTTCTGAACTTTGAGGATATTTTCTCCCTGTGCTTAGAGGCCACATCATGCACCCAGTATCACAGATGGCAACGCCTTGGGCCACTAGCTTAAAGTCATAGTGACAGCAGCTGCAGCCTTCTCTAGGCATTTATGTAATTAGCAAGGGAATTTCCACCAAAAAAAAAATATATATATACACCAAGGAACCAATTGAGTAACTGCCTCAAAAAGTGCATCTTAGCATATCTGCAGGGGAAGAGGAAGGAGAAATCATGGATAAACTGTGATCATTTTAGAAAAATCGGCCAAACTTTCTTTTTTCACAGTGTTTTCTGTAGCTACTTTGGCAAGGAGAATTCTACAAGGGGAAAAAAAAATAGGAACAAGTGATTATAAGACGCACACAGGCAGCTCCAGGTCACACAAGTGATAAGAATAGAATCCAGCAAAAGAAAAACTGAAAATGTTGCATTGGTCTCAATTTTAATTAGTCATCTTTTAATATATTTCTATTGATTTGGGATTTCAGCTCACTCATGTAATTTTAAATGTTTTCAGTTCATTTAAAACAAATGGATTTTATATGGTACTTTCAATTTTCACAGTTATCCATATAAAGGGCATATAAACATGGCTGCACAACTGTATTGCAGCAACATCTGGGGTTCTTGCTCAATCGCACCCTGCTACAGTGCCATCTATTGCTCTTGAAGTATATTACATTTAAAAGTTAAAAAATGGCTGCAAGTTTACAGCATGCTTCTGTACTTCAACAGAGAAAAAAAACAGAAGCATCATATAGCTTCATAGAGTAGCAGGGGATTTGTTTGTGCATGGTGTTTACCAGGAGGGATCCCTCAGTGAAATGTAGTAAACCCAATATGTCCATTTTTATTTGTACCTCTTGTGAGGTTAAAACATTACTCCATTACATTCAGAAACATTATTTTTGAAGTGATAAAGTATTTATGGGAACACCATTCTGTTCTGAAAAAGAACCAAACAGTGCTATTTAAAAATACAGTAACTATGATACTGAGCATTTTAAATCAAAGCTTTTTAGTATAAAAAAATAAGCTTTCTTTGCAAACCTATACTGACTGTTTTTTCATTGAAAAACAACAATTTTTGGCCTATTTTATTTTCCTTTTCCTTCTTATGTTCCTGCTTTCTTTGTTTACTGTTGTATATTGCATACAAAAATGAAAAGAAAGGCCAGAAGAAACAGAACTGCAGCACTGGAAAAAGGAGCAAAAGCACCACAAAAGCTCTATGTTATTTGATGTTCTTTTTCATTAAGAGAAATTCCAGGGAAAATTAGAGCAAAATAAAGTGCTATCTGTTCAGTTTATACATTGTACTTCAAAATACCACTCTTACAAGCATTACTGTGGGCCCTAACAACTGAAATCAGTCCAAACTGATGCTGAGGCATCAATTAGTAATTAAATAAGGGTGAGAAAAACCATCCTATGATTTCCATTATTTTGATACTTAATATTCAAAAGACGACTTACCTTTTTCCTCAGAGTATTGCTTACATCTGAAGACAGAATACCAGACAAGGCTTTGCACGTTATTAGTGACCCAGATAGATGAAAGGGGAACTTTTAAAATCTGTGACATAGACCTACTGAAAGGACTCTGAGAAAAAAATCTCAAAATAATTGGTCAATGCATCCAATTTTTCTAGAATATCTCAGGATTCAGTACCTTGAATAACACTGTGATAACACCCAGGCAAGGAGTAGGCAGAAGCAAATCTATACAGAAGTTTCCTTGAAGTCAAAAGTCTGATTCAGGGGGGAGGGAGAAAAAAACCCAAAAAAACAAGCCACCCTACGTGGGACAAAACAGAGTACAGAAGAGATACAGGCATCCTCTTATGAGCTGTGTTTTCTCACATGAGCAGGCACACTGAAGTCACTGAAACCAATCACGAGTAACGTTTTGCTTTATTATTTGCACAAATAATTACATAATTACTATGCAATTTTACCTGGGTGCTAGGAATATTATCCTGACACAGCCTTCAAAATAAGACATTCTACAGGCATGCACCGTCCACCTCGCATATATAGACCCTGTACTTAATATATTCAAGGCTATCCAAATAAATTTGGTATTAAAAAAACAATCTGCTGGATGACTCAACAAGCTGGGGGAAGGCAAAGAGTTCTCTGAGTCACAGGGAGAATTCAACATTGTGCAGGCAGATTTTCTGTTTTATTAACTAGAATTGCATAGGATTTAATGATCTGAATGAACCCTGTCTTCATGAAATGAACTCAAATGTCTTTCTGAAGTGAGAACGTACACACATCTGTCAAAAGGTAATCATGACGGTACGTGTACTGCATATATACATGCATGTGTAGGTTGCCTATATTCTGACAATTAACCAAAGAATTCAAAAGCTAAAAACATGGATTTGTGGGGGGAAGAACCAGCTGTGCACTCACATTTGCTTGATACACACTGAACCAGAAGGAATAACAAGAAGATAGTGTGCAAAAGAAATGGTTATTTTTCTAAAAAACAAATTGCAATTTGGGGGAGGGAAGGGGGGAATTTGCAAGTACGTGCATAACAAGATATCACTTCAGCAGCGCTGGACTGAAATGGCTATAGAGAAAGATTTTTGTTTTCACTACAAAGTTACAATTCAAAATAAATTTTAAAAAGTGATGCTATATTCTTCAATAATAATTCCATTGACCTCACTAAATTTGAGAAATGTTGTGGTCAAGCAGCAGAATTATCCTTGTGTGCTAAATAAGAAGTTAACAACGTGCCTACTTATTTCTAGGTTGAACAAGTACAGAGGAACAAGTCCATGCTGATAAAAAACACAGCTTCTTTTCTAAGACAAAGTCTTTCTTTCAGAGAAAGTCATCACATTGAGAGCTTTGATGATTTAAACAATTATATTACTGAAGTAAAAATTATAGTTCCAGATCTGAATTTGATGCCAAATTCATGATTTATTGATGCTAATATCAAAGAGGACTACTACAGCTTCCTCATCAAATCTTAATGATGAACTGCACCTCTTGTCCAAACACAGCAACACAGCAAGAATACTACAATTTAAGATGGAAAAACTGAGGGGGGGGGACACCTGGGGGAGGACGGCACCCATTGCTAATAAGAAGAAAGTCTTCCAGTTAAGATGCTGGATTGGTTCTCAGAAAAGTTTATTTCCTAACGATAAGTTTGCAGCATCTTTAACGTGTACTCTGTGGTCTGTTCCTCACCCACAAAGTGGAAACAATAACACTTCCCTGATTCTCAAGGTTATTACAGGGGTAAACACATCCATATTTATCAGGTTTATATATTAATGTGATAGGCCATATAATTACTAAACTTAGAGAGGATTTTAGAACAGAGTTTATGGTAGCCCCGCCATAACACACCTCTTTTTGGAAGAGGTGGTCAAAAGTAGAACAGGATTTTCCCATATAGTCATAACCTTCTCTGGCTGCGCAGTGCATCAGAAAAACGGTACTTCTCTCAGCGGATTACAGCCTAGTACCATCCAAGAGAATACTTCAATTATACTGACAAGGAGAAAAAAAAAAATGTAGAACTAAAGACTAACAACATTTTGCACTTAATTACACAAGAATTGCTGCAGTAACTGAGGGTAAGCAACCATAATAAAGACTATATAGGTTGGAACAAAGCTACTTACACTTTTCCAGGTTGCATAACAGGCTAATTTTGACTCTGTTACCTTCAATTATAATACAGTCTTCCAGAGTCTGCTGTTACTTGACGTTTACCTAAAATGCCAATGATATTTGACCTTAGTGAAATCTATAAGAAAGGAAATGTCTCGCTTGACTATGAATGACAAAGGATGCAAGAAACAGCAGCAAAGAAAAAGTTATGTTAAAATATGTTACTAAAGATTAGTTATATTACTGTAATGTCCTATCGCTTAAAATGTTGAAGAAAAATATAAAATCAATAGAAGTCAAGAGACAGATATGAAAAATGATTGAAGACCTGGAAAGACTCATGAAAATACAATGAAGAAGTATGGTTGAAAAAGAGAGCATCTCTTCCAGGCAGAAGATTAATACTGGGTAGTTACACTATCATCCTTGCTCCTTCCCTCCTCCCCCAAATCACTACTGCACTGGCAACAGATCTATTCCACATTGATTGGGGCACCCTTCCTATAGGGCAGCCACACTACCCTGAACGCACTTGCCACTCTGGCTTGAGGTGTGCCAACAGTGGCAATTATGGTAAATAAATTATTGCAGAGAGGGGTAGGGCAGCACATAAAGGGGTACTCCTTCTACTGCTTTATAAAGGTTGAAATATGAGTGCATGCACACACACGCACACTACAGAGTCATCAGATGGTATAATTTTCTTTCTTAGTGAAGAGAGAGAGATATGATCCAAATCATATTACACCTCATCACCATTTTGTGGTGTTCTTTTTTTAAATGACGAGCACCAAATAAGCAATGATAAGAAAACCCCGTTTTCTTCTCAGGATAACCAATTTAGCAAGGAGATGCATCCTTCTTCAAGGCATAAGCTATTAATTCTGTAGGAGAAGTATAATAACCCTAAGGTTCTTTTGTTCTTTGCACCTCAGAGAAGCCTGCTGTGAGCAAAGCTTTGGTGAAGCTTCACTGAAGAATGACTAGACTCGTTCCTTAGTGCTCAACAAGCAGCACTTGGGAATAGCTCCTATAGATTCTTCCAGGGAGCGCACTGCCAAGGCCAACGCTACATGCTATGCTACAGCGTTGCTTATGGGTTGCTCTAAGACATGTTTTCAACACGCAAAAAACTAAGTATTTCTCTGGATGAGATTGGTTTACAAAAAGCGAAACGGAAAAACAATAAAGGCAGAACAAAGGATGAACGAGAGCAATTAGTACTGTGTGAGAGATGATGAGTCAGATTAGGCTACTGACAAACAACAAAAGCTTGATAGCTGAACCCATTGTGTCTTCACTTTGTTTACTTAATTCGTAACAGTTCAGGGGCTGTTCAGCTCAAATCAATTTGTTATGAACTAAACTTTAAGTATTTGTTTTAAATCAGTGAAGCTTTTTAGTTGATTCTAACAACTTTCCAGCATACCAGGGGGAAAAAAAGGTGAAAATCCCTCTACTGCTAAGAAATCTAACTTTAAAGTTATGAATACACAAATAGAGAGACAAAGACATACATTTTAAAGTGATGCTGAATTCCACTCCTTCACTCCACACAAGACTTTGGGATATGTGAGAGGATTACACAAGCATCAGCAAACACATATAATTAAGATGAGCAAATGCATTGTTAAGTGCAGGACCAAGTATGAGTTGCCAAAGACCACACTGCCAATAGAAGGGTCCAGTTATACTGAAATGCTTTTGAGAAGCCTTATAAGGGTACCTCTAGCAGTTCCATGAAGATACAAGGTAGCACTCAGTTACACATTCACTCCTTTTGCTAGCTCTTGCCATGCACAAAACACATCAGTGACCTACCTAATACAAATTCCTTGATTACAGTGAGACCTGCAACAGATACTGAAAGGAATTTCTAGCTCAGGAAGCTCCTGAAACTCAGTCTGTATACTCAGTGCATTTCTGATGGTTTCAGAGAAACAAAACCCAATTATATCCACCAAGGATGTGTTCTACAGACAAAGCTTTCTCCTCTATTTTATCAAAAGCTGCTACCAGTAAGAACTCTGAAATCTTTTTATGCTAAAGAACAGCATCCCTGGAACTGATGCAAAACTGATATCAGTGGCTGCAAATAAGTTCAGCTGAAATATATGAAAGATTAAGAATTACTTCCTTTTGCCCACTCGTCTTGACACCAACGAAAAATTAATTCATAGCTCTCTTCCTGAGAGAATGAATAATCAAAGCTAAAGTGCCTCTCAGGACTGGTAATCCACCCCTCAATATAACCTTTGGTCAAGTTCTTAATGTAAGTATGTTTGCATTAAATAATAATAATAATAATAAACCCACCCCACAACAACTACAGTTTTCATGAAGGCTCCACACATTGCAGTGAAGAAAAGCAGCCAGCACAAAGGCAGTAGCAATAATACTCGCTATACCCTTCTGTCACCGCTGAGTTCCACCAGCTGTAACTTTCCTCACCTTGAACCTGTTCATCAGTTCAACAACTAAGAGAAAACAGTTGTACTGAGAAACAGCTAACTTAATAAAGGTCCTGTTTTCTGCTGCCCACTATTTACTTAGTCATTTTGGCTTTCATGAAATCATGATTGTTCAAATGAGCAGAATCTGAACATGTAAGTAGGAGTTAGAAAAAAAACAATCCGTCTCTTGCCTCTACTCAAAGAGTCATTTGGTTTTTTTGCTCTGCTTCTTCTCCTGCATGCATAAAGCAAAATGGATTTTTCTTGTTAATGTTATTGCTGTGAGATATTATTGTCCTACCTTGATCAACTGTTGAAAAGAAAGCATACTTAGTTTTGGTTATAAGGCTACTGCCATGTTTGTCTTCCGCAGATTAGTACATATCACACAATACATATCAATGTGCTGGTGTTTTGTGCCCAAGAAACTAATAGTGCTTTAAAAGTATTCATTAGATTTTATGCTACCCTGGAGAAGAATTTCATATTTCACAGATGGAGAATCAAGAATGAATGATCGAGTCTCTTGTCCAAAGCAATTTAGTGCCAAATTCAAGAACTGAACCCAAGTCTTCTACAGTATTTAAAAGGGCATACACTTCACTATCAACAGCTAGTATCAACAGAAAGTCCTTCTGCAACTCTTCCTGTTTAATGACTCTTTCTGATCAAATCTGCTACTAAGATGTCCCATTATTGAGAAAATGGATTATTTCTTCTCTACTAATGACCTGCAGTCTTGATCTGAAATGACAGTACTCCACTAACAGTCGGGGGTTTGGATTGCTTGCCATCTGTTCATTCATGTACAATTTCAAAGGGAAATTCATCAACTAAGCTAAATGAACAATTTTGTGATTTGAGCTTCGTAGGTCATTTATCTATGAAGAGTTAAGACAATCTGGCTGTAGCAACACCCACATTTTTATTATCCAATGCAGAATATACAGAATATTTGTTTTCCATACAGAATTTCAAATCATGAGAAGTAAAACGAGTATTTTAGATGCTCCATATCTGCAGCTACAACAGATTTCACTGACTGGTCAACATCTTTTGACTTTTTAGAAAGATAACAATGACAGCATCATTTTGAGTAATAATCTGGTAAGTCAATGATCTATTTGTTGAACTGTAATGAGGTCACCGCTACATATATTTCAGAATGTTAACTGCCCACTTATGTATTCCTTTTATTACCTAATTCTGGGATAGTTTGTTCTTACTATAGTCACTCTCAGGAGAGGCTTAAGAACAAGGAGACAAACTAAGTATTGTTATTCTATTTGGTATTCTCCTCTTCTACTCATGCTCCATCAGTTATAAAAAAGAGTTACAGAAAGAACTTTTTCAAAGTTAAGAAATAAGAGAATAACTTCTTGCAAAAGGTTGGAAGGGGTTGTCTGTATTTTTTTAAAAAATATTGCTTGTAAGTATTCAGAGATAGGAAAATATATTGATTCTGACTTCATACTTAGTGGGAGCTCTGAAATGTAATGGCCATGGCTGGAGAGCAGTAAGTTGTTAGATTCTCCTGGAACCTACCACTATTAGAGGGCAACGATCCTAACGGAAAAAGGCTAAGAAAGTTTTACCCATTTATTAGTATTTTTGGCTTACCAACCCACTTTTAAGTACGAGACATAGGAGTAGTGCCTACAGAAAAAAAACCCTACAATCTGACAAGGAGTTACTGACAAAAGGAACTTTAGAAACAGCCTAGTCCCTTGGAAAAGGTTTATGTGGCATTCTGTACTATTTCTTTAAAATAAACTATTCTTTAGAGAAAAGTTTCTGAAAAAAAAGAAGAGTAGTAACACTGAAAAGTGATTCTAGCACCAATATTTTGATTTACCTAAAGGACATTAAAATACAGGAGACTCATAAAGCAATGACTTAATACACAATTGATCAATACAGCACCATTTAAGATGTTTAAGTTTGCTCTATTCAAAATTTAGCCTCAGAAATTAAATGGGAGTCAGGAATTCAACAGAGCCATAGAGAAACTTACTGAAAATGTTGGAAACAGAGGAAGATGCTAAGTAAGTTAAAGCATTTCCTTCACTCAAGGCATTCAGCAGGACTGCTAAGATATTTGGGGAATTTACTTCTTTAAATAGGTTTGTAAATTTCTAAATTTTCATAGTCAGCCCCAGTTAACACTGAATTTAGTTTTTTTCACATTCACCTGTGTGAAGCCATGCTTTTAGTATCTGAAAGTCAGGATGTTGCTTAGTGACTTTGGATACTGATCTTAGTTTAGCTATTTTGAGAAAGGTGACTGCTTAAGAAACACCATGGAAACTGATTCTATGGTTGGCATTTTAGTACAGTAAGGACGAAGCGTGTCACCGAGTAAATGACTTCTCTCTCATACAGCATTCTGAAACAACCCCAGCAATCAGGCACAGAGTTTAATCAGAGCTGTCCAGAAATTGAAATTCAGAGATGCTTAGAATTGGTGGTTTGATTCAGAACTAAATCCATTTACAAAATTCTGCAAATTAATTGGCAATTAAGGTAAAGCTGAAAGGATGTTGAGGCAGCTTTATTTCATTATCTGATAGAAAGAAAGGAGATCTTGCTCAACAATGTTTCTTTGTTATCCCCTTACCTTAGGAGCCCTAGCCTAGGAGCTAACTGCCCCGATTAGTTCTTTTTCTGCTTTATTATTATAGCCTGACATCTTTGACCCATAAAAAACATTTATCACTAAATTGCAAAGTGATGCAAAATGAAGCAATGATCCATTTCCAACTTGATAAACAGAATGGCTGGGAAAAATAACGATGGTCACACTGTAGTTCAAGTGCCCAAGTGTCCATAATGATAAAAGGAGTGTGTTATTTCTGTTAACTGAACGAGCCATCCTCCTCCATTGGGGAGTTCGGGATGAACACTCGAGAGTGTTTTTCAGCTATGAAATGCAAAGCAGCAAGATAATGAAGTTGCTGCTTCACCCCACTGTTCATAACATACTTTTATTGCCTCCTTGCTTTTTAGAGGAACCGGACAAAAGCACAAGTTATTTCAATGTTTCGTTACTTTTAATTTATTTATAAAATTAAAAAGCAGTTGTCAGAGTTCATACATCTAACTGGAGAAAAGCAGCGGAAGTTCCCTTAAGAAAAATATATTCAAATATGCATTCAAATTCTGACAGATCCCCCAAGTGAAAAATAGAAAGTATCGTGGCAAAATTGCTCATCCTTCTCACATGGTATTTGTTTACTATGATACTGTAAACATCTTTTACTCCTAACACTGAGGTTATGAGCTTGTCCTCATCCTCATCTACTTGCTCTTTCTTTCACTCTCTCAGACCAGCAACCAGTTCCATCTATAAGTCAGAGAAACAGATTGTTTTAAATACTACTCTACTGTTATTTAGCTGTTGCCATTGTAATTAAAAATATTTAAAAAATTAAGCACCCTACATATATTATAATGCACAAGGGGGAACTGTGCAATAGGAAGTCACTTTCTATGCTATTTCAGGATTACCTTCCCTGTACTTGCTCTAATCCTAATTAAGCCTTCTGCTCAAAACTGCTGCATCCTCATTATTCTTTCTCTGCCCAGCCTCCTAAGAAGAACAGTTCACTCGAGTGATGCCCATCTGTCTGAGGCCTGAAGGTAAAGGGTTTTGTTTAGTTGTGGTAGGGTTCTTCTGTTTCTTTTTCGGGGCGTGCATGGGGGTGTGCGTGTTTATTTGCTTTATGAGCCTTGCAGCTGTGGTGTGCCATTTCCAAATGCCCTCCAAAACCCCCCCAAAGTAGTAAGAATCTTCCTTTCCCAGAAAGTCAATGTTTACTTGGGGTTGTTTTGCTTTGTTTTGTTTTTAAACATGAGCAGCACTGGATTCTAAATGTATAAAGCTATGTGAGGGCATGGTACCTCATATTTCTGCCATTTGCATTTTTTATATGCATTCATTTAAATTTAGTGTAGTATTAGCATTTACATTAATTTGCAATGAACGTAAAAGCTTTTGCCAAATAAACAGTACTTTGGCAACTCAACAGCCCATTTGCTCCTATGCATTTCTCTCTGAACAACCAAATAGTTTTTGCTTATGGAAATAGCTTTTGACTTCAGTATACTTGAGGTTTTTCCTCTCCATTCAGCTTGTGGGACCAGACCACATCCATTATCACGTGTGACGTGTCTGCTTAGAGCACAACGCTCCTTTGGAATCCACGCGCTGCTGCAGAGAGCAAGCAGAGCCACCTCCAAGGGAAGCTCTGAACGCCTTATTACTGCCACCAATCCGAAGCACCTTTCTCAGGGAACCATTCTGCATGAAGGCTGTCTCAGGGGAACTGCATTAACAAAATGAGAAAGGTATTGCCTGTAAGCCTAGAGAGGTATGTTCATACTTTTATCTTTGTTTTTAGTATTAGGCAATATGCCAGGCAATTTATTGGTGAAGAACACCCTACAAACTCATCCCTTACTTTGACAAACGTCAAGTATTACATTTCATATCAGTTAATAGCATGTTTAGTCAGGCTAACAGCATGACTAGCTTTCCAGAATGAGGTTAAAAGACTATCAGGTGATGCAAAAAGGATTGTCAATCCTGACTATGGACCACATGGTCAGTGTAGACAGTACTCTACTTCATACAAGATTTCAGGGTATGATTCATTAGCCTCTGACAGGTGACATCAATACGTAGGCTGAAGGGCACCCTTTTGAAATAAGAGATTAAGGAATCTGCTGAAGACAGTCTTCTCTCTGGATTCCCTGTTTTTTTATGAGGTCAAGGCCACCACATAATAATACAAATATATAATAAGTTTTCTTCCGTAATCTTAACTCATGAAAGACAAGGTATGAGAAAACAAGACAAGGAATGGAATGCGGTATTCACCTAAACTCACTTCAGAAAGTGTTTGTTCCATCTTTGTGAACAGCAAGATGAGGGATTGTAGCTTTTGCTTGCTTGATTCTTAAGTTACTTCTCAATTACGGATGGCTTTCACGTGCACACACACACACAGAACCTCTTAATATCTACAATGTTTCCCAAGGGCTCTCAGAGATGTTTGGCCCAATTTAAATTTTATGAAGGAAAAACATTGTTATGAATAGTTTAAGCAAAAATGTGCAATTATTCTTAGAGATGGTTTTTCATACCCGTTACATTTTAAAAAACCCACAAGTTCAAAGATCATAAGCATTAGAAAATCAAAACTCTTTCCATCAATAGAGAATGATTTTTTTCACTAGAAAACAATGCATAGGCCACGGCAAGGACAAACAGTGCTTTCCTTAATGAATTTATTTTCTTAACATTTTTAATTAAAAATTTAATTCATAATTTTTCAAAAAAAACTTTAAAATATTGATCCTTTGTAGTCAAATTTTGGGGAACAATTCAAACCCTAGTTCTCAGGCATTCCTCCCAGATGAATGGTTAGAAAATTCTAGTTATCTATAAAAGAATGGAACCAAAATCTTAAAGCATTCAAAGCTATCAGACAACCATTTTTGTTATTATTTTTCCAGTACTGGGTACCTCCTGTAAGCCTTCATTAGAAAAGGTTCCATTACCCCAACAAGTATTTATTTTTCTTAAAAGTCAACAAAGGAAAAACTCATACAACTGTTTATATAAATTGGCAGTTTGGGGATTTTTTTGTCCCCCCCCCAATGCCAAAGATCCCCAGTAGATATTTAGATATATCAGGAAGAAAAAAAAAAAGCTACAGATATTGTGCTTCAGGGTATATGATATCTTATATTTTTTTCTCTAATATATATTTTGAAACAGATATAAAGTCAAGCCTGCCTTCTAGCAGGGCCTGTTCAAGATTTATCTTAGTTATTAAAGATACCACAATTACTAAAGAATATCTCATGATTTCTAAGATGAATGAGGGGCTTTAGATCAATTCATAACATGCAAATACATTCCTTGCTGGCAATTTCAGCAGCTAGCCCAAGGATTTTATTACTATTGATTTGGGGGACCACTCTCTTCCCAGATCAGCACAAAACATCTCAGTGTGGCATACATATAGAACATTTTCCAGCTATGCTTCAGAATGACCTTTTCCTACTCAAAGTTTAGAATGAGGTTTCCACCCTCATGCCCCTTAGCTGGCAGCTGCTTAACTGATTTTTGTCCATAATTTCACATTATTGTATTTCTAGCTCATGATTCTACATGAGAACTTCTCATTCTCCTCTTATATTCTTCTGTTCACTCCTTCAGCAAGCTGTCATTCCCCTCTCCAGTGTTCACTAGGATTTTCATAGATGCATTATGTATAAGAAACTATAGTTGATGTCTAGCTCTCTACTTCAAACTTGTCTTCTCTCTAAAATGAAATCTTGGCCTGCTATCCACTAGAAGAAAGTATGATCCACAACATAAGCTCAACACAACTAAAACAGAGCTTCTAATTAATTTTCTTTCGCAAGTATTATCCTGAGTCTTTACTCCTGCTCCCTCATATTACCAGATCCATCTTTAAAGCCTAAGGCAGACATGAAGACAAGACTGCTACACAGAGAAGAGGCCATCTGTCTGTCACGTAACCAGTAGCACATACTCAGTGTCCTTTTCTCAATATCTTCTTTTCTGTCACTGCCACATCACTCACATGCTATGAAGACATTGTCTCCCTAATATAGTTGACTGATTTTACTGTTTCCAACAGTGCCCCCTGACCATTTTCCCATGCTCGTCACCCTTTCAGAGAGTATTGTGCATAAATGTTCCCTGTATCACTTAATTATTGAGTTTAAAATTCCTCTTTAAAATTTCTCTCTAGTATCTATCAATTTCTTTTATATTAAAAAACTGCACTGATAACAGGCCACTGTGTGCTGATCTCACACCTAACAGACAGCCCAACCAGGACCCATATTTTCTTTGCACTTCACCACAAGCACATACAAGCTGTACTATAAGATTCTGGGGGTAAGAACAAACTGATTTTGTCTGTACTTTCACAGTCTCTTGTGTAAGGGTCGTTGTTCATGATAGAGATGCCTGAATTTTATGGCAATAATGATTGCTAACAGAAGGGTAGTCCCAGAATGGAGATCTTCAATTTTTTTTTTTACGTGATCCTATTTGATAATTCTGATTTTGTACAAGATAGATCGATCCAAAAGAGAAATGCAAATTCAAAGGCTATGATACAATATGAAATGGTATTCTTTCATTAGATCTGATTCACAGAATGCAAGCCTCACCATTCCTATGTTATCAATTCACTAAATTCTCAAATCCTTACTTTCTAAATGTTGATTTCTATGTAATTAGCCCCTTTAGACAAATAAGGAAGACATATTTAATAGTATAATAAAGATTTAACATTTTAAAGAGATTATTAAAGATTTCCTATGCCTGTTAAAAATGACTTTGTCATTATTTTGTCTGTAGTATAAAAAGAGATCAGATTCTACATAATCAAAGTGGTGAGTTTTAATCTAATTTTGTTAACAATTTCTCCCCTTTGAGGGTCACCTTGCCTTTAACTTTTCTCAAGTAAGCGCTGTGCTGAACTAGCCAGCACAGATTAAATTATTTATTTCTGCCTGCTTACTGGCCTTCATAAAAACACTAACCTAGCCATGCAAACAGCATATCAAACATAGCTTCAGCTTTTGACCATAATGAAGTAGCTGAAACACTGCCAGTCTTTTAGATTCTGTCATTTCCTTAATTTCTAGGGACATACAAGCTTCATGATGAATTAAAAAAAAAAATGCAGTTCTGACCCAGATCCAAAGGAGTTTTCACTAAGCTACCTTTACGGAGAAAAAAGAGTGGAAAAAAATGCCTCTCATAACATGAAGTACCATTTGCATCTGTCCATCTTTTATAAACTTCTGTACTACACAATCAGGTTGGAAAGCCAATCTGACAGGTAACCTGCACTTACAGTCACTCAACAAATGTGATATCATAGGATTTAAAAGCAAGAAAGTAGACAAAATCAGATGTGAATTAGGTTTTATCAGTTTGAGAAATATAAATTACATTTACCATCATCCAAAATCTGCTTTTTCTGTCTCCTTCCCACAACAGATGTTTAGTTCATCTTCCTCATTATTTATAGTCTACAGATGCCACACTGAATTTTAGTTGATGGCTTAGCCCCCACCTCCTCAAAATATTAAACCTTCTTTTCCTGCCCACCAAAACAAGCAAAACTCAAGGGTCAAATCTAGATCCTGTACTTGCTTTGAGTCCTACTTTGTTCCTCAGATAGTTTCATTTATTACTCAAGGAGGACAGCATTTATTAATTGTAAGTAAAGGTTTCTTAATTTGGGATTCAATTGCTATATTCTTGAAGGATAGACAAGAACAATGGAAAAAATGGCAAAGTGGTATGAACAAAGGCTCAGGAAAGACACTGAACTCTGTTGCCCTGCTTACCAGGTGGCTTAGGCCCAATTTAATCCTGCTCCAATCTTGAACCCAGGGAAGGGCCAGATCCACCTCGCCCTTCTCCAAGCAGCAGCGGCAGTTCAGCCAGTGAGCCTGGTTCACTTGACCAGGGCCTCCACCACCTGCACCTGTTGCTTTCTCAGCTCTGATATCAAGTCCAAAACTGTCCTAGGAAACTGTCCTACAATTACTGCAATGACGAAAGACTCAACAGCATCGTCCTCAAAACCACGTGTTCCTGCATCATGAACCTAAATGTGCAAAGCGCACAGAAGCTCTGACCCTTTTTATGCCCCTCGGGGCCTGGGGAGCTGCTGGACCGCACCTAACCAGCTCCGCACCGGCACTTCAGCATCTATTTTCTCTCATGTTCATTCAGCATCCTTTGGCTTCTACATTCAGCCCTATAAAAAGCAAACTGATGGACTGCCCAGAGCCAGGGGAAAGGCATTCTTAGCTAAATGGCCTTTCGACCAGGAAACACAAATGACTCCTTAACCTGACACTACTGTTAGTTCTTTAACATTCCCATTCACAAAACATTATTACCAGAAAACCTCTTCTTTTACACACTCGCACAGCTTTATATTCAGTGTCATGCACATACTCAATTTCCACTTTCAGAATCAAGACTAGAGTTATCAAATAATAAGGCAAACTACAGAAAACACAGAGGAAGGGGAACAGAGTAGAAAGTTAGGGAATTGGAAAATTATTAATAGCTTTTCTGTGTGTACTGGAGTGTTTCACAGTTTCATTAATTTCAACAGGACTTTTGAAAATTCAGCACTTTTTTTAAAAAAGACCATGAAAGATTTAGTGGTAATTCAGATCTTGTCTATCTGTGTGTAGGCAACACAAATAGATTTCTAGCCTGTCTCTAAACTCAATCTATTTTAAATAGAATATGTAACTTTTTTAAAATTTATGCAAGGAAAGCAGGCCCTGTACAAAGAAACGTAAAGCAATATCAGACTATTTTAACTGTATTTCTGGTTCAACTGCAGAGTGAGTACGTGACTGTCTGTGAATTCTATAAACAACAGTTTTCAACGGTTTGGCATGAGGACACACAGCTTAAGTTATGATGCTCTACAATTCTGAATCACTGGCTATCATTAATCTCATCGTGCTAAGTGACTGCGACATCTTTTACACTAAGACCTGACATAGTCCAGTGATGAATGTCATAGAAAAGCCTTAAAGTAAATAAATAGTACATTGCAAAGACATATACAAAGCCAGGTCATATTATATTAATTTAATCACAAAACTAATTACCTCAGGAAGTGAAATATTATCTCAAACTACTCCAGTGGGAAGTAAGGAGTGAAAGTACTAATAACCACTGTGTTTCTGTATCTGCTTATATACTACTTGTATACTACAGATCTAACTTGAAAAAATATTGTTCACCTACTTCCATCCCACTAGATTGTGTTCTTCCAAGAATAACCCCCACAGATCTGGCGAGACAGGCCAACATTTAAAGTTAAACTATATTGCTGCAATAGGGGTAAGGAAGAGCACTTTACTGACACAGTACACGCATTCAGTGAACTCCAAATTCTGCACCAGAAAAAACACATAACATGCTACTTGCTGCATTATCCTTATTCAACGTTGACAATAGAAGGGGGAAAGAGGAAGGGCAAAAAGACTGGCTTTTTAGGAGACAAAGTTCTCTGACATCAAGGTGGATATTCATAGTCAAGAGTGAGGAATAAAATTAGTCTCTAAAGCAATGATGAAACAGAAAGAAAGGAGAAACAGGCAAGGGAAAATAAAAAGGAAAAGGAGGAATTCTGGATAGCAAGCTAATTACAGAAGTTGAATGGATTAAAACATTGCTGTCATTAAATACACAAATGGCTCAGTAGCACAGAAAAGTGAATTCCTTCCATCTAGTGAAGTTGTATCGCCTCAGAAAGTCTGTTCAGCACAACCTGCAGCGCAAGATCCAGTTACAAATAAATATGGCTCCTCCTTTTTTTGAATAAGAGCTTTCCTGTTTATTTAGTGATAATTAGAGGAACTAGGTTGGCAGCAGTAAAACTTGGAGTTCCCTAGTAACCCACATCAGCTACAGCCTGAATTTTGGCACAGCAATCGGAGATGTCAGAAGCCTGTGTGCGCTACACGCTCCTGCAATGTAAGCCACTGTGGGGGATCTTGTGCCCAATACTATTACAACTTCTTAGCATAAATTGATGCAATTCTTTTGCCTTCCGCTTGACATGTACAGAAATTCTGCTGATGTGAAAATCTGAAACTTTTTAATCCTCTCCACAGGAGAAACAAGGTGGCATACCCACCCTTTTTTTGGTTCTTTTAGTACACTTCTCATCACTCTATAGAGATGGACAAATATCTTTATGTTCCTGATAAGGAGCATATCTATTAAAAGCAAGTTTTGGAGAAACAGAGTTATTCTGAATTCAATTAATATTCCATTCAAAATTAAATTCAATTAATATTTTGAGATGTAAGAAGGGAAAGTTTAAATACCGATTATTCTGTTTTCTTAACAAAAGAGGGTTTTTAGAGGCATCACAGAATTTTGCTCTTTTTTTTAAATCATTGATTTCATTCATGACAGAATTTATCTGAAATTTACCTAAACTAAATAGAAAAAATTGTTATATGAAGTGGTTAAATAAAAATCTTTTTAAAAACTGAATTGACACTAAGTGTCTAAGTTCAGGGGTGAGGACAGAATTGCTTTGGTCAATCCTGAAACAATCTTTTTCCTTCCCTTCTTTTCCAGGTCAGACACCAAAACAGGCATTTCTTACTTGCTCTGCTTTACTGCTAAGTTCTTTTGATTTGCTCCTGCAATTTGCAGCAGAGGGAACTACTAAGACAGTCCTTGTTAGACAAAGTTGTTAGTAATGGGAGGAAAGCAACAAAAAGCAAATAAACAATCACTCTCCTGATACCTGTGGTCCTCAAAATAAAATAATGGGATAGACAATAAAATTACATTCCGTTCCTGGAACCTTTGTTATCCTTTCTTGGTTATTTCTGATACTTTACATTTCAGGCCAAGGTTTTAAAAGGGAATAATTATATCTCACACATACCGCATCTAAGCAAATTTTAAAATTTGTCTCTGTTGTATCTAAACATGGAAATAAAACTTCCTAATTTCAGTTTGGATCTTCTGGTCAGGAAGTGAGTAGTTCCACTGCATTTCTGGTGCAGGCCTCCTGTACAGGAGAGGTTTAAGGGGCCTGACATAGCCTCCATGTGCTGAAACGACCGCACACATACTATAGAGTTGATTTGTGCATGTACACATTCAGAAATCATTTACGGGAAGAATAACAGACAATTTTAAATGAAACCTGGGCATCTGGTAACCCTGCTTATAAGGAATCATACTTTTCAACAGCTTTGGTGAGAGTCATGCAGAATGATTACGGTACCCACGCTCTACAGTGCTTGTTAATTAGAATCAAAGTCACGGTTGTTTCCTGGTTATGGAGCCATCATACCGAAAGCAAAACGTTCAAGTAGTGCCTGAGACACCGAACAGAACCATTAGGGTCCTGCCATACCACAGAGCCTCCACAGAGTCAGGGCAGCTGAAGAACGTTGAACATCACTGCTCACTACATCTGCAGGCAATGTGTGGCAGCAAGGTGCCTATGTTTACTGCTTCATAATAAGCAGTGCTGAAACCAGGCAAAAGACATCATGAAACTAAATTTTGAGTTTTGCAGTTAATGTAAAAAGGAGCATAGGGAACACAGTTTTTATGAGAGAAAACAACAAAGATGGAAACAGTTTTTGAATGATCTAAGGCTGAGGACCAATCTTGCTACTTTTGAGGGCTGCGATGCTCATAACTTATTAGGTTGTGACTGGGATCTGAGAGTAAAAATTCAGGAAGAAACTGCCAGAAGACCCACAACAAGCTATCAACAAAGCAACAGGCATCTGCTCAGTAGAGAAAGCCCCAGAGTCCAGACCACAGCCTACACAGGATAGATGGTGATCTGACATGAACCATCTTGTATCATGCAAAATAATACAAGAAAAACACCTAGCACAAAGGCTTATGAAGCACAAAAGTCAAAGTCCACAAGAACAGCACATGGAATTGCACATGCTCTGACAAACAATATGAACCAAAACAATGCTCTTCTGTACTGTGCGTGCAACCCACTCACCTTGTGCTTTATAAACATTATTCCCACCCTCACCACTTAGACATAAGAGCCCTTAGCCAGCATGTGTCAAACCTCCTTTCCATTGATCTTCCAAGAAACGTCTACCTCCCCCTCTAAATCTGTTCTCTCATCTCTACATATCAGTGTTGTCAACACTCATACACAAAAACATACCTTATCTACTTCATCAGTCTCAATCATTTTACAATAAACATGCTATGTTTGATTCTCTGTTGAATTGCATCTTTTGCAGTCATTTGTTAACACATTTGCTACAAATCATTGCTTTTGTGATTTGAGAATTTTTTGTATTATTTTTACCTTGGCAGTTTTAACTGCACAAAGAGCTATGGCCTATCAACTCAATGCACAAGAGAATAACTTATTATGTAGTGTTTAAGATTAAAATTATGTAACCAAGATCTATTCTTTAATTGGCCAGTATGACACCCACCACGCAAATAAACACCTCATTTTATAACTGAAGAAATATTTTGGTAGTGAGACCTCAGCTCCACTGTACATTCAAAAACATTTGAGTGGAATCATGGAAAACAATCAACTTGATAAAGCAGGCAGATATTCACAGAGCAATTTGAAAAATGCTGTGCTACAATTTGGAAACATAGAAACTTCCACTAAAATAGTTGTGACTATGTTTTTAAGAAAACACACAAGTTGTACACATGTTGGGCAGAAAGGTGACCTAAAACTTGGAGGAGAGGAAGAAGCATAGGCAGGGGAAGACCCACTAGCAAGGATGCAACACGTGACTGAATGCTTTATGGACGTGAAAAACTCCTGTAGCTCTGCCTCAAATGCCTTATCCACTTCATTCCATAACAGATGAAGATCAAGATGATTAATAACAAAGTGTTTTTGTTTAAAATTTGTTTTCAAATAAACCTTTGTTTTAAAATGTTCTACCAGTCTGTGGTTTTCAAGGAGTTAACCTGAGTGATAAAATAACCCTGCAATCTCAGGGGACAGGGCAGAAGACTAACAATAAGGGACTACCTAAAAACAATAGTAGGCTGTTGGGTAAAAGAATATTAAGTAAGGCACACATTTTTGTTAAGTTTGTGAGTTTAAGTGTCCCATCTCCTCCAATCCCTCCCCCCAAAAAGTTAATTTGTAAGAACACTTAAGCTGAAATAAAGCATTCTCTCCCTCTTTAACTACTTTAATTTAAAAAATTGCAAGAGAAATGCCCTTTTCTATTAGCAATAAATACAGGTTTTCATCCCACTGTCAAGTTATTAAAGCTGCCATACAAAAGTGTTAAGAGATCATGAGTTGGAGAGGTGAGATTACAGAGGACAACCTGCCCCCACAGCCCTCACTGCAACTTTTATTGCAACAGCCTGGTGCAAGTATGATGTTCTGTGCTGACTTCATTTCTGAATACATAAACTAAAGAAAGTTGAAGTGATAGCCACCTTAAATCTGTATCAATCAGTCTAAGAACATTACAAAAAATATAACTCTAAGCACTCTGAAACCTACAATAAGTTCATACAAAGATTTTATAGTCATCCTTAAAACACATCTCTAATTAGACTTCTTCGAAATAGTCTAATGTCTTCTACAGTATACTCCCTCCCCCTCCCCAAGACGTATTATATGAAAGACTAGAACTAAGGGAAACATAAGCTATACTTTCTACAAGCCAGAGCAGAGTAAGGCATTTGTCTGCTTTGCTTGTGTTCTTTCTTCCACTCCCAGGTGCCCTGAATTTTAAGTGAAGAAAACATTATTTCTTCACTTCTGCTACTATTAATCAGTTGTTCTTGCCCTGATACAGAGGCTATTTGTTAATTTCTTTTTGTAATTCATAGGTGTAAACAGATATGATTTTTATATATATACACACACACAAATTTGTAAAGCAGATGAAAT